>NC_068558.1:4312500-4937500 GCF_022201045.2 Citrus sinensis
CTGATTTAACTGGTAGAAAATTGGTATTTGTTGGCATGTCCTTAAGGACATATCTTGATGCTGCTTGGAAGGATGGAAAGGCACCAATTGATCCGTCCACTCTGGTAACGACACTTAAAGACTTTGTATTTTGCCTATATCTATTAACTTGACAGTTACTAATACTTCATCAAGTTGTATGTTTAATCTGTGTTGGGTTGAGATTCTATGCTTTAGCCATATTGACGAAAATTATTTCAGCTCAACTAAATCTTGATCCACTTACTGCTGGGGAATGGTTGAATCTGCCAAATAAAGGCTTTGTAGATTGGAATTCATTTGCTACTTGTCTGACATATTCTTCTTTTGTTGGTTAATGTTTATCATAATAAGCTGTGATATCATCTTCTCATCTTGCTCCTTTTATTGTGAAAATTTAGCTTCCTGACACCTTCCTTACTTGTTTTAATAATATTGTAGGTGAAAGTGGAAGATATCGACGCCTATGCTCCAAAAGATTTGCTTATTGTTACAACTGGTTCACAAGTAAGTTAATCTTGATCACTCCAGTGATCCCTAGATATGTTGACCACAATAGTTTATTGCACTGTACCATCTTGCTGGTATGTGACTCTACATGCTGTTGTGTCAGGCAGAACCACGTGCTGCCCTTAATCTTGCGTCGTATGGAGGTAGTCATTCTCTCAAATTGACCAACGAAGATGTAATTCTGTATTCAGCTAAGGTAATAAGATGTATAGTATGCAGTGGATTATAGGCAAATTCTACGTTAAAAATTTATTCTTCAAGTACTTAGTTCAACAGGGTACGTGTTATTGAATTGAAATTGAGTGGTCAAGTGCTCTATTTTTTATTCAATTTCAGGACTGCTTTAGTTAAATGAAAATTTCATAGAAAAATTTTCATACGCAGAATATGGGATTTTATGATTCGCTTTTTGTTCTTTCATTCTGATTTCTTTTTCAGTAAAGGAAGAATCCGTGTTCCTGTTTTAAGTTTCAATAAACTAGTGTTCAAAAAAAATAAATAAATAAATTCATTTTAGGCTCAATTATTTATTCTCATCTATTGTTTGTTGATAATAAACACAATTGATTTTTTGGATAATTCACAACCTTGTTATTTTTTATGTCTGAAGTTATGGTGATCATACCGACATCTTAAATGTTTAGTATTATGATTGATTTTGCATTTTACCTTCAGGTGATCCCTGGTAATGAATCTCGTGTAATGAAAATGCTAAACCGCATATCAGAGATTGGATCAACTATTGTAATGGGTAGAAATGAGGGGCTGCATACATCTGGGCATGGTTATCGTGGAGAACTGGTAAGAGTTCTTAATGTTCCTCCTCAAAATTTATCCTGTTGCATCATTTTGCCTTTTGTAATTCATCAGTCTTTGTGATAGCCAAATTTGAAGTAGATATCATGAGGATGATGTTATAATCCAGAACACTAGCTGGTGAATTGATGTGGCTTGATACTTAAAGTTTATAAAATCAGGAAATTGAGAGGAAAATCTACTTTGTTTAGAAAAACAATAAAATAGTTAGGTATTTAGATGGGTATTAATTAGTATCTGCTTTATTTTATCATAATTTTGACTATGGATAATCTGATCTTGCAACTTCTTTCCAAAGGAGGAAGTTCTTAAACTGGTGAAGCCACAACACTTTTTGCCCATACATGGAGAACTATTGTTTCTGAAAGAGCATGAGTTGCTGGGGAGATCAACTGGCATTCGACATAGTACTGTGAGTCTGTTTTGCTTGTATTTTTGCATTGTTAAAATGTAAGATATGCCTAGGGAAACATTATCAGCATTGTATAATGATGACACTGGCGAAGTAACATTTATTCCGACAGAATACAGTGCATCGTGTGAAGTAGGCAGAAGAAGGATTAATTGAGTTGAATAATGTTGAGTGTTTTTATGTAGCTGCAGATGTTGAGGTTTGCCAAATTTGGAAGCATGTGTTATTTCTCCGTTTTATTAAATTTTAATGATGGTCATCGTGATAATTTATTCCAAAAGAATCATTAACAGGAAGCAAGCTCTTGTAGAGCTATTAGCATTATGAAGCAAGATGAGAAGCTTTGATGTGTTTTGCATAATCCATTCACCCTTTCAGTGTTCTAGTGCCTAAAGATCCACCATATGGATAATAGAAGGCTCCTTTTCTTAGTTTTTTACCCTTTTACCTTGTTGTAATAAGATTAAAGCCTCATCCAGATGAGAAATTCTATGAAAACCTAGCACGTTTTGTCGATGAAGCTATCGGATATTAGAGGCTTTTCCTTTTGGAACATGTTAAAAGGATCACTTGTCTTTACAAATATTGGTCATGATGGGACAAAGCGTGCTTAGCCCAATTGCCTGGTGCATGATATGCATACTAGTATTTTAGTATGCTTGACTTTAGATGTATTCTACTTTGATATTTTGACGCCAACTGTTTAGAATTTAAATGCGAGTATAAAATAAAACTTAAATAATTAACTCTTTGCAACCATATCAGGTGATAAAGAATGGTGAGATGCTTGGGGTTTCTCACTTGAGAAACAGGAGAGTTCTATCTAATGGTTTCATTTCTCTTGGGAAGGAGAATTTGCAGGTAATTCTTTGAAAATGTCTATTATGAGATGGTGGTTGAGAAATTTACTAATAAATTTAATCTTGTATTCCAGTTGATGTATAGTGATGGTGATAAAGCATTTGGCACATCAACTGAACTGTGCATCGATGAAAGACTAAGAATTGCATCAGATGGTATCATTGTGATCAGGTGAATATATTATCTCCGTAAATCAAGTACTTGTCTTCATTATATGTGTGTAATGACGGCATCTTGACATTCGGCATTGCAGCATGGAAATTTTACGCCCTCAACATACAGATGGACAAAGTGGATACAGCTTAAAAGGAAAAATAAGAATCACCACTCGTTGCCTGTGGCTTGATAAGGGAAAGCTTTTAGACGCTCTCCACAACGCCGCCCATGCTGCACTTTCAAGCTGCCCGGTGAATTGTCCTTTAGCCCACATGGAAAAAACTGTCTCCGAGGTATTAAGGAAGGTGGTAAGGAAGTACAGTAGCAAAAGACCTGAAGTTATTGCTGTTGCTATGGAAAATCCAGCAGCAGTTCTATCGGACGAGCTTAATGCTAGGCTGTCTGGCAATTCTCATGTTGGATTTGGGATGCCAGCACTGAGAAAAATGGTTGACAGACATCCAAAAAGAAGTCAGCTGAACAGAACACAAGCTGAAGGCGATGGCCGTCAACAAAATTTGCAAGGTCTCGTCTCGCCCCCCCCTCCCCCCCAACATGTGTCTCTGTGTCCAAGTGTGTGATAGATCTATCATGTATATGCTGTGCGTACATGTAGAAGAAACAGGTCAACATCCATATCTGTCTATTTGTACAATGTGTCAAGGTTGGGAGACGTCTCTACACTTTCTATTCTGCCATAAAGCTCTACTGATCTAGGATAAGTAGGAAATTGAAGAGTTTTCACATTTTCACGTCGCAGATTTTATTATTACTGGTCAAGGAAAAACACTAGAAAATGTTTTGATGTCCATCCCATGAAATTAAAATTTTAAATCCAATAAACGTATCAGATATTGAAGTTTAAGAACTAGCTTCCTTTGTATTTGAAATACGAAATAAGGAACAAATAACTGGGCCATGGCAGCAGAGTGCAATACCTGCCTTTGCGTTGGAAATGCTTAATCTTCAAGCAGTCTTCATGTAAAAATTCATTAATATGTTATTTTTGTTGGAGATCTATTTGAATTGCAGGAACTTTCCTTTTTGACGCATGACTTATTTTTTAAATCCTTGGGTGATGATATATTTACTGAGCTTGTTATTCAAAGCAAATGTTCTAACAACATGTCCTTTTCCCATTATTATTTATTTTCACAGTTGATGGAATTGAAGTTGAAGAACTACCAGAAGAAACCACCACTACTTCAAATTCAGACTATGGTGAAAGACTTTCCCTTGATTCTGAGGATTCAGATGAGTTTGGGAAATCATTCGTCGCACCAGCTTCACCAATTAATAGTTTGGTAAAAGGTAACAATGTTTTGATCCCGCAAGAGGAACAACAGATGTCGGAGCTTGAGGAAGATGGTACTGAAATCAGCGACGATGACTCCTCGGAGAGCTCAAGTTCTCAACCAAAGCCTTCGAAGGGTGTCAGACAGAATAAATGGAGACCTGAGGAGGTGAAGAAACTCATTAAAATGCGTGGGGAATTGCATAGCAAATTCCAAATTGTAAAGGGAAGAATGGCCCTCTGGAAAGAAATATCAACACATTTAGCAAATGAGGGATTTAATCGAAGTCCAAGCCAGTGCAAATCCCGGTGGTCATCTTTGCTTCAGAAATACGAGGTTTGTTCTTCCACCCTTCCCTTGACAAGAATTTCAGTTATAAAATCTGGTAACCATAGTTTACATGAAGAAGAAAGGAAAATTTGTCTTGTGGTATCAAGATTTCAAACTCTGAAAATGAAATCCAGACATGCTTTTATTCACATGATTGATTGTTTGAAACAGGAAAGCAAGAGTGGGAATAGCCAAAAAAGTTGGCCATACTTTGAGGAAATGAATAAAATTTTCTCCGACTCTGACTCAGAGGCGATGGCAACGAAATGATTGAAGAAGATAAGAACAGTGAGCATTGAATTCCTGGGAAGAGTGTCCAAGTACACCCTTACTTCAAATTAAAAAGCCTGGGTTGTTGGCGACATTTTTATCCCATCATGGCTTCGTCATAAGGAAGCTCCATGACAAAAGAGAGCAGAATGACTAATGAAAAATTGGTCTAGGTTCAAAAAGCGGGAGGCCTCTGTGAATTGGCCAATCTGATGATATACAAGAGGTGGATTAAGTTAAATTTCGTAGTTTAGTACCCTTGTGTAAATTGGAAACTAGGCCAACAAAAGAAGAGTAGAGAGTGGGAAACAAATCCCGGGAGTGGCGTTTAATTTTAATTTTAATTTTCTATTTTCCTCTGCTATTGGATTACCCTTTAATTATAGCAGCGTCTCCTGTTTATCTTTGTTCTCACCGTGTCGGTTAATGGGAAAGGAAAATAAATTGCTACATGCTTTCGAGGCAACTTTTAAAAAATATATGCTAAACGGTCGAAATTGACTGGAAGAGACGGGATGCCCTGGAGAAATTAACTTGTCTATTATTAGTAGTAGTAGTAGTAGTAGTTAGTAGTTAGATTATTATTTTTAATTTCTAATTTCAGCTATGTTGCCCAACCCAGTTTATAGATTAATAAAATAAAGTCTAAAGAACATTTTCGATCGTTGGGACGTTGTTGAGCCACAAACCGCCGTAAACAGAGCAGATTATGCGATGGGATCCGTTATTTTGATTGTTAGGTAAAACACCAGTTAATATTCTCATCAATTTTAATGACGCGTTCCGTGTGTATTTAAAATGGAGGCCAACAATAAAGAAACATCAAGTCAATTCGCAGCGAACCTCTAGAAATCAGAGTCGTGATCCACGTAGTGAGCTCGTATACGATGACGATGCCCACGTGGGATATTATTTTCTCTAAAAAGAAGAAATGTACGTTATTGTCTTATTCAGCAGTTTTTGACTGTTCCGTTAATTCCATCACGAGACCGTTGAAATCGTCGTTTGTGCTCTCAGCTGGTTCTTCCTCGTTTCCTCAGAAATACCAACCACACGGATGATCCTCGTCTTTATCATTTTTCTTAAGGTTGAAGCTGAAGCCTGAAGGGGAAGAACGCTTCTTTGATTCTTCTGAAATTTCACAGCAGTTTCTTCCAAATATCACGGACGGTTTGTGACCGACTCAGCCAAGATAACCCTGTGTATAAGTATCAATTCTTGCCAACTTCATTTGTTCATCAGAAACTGAAGCTACCTGGCCTGGTCTATCATTGTTCCTTTTGCCAAAAAGAGAGGGAAAAAAAAATCCCCTTCGTTTCCTTTGAAATATTTGCGGTGCTCTAAGAATTCAGATGGTGAAGGGAAGAGAGTACGAGCGTGTGTTCGTTTACTTTGATGAAAACGGAGATGGGAAAGTTTCGCCGTCGGAGATAAAGAATCGGATGGGCATGATTGTTGGAGGTGGGGATGTGTTGCTAAACGAAGTGGAAGTAGCCATCGAGTCTCTGGACAAAGATGGTGATGGGTTCTTGGATTTGGAGGATCTTGTTGGGTTGATTGAAGGGGCGAGCGCAGAAGAGAAGTTGAAGGATTTAAGGGAGGCTTTTGGTTTGTATGATTTTGACAACCGTGGGTTCATCTCACCTAATGATTTGAAGAGGATGCTCGCTAAACTTGGGGAGTCCAAGTCTATTGATGAATGTAGGATGATGATTGATCGGTTTGATTTGAATGGTGATGGGGTGCTAAGCTTTGAGGAATTTAGAATCATGATGCAGTGATGATTGATCTGCAAATGTGTGACCTTGCTATTCATGTAATTCTTTTATGCGATATGGTGTAATTATAACAATGTTCTAATGATTCTTTTTTAACTTCAAAATTTATTTGTCGATTAACTATTAAGCGGGCTGTATGTGAGCTCAGAATTGAATACTCTAGTAAACGAATCAGGGGAAAAAAAAAAATTCTTTATCAGGCCAATTATATATAGATGAAAAGGGTTATTATTACTGTTACGCCAGAATTGATGTTTTTATACATTTTCTTGTGTATTATGCCAGCCATAGTTTTTACGGTTGTCCCAATGAACACTTATACAAGATAAATTAAATTAATGCATACGACTTTGGTTTCAATTGTTAGATTTATTTCTCACATTATGTGGACTGACATAAAGCATTCTAATTATTTTCTATATTTTACCGAATTAATACGTGACTAATGTCAAATATTATGGAGTAATTTTGACAGACTCATTTATTAAGTGATCAAATATTGTGTTAATGAGTCTGATTTTGACATACCCTATACAATAGTATATTATGAATAAGTATAATCCTTAATTGTGTTATTTTAGTTCATAATGGGAGGGGCAATTTTGTACTAACATATGAGGAGTCCTTGCGCTCAACCACTGTATTTAAGTAACTTCAGCCCATTGAAAGTTTACTGTTCAAGGAATTTGTGGCATGAGTGCAGTGCACCTCCCTCTCTCCCTCGTCTCTCCCGTGTGTGTACAGTGACTTGTTGAGGAAAACTGAACCTTGAGCTGAAGGAAAGGAAGCGGGAATTCAGAAGCTGGATCAAAGTTGTAGCAACTCTGTTAAAGCTCCATAACAAGCTTCCAAGCTCGGATCCATGGGAGATCATAGTAAATTTTCGGAATTACCTAAAATATGTGTTTATTTGGAAATGTAAGATTAAGGGCGTAAAGTTTGTTTTTGTTTCATCATCAATCTCAACTTCTTGTCATGTTGTTTTGTTTTTAGTTTTCCTTTTTTTTTCTTCTGTTTCAAAGGTCCCTTGGATAATATAAGGTGGAATGTGCACCCCCTTCTTGCTTCGTTTCTTTAGTTCTACTGATCTAAGTTTGGTGAAAAAAGTATGACGAAGTTATTATGCGTTCTAAGATGGAGCCATTATGAGTATCAAGGCTCATCCTTGCATGACACGGCAGGTGACAATTAGGTCCCCTGACTTTGGTGCGGAAAATAAATAAATTAAATTAAGTTATTAATTTTTTTTTAGCAATAAATAAACATTTAATTTTTTTCTTTTTCACACTTTACATACAATAGTGAATATGTAAATGGGCAAGAAAAGCTTGTGAAAATGAAGGGCGTCCGTTGAAATTTCCAATAGTTATTTGCCAGTCGAAGTATGTTTTCAGGATAAGTTGATTTCTTCTCGAAAACTAGTCATCTTAACATCTATTAAAGAATTCCGTAGGTTACAGGTTAACGACAATTCTCTCGTCATTTCACTTTCAATATTTATTGACTTGCTTTTGTATTTGGGTAAACGTAAGGTCTTTCCATGCAGATATTGATGAAGAGGACTCCGACGATGATTTTCATAGCGTCACGGGCGGTTTGAATGCTGAATAAAACATAAAACTCAATATGGTTATCGAGTGAGCAAAATGGTCTCTCTAGCTGAAAAGAATTTTCTCGGTTTTTGACCGACTTCATGAGCCCTACCCCTACTCTCAAAGATAGAGCTCCTTCAACAAATGGAACTTGTGATTCGGAGCCGATATTTTTTTCCGAAGAGGAAGAGATTGAACTTCATGACCTCTTGAACTTGAAGGACCCCTTCTGTAGTGACCAAGTTGTCAATGTCGATGGCCATGATCAGGTTCTAACAGTTAATAAAGAGATAAAACTGGACTCAATTTTTACAGGATAGCTCGTAGATCAAACAGGTTGTCGCCCATGCTGATGCTCGGTATGTTGCCCATTGCAATTCAAAAGGATACAAATCCAGAGCCTCATGTGTTGTAGTAAAAACTGGACCAATAATTCTAGAAATCAGATTGATGACCTTGAACATACGGGGTATACGGCCGGGGCTACTAACTGCTACAGCTTCCTTTCTATTAACTCCAAGCCTTGCTTTTACAAAGAGAGCGAGACAAAAACCGTGTCCCTGTCCCTAAAGCTAATTAAAAATAACGAGCCTTCTGTCACGGGCCAAGCGCTCAATTTTGCCACCAACGGAGGCTAATTCCGCCCACAAGGGTACATTTAGTAAAAAACCACCTCGAACCGAGTTGCGCTTAGAAATCAGGATGCACTTTGCACAAAAGACGGAATGCACTTGGAAGTAGGTTTAGCTTAGAAATGGGCCGCCAACACAACCAGCCAATTATGGTACGCTTAGCAAATCACCTAATATGACCCAAGATCTAAAATTTTCTACAAATTATACATAGACTAAAAGTTTTTAGAATTCTCCACATAGGTCCTTAGATATTTATGCAACTTGCATGAAACTATCTAGACCTAGCACTCCAACACCTATAAATATGGGTGAGTTTCCTTATTTGCCCACCAACCACACCACACACAAAAACACTCAAGCACAAACACAAACCCTCTAACTCTCTTATAAAGTTTTCTTGTAATTTATTTTTTGTTTGTAATAAAATATATTTTAACCATATTGTTCTCTTCTCTGTAGCATTTTCTACAAAACATTCTTTTTTAGCTAGTTGAGAAATTCAGAAACACTTACTTAACGACTTGTGTACTAAAAGTCACCAAATGCCGCACGAGTTACTGTACAATAAAACTCATCCCGTGACACTTGTCTCTCTTTCGGCTATCTTTTAGCAAAACCACCGTCCGAGTTCATTCAGAAGTTAGCTACTGTTACATGAGAGACATGTACACCGATTTATCACAAATGTCTAATTATCATACCAATTTCATGATCGACTGAAAGAGATATACTAATTTATTACTAAGCACTCCGCTGATGAGTTGAATTAACAAAATTTGCCTCATTATACAACATTAACTTCGAATGAGCGTCTGATAACACCTAATCACTACCATGAAGGAAACAAATGAAAAAATGGATGCCAAAATGAAATCAACTTAAAACGGTATACTTTAGAATCCAGCATTAAACACTAAATCCACAATTTGCCCAGAGCCAAAACTCTCTTAGAACTTTATCAGGCTTTGCCTATCGGAAGGTGCAACACATTGCCACAAGGAACGGTATGGGGGAATATCAGCTGCTTGAACCCCAAGAGCAGCAAGGCTGCGCCCATACTCCTGGTAAATAATACAAACCCAAGTGACATGAAATCTGATTCACTTGCATAGATATCCAGAATAAAATGAAATGCATGGAGAAAGAGGGGGGGGGGGGGGTGGGGGAGCAATAGAACTGAACAGTTGCTCACAAGAACCATGTTTACCTGAATATCAAGAAACAGTTGCATACAAATCTTATCAGTGTCAGATACATTGTGGTCTGAGACATCTGAGCTTGCTCCAGCCCGCCTTTGTGCACCCTGCCGTATCTTCAACAGTGAAGACTCTGTTTTCCTAGCCTGGGCATCAAACAGAGTAAGTCCATGAACATTTGTCAAAAGGGAATTCTGGTAAACAAAAATTTTCACTTAATAAACTAACCACACTGATAAGTTCAGCAGCTAATTCATGATAGCGACTGGTTATCTGAGTTGCAGCATCAAGCAGTAGTTCATTCTTAGCCTCTGGTGTCAAGTATGTCATAGCTCGCTCTCCTTCCAATAGAGTCTGCACACATTGGAATAGCCTAATAAAAATTTTTTGACTCGTGTTACACATTTTTATTCAATTTACTATCCATTAATAGTTCAAAGATCTGGAAACACCACCCCATAGCCTTAGAATTGATTTTCCCAATCTAACACCTGTCTAGACACCAACCCAAATGCACGACAAAAGGCATTAATTTAATCTGCACTTTCATTCATTAGCTTTTCCTCCTGTTCAAAACTCAATATTTCATATATCTAAAAGCATAGGAAGGTAAGAAATCATGGCTGAACATCAAAATTCTACATTGATCCACTAACAAAAGATGGTGGATTCAAGACAATGGTCTATAGGATCAATACTGATCCCAAATTGAGAATCATCAACCAGATAACTGAGAAGTTGTTAAGAATATCTACTCTGTTCACTTTCTTATTAATTAAAGCATGTTTTGGTGAATATCACTAGTTGCATAAACCTAAAGATATCTCATGTTATTGGATGCGTTGTTTATGAAAACCTGTCATTTATGACTTATACATACTGTTATGTCAGAAGGATAAGAGTAAACAAACAATCCTGCAAACAGCATGAGAAAACAAAATATGACGATTACAAAAGAATGGTGTAAGCTATAAACTAACAAGACAGCATACCTTCAAGGGACGCAACACTCCAGACACATAAGGAGAGTGCCTGACAGGAAGGGGTTTATTAGTCATCCTATAAGTTGCAGTTATTCCCTTCAGTTGTCTCAAATCCTACAGCAGATAAACAAAAAGCTTCAAATGAAAAACAATTCACAATTAAATAGACTTTCAGGGTCGTAACAGAAACAACTAACTCAATCACCTGAATTTCATCAAAATATATCACAGTAATTGTCTTTACAGAAATCAAAAGAACACAAAACCAAGCATCCCCTAAATCATTGCATTGTAAACTGATACAAATTCCTATACAAATAAGCTTTACCTCAACAGCCTTCTCAACAAGTGCATCAACTATTGTGTTGATAACTACGGGTAGCATTGAACTCAACGACTTTCCACCCTCTAAAATACTCTGTTTAACAAGATCAAGAACTTCACTGGAGCATGAAGACAGGAGCTGAAGTACATGAGTCAGATAGTCACCAGAAACTTCTGTTGCCAAACAATTAATGTCATGAATAATCTGCAAACCAGAGAACCTACATAAATATGCAAGTTAACCACAACCATTTTCATGCATCTGACATTGATGAGTTAAAATCTACAGTATGTCGTTGGAGCATGTGTAAGGTCATTTCAAATGCCAGATGCAGGTCAGGTCTTAACATAGAAATCATAATTATGGAACAAAATAGAGTACTAAAAGTACTTCAATGAGCCTTTTGTCAGTGGAATCAATTCAGTAGCATGTACACAATTTAAAGCTGAAGGTAAATGCGAGATATTGGACAGGGCGCAAGACGTACATAAATAAAATCATCTGGGGCAGCTGAAATAGCCCATTCATTTCCGGGATTGAAGCTTGCATGACCAGAGCTCCGAGCAGCCAGTCCAGATGACAACCAATTTGAGTATCTATCAGAAATTTATCAGTGGGAAGTCAAAAGATGATTCACATAAGCTGAATAGTAAGTCAAGTGGTGATAATTATAGCAGAACAAATTATTATTTGCTCTCCAAGCTGACCTTGAAAGAAGCTGCAAGGACAGACGAAGAAATTTGTCAGAGCAAGGGAGGAGGAAAACATCCTGTCTCCAGCAGGATTTCATGCTGTCCAAAAGAGTAGCACTTTGTTTTAATGTTAACGCTTGAGAATTCCCTTGGTTGGAATTTGAATTCTGGACAGGAGCTAGACTAGCTGCCGTGAGAGCAGAATCCAGAGCCCCTGCTATTTCCTGAAACCTGAAGGAATTAAGGTATAAGATGAGCCCACATCACAACAAAAATAAAGGAAGTATGCAACTGTGAAACATTTGCACTGACTACCTCAAAGAGAAATAAACTCCAACATTCCATTGCTTCATGAACTCAACATAGATAGCTTCCGCTCGGAATTTAGCAACAGCAGATCTGGATGGACAATAACCTTGCATGACAATTAGACATCATAACTATAACGAACAACATTTACAGAGTACTGTAATCCTGAGCAGACACTTAAAAATCCATAGATAAATAACACTGCCTCTTTTTTTTTTTAATATCTTTAACTGTCCCTCTTTAAAAAATCCCACAAAATAACATTTTCTGAGTGTGGAAAATTATTTTTTAGCAAAAAGAAAAATTAAAAAAAATAATACAGTCACTACCTTCAAGATAAGCCAAGAAATCCAAGCTTGATTTGTAATTTCTCAAGAACTGTGTAGGTCTTCCTGGAGAAAACGCCCCTGGTTTTCCCTTCTGAATTGCTGAGAGAACCTCCTTCAGGATGGAATTGGCCAAGAAGTCAAATACATGCAAACCAGAATTTTCTGAAGAAACAAAAGGAACAAGTAGTGGAACAATAAAATGTCAATCAGAGATAACATGAACATAATTAATAATTTTAATTACAAACACACTACGTTATAAGACTGCCTGACCAGCTTTGTAATAATAACTGGGGCGCAAGAGAATAGATGATAGAAAAGCGTTGATTTAGGTACAAAATTATCGCAGATACAAAATGTAATGGCCAATTTTTTCACAGCAGGCCGAAAGCAGAACACAATAATCAAATCACTTCACTAGCAAACCAAATATATAAAGCATTTTTCAGTAGTTAAGGAAGAAAATGGTGCATAGTACCTGCAGAAGATATATCCAACAAAAATTTACAGTCTTTTTCAACACATTGCTTGATTTGTTCATAATCACTCTCAAGTTCATCTCCAGATGCCCCAGCCAGTGCCTCCGATGGCCCGTGCGGGATAATTTTCTGCATCAACGGAGCCACAACAGTATTGGAAAAAATTTCTTCTGCATTCCTGGTGTTGTCGATGGCAGCATAGGCACGCAAACAGTTGTAAATTACATTTGCATTCTGGTGTTCAAGACCATGCACAAAACAATGTCCCAAGCTAGCATCCAGTAATAGGCTAGCACTTTTAATCCTCTTCTCCATATTCTCAATGAAAGGCAGGTTCTGTACTGGCAAAATAGAAAAACGAGATGAACACATAATGTATGAGCTCCAAATGATTGAGTTTAAGCTCATTAATCCCCCGTTACTTTCCTTTAGTGCCGTATAGTTTTATCTTATTTTACATTAATAAAGTATGATACGCAGCAAAAGAGAAAAATTAAGATCAAGAAAGAAGGAGACCTGTGCATGAGCAATATAGAACTTTAACCGATTCATCTCACTGGCAATTCTTTCCAAAAGCATGCTTTGAGTCTCTCTGACATTTGTTCCATTCTCAACAGGTTGAAAGGTAGTGGCACTGCTCATTGACTTCCTCTCTTCCAAATTCACGTCAACATCTGACCCATCAGCAGGCAAACTAGGTAGTTCCTTTATAAGTTTTTCAACCTGCATCCATCAAGAAAGTTAAAAAGAAAAGGAAGACAACAGTTATTGCATGATAAATTCTGCGAATGAATTCCCAAAGAGGAGAAAGGAAAAAAGACAATTCACACACTGAAGAGAACCTTATACACAACTACATTTTCCAAATACAAAGCAACTAAAACATTTCATTCAAAGTTACATTTTTAACTCTTATTACAACACTCAATTTGAATACAAAACCTGATCTTGCAACCACAGACAAATTTATAAAATCAAAATTGACAGTCAAAAGTTAGATTGATAGAGAAGTAAAAGCTAGTGCACTCTTCCTAGAATTGTTCTTTTGAGCACCTGCAGTGTATGAAATTTTAGACTCAATCCCATTCCATAGAAGCTTTTATCTGTTTAAAAGAATAAATAAATAAACAAATAAAACCTAAACCCATACAAGCTCGTCAAGCACAACAACCCAGCGCAATTTTGAACTTATTAAATATTTAACCGTTTGATTCTGCGAGTGCCTAATCCTAGAGCTGCTAGATCCAACACTGAATTCATCAAATACAAACGCTAGTATAAGAGTAATATCGAAAGGTAATATTAATTTTCATTCAAATAGAATTATCATGGCGTCATCGTAATTTACCTTGGAAACAACATGAAACGTGTCAAGCAACAATTCGAGAACCTCTCGAGCGGAAGCAGCTTCAGATCTCTGCTTCAGACCGTTCTGCAAAGCCACGAGGGAGCCCTCGAGAGCCCCTCTAAACCCGTCGATCTTCTCTCTGAGCTCCAGAAGCGGGGCCCGCATACGAACAACGGCCGCGTCGACATCAACGAGCTTGGTGCTCAAGTTGACGAAATCGGCGTAGTCGCGGTTGATTAAGTCGATGAGTTCGTGGTTGAGGGAGGACAAGTGGGCCTGGAGCTCGGATCGGAGGGTTTCGAAGGGGACGAAAGTTCTGAGCTCCGAGATGTATGATTCGGAGTCGAAGTTCGGGGAGAGGAAGAGATTGGATTTGAACCAAAGCGGGTGAGAGTCGGCCGGATCCGAGAAGAGGTCCGTCGCGGATCGGGGCGGTGGTGCCGTTGGAATCGGATCCATCATTTTTGGAATTCGTTTGTGTTGTGTTGAGTTAATGGGAAAATTTGAGAAGTGAGTTTATTGATGAGTCGGGCTAGTGGAGTCGACTGTCGAGATGAACCCAAGGCCAGTCGTTAACAATTGCGTAACGTACATGCGAATTTTAGTTTACGAGTATAATGAACATTTTTTTTTTCTTTTATTAATCTATTAAAATATTAATTTAATTTAATTTACTTTACTTAATTTTTATTTTTTAAAATACTGATTGACAAGTAACAAAGAAAAAGCTATTTCACAAACTCACGAGCGAACCTCAAATTTTGAAGATAGGTTCGAGAATCGTAAGCATACTTCACCAAATAGGCGGAAATCAATACTCACAATGTCACGTGTAATGTTGGTAAAATTATGGTGACTTGGCAACCAAGAGTCTTCGCGCATGCTCCAAATGCATGGGTAGGACATAATTTGAGACTGACCAATAATTTTCGGGTCAGATTCTTTTAACATGAAATATTCTTTTAACGTGAAATAAACGGATTGTTCATTAACAACTTTCATAAATAAAGTAACCACAAGACAAATTAATTTGGTTTGTGGATGTAAATTTAAAAGGGTTTTAATGAAACTCACCACATGCAAAATAATAGCACAATGAGGTTAAGCTCACCACATTACAATAACATTTTGCTTCGCCACCCACAAAATGGATAATTATTTGGGTTGGCACCTCAACAACGGTCATGTCCTTCAAGAACCGCATGCAGCTATCATTTTCATTATCGTTCATCACAAGTAAATCATGAATAAAATAAATAATTTATTAATTAAATTTCAAGTAACACATAAAAAATAGTGTGTTCTATGAAATAAGTATTATAAATGGACAACTTTTTTTCCCTTAATCTAATCCCATCTAAACTCACATTTAAATTGGCATTGTTAATCTGATGATTTAAGACTTAAATTTGAATTTAGTTCCCCTAATCCAATCCAAGGAAAGGTAGCTAAACATAAGATAAATATTTAATCCTAAAATCAATCTCACGTTTAATCCTAACTCCCATACACAACCTTCAATTGTATTGCACTTCCAAACCAATAAAACATTTCATTTCCAATTTCAATCTACCGTAGAATAGGGTAATTTTATTCAAAATGATTTCTAAAAAAATTTACCAAATCTAAAATTAAGATTTAATTAATAATTTTATTCAAAATGATTTCTAAAAAAATTTACCAAATCTAAAATTAAAATTTAATTATTTAAAATTACTTTTAAACCTCTCGAAAACATCCCAAACTAATCCTTAATTCTTTTCATTGCGTTCCGCCAACAGTATCACAACAAATTCTACTTTAAAAATGTCTCATTCACATTCTTAAAAATCTAGGCATCGAAGTCATGGTAAAGTCAAATTAAGTTCAACTTCAATGCCCATATCGCTGCAAATGCAAGTACCAGTTTCTTAAAAAATGAAAAATTTAAACATCTACATTGACCGGCGTCAATTTCAATACCAATACATTACCAGTACCAATACTAACACCAACTAATACCAATAAAACATAAGAACAGAATACCAATTCTTTTCATTCTTGTTTCACCAAGTGTTCCGGCTTTGAAAGATGACATTGCATCATGGTATGGTTTAACAGAGTTTATTGTTAAATTCTACGAACTCCTTAAAAGTAATTACATTTGAATGAGATCTTACACGGGGCTTCTTCTCCTTGATGTTGATAACTTACATATAAAATACTCTCCTGATGTTGGGTACAAAACAAAAGCAGTGCAGCCATCACAACTTCCGAAGGCCTCACATCCTTTATACCAAACATTCCAAACTATCATAATTATATCAAATTTAACTTAAGATCCTATAATTCATTTTACACAAAATGGCTCTCCTGTAAGAATGTCGCAAAATCACCTGAGCATCGGCTTCAGGAGAACCGGAGAATTAAAAAAAAAAAGGTTGAAAAAAAAAAGGAAAGAACCATTTGTACAGTGAACTTCACATGAAATAGCTAAGAGCCTTCTTTCTTCTCGAACCCCCTTCGCCATACAGTTCATTCCATTGCAAAAGCTCACTCATGTTTACCGACTCGGATGAAACACTCGCGCATACCTATTTCCATATGACAAGATCCACAACAGATTAAAAATCAATAGAGCAAAGACAAAAAGTTGAAATCATGTTAAGTTCCATCTTCACTTTACCCGCTCATGAGCATATTTAAAGTCATCCATGTTTAGAGGCCGTATATCTGCACACCCACTCAAAGCTGGAGCAGGCTTACCTTCTGCCATCGCAGCAGCTCTTTCCTGATATGAGTTGAACATATTATATTCAGGAAGAGAAGCTTCTGTAGAAATAATTTGATCTAGAAAACTACGATAGCTCGAAGTATATGTGTAGATTTCAATCATCTCTGATTCCTTTTGACAGAAGATTGAAATTATTACAAAGCACATTCAGTTAAAGAGAGGAATTAGGAAAAAAAAATCCTAATGGGTTTTAGCAAATACTTGGTGTCTTTCAATAGTTATTTTTATGTGATAAGCCCATAATAAGCTCTGACATCCTCACAGAATGGATGTGACCATGAGCTTTAAATATCCTCTTAATCTTTTAATCAACAAATACAGTACTAGTATAATCATCGTTGTTGATGGTTATATGTCTGCACTGACTGGCCCTCAAGCATAAGACCAAAGTACACATTCACTGCATGCGATAAATGTACCTTTTTTTCTTTTTCCAATATCTCTTTAATCGGACGGTGTGCCGCAGTCACACAGAGATTCTGCAATACAATTAAGTAAACAAGAAGCCAGTCACTCCACAAATTCAACAATAATACATTACATATCAGAGAATGACTTAAAAATATAACCTTAAGGTCACTTCCAGAATATCCATCTGTCATGTTTGCAATTGCATCAAAATCAACATCAGGAGACAAATCCTCCTTTGCCAAAATAACCTGTAGTATCTTCGCTCTATTAGGAGCATCTGGCAAATTTACCATCAACCTGTGGAAGAACACACACCATAAGAACACTCAACAAACGTATACCGAATTTGAAAATGAACTAAGTTAGGGAAAGACATCAGAGTATGCTTGCAGATACAATGTATCTGTAACTGCATGTAATAGGCCCTTCCAAAGTGATACTATACCTGCGTGGAAGCCTTCTAATGACAGCTTCATCAAGGTCAAAAGGTCTATTTGTGGCTGCAAGCACCAGAATTCGTTCTGTATCCTTTGTCCGCAGGCCATCCCAGTTCACCATAAATTCATTTTTCATCTTCCGCATGGCCTCATGCTCCCCTGGATTTTCTCTCCGGCCCAACATGCTATCAACCTATAAGACAGAAAGAAAAACGAAAGTAGAAAAGATGGAGAACAGTGATTTTGTGCATGAAATAAACCCAAATACAAACTACTAAAGAAATGCCCCAAGAAGCTTACCTCATCAACAAATATAACACTAGGTGCAATTTTACTTGCTAGTGAGAAGACAGCTTTCACATACTTCTCCCCCTCACCAAACCACTGTAATAAAATAAATACACAAGTTTTCAATGATCAAATAAAATAAAGAGTTTCGATTGCAAAATCAAATTAGTTTTAGATGCTTCAAGGAATATGGACCTTAGATGTGATACTTGACATTGAAATGTTGATGAAATTTGCACCAGCTTCAGTTGCAACGGCTTTTGCGAGCATGGTCTTCCCTGTTCCAGGAGGTCCAAACAAAAGTATGCCCTTACAAGGCTGCACCAACAAGAATTGTAGTGAGACCAGTCCTCCAAAAGCTCATAAACCAAAATAAGAATCCAATCAAACAATAGAATGAATACAACAATATTGGACGAATAAGATGATGTTACATTGTAAAAGATGCATTATCTTATATTATTTACTTAAGGATATGTAAGATCAAAGGCCTTGTATGCCTTGATCATAAACTGTTAGCCAAACACAACTCAGGGAATTTGCCTTTGTGACTGTCCACATTCCAGATTACCAACTGGTAGCTTAACTTGTAGATGGACATTAGATGGAAAAGAATGACGCCATTCTGTAGATCACCACTGCTATTTCATTCTGACAGAAATCATAAACTGTTAGCCAAACACAACTCAGGCAATTTGCCTTTGTTTCTGACTGCCCATATTACTAATTACCAAGTGGTAGTTTAACTTGTGAGTGGACATTTAGATCACCACTGTTATTTCATTCTGAAAGAAAGGATCCTTTCATTTGTGTCAAAATGCATTGAATTTGTAGATTTCATGTCTAATTAGACCGGACAGCAATAAAAAATGAGGATAAACTTGCGAGGCCATGACCTAAGTCAAGAACAGGAATCTAAGAATAGAGGGATATTCTCAGCAAATTCATTAAGGTTAACAGCCTTCCTTTGCCAGAATTCAGATCATGAATGCAGTGTGTAGCTCAAATAAATAAAATCTTCCAAAACATATTATCAATGGTGATATTTGGAAAATATTAATAAGCATTGACTTAATAAAACCAATTGGCTATCAGAGGATCATAAGGAACAGTGAC
Organism: Citrus sinensis; assembly: GCF_022201045.2. Lineage (NCBI taxonomy): Eukaryota > Viridiplantae > Streptophyta > Magnoliopsida > Sapindales > Rutaceae > Citrus > Citrus sinensis. The sequence continues at coordinate 4,331,860 of NC_068558.1, forward strand.
AATACAGTCATCAACCTCATTCAGAGCCAAATGTGCATAATCATGACAGTGTGACATTACACAATAAAGATCTTATCAGAATATAGGAAAGGTTATCACCTTGGTCAATTGCCCTTTGCAGAATAGTTCAGGCCTCTGTAAAGGAAGCATCACCAACTCCTTCAATGTATCCTTAACATTCTCAAGTGCTCCAATATCATCAAATGTAACTCCAATATCACTGGGTGGAATAACATCAGCTAAAAGCCTTTTCTCAAATTCATTCTCTGTTACAACATCCTGTTTTTAACCAAAACATTCACCATGAAGATTAAGACATTGTTCCTTTCTAAAAAGATGAGAACAGCATTACTTCATTCTAAAAAAGTCTGCATGCATAATGCTTGAAAGATTATCAATTAATTATGAAAAACACAATAATCACCTTAAGAGACTTCTTCAAACTCTTAGATTCATTCTGTATAGCCTGAAAGATTCCAATCCCATACTGGATGCTGTCAGAATTGCAACATCGCGTTACAACTGTGTAATTACCATCCGAAAGCCAATAATTCAGCTGACAATTGTTGGAATAGATTTTGGTTACCTCTCGCAAGATAAAACAAGCCTAGCATCAGGATCTGCTTCAGGGTTCTGCATCAGATGGTGGCTTAAGGCCCATCCAACAATCTTTTCTGCACCTGTAGTGCCACATCATAATTTCACTGTTGAACTGAAGATAAAGGAAGATCAAAGAATGACTATAATCAAGAAAAATCAAAGCGAAACATACTTTCATTCGTAAGTGATTGGTCCCTGATGCACAATGTCTCCAGTCCTTCACATTCCAATCCACTCCGACCCAAAACCTATAAATGGGCAAATTATAAAAGAATGATCATTTCTCAAATTAACATCCTTGACCATACACAAATAACAAAGTTCCAGAGGCAATGCTATGAAGCACAGCACTTTTGAACATTTAATGTCGACCATGTTAAACGAGGTCATCACAACTTTTTTTGTTTTTGTTTTGTGTGTGTGTGTGGGGGGGGGGGGGCGGGGGGGGAAAGAAATTGAGTATAAAAATATATGGGAATATTACACTCGAGTAGTGGACCAGGTATTCACCCAAAATCAATCAAAGCTATGCAAATTACAAAACAATGTCAATCCACAAAACACTGAGTTAACCCAAAAGAGACTGCCCAACCGAATACAAAAACGAGTAGGGAACACTCTAAATCCCTAAAACTCCCCTCCAATTAAGATGAATGAAGAAAAATGAAGTGTCTTGGAAATCCTTAGTCATTGAAACCCAAAGCAAAGCTAAAAAGTGAACTCTATCCCACAAGCTATCAAAATTAACCCTCTTGACTCTGAAGATTAGACTATTTCTTTCATTCCAAATCACCCAAAAGATACCTAAAACTGCACTTCACCAAAGAATCTTAGCTTTTCTCCCTTTCCCAAAAGCAACAATACTCTCCCTTAACAAAAGCTTCACGAAGACACAGAATAGTCCTAACTTAGTCAAGACAAAGAAATTATGACTCCCAATTAAATTGCATTTAAAACCATAAGGGTTGTAACTCCATCAGAATATACAAGAGCACCATCATAAAGCCTATGATAAATAAACAGTAAGAACAATGAAAAGAGAGAAAAGAAAGACTGAATCTAAGGCACATATAAATCAGGACTCCTGAGCAGAAAATTAGGACTTCAATATATATAGCACCATAAACAATTTTACAGTATTGGCGCCCATAAATTAGTAAAGCAACAAATACTCACCGTGCGCAGGTGATTCAAATTTCCCTTCATTTTCAGGGTTTCAGAATCTCGATCCAGTTGATGTTTCCAAGACGCAAGAAGCGCCTCATCCTACAATCATTTATAAGCTTTCATAAAATGCTGTAATACGAAATAACTAAACTAACAATAAAGTAATAAAGATTACAGTCTGGAACCCATGTACAAACCTGTGGCATGTGAATGGTTACTTTATTGGGGAAAAGCTTAGTCAGGAGTTTTGTAGCTTTCGGAATTTCCTTTCCTCGGTCATGCAGTCTCCCAAAACTATCCTGAAAAAAATCAAAAGAAAACAACATCAAGTCTGAATATGGTCTCACAATTTACTTTTCGTACCCACATAATATAATAGGAGGTAAAGCAAGATAGACAGAAAACCAGAAGCACAGTTAAAAAATATAATAACATCATATATAATACATATATAAAAATGAAGGAAGAGGGAGCTATAATATAATATATTTAAGAATAGCTCAAAATATGACTATACACTTGAAAGAGAGAGAACCAGAAGCATAATTAATAAACTATAACAACATCATATAAATACATAGATCAAAATGAATAAAGGGGGGATACAATATAATCAATTTAATATTAGCTCAGAATACGACAACACACTTGAAACTACAGTAAAAGTTGGAGACGAGAAGAGATCATAGATAAAAGAGAAGAGGCAGATCTTCTGTTGAGAAAAGGAAACGAAGAGTGTGAAGCAAGGAAGAAAAGATTTACCATTCCAGTATAAGTACTGAAGGGTATAAAGGAAGGAAATTCTCAGCAAATATACTGGGAAGGGGAGGGAACAAAGGAAAGCAAAAACCAAAATTCATTCTTCCCCTGAATCCATGATGGGCCATAATTCCTTCCCCATTTGGCACAATATCTAAGAAGCTAGAATGCTGGGGTTCCAAGTTGAAGTCTCTGCAAGAAAACTAACTTTTTCCAAGACAGTATGTGAATAACTTCAAACACCTTAAACATAAAATGGCAGAACTCTCAATTAAAATTTTGGTTTATTTTCCTTTTTCTTTTTAAGTTTGCATTAATGGAAAACCCCCCCCCCCCCCCCCCCCCCCCAACACCATGTGAGTGGGGTTCAAAACCCAAACCTCTTGTACCACCTCAAGGGGTTTTCACCAGTTGAACCAACTAGCACTCGCTCATAGAACTTTCTCTAAGGAAAAGATGCCTACTAATGAAATGAGGGATATACAAAAGAGAAAAGCTGCAGTCCAAAGTAACCAGGATCAGCTCGAGACAGATCTGGATCTATACAATGTAAAAGAACCTCCAATACACATGTCCAACAACAACAGTAACTATAAACCATCATGTGCATATTTCACTAAAGAATGAACTTTATATTCATTGCAGTGTATGTTTCACAAATCACAATGGATCTTCACAAAGTGAAGCAAAAGAGTACTACACTATTCTGACCAAAACCAAACATCATGTATTCGATATCAAAACAATTAGCCGTTAAGCATCTAGTATACTAAAAGTGAGGACAGGGAGAGAGTGGGGGGAAAGAGGGGGGGGGGATGTTTGAGGATAAAGGTTGAAGAGGGTGTAGTTCAATGAACTCCAACGTCTGAAGATAAAAATTTAGCAGAAATTCCTCTTAAGAAGGTCGAAGAAGGAGAATTATTTTGAAAGTTTGTCAAGGAGTCAACATGTACTTTTCAAGCTTTCATATTGAGGAATTAGCTACAACTCCTTTTCCAGATAAAGAACCACCCCCATTTCCAATTGCTGATACTGAAAACTTCAAAATGACAACCAACCATACACAACAACTTAAATTTAAAACAAACAGTATCAATTAAAAGTTATTGTCAATACCGGAAAAGCCAAGTCAAGTAGAGCAGTTTGATTGCTGCCAAACTTCGTGAAAAGCAGGCCGCCAGGGTGTGACTGCAAAAGGAAAATTCTGCAGTGTAAGGAACTCAAAAATCTTTTTGGTGGTATGAAAGGAAAAATCTACGAGCATCCAGATGAGGTTAATATAAATTTTTGAAATTATTAGAAGTAGCTCTATGTAAAGGAAAATATCATGAAATTAGAAACATGAAAAGAATTTTGTGACTGAAGCAGAAGGTAAGTTGAAATGAAAATATTTCAGATGTTCGAATCAGCACAAGCTTCACAGTCAATTATGGCATGATCAGCTGAAACTATGTAGCATCTTTAGAATATATAACTTGTATAATGTGGTCAAACATTTTTACTTATTATTTCTATCTAGACTATAAGGAAGCATGAAATTGAGTCACATGCTAATTACATAAGATGTCTGAAGAAGTCCTTGCATTGTTTATATTTATACCCAGGAATCCTCCCCCTGCGAAGGAGTTCTTTGAGTTCTAAACAGGGGAGTATCACTCAAAAACCAGAACACCCAAAGAATTCTCACCATGGTTACATCTATGAGATCAGATAAAGATTACCTTTTCCTTACGATTGTCAGTATGAGTGTGGGAACCAATTACTATCACTTTGTCAGGAAGCTTTTCAAGTCTGCTTTTAAATGTAGAATATGAATCTGAATTTCCTGCAATAGACTTCTCAGCATCTTTCATGAACAAAATGAAAGGACAACTTCGGCTCTCGCTGAAGACAACCTGATGGAAAAAGATTCTAATGAAGTGGATAGATTGGAATAGAAACACAAAATGATATAGATATTTTCTAGTAAAAGAATGCTACCTCAAACAGTGTGTTAATGAGTAACTTGTCCAAATCTTCTGTCCCCGAGTTTTCCAAACGAAGATCAGTGACTAGAGGGAGAGAGAAATCTAGAAGTTAGAAATTTGAGACAATGGACGAAAGATATAGGGCTAATTCACATGATCCAATTCATAGACTATTAATAGGAGTTTAACATTACCGTTGCAAAAGAATCCATGACCTCCTTCGCATTGACCACCAAGGTCAACACCATCAGGAATAGGTTTGTCAAACCTTACACCAATTTTCGATGAAGGATTGTCCTCAAAAAGCAATGCAACCTTTCCACGAGTGCCACAAGGTGGGCCCCTAGATTATAAGTTTAAAAGGCATAAATTACAGAAACTTCAAACTTAAACAATCAAGTTAAAATAGAAAAAAGTGTGAGAAATAAGTCTGAAAACTTTTGAAACTGGATGTCTATTGAGCCCCATATGACATGACTAATAAATAGAAACACTCCAGCCTAAAATGGAAGATTAATTGCAAATTATATTCACCTTCCACAGAAGGTACACACATCCGTCAGTGCTCAGTAACAAGAGTCCTTACTCCAGCCCTTTATAAGCCAAATTTCTGGTGATATTATAAGGTTCTACGTCACTGTTAAGAGTTTTTCTAAAATCCTCTTCAATCTATTGGTCATGTAATCAGCTGTTGACTCCTGCCATTTTGCGAAATCTAAACTTGGTCATACCCTATTTCTTTTCAAACAAAAGTTAAATCAATTCAAACTAAGTCTTTGAATAATTTCCTCTTAAGGCCTTATTAGGCCACTTATGAAATTTGTGTCCATAATTCTTCAAAAAGCCCCAAACCACTTTACGTTTCAACTATGCTCTCCTATTTATAATTTGATATATTAAGATTTCTTCAAAAACCATCTACTGTAGTCTGCCTGAAAGGCAGATTGCTGTCTCAAGGAACCAAAAATTTCAAATCACCCATACATAAATACTAGACTCCCAGACAAAGAGACTTATCTCGACGGTCAATCCTCCCCCAGCTCTAATGCATCAAAGGAAATCCTCCTCAATATAGAAATGAACTATTTGTTAAGCACAAACAATAGTATATCCAAAATGTCAGCATATATCCACCTTGTAGGAGATGCTGTCGGGTATAAGCCACCAGAAGTTGAACCCATGAATCTTACTCTGTCACCTGCACGATCCATTTTAGAGAATTGTCACCAGAGTCAATGTCCAAGATAACTCAAGCACTTCAAAATGGGAATCCGCAATAAAAAAAGGCAAAGTGCAAAAGGACTCTCAAGCACAAATTTTAAGGGACATACTGTTTTGTTTTTCCAAGGGCATACCTATTCTAAGCATGTGATTCTTAGATGTCCCAGCAGATGTGAGAGTTGTATCAGTCTCCATCTTGGGTTGAGATTCAGGACCCTGTGGAGGGGGATTCGAAGAGCTAGGTGTATCAGATTCACTGACAGGCAAATTTATGCTCTTGGCCAAATCAGTGGATGTAGGACCTTGTTTGACACAGCCACATGATTTTTCTGCACTTGTTCCGTCCTTCAGCATCTCGGCTTCCTTAGAAGACAAACCCTGAAACACATTTAAAATCAACAAATTATACATATATAATAGTCGTCTCTTAGGTGAAAGTTTTAATACCAGTAAAGTAGAAGCCAAAATAAAGACGACCATACTAATATGACTCTTGTGTTCTGAGAATCAGATTATCAAAGTAAATATAGATCCCAGCTAAGCAGCAAGAGTATTAATGAAAATTAATTGCACTTATCAGAATCAAGCAGGTGATTTTATCTTACACCCAAAAGTGAATGACTATCAAAAATGAGCAATTTCGCCCCAAAATAATGGGCAAGCGCCTTAGCCAACATCTCCTGATAGATCTCAGACCCTGAAAATGTATTCACAAGATAATTCATTACAGTGCACTAGTACAAAAATAGACATGTGTATTTAGGATAATAAAGTAAAATACCAACACACCTGCAGGACCAGAAAGCAAAATACGCGGATTTACAGTAGTTAGCTCTGAGGTGTACTTTGCATGGTCTTTGTGCTTCAAATGTATATACGAAGCAGCAATTAGCACATTCTTTGTGTTCTCACTGCAAGAGAAGAAGCCCAAAAACAAACATTGCATTTATCAAAAAAAAAAAAACTGATGCAACATATAACCCCAAAGTCAACAATGAGCACTCCCCACTTTTTTCTCTTTTCCTTATCTGATTAGAGCAGAAAGAGATTTAATAAAATAATAAGTCATATCTTCATTAATGAAGGTGAACAATAAAGCAACCACTAAAACAAACAAGCTGGAAGCAACAAGAAGATCAAAAAGCAACAGCCTCACAATTAGCTGGGAACTTGGAAGAAGAAAACAGTAAATCTTGAAAGTTGCTTGAAAGCGAAACAAGTAAAGAAGCACAAATCGAACTTGATCCAAGAAAAAATAAATTTAAATTCTGAACCATTGCAGCCCATCCCCCTCCCTCCTCTACAAGCACATTGTTTCTTGATGATCAATGAAATGCATGAAGACAGCCCTAGACTTGCTAAAACCATATGGCATGATACCAAGAAAAATTGTTGATACCAAGAAAAATTGAGCAAGTCATCAAACTGAGGAACCATGTATAACATTTGTGTCGTGTCTATCAAGAGATAAAGATGCAAATGAATTGGGGAACTATAAATGACATAATTGGAAACATCATATCCACAAAATAGAATTTGGAATAATTAAATATATCAATCGTACCTTAGATAATATGGGAAGTTTTCAAATGACTCTTGTAAGTTTGTACCATCAAGAATTCCAGCAAGAATGTCTTCTCTGAATACCGCACACCGTAGAGACATACCCAATGTTGATGCTGGCTGTGAATCCCTTCTCCACTCGTTTCTTCCGTCCAATACCTGTTTACAGATACTTTTGCTCAATTTCAGATTACAACTACTTGATGGAGCTAACATCCTCAAGAAAGGCCTTAGCAAATCATTCACCCCAGAGAATTTTACATTGCCTGCCTCTATGCCAGCATCCTGGTTGCATTCTACAGGAATATTCTTGCCAATTGATCCAATGTCTGCAGCTTTATCACTGTCTGTATTTGCAGTTGAATTGCCTTCTAAACCATCAAGATCAACCTCTGCACCATCATTATCAGCAGATGGAGTAGGCAACTCAGACCCTAGGTGAATTTTACTGGTGCTCTGAGCAGGAGATTTCCAACGTGATAAATCTGACCTCAGGCTGGAAAGAGATGCCAAAATGGAAGCCCCGGCTACAGCTGAAGGATCCCCTGACCTCCGTTCTAGCTGCAGAAATTTTCCTGGGCCACTTTGAACCTCTGCACCTTTAACTGCAACCTCATTCAGGAGTTGCTGAAATATCTACATTGACAAAAATTAAGGATTTCACCTGCCTAATAGCTAACATGCATATCATTTGCAAGAGAATGCAACAGAAGAACCAAAAGGCACTCCAAAAAAAAAAAAAAAATCCAACATGCAAGAAAGAACTAGATAAGTATACGGCCCTCATATCGCAGGAAAGGATACATAAGCATGATTGCCCAGTGAACCAAAGACAACCTCATCGCCCGACCTCAGCTCACAACTTGTGTTCTTCTTCAAATTTTTTCCGTTTACTTGCAGACCCTTGCTCCCTATGCTTTCTACCATAGCCACAGCACTGCCTTCGCTCTGATCATGTCCACAAATAATGAGTACTCATACTGCATGTACATATTTAAGGAGTTTATCCCCACAAATAAAATAAAAACAATCCATTGCCAATAACAAAAACAAAATAGACCCAATACTACATCCAATATCCTAATGAGCCATTCTCAAAGTACATCCAAGAAACGAGGAACAGAACTCTAGATTATAGTCATGTCACATGAATTGTTTAGATCTTATATCACCAATCCAAGAAAATCAGAAACAGTTTGTGGCATAAATTCAGGCAATACCTGCACATGCTTGATCTTGCATAGAACTGCACTAATGGCCTGGTCTTTCAGTGGAAAATTGCACTGTCTGCTTGATCCAACGGTGAAAATTGAAGCACAAATAGGCACATTTGAATTCTGCATCAAAAAAAGTGCCTCAATATAAAAAACACACACATGAAGCCCAAGTCTAAACTCAAAAATAAGACTATCAACAGTAAATTATATATTGCTACTTTAGTGTTATATTAAAACTAATGGCAAAATCACCTGCCCAGACTGTGACAAAAGCCTGCACCAAGGTGTAGAAGTCTCGAAGGTTGGGTTTTGCTTCTGATATAAACTCCAAGAAGAGAAGGAACTTCTCGGCTTCTCCATCACCACTGGGGTGGACCCTTCCGAATCAAAAACAACAGAACCAAGAAAACAAACAAAAAATCAAGTCCAAGAAATTCTAATTCTAATTCAAAATCCACTGAAGAGAACACTTAAAACAAACAACAAAAAGACTGCATAATATTTCTTTAACTACCTTCAGCGATCGGTGCAGTAACGGAAACAGCTGGAGTGGCCTCCGTCTTCCCGCCACTCACGCCCTCACCAGCGATCGGAGTATCGCCGGTCCCGCATTCTCCGGGATCCGGCGCCGCCGGAGTACACACTTCCTTAGAATTATCCGTCGACTGCACCGGCTTCTCCACCGCACCGCCATTTTCGACCTAAAATTCCACAATTCAGAACTCAAATCCCGTTATTTCACCAAACACAACAAAAAACTTTTACTAATACAAAGAAATCGAAGAAACCGAAACGAATCCAAAAACCTTCTGACGCTTCGGCGACGGAGGCTTATCCTCCGATGATGAAGATCTCTTGCTATTGTTACCAGAGAGAGATCCACTCCGTCTCGTTGAAACCATGACTCCCTGGTTTTGGTTTCTCTCTGCTCAATAGTTAGAGAGAGGGGAGAAAGAGGAAATGAAGTGAAAGAAAATAACAAGATTTTAAATTATATTATTTTGTAGATGAAATTAATAATTGGCGTTAATTTAATATTTTATAGTTTTTGTTATTTGTCTGGGTTGGGTTGGGTTGGGTTGGTGCACAGGGAGTTTGCTGCATCCGTATTTATAAGAGAGTGGCCTTAGGTGAGCGGTGTAAAGATGGCAAATTATCAAATTAGGTTTCGTGATTTGTGATTGGTTGCTGGTATGCGTTTCGCAAATATTTTGTTTTGTGGTGTCGTAGGATACGTCACCGTAGTAGCGAGTCGTGAGTCGTTGACTCGTCCATAGTTGGGTTGGAGTGGAGAAGTGAAAACCTCGATGTTCGTTGTGACATACCGGCATTGTTCACCGGATTATAGCTTTCGCTTATATTTTTAAAAATTATTTATTTTGATCTTTTGAAGGAATTTACTGTGATTTCAAATAGAAGAAATTGTGAAAAGTATAGTAAATAACAATAAATAATAAATATAGTCATTTTTTTTCTGACAGTAAGACCTTAGACCCTCGGTCTATTTGTTCCCTCAACAATGTTAATTGAGGTCAAAAGTTTAGGTTTCCGTAAATTCAAAATATTTTTCTCCCACAAAGTTGGTAAGGATAATTTTTTTTTAATCCCCTATTTTTTATTAATTTAGAATTATTATTTTTCAATCAATTCGATCTTATGACAATGGGTTTGCCTATTCTGATGAGATATCGATGAATAGCATAATGGACCAAATATTGACAATTCATCATTCTATATTTGTCTAAAATTCTAGCAAATAGAAAAATTCATAATATAGATATTGAGGTTGGACAATTATAATTTAAAATATATAACACTAAAAAATACTAACCGTTGTATTTTGAAAGTTAAGTTGATTTAATCAATTACTTTTATGATTAAAAAACTTATACTATCTTTATTATTTTTATCAAAGTTATTATTTAAAAATTATGTTTACTTTACATTATTAATTCTTATTTTATACTTATAGTTTTTTTTTTTTTTCGCAATAGCTACAACTTAAAATTTATGATATCTCGATACCAAACAAGACCGTAGTATGGAACAAATATTCTAGCATTTAACTCAACCATACTATCAAGATAAAAATTATCACTCAAAAGTATTTGTTATCTATACATTCACTTAAAAGCTACCAAAGACCGCATTTTTATCCAAACGATTATAAGTAAACATCACAAAACTCTAAACTCAAAAATTAAAAAAAAAAAAAATTGGTAAAATGCTGGTTTTTAAGATTATCTTTGAGCATTTTTTTTTTTAAATGTATGAGTGCTATGCGAATTTTATTGAGAATGTCATCTTTTTCACTAAAGAACACCGAAATATCAAGCATATTAAATCCTACAAAATTTGCCATATTTGTGTGTAAAGTAAACCTCATTTTGTCACGTATATAAATAATTAAATAAATTAATAGACTTGTCACGATCACACTAACTTTTAAGTAACTTGATATTAGTAACAAATAAGGATTTTTATTGTGGTTACGGTGGGAAGTGGATAGATTTAAATTCAATGATGACCTTAATTTTTTGTCAATTTTTTTAAAAGATACAATTGATAGTTTTTAGATAATAACATAAAGCTAATTAGATTTTAACCATATATTGCATACATGCATATGTGGCAAAATATTACAAATAATTGAACACAACTCAGTTCATTATTGAATCCAAATTCGATACCATTTTTAAAATAAATATTTTTAAGCTAACTTTGAGTCTGTTGGTATTCATTATTTGTGCAAAAACAGCGATGTGGCATGTCAAATTGCTCGTTGCACGTATGAACACTACCTCTTCGACCATATAGTTTCGTAAACGGTGAAATAATTAGCATAATTCTATTCTTTTATTTTTGTCAATTTATTATTTTTTTATATGGCATAAACAAAATAAATAAACATTTGTATACTTGTAAAAGCAAGTTGAAGTAATTGTTTGATGCCAAGAGAGAGGACGATAATTGGAATGAAAAATAAAGTGATAATGTTTGCACAAAAAGCAAATCTTTTGGCTCTTAAAGATTGAAATTATAACAGTATTTTGACGGGCTTTTCTTTTAGTGGCTAATTATGAATGTATCACCAAATTAGAACAATTTATAACCAACAAGCATTATGAACAACTTTATGCAAATCATACTTGGAAAGCACGATCAAACTAGATTTTACACTCGATTTACAACTGAAAATAACATTAAATAAAAAATACAAAAAAAAAGTAATTTATGGGAATTTGGGACTTGAGATATCGTTACCCAGACCTAGTCCGAGTGCAAGGAAAAACTTTGCCCCGGACAGGTGTACGAATTAACATGCAGGCCATGCCCAATCAAAAAGAAAACCCACTCTACTCGAAAGTCTCGAAGGCCACGGCCCAAAAAAAAAACACTATTTCCGTCCAACCTTCAGGGGTCCCATGCGAGAATATTCAAGGGCCGCGAAACACCAGATCTTTACTTTATTATAAAACCCTAGCCTTCACAAAACCACGCACAAGCCCTAGTAGAGACCTCGCCACTCTCCCTCCGAGCTAATCTCCCCATTGCTCTTTCTCTCTCCGGTAAGCCCAAGATCTTTGTTTTTTTTTTTTTCATAATTATTGTCATGCTTTAGCTTAACATATTTTCTGCATATGCTCGTGCACTTAGGTATTTGCAATAAGATCTGAATCGTGACCAATAGCAATAACAAATCACATTCAAAATATCCATGTGATTTGTTATTGGTTTTTGAATTTTACCTGGACATGTTATAGGTTTGTGTCCAGTTGTTAAGGCCATGTTATGTTGAAATCGGGGATTAGTTAGCTGTATGTTTGTTTGCTGGACTGTGCATACAGTTCGATGTAGTGAAGATAGTCCGGTAGTAGGAAATTGGCACTCACTTTGATTTTTGCCCTAGTTACAGTTACAGCTATGGCCGTCGCATTCGATAATGTCAACTCAGCCACTGGTCTGAAGAAACTCGATGAATACCTTCTTACTCGCAGTTACATTACTGGGTAAGTGTATGTACATTTGTGTATGTACTGTTTGAAATAGAACTCATTCTGAGTCTCTGTAATAATTCTGCTCTTTTCCTTTCCTTATGTTTCTCTTACCAGGTACCAAGCTTCAAAGGATGATATCACTGTGTATTCAGCTCTTTCAAAAGCACCATCATCTGAATATGTCAATGTGTCTCGGTGGTACAAGCATATTGATGCACTCTTAAGGATCTCGTAAGTTCTTGTCTCATTTGATGGTAGTCTCATGTTATCATCACCGCCTATATGGTGATGTGATATTATTTTAAAGTTTACCATGCATGGTCATGTTGTATTTTTTCAACGATTTTCATGTACCATGGATCTGTGTGATATTTCAGTGGCGTTACTGGTGAAGGCTCTGGTGTCACTGTAGAGGGATCTGCTCCTGTTGCTACTCCCCCGGTAGCTGACTCAAAGGCAAGTAGTGTTTTGTGCTTATTTTTGGTGTACTTGGATGACTGCCCCTATACTTATAATCAAAAGAATGCAACTGTTCTACATTTTTGAGGCAAAACCATTGTGCAAGCATTTTCATTTACTTCTGGTGCCGCATCTGCAATTGTTTTTGACTTTATATTCAGAGTTTAAGTTTAATTCGAACTCATAAAGTCCTTTTTTTTTAAATTTGTTACTTGTTTTCTTGGTTTTCGGAGACTTTGTATGGGGGCCATAATTATTATTTACGAAATGTTTTCCAGGCAGCAGCTCCTGATGATGACGACGATGATGTGGATCTATTTGGTGAGGAGACAGAAGAGGAAAAGAAGGCTGCCGAGGCACGCGCGGCTTCCGTCAAAGCATCAGCCAAAAAGAAAGAATGTATGCTTCTCGTCTTATTGATCTTTTAGTTTATTTATTAACTAGTGACCTGACTATTTGATGTGTCATTCTCAATTTTATGAGCTAAGTACTTGTGCATTTCATTTCCAGCTGGCAAGTCATCAGTTCTATTGGATGTGAAGCCTTGGGATGATGAGACTGACATGAAGAAGCTTGAGGAAGCAGTAAGAAGTGTTCAGATGGAAGGATTACTCTGGGGAGCCAGTATGTTCCTCATTTCTATAACTCAAGTATATAGTTTTCTTGATTTTAGGTGAAGAGAAAAGACATTTGTAGTGTTTGTTACGGCACCCAAAATCATCTTTTAGAACAATTCAGATTTTTCTGACCAAAGTTAAATAGTAACATATTTGGGCAAATCTATATATCTACATTATGGAAAAATATTGACCACATTTCTTCCCTTGGGGTGGGGAAAAAAAAAGTCTTGTGTCATACATTCAGATTGGTAACTCTAGTTTCTGGATAGATCTTTCATCTTTTACATTTTCCTCAATTGTCAATTTTATTTTTATTTACAGTTCTGATACTCATAAATTTGTTGATGCAACAGGCAAACTTGCACCTGTTGGATATGGTATCAAGAAATTGCAAATAATGCTTACAATTGTGGATGACTTGGTGTCTGTTGACACCCTCATTGAGGAACACCTGCTGGAAGAACCAATTAATGAATATGTCCAGAGCTGTGATATTGTAGCCTTCAACAAAATCTGTAAGTATCAGTATCTAGTCTTTATATTCCACAACCTTTTACAAGTTATCAAGTCCTCAACTTATTGCATTGCATCATTTTTTCCCCATGAAATTCCTGAAGAGCTATATTACCACTGACTATGTGAACTTATGCATTGTCTTTGTCTTCTCGTTGCAGAATTTGTGGATCCTTTGGCAAAGTGGGTGCTAGAGAGGCTTCCGGGGATTTTGTCTTGGATAATGATCATAGCAAAGTGATATTTATTTTATAATTTTTATTTTTGTTTCAGGAGTCTTGTGTGTTCCATTATGGATTTGTTCTTCTATGGATGCTGTCTCTTTGGAGTTTTTTAACTGTGACTGAAGTTGGTATGCTATATCTGCAATGCAGAACTCTTTAGAGCATTAATGATTGAGAGCGGCTTTGCCCATTTTGAGTTGTTTTAATTGGTTTCGTCTGTGATAAAAAATAAATTGACTTCATACCCCAATTTCCGGTTTTTAGTGTCTGAAAGCAAATCTAGCGCCGCACGACCAAACTAGAATTGTAAATAAGTGGCCTAAAAGATGGGAAACATTCTAACTTGTGATTTAAGACCACATTTAAGCCGGGTTTATTTTTGGACAATGTGATGGGGCAGTGGTCTTTGGAATAAAAATAATTTGAATTGGGATCTGATTGGCTTCATTTTACTGGAAATTGTTTGTAAAATCTGCATTATGTTCTCAAAAAACTTGAAGGGTGTGTTTGGTTGAGGGCCAACAAGCTTTGTTTGGATACTTCTTAATAAATTTGAATCTAATTTCATATTTGATTCGAACGTGAGTTGAGATAGTTTTCCTTGGAAATTTTTATCTCATGGGAAGCTTGCGATACATAAACAGTTTTAATTTCTTAGACTGATCAAAATACATATTAATTATGTTATTATTACTGTAAATTTAAATTTAGATACTTAGTCATTTAGTTCATTTAGTTAATAATTTAAGTATTAAATAATGATATTTATATTTAGTTAATAACAAAATATTAATTCATTATTTTGTTGATTTTTAATCCATAAATAATATTTGAACTTAAACTAGATTAATGGAAAATCATTTTAATAAATAGATAATTTAAACAATATGACAAGTTTAACTCTTTCCAACATTTATTATCCGATGAAGGTACGGGTCATTCATCAACTCTTACGTGAAGTCTGGAGTAAAACGTTTATAGCGTGTGAAGTCTGGAGTAAAATGTTTATAGCGTGTCATTTACCATTTACGAAGTCGTAAGTGACATTCATTCGATTATTACTTCAAAGTATATACGGTATATCATCTATTTTATGAATATATAAATGACATGACATGCAAATACGTAAATTCGATTATTACTTCAAAATATATATAGTATATCATCTATTTTATGAATATATAAATGACGTGACATACAAATGCATAAAATGTCACATAGAATATATCACAAATAAGTGGTTAAACATCTTTTTTTACTTCTAACTTGATACAAATTAGCAATTCATTAAATGATGACAGACAGTTCGCGCTTCATTTTTTAAATTTGCTCTAATTATTTCACTTCATCCTTAGCACCAACAATTTTCACCTCCGTGAATCAATTTTTCTTTCTAAGAATAAAATACTATAGGATAAGAAAATTATTGAAGTAAAGATAAATTTTAAATTATCAATTGAGTGTTTGAATATTCAAATGTTATTTGCTGGTGAGAAATTGAATGGCAATTGACTAAGTATGGAACGGAGCGACTATAAAGAAGTTCTAAGAGTTGCGATGAAAACTTCAAGTTTATAAGAAAATGATTGAAGTAAACATAAATATCAATATACTAACGTCTATTATATACCAAGCTCTGTGTTACACTATTGAGATGATTTATTAATTATTGAATAATCTTTTACAAATATTCCGTTGATCGATGCTTCAGATTTTGTAAAAAATATATAAACATGTTGTTTTGGCAGTTATCCACCTAAAACTTAGAAAGCGTATCATTATTCTGCCTCTTTTTCTTAAAAAAAAAAAAAACATCACGAGGAGATATAATCGAATAATGACAAAATTACTATTTTACTCCAAATGTAAATTAAACAATTTTAACCTTTATTAATCATCTCGAATTGGCTAACTAATGTACGTATTTTTACTATTAGCCATCTCCTTTTGAATAAACAATAGTAAATTCATAAAAGAAAATTATACTTGAACGGACGTTGTTTTTGTTTGTGGGTGTTAAATGATATTTTTGCGCTTATGATATTATTAATTTTTTAACAAAATTATGACGAGAATGGTGTGATGACATATTTTGTAAATTTCACATGAATGGTTTCGCAAAACATATTTTTTTATGCATTTTTTATAAAGTCTGAAACGTTCGTATGGTCGATAAATATTTTCTCCTCTTTATAGTTTCCATATGAATTAGATAATTTTTTTAATTTTTTTTTTTTATAAATATGATAATCTTACACCATGTAGGAATGATGCATCAGATTTTAAGTCGACGTCGACGGAGAAACGGTGTGGCCTAATCATAGTAGTATATTCATCATTACTCACGAGTCACGAGTCATAACAAAAAGAAAGAGTAATGATATAGTCATAAATTTTTATACAAATTAATGTGGCATGATAAAATTAGTTAAATTAAAATTTTCTTGACCCACATGATTTATTTTTATTATTTTATATTTTCATTCAATCAATAAAATTAATACCACATTAATTTTTATAAAATAAATTTATACAAAAATTTATAACTATACCATCACTTAAAAAGAATTATACCCCACAAAAATGTCGCCACACCCTCAAAGTCCCTTAGCAAAAGCTCATAACAATAACCAATCCCTTAGCGTAACGGCGTCGTATTTCGGAAAATAGAAAAGATTTAACTTGAAAACGATTGGGGGAAGGAGCAGGCAGAGCTGAAGCTAAAGCTCGGAGACGCAAAGAGAGAAAACAGGAATGCCGAAGAGAACAACGCACACATACTCGAGCGAGGACGCAGCTCCCGATGGCCCTGATTCTGATCTCTTCGTCTACTATTGCAAACACTGTGGATCCCACGTCCTCATCACTGGTTCTCTTCCTCTCTTTCTTAAAACTTAAAATTGAATTGAAAATGGATTCTGGTTTTTAGGTTATTAATTATTGAATTATTTGCTCCGTGCTGAAATATACTCGCTACAAGATACGCAATTGCAGAAAATGCCCAAAAGGAAGACTGACAAAGCCTATGTGTTGGACAAGACCAAGCATCTTGCTAGACTGAACATCAAGGAAGCTGGCAAAGTTCTCCTAAGACGGTAACTTCTAATTATTATTATTTATATGAACAAAGAATTTTTTTTTTTTTTTTTTTGCTGTCTATTATAACTAATCTAATGAATGCAAGTTGCATGAAAGAGAGCGTGCTCATATTATACAACAAATCTTCCTGTCCAGGGGTGAAGGCAAATTGGAGAAGCAATTTCGGATGAACTGTATAGGTTGTGGGCTATTTGTTTGCTATAGGTCAGAGGAAACTTTGGAAGTGGCTTCTTTCATCTATGTTGTCGACGGTGCTCTTAGTACGGTTGCTGCTGAAACCAACCCACAGGTGGGGTTGAAAACTGAATTGCTTCTTTCTGTTCATTTACAACCATAAAACATAGTTGTAATGTCCTGAAAAGCTAACTTGGTTCTCATTGTGATGTAGGATGCTCCTGTACCGCCCTGCATTTCGCAGTTGGAAGGAGGGCTGGTTCAAGTGGCCATAGAGGTGGAGGACCGTGCGCAACGCTCAGCAATTACAAGTAAGTTGTTTGTTAATTGCTTCTTCATTAGTATGTTCTGGTAACGATTTCCTTTTATGGCCCTGATTTTATAGACCTTATCTTTATGTTTGTAAAAGTTCACTAATAAGCTTTGAGTGGAATGGTGTCTATGAAAATTGTAAATTTCTGCCCTGTCTTTGTATGCTTATACAAACAGTGTTGCTATGTTGGACACTGTTATGCTCCTTATGGTGTGTGTACCTGTGCATGTTGCTCAACTGTGTAGAGTTAGATCGTCAGGTTCGAGGTTCCTTGTGGGTAGTATGGCACAATGTGGTGTTGTTGCTTACTAGAACATATGTGACATCACCCATAAAAGGCATATGTAACAGGATCGGAAAGGCATTTATATTGCACTTCCTTGAGGAGTTTGGAGCTTAATGGTCTCTTGACACTCATAATCATCTCTCTATGCCCTCATTGGGTGTAACAATGACTTCTCAAATAATTTGAATCATTTTTTCTGAAATCAAGTTTATGCGTATTTTATTCGTAGTTACTGAACCTTACTCTGTGTTTTATCCTTTCCAGGAGTGAATGCTGATGACGTTCGAGTTACTGTGGCGGCACCTGCAGCCCGTGGGGAAGCGAACAATGAACTTTTGGAGTTCATGGGAAAGGTATTGCTAGTGTTCTAAACAAATACAATGATGAAAAAGCTGAAATCTTAAATTATCACCTGTTTGTTGCTGAGGTTAACTGTGTCGGGAATTCATACAGGTATTGAGTCTGAGATTGAGCCAGATGACTCTTCAAAGAGGGTGGAATAACAAATCAAAGCTCCTGGTGGTGAGTTAAATCAAACGGTGTTTGTGTGTGTTTTTGCTTGTGTTGTGTATGTGCTTTCATTTCTGTGAATTAGAAGCAGGTGATGTTTTGATTTGGTGAACAAATATAATGTTTCATCAGCAACAAATTATCAGATGTAGTAATACGGTGAATAGTTCTAACATTTCAGCATGTATGGAACAATTTGAGGACTGATTAGAATTGTGCTCTCGTGCAGTTTGATATTATCATCTGTAATCATGGGATTCCTCTCATTTTCCTTTGGCTAGATTCCCAATTATTGTTTAAGATAGCTAACAATATACTGTTTATTTAAGCACACTGATGCATGAAGTTGTGGTTGGTCAATTAAGCAAACTCTTTTTGGTAGTATTTAACTGCTACAAGTCAATATCTCTATACACATCTTTCCAAAAATACTGCACATAAATAACCAGGGTTGAAGGTATTGGTAACATGTTGCAGTGGCTTTACAACTGCCTGCATATTGATGCATGAAGTTGTGGTTGGTCAATTGAGCAAGGCAAACTCTTTCTGGCAGTATTTAACTACTACAAGTCTATATCTCTAAACCCATCTTTGCATAAATACTGCATATAAATAACCAGGGTTGAAAGTAATGGTAGCATGCTGCATCGGTTGTCTTTATAATCATTATGAATCAAGTTTTGGAATCTTTGCTGTGGAATTTCTAGTTTGTTTGGTTTTGCAGTGGCCTTTTTCTTTCGTTTTAATTTTTCAGATACTTTTTCATCCATCTTCTCGTGTCGAGTATAAAATGGCACTTAAGCCTCAAACATGAAATGTAGTGTACTAACATTTTATTTAATCTCAGGTGGAAGATCTGTCAGCAAGGCAAGTGTATGAAAAACTACTTGAAGCTGTACAACCTTGAAACTGCTTATAGTCTGTCTGGTAATAATTTTTATTTTCCCAGTTGGTATTCGTTATTGGTTTTTCAGCAGAAAGTTTATAATGATTCATTGTAATATCAAGGAATGCTGCCTATAGAACCTCAATATCCATGGGTCTATTAGATAAATGGCAATTGGTTGCTTCTCGTGGATTTTCATAACTCTGTTGCGCAAAGCATCTGAAATTGATGCTTGAGTTATTGAGTTATTATACTTGTAGCTTTTGCACCATAGCCATGGTAACCATAATAGCAGGTTTCCTAGTGGAGTTTTCTAAAACTTGCTGTTGCATTGAAACAAATTTTACCGCAAGCCAAAGCTTTTCAACTAAGCTGAGCAATGAGTACGGTATACTGAGATATTAGCGCGAGCAATGCTAAAATTTTATGAGTTATGATGATTCAAAATTACGTTAATTCAACCTAGCATGGCTGAAATAGTGGGACTTTTATTGCCAGCACAATTCAGTGTTTAATCCAACAGGTACATAACAATATGCTTACGGCTGATAATGATGAGAAATTGAGAATGGTTATTTATTAATCTTGTTTACTTCGGGGGCCCACAACCACAGGCAAGAGAGAGTGCTGTAGGGATGCAAGGCTAAACACCCAACAGCTTCTATTTTGAGATCTGAAAGCTGAAATGAAAACTTCTGCGCCTGAAAGACACCAATACCATCCATTTAAAGATAGTCAAAGATATTCCAACTTGAGAGGTATGCACGGGCGTTAAAGATCATCTAAGATATTCCATCAGCAGTGGCATGCAACATATAAAGAATAGATCACGGCAATCTAAAGCTGGAAGAAAACACAGCTGGAACAACTAAAAGAACACAATAGAACATGAAGTAAATCAATAGAAAGGCCAAACAAGCATTGTTGCGGCAAAGTCAACCTCAACATAACCACCATCAAAATTCCACTGAGAACTATCATGGTAAGCGAGCCATGGCAAGACAGAATAAAACTAAATACTGAACCAACAGAAGTCTTCAGGAACAAGTATCTTGTAAACAAAATTGTATGTTGTCATGGTAGTACAAAGGGGGAAAAAAGAGAAATCAAGTCAGGACTCCCAACATTCAAGATAAGGCACCACTATGTAGCTGTCCTCGGTTTCCTGGAAGCCAACTGGGTCTCCGGCTACAAAACAAAGGAATAAGATGCAATAGAACATTCCGCAGATTAACAAATCTGAAACCTTGAATAGAAATGATAACGAATTTAAAAGTTCCAAGGGATTAAAAGCAAGCATGCCTACACAGCACAGAAAGCAAATCATACTTTCGATAATTTACTGATCGAACTTTAACTAAAGAACCTACCTCTTTCTTCACAGGTTCCTCCTTTTCTGAGAGTGTCAACTCAATATGACATGGGGAAGACATGTATGCTGCCAAAAGTAATAATACATCTCCATTAAGTGCACACATGTGATTAAAGGTAGGAATAGACAATTTCACAAGAGAATAGGAGGAAGAAGCACTCACGGTTAATCCTTCCATGTGCACGATAAGTCCGACGCCTCTGCTTCTGGGCTTGATTCACTTGGATGTGAGAAATGTAAAGCGCGTCCACATCTAAGCCTTTCACCTACAGAGTACATGAAAAAGAGAGTTAGAACAATATACAGGATAAACAAGGTAAGAAGGTGGATACATGGCCAAAATAACAAGTAGGCAAGATTAAACGATACATACCTCTGCATTACTCTCAGCATTCTTGAGTAAATCCAGAATGAACTTTGCAGATTTAACCGGCCAGCGACCTTGACCATTTGGATTACGGTTTTTAGCCTGTGCAGTTCGCCCAACACCGCGACAGAAGCGGGTGAATGGTATGGCTTGCTTGTGAGCCATAACATCCTCCAAGTACCTTTTAGCCTTGGTCAAAGACAGCTTTCTAAGAGCATGGGCTGCCTCCCTAGTGTTCTGTGAATAAAGAATAAAGGTACTGAGTGACAGATGATTCGAGCACATAAAAGACATTAATCACTAGCACAATAACAGTTTAGTATCCCAAAAATTAATTCCTCAACAGAGAGTGGAAAGCAATAAGTAGCTAAAGTCCTTTAGCCAAAAATGTTTCGACTTTGAAGTAAACAAAAAAAAAAAAACATAGTCTATCCTTGGAACGGATTAAATTCTACAAATCATTATCAACGTGGTGAAATGAAACAGAACAATTAAGCAAGCAGCACCAGTAGTGATCCAAGCATAAATCATATGTCAACAACTGAGAATTACCAAATTGACATCAGCATACCTTGAAGTGAACACGGAGATCAGAGCCTCTAGCTTTGCATGCTGCAATGTAATACAAAAAATAATAACAGATTATATTTCAAGATTTTAACACTTACCAATTATAAAATCTACCACTCAGCATACAGATCATCCGTTAGATAAAAATTCAGTTTTTCTTAAAACATCAATACGCCTTTTTTTTTCCCCAATAAATTCTGTAATGAAGCTATGAACTCATCAAATTGAATATCAAGGATGCAGAAATTAGGCTTACACTTGGTGGGATTGTCCGGCTCTTTCGAATACTTCACCTGAAAGCAAATCAAAACAAGTACATAACTCTATTGCTTTTGAAATCATAATTTTGTAGCAGGAAAGAAGAAAAATAAAATCAAAGTATTACCAAAATGAGGTCAAGAAACTCACCATGGCTGCTGCTGCTGCTCTTCTCAGCGTTGCGTTTTTCAGCCAATTGAGAAACGCGGGTTATGTCATACGAGGGAAACTCTAGGGTTTGTATATCAATATTGGGCCTGGACTTTATTTAACTGATCCTGTCCAATCTCCGAAAATCTTTATGGGCTTTTGTCGGTCAGTTTAATTCATCCAATAAGATACTGCCACGTTTATTAGTTTGTATTTAGTTTAGATTTATGGGAGGGTAATTTTGTAATTCAATCATATGATCCGCAGAGAGATGAAAAATTAAAAAGAGCGAGAAAGAGAAGCAATTTGGCTCCATAAAAGTTTCGATCTCAGAAGTCAGAACAGAGTGAGAGAGAGAGAAAGAGAGAAAGCGAAAGGAAAATAGAGTATTCGACGGCTACACTGTTCTTGTAAGAACATTGTATTTCGGATTTTTTTTTTTATTTATAGCTTTTGTAAATTTATTTAAATTTATAGGCATCAAGGTTATAGGTTTTTATTAGCTATTAATTGTGTTTGTAATTTGCTTGGAATTCGTTCTTTGGATTTTTATGTGCCCAATTTTTTATTCCTGGGTTTCTGCTGATTTTAGGGTTCGCATTTCATAACCCAAAAAATAAAAAATTGGTCTTTTGAAGACTTCTGTCGAAAGTTGGGAACTTCAGCTCGAATTTGTGAAAACATAGGAAAGAAAGCTTATGTGTAGATACCCAAGTTTGGATTTTGATGTTTTGATACCAAACTTAGGGTTTTGATAAGTTGCTTGGGGGTAATGTTTGTGTTTTGATGGAATAGTTGAGTTTTTGAAAGCAAAAGAAAGATTGAGATAATGATGAACAACAACAATACTCCTATGAAGAACACAGGGACGCTGACAGGTTCACAGAGTATGGCCATGAATAGTCAATCCCATTTGCTATCTCAGACACAAGGGCAAACACGAGATGGCTCTCACTTTCCCGGCCATTTTCACTTGTCTGAACCCCATGCTCATGCGCTTGCCCAGGCTCAGTATGCTCATGCTCATGCCCAAGCTCAGGCTCATGCTGCGCATGCTCAATTCCAAGCTCATGTACAATCACAAGGCCACTCACAATCCCAATCTCAATCACAATCCCAATCTCAATCACAATCACAATCCCAATCTCATCCCCAGTTGCAAACCCCTAATGCTGGTGGTAATGTTGGGGTGTCATCCCCTGCTGTTTCAACCCCTGGAACTGGGGGCAGTGCCAAGCGGGCTACACAGAAACCACCTTCTAGGCCTCCTGGTTCGTCATCCAATACAAACACTGGTTCACTGTTTAAAACCATGGAGTTGACCCCGGCTGCTCGTAGAAAGAAACGGAAGCTTCCGGAGAAGCAAATACCAGATAAAGTTGCTGCTATTTTGCCTGAATGTGCGCTTTATACACAGTTACTTGAATTTGAGGCAAGGGTAGATTCTGCTTTGGCAAGAAAAAAGATTGATATTCAAGAGTCACTTAAGAATCCTCCCCGTGTTCAAAAGACACTTCGGATGTATGTTTTCAATACCTTTGCAAATCAGGATGAGACAAGTCCTGAGAAGAAAACTGGAGAAGCCCCATGTTGGTCACTGAAGCTAATAGGGAGGATACTGGAAGATGGGCAAGATCCAGTGTTGGCAGGACTTATGCAGAAATCAGACACTTCGTATCCAAAATTCTCATCTTTTTTCAAGAAAATTACAATATACTTGGACCAGAGCCTCTATCCTGATAACCATGTAATCTTATGGGAGAGTGCCCGATCACCTGCACTTCATGAGGGCTTTGAGGTGAAGAGAAAAGGGGACAAGGAATTCACAGCAATTATTAGGATAGAAATGAATTATTTTCCTGAAAAATCCAAACTTTCACCTTCTCTGATGGAACTTCTTGGAATTGAGGTTGATACTCGGCCAAGAATTATTGCTGCAATTTGGCACTATGTGAAAGTTAAGAAGTTACAGAGCCCAAATGACCCTTCATCCTTCATGTGTGATCCCCCTTTACAGAAAGTATTTGGGGAAGAGAAGATTAAATTTGCTACGATTTCCCAGAAGATTTCACAGCATTTAATACCTCCACCACCTATACATTTGGAGCACAAGATAAAGCTTTCAGGGAATAGCCCTGCTGGAACTTCTTGTTATGACATGCTTGTCGATGTGCCTTTTCCACTAGAAAAGGAAATGGCTGCCTTTTTGGCAAACATGGAAAAGAACAAAGAGATTGATGCTTGTGATGAACTAATATGTGCTTCTATAAAGAAGATACATGAGCATCGCCGGAGGCGGGCTTTCTTTCTTGGTTTCAGTCAGTCTCCAGGGGAGTTTATTAATGCTTTAATTGCTTCTCAAAGTAAGGATCTAAAGCTTGTTGCTGGAGACGCTAGCCGTAATCCAGAAAAAGAGTGTCGGTCTGATTTCTTTAATCAGCCATGGTAAGTTTTATTTAGTTAACATCATTTAATTGTTATTCGTTTTGTGTGTTTCCTTGCGTATGTTTGGTTTGAATTATGTCATGAAGTACTACTTCCTCACCCTGCTGGCGCAAGTCCATGACATGTTATTTGGTCCATAGACTTGTATTATACAATGTGGCTTCTCTTATTTATGTCACTGTGTAGTATGCTTTCTGTATTGGAAGAAATTTGCTGTGGTGGCATGGGGAATATTTCATCACGTACATGCTTTAGGATCTTAATCTATTATGGAGTAGCTCGATAATTTTTATTTGTCATTGTTGTTGAAAACAAAGACAAGAAGATGGTGATTGCTGCCATCTTCATTTGGGTTGTGTCAGCTGCCAGGTGAAAGAACCCACCTGTTCATTTCATATCAGTAAAGTTGCCTTTTTGATTTTGTCTTTCAATAAAGCAATCATAGAATATTCATTTGGTACCTTATTGTGAGAGCTTCCTTGTACTATTGTTTTCCCTGCTGAAAATAATCCGTGCTGGTTTATGTTTCTGAAAGAATGAATATATAATAAATTCTTCCAATAAGAAGCATATTCTGACAGTTCTTTTTCTTCCCTTTTTTTGTGGGTTTGTTGGTGGGGGGTGGTTGTCAAATCTTAGGGTTGAAGACGCTGTCATCCGTTACATGAATCGCAAATCTGCTGGGAGTGATGCTGCTGGAAGCACTTAATATGGATACCGTGAATCACTAACAGGTGGTAAATTAACTTCACCGCATCACACTGTTTTCCTTCTCTGATTTGTTGGATAGAGTAGTGGATGCTGTAGGACCAAAAAGCATACCAAGAAAATTTTCCGGCTGGCATTTTAATCAACTTGCTTAGGTTTTAAAATAGATATTTTTTTTTCCCTTGAGAGAAGGCATGTTGCTGTATTATTATTATTTTCGGTTCTATAGTTGTTGTAGGGTTATTTTTTTCTTAGTGATATTGCATATGGAGACTTGGATGCCAATCTGTTTTTCCATATACCATCTCAAATGCTGTAGAATGTTTATTTTTGTTATTGGTACTAGGGGCTTTTCCAGTTGATGCGAATCCAATTGCTGATGGCGATATGATTTAGTTCTCAAATTCTTGCATGTTTATCAAGCAAGAAGGAATTTATACTTTTTCTGTTTTCTCATTTCTGATGGATCGGCACAGCTTAACAAACCTTAAGGGCAACTCCTTTCTCTTGCCTGCGAACTTCTTTGTGACCAGAAACATTTATTTATTTATTTAAAAAAAAAAAAAAAGGGAACGGTGTGAGTCGAGTGACTGGAGACTTGCAACAGTGAAGATAAGCAATCACTAGTATCATAGTCAGATGCCAAATTTTGAAGTCTAAATTAAGGGTGCGTTTGGAATTGAAATTGGGTTGTTGTAGTTTAAAAGTTACGATACTTAAGTATTTGGTAAATTATGTTAACATGATTTTTTACTTGTATGATAAAAAAATTATTATATCTTTGATATTTTTATTAAAATTATTATTTAAAATTTATATTTACTGTATATTATTAACTTTTATTTCATAATAGCAGCTTTTTTTTTTTTTTCTACACCAACTGTATCTTAAAATCTGCAGTACCTCAATCCTAAACAAAACGTAACCATGTATTATTGCAACTACTCTTCACGACATTATGGCACATTTGTGTGACATGGTAAATTCGATGAAAATTTGTTTATATTCTTACTTGAGGTATATAATAATTTAGGAGCTTGTAGAAATTGTCTTCACGATGGCTAATCTAAAATTACTTTTAGACATCTATCAATAATGTTGCAGCCCTGAAGAGTGTAGTTCCGCTCATGTTGCCTTTAAATCCATTGCTTGTTCAAAATTTGTATGTCTGCATTTTAGAACCGGACTACATCTTAATTTAGGAATTTTTTAGTCTTTTCTACTTCTTCAAAGGAAGGAGTAAATAAAATGTGAGTCAATTTTGTTTTTAGTCCGATACCTTTATTAGGATTGGTCAGAATAAAAATAAAAATTCACTTAAGGGACGCCCCTGGGGACATCTTAATTTTGAATTTATGTAATTTGTTTCACAAATTTCGAAAGGGAATTTTTCTATATAATTTTAAAGTCCATGCAAGTGTCGTTTTCAAGCCTCTATGAACAAGGCGGTTTTTCCAGTCACTCTTTTGATTATACGATCACGGAAGCAAATGTTTTGGTTGGAAGAAGACAGAGACGAAGATTGAACTTGAAGAAAATTGATTTTGAATGACCGACTATTTTAATTAAATTAGCTTCAAGAATCTTTCTTACTTGGCATTTGAGGCTCTCACTTCTCTTGAATTTTAAAATAAATTTTAGTAGCGTTTGTTTATTTGTTAAATATGTGAATGGATCTAAAGTTTTTCAGGGATATGAAAGGGTCTAAATACTAATATTTGAATAATATGTTTATTTTTTTTAATATCAGAGCATAAAAGGCATCTTATTTGTTTTTTAAATTAAAAATATGTCAAACATGGTTATTTGACATTTATATCCTTGTAAATCAAAATTAAAAAAAAAGATTAAATTTTATAATTTAAGGAATAAATATATTTTATAAATATATATTTTTAGAGTATAATATTTACTTCTTATTAAAATATTTTCCTATTTGCGGACAACCAACGAGGGATGATCATAATAAGGTTTATAAGTCGTTTTCAGATGCAATTGAAGGTAAAGAGGGAAGATTTCGTGAGACTCTGTCATGAATGTTTATTTTTTATATTCAAATATAGATGTCCAAAAAATTAGACATAAATTTAAAAAAAAATTAAAAAAAAGTAAGAAGAATGAAGACGTAAATTTTACAAAAGGTAAACAAGAAAGAACCCCTCAGTTGTCTAGTTTGACCAACTCTTTTCCTCGTGTGTTTGACTCCAGTGGTTCGAGCAAGCTGCATATTATATTTAATATTTATATGCAAAAGTCTATTAAATAACAAATTTAGGAGAAGTACTCTTAACAAATTTAATATGTTGAAAGTTTATAAACCACATGAATTATGGAGTCAAAATGCATGTCAATTTAAATTCATACCAACATTTTGACTACTAATTAATTTTTAATCATTTTGTCCTATACAATGAATAAACCAGTATGATTTTTGTCACATTTAACTTCTATATAATTCCTTTACCAAACTTTTTTTAAAAAGAAAAAAAGTCAAAAAATCTATAGAATTAGATATTAAAATCATACCAATAAGCACTAAAATCAAGTCGTAAAATCGTTTTCATTGACTAATTTCATCACAGCAAGCAAAGTTTGAAAGTAGAATATTATCCGGTCAATATTTCTACCACGGGTTGTGATACGAAGGATCTCTCTAACCAAAAGAAAAGCAGCATAATACATGATACGCCACGATTTAGTAATAATGAAATTGCCCATCACGCAAAAGAACTAGTCCTATTTACTCCACATATAAAAAAATTTCGAGCAAATTTTATCCAATTATCACAACCAATTGACCAAAAATAAAATAAAAATAAAATCCAAATCTACAAAATATGAGTTAAAAAATGATAATAAAAAAAAAACTGCATTTTAGTTTAAGTTGGGTTTTTTTTTTTTCCTCAATACATATTATTCTATCGTATGGCCTTTTTTTTGTCATGTCTGTATTTGCTCTCGTGTAATTAAATGAAAAATAGACGTGAGTTGCAACGAAAATTCAACAAAAAAAAGATAACAATATACACCAAAACAATCAAAGGCTTAATTTGCCGTCATTTTATAAACAAAATAAAAATAAGGCCTCCTAATTTGTCCACCACTTACATTACAAGTTTACAACCACTCATTAATTCTTTTGCGGACTAAAACTTTTAGCCCGCCAATCATATGACCCGTCAACAAAGGAACAAAAACCGGCTGATTCCCACTGACGGGTTTGATCTCGAACCGCCTGAGTACCGAACCAACCACGTACTTCATTTGGATAAACGCCATCTCCTTACCGAGACAAACCCTCGGACCGGCCTGAAAGACCGGGAACTTGTACGGACTGACAGGCTTCAAAACCCGGTTCTCCCACTCTTCGCCCAGGTCATCGAGCCATCGGTCCGGTTTAAACTCCAGGCGATCCTTCCCCCACAACGTCTCCATCCTTCCCATCCCGTACGGCATATACGTCACTCTGTCTCCCTTCCTCACCGGGGTCCCGTCCGGCAACACGTCATAGGCGGCGGCGTGCTTGGAGTCCCATGCAACCGGAGGGTAAAGCCTCATGGACTCGCACAGGCAGGCTTTCAAGAAATTCATCTCCTTGAGAGTTTCAAAGTCCAATGCCCTTGCCCTTCCGATGTTATTTTTATCAGTCACTAGTTTCACTTCATCCACAATCGCCCTCTCTACGGCTTCGTTTTGAGACAGCAGCCAGAAAAGCCACGTCATGGCCGCTGAGGTGGTGTCTCTTCCCGCCATAATGAAGCTAATGGCCATGTCCCTCGCAACTTGCTCGCCGTGTCCAGCTGATAACAATCTCGACAGAAGATCGCCACCCTCGTCACCGTTAACGCTGTTGTTCTCCTTCTTGTTTCGAATGATTTCCATGACGGATTCGTGAACGAGATTGACTGACTCTTTGAGCTTCTTCTCAGAGCCCATGTTCAAGAGTCGTTTGATTTTCCAAACGAGGAACACCGGGGCCATCCCTCGCATCGCACTGATCTCAGAAGCTGCATCAAAAGCTTTCACGAGGGGCGGCAATGGTTGCGAATGATCCAAGCAAAACGGGTCAGTGCCCAAAGAGACTTTACACACAACATCAAATGCGAACCTCCTCAAAATATCTTGGAAGTCCAACACTCTTCTGCTCTCCGCAGCTTCTTCAAGCATCGGTATGAGACGATCATCAACTTCCTGTTGGAGCGTTTTTACGGTGAATTCTCTCAACGACTTTGCGCTGAACTCGTGGCTAGCAAGCTTGCGCTGCATGCTCCACAACTCTCCGTCGACGTTAAATATCCCGCAGCCGAGAAGGTCGCCGAGGATCTCAGTGAAGGGCCTGCCTTTAGGGAAGTTAGTGAAATTGGACTTGAGCATGTACTCAACGTTCGCCGGATTAGCCGTCACAATCGTGCGGCGAGCGCCGAGGCGTTGCACTATAATGGTCTGAGTTGGTGACTGTGACAGAAGATCAGTGTACCAGTTCAAAAGTTGATGGCGGTTTCTGTAAAAGGAAACTAAGCAACCGATGAAGGGGTAAGAAGGAGGGTGATGATCGCGATGACAAGTAGTAATAGTAGTAGAAGATGAGAAAACGAAAAACCCTAAAGAGAGTAAGAGAAAGAAGAAAATGAACATCATTGCTAATCTCGTTTGAAGCCTAAAGGTTTTGCAATTGATTGTTTGTTTGATCTTTGAAGAGAGTATGTGTTTCTCTCTGTGTGTGTGTGTGTGTGTGTGTGTGTATACACATATATATGCGGCGCTGGTCCTGATGTGGTGGGTATACGTGACATAATGTGCAACCCCATGCGGGGTTTTATTATATACACGTAAATGAATTACCTACCGATCGACTACTACGGTGCTTGTCTTTTTTCTTTTGTTTTGTTTTGTTTTGGAAAGAGACAAGAGACCTGGTCCTTTTTTGTCACGTGGGTAATCTATTTTCGAGGTTCTAATAGGAAGAGGACAACTTTGTTTGGGGGGGTTGGGGGGGGGCGCGTTCGGTTTTGTCATTTTGACTTGACTGGAACCTTGTTATGGTTATTCTTTTTTATATGGAATGCCCTATCTACTAAGAAATGACTGCACTTTTAATTTAATTTGCTCCACCGAGATGGATACGGGGATTTGAGCTATCTTTAGTTTAAAAATGAGTAGATTTTCACTATCATTTAATTAGGTTTATGCGTAATAAAAGATGCACAAAGATGGACTTGTCAAGTTGGGATATAAAGTTGATTTTAACAAGTTATTATCAATAATTACAATGTGTTTATTGCTAGTTAACTCTTTAGACAAAATACAACTTAAAACAGTCACGCTAGCGTGCTACCATGGTGGATTAAGCAGTTATGGTCAAATTATTTTAGATTCACGTAATATCAAAATGCAATATAAAGGTTAAAAAAAAAAATAGTGACAAAATGGTGGCAATAATAAACAAAAAAAACGACATCTTTTTGGTAGTTAAGTATAAAAACACCTTCACTTTGAGTTTATTCATACCATATCGTTTTGTCGCAATTCGTTGTGTTTATCATTTTTCATATCAGAAGGAATCCAAAAAAAAAAAAAGATTTAAAATGAGTGTTGAGACCTGGGTTGTGATGGCTATGACATAACTCACTCGGATTTAGGTGGCATTTATTTTTTTGTCTGAAATCTGAATAGACCTAAATTAGTCTGAATTCTGAATAAATCTGAATGTCTGAATCTAAATAATATGTTTATTTTTTCGTCTAAATCTCGAAAAATAAGTATTAAGTTGTTTGTTTTTTTCAACTTAAAAAACTGAAAATATGTACTTTTACATTTGTATCCTTATTAAATTTGAATGTCAAATAAATACTATATTAAATGCCATAATATTTTAACATTTATAAGTAAAACTATATTCAAGTGAATACATATTTATTTTGGAATTTTAATATATAAAATACCATAAATTTTAAATTTTATCGGATATAATATAAGAAAAAAAAATGGATATCTTTATATGGGGTAAATTTCTATGGGTGAGTTTTGAGATAGGCATGAAAAATAAATTATAAAGCAGGGATATTTTTGACATTAGTAAGTAATTGACTTAATTTAGATTTCTCCATTCAGTAAAAAGCCAAAAAAATTAGCTTATTTTATTAAGTCAAAATTATCTAAAAAGTCTCATTAAGTTATAAAAATAAACACCTCTAATTAACTTAATTAATTAAGTTAAATCACTTTAAGTCATTAAGTTAAAAAATAAACGCCACCTTAGTCTATTAGAAATTTGTTTAGAGGTTAATTATTTATACATATATAGAAATGATGATTCAATGAGTCACGTTGCTCGTATTACTTACAAAATACGGTTTATACAAATGGCACATTTCTGCAGCACATCGTAAATAGAAATAGAATAGCATTTGTGAATTAACCTGGCGGTACTCATGAAAACGTGATATTATTGGGGGTTTTCGAATTTGTGATATGGAAAGATCGAGTGCCGACATTTAGGTTTTAAACCAATATCCAGAAATTATGACCGTAAAAAAAGCATGTACTTAAAAGTCTTTCAATTTCGTAACCTATGCCACACACGCATTCACGATATTTACTGTAGCGCACGTGCAGAGGGAGAAAGCCGAATAATGGATGAGAAGGAAGCATACCAAAAATTTGTGGGTAACGTTAACAGACTGTCACTAAAAGTCTAAAAGTGCAAGAAAGTTTTGGGTCATTGAAAAATGAATGAAAAATAGAAAGTAACACATTATTAGTTAGGGGGGGGGGGGGGGGATTTCACAGGCATAGTTGATACTGACATATCACAATGTCGGGTTTCAAATTAATTAAATTATTAAAAGCAAGCTTACATTTTTCATTTTCAACGTGATCTCTGTGGCTATATATTGAGTGTATAGGCATGCAGTCATGCAGGTGTAGGACTGCAGTAGCCACTGTAGCTAAGTACGTGTAAATGCTCTGTGTGTGTGTATATACACATAACTTTTCAAAAATATTTACTAGGCAGCGGTCATGGTAGAGCTATTCTTTCGTAGAGCACTGATGATAACCGTCAGGTAATAATAATAATGAGTACAAATTTAATATTTATTTATATGATTGTACGATTATCATCGACGCTTTATAGTAGAACAATTTCAACATAACTGAACTTTTTTTACTGAACAAATGTTATAAGAAATAATTGACTAAAAAATTTCATTTTTAGTTGAAAGAAAATGACCAAAGCATACTTGTATGTCTAATTATATACTTATACACGACTGATTTTTAAATAATAATTATTTTACACACATAATATTTATTTACTCAACTTTTTCATGAGTGTGATTTTATTTTTCAATGTCAGACACCTTAAGAAGGTATCATTCAATATTAACACAAATTTTCAAATAGGGTCATTATTAATTTATTTATAAATCTTATCTGTAGTCGACATGATCTATCCTCAACTTAGATGTCGATACGTAAAATGACAAATCTGTCAAAAAAAATTAACTTGAAGCAGCGTGAGCTCAGTGTGTGGAGTCTGCGGGTCTACCCCCACAAAATTCCAACAGTTCAACATCTGGCTAGGCCTAGGCAGGAGGAGTCAATAGCCGCAACTGAAAAAGGGCACGTGAATGTTTAAACGCACGTTTTAATTTGCTTTACCAGGGAATGTCGGGGACTCGTGATTCGTTTGCCATTTGTACAGTAGCAGCTTATCTTATCTTTTAATGGCCGTTGTCATTTTGTCTTCCAAAAAAAAAAAAACCTCTTACAGTGGATTACAGACACTGACAAGGCCCAACTAGCAAGATCTTGAAGGCTCAATGTAAGAACAGTGGTCGTTCGCCGCAATGCGGATTCGCACAATCAACGAAGTGACGTTCCATTATTTTTCTCTCCATATTTATAAATAAAACGGCGTGGAATTTATTACCCTGAAGTCTGTTTGGCACTCAGCTTTAATTTTTTCTTAAAAAAAAAAAAAACATATACGTAGATAATTCGTTTTGGTATAGACAATGCGTATGAACCGAAATTCGAGCCATAATAAGAAATTGTAATTGACGAATTGAAAATTTTGTTTCTACTTTTGATATTGTTGCAGTAGCCACCTGTATCGGTAGCCATCGTGAAACCGCGCAAGCAATCTTGGCAAAATCTTGGGCCTAATAGAGCAAGTGAAAGCAACCACTAACCAATCCATGCGCGGCGCCGTCCACAGACTACTACAACTTCTTCGTGGTAGGTTTTTCACACGTGGTTTTATTTTTGGCGATTATAATTAATGCGATCTTAACGTGCCCAAGCGGCCACGTTGCACGATTAATGGGCATCCAGTTCCTGGCTTGTAATTTATAATTAAATACGCACGTGCAATGCTGGCAAGAAAGAAGCATGCTTATAATGATAATCCCAGCACGTTCCTTAATTCTTAAAAGTGTGATGAAAAAGGAGACACGCACAAACCCTGTTAACATTTTCATAAAGTTGAATGAGTCCACATCCCTCATGGGCCATTTCTTGGATTGCGTATCCCAATACTCTTCGTCTTCACTAACCTCGTATGGACAGCCAATCCCCCATTGACATTTGACACAGAGATTTTAAACGACGCAAACTGCCAATCCCAGTTGATCGAGAGATTTTCTCGGACGCTGTCAATGTGTTATACGTCGCCGTGATAATGCCTAATTGTGATGCTTCTTTTCATTGAAGCTTCCTTTTCAAACTGCTTGATACCGCCAATGCTTGACACAGGTGAATACTTACATGTACAAGTACAACCAACTGATAAAATTATAACAATTACATGTGTACAATTCTCTATACAATGTCATTACTTGATCAGATAGTTGAATATAAATTAGATCCAATGTGCGACAGATTCGCCGACTTAAGACCTTCAGCTTCAATAGATGGATAAACACTGCATATAAAACAATTTCAGAATTTCTCCTCTTTTGGCCATTATTAAAGTACTTGCAAGAGAGGGGGTTAAAAAAAAAATCATCATTAAGCAAAAGCACAAATAAGCCTGTACTTAACACAAAACCACAAAATTTAGGTTTTAGAAAAAAGTTTGTCGTTATCTCAGTACAAATTACAACTACTTCCAGAAACACTACTTGTAAGATACATTGGGCCCTTATCCAAGGTTTACACAAAAAAATTGATAAGTCTTCTACTAGATGCATCACATGCAGAGAGCAATTTGGCCCTCCTCTTTCAACTGTACTTAACCATTTACACTTTTCAAGCGTGCAATCAGCTCATCCTGCACAATGAACCATGTTTTTGTAATTAGCAAGGCAGATGCAATTAGTCCTATCTTGGACCATTAACAAAAAGAACTGGATAGGCTTGACAGAAGAAGAGAAACAGCAAGACAGAATTCAAATAATTTCCAATACATGCCTTCTTTCCCTTGGGTGAAAGACCTTTTTCCTTGAGAAGCGCACGGAGCCTCTCTACTGTCAAACTGTGGAAGTCCCTCTCGGCTGCACGGCTGTTTGATCCCTCTGCATGTTCAAAATCTATCAGAAGCTTAAAAATATAATAAGGTTATTTCTGAAAAGGAATGAAAAAGTTCAAAACACAAAGCGGGTGAATAAAGTAGGAATCTGAAGCAAATTGGATTGCAACATAATTTTGAACTTCTTCAAGTTAATATTAGATAGCAATTAACACACGCGCACACACACAAAGGTGGCAATAAAAATAGTTAGAGACAACCATCTGTAACCACAAGCAACAAACAGTTACTATGTATTAGAAGCTGCTTCAATTTTTATCATAATTTTAGTACGTGAAGGTCATCTCCTGAAGCAGCACACTTTAAAGCAATGACCTTGGTACATTATGTTGTTTGCAAAATGAAATGAAGCAATGAACTTTCTACTTCCCATCCAAAAACATAAGCCAAAAGTATCCAAAATGGATCAATCAGCCCAAGGATAAAAAGACGGATAGCAAGAAACTAAAAGTGTAGCAAACTGATTTCAAATCAAGTAATCATTTGCATCGGCATTATAAGTCTCTGGTACAACCATTATAGATCATTAACCATCTCAAGCCCTTTGAAGAACCAAGAAGAAACTAATCATAGTCAACTAATATGGAAGCAGTTCTATTGTAAGTTTATAGTTTGATCTCCAGAAAAAGTCAACGCAAAGGATTTTTTTTTTTTGCATTATTTTTTTTTCAAAGATGACAACCACATGTACCAAAACACACAAATAACTAGTGCAATACAAACTATTTCAAATTACCTTGTCGAGAACTAGTTTGACAATTTGCTCTCTTGGCTGGAGTCCTAGTATCCAAAATTCTCTCTGCAGTCCTGAAATTTGCGATAGCTTATATTAGTGAAGAATTCACAGATGGTTGCAAGGAAAGGATTCACCAGAGTACACTCTGTAGCTTGCTACAGAGCAGATTAGCAAACCAGAAAGTGCCTAAATCTGAACATTAGAAACAAGACCAAGAAGACCCATTTCAA
This sequence comes from Citrus sinensis, assembly GCF_022201045.2. Classification (NCBI taxonomy): domain Eukaryota; kingdom Viridiplantae; phylum Streptophyta; class Magnoliopsida; order Sapindales; family Rutaceae; genus Citrus; species Citrus sinensis. The sequence goes on from NC_068558.1 coordinate 4,367,804, forward strand.
ATGTAATTCCTTCAAGATAAATGGGTTAGTACCTTTTTCTATCAGCTATGGTTGCACCTTTCACATCCTTTGAACTGGGATCACCCTTCTGTTTCTTGAGAGTGAGCGATCTAATCAGTATGTTCTGTTGATTTGTTTTTATCAATTGGTCCTCTGGAGGTACAAGTAAGAGTCAGATAATTAAATTAGGCTGAAAAATGATCAATCAGTAAATTTTCACCCCAGCCTTTCCTTCAGAAATTCCACAAATTAAAGTAGAATGATGAATAATAGACTCCACAATATGAACTATGAGAATTCTATCATGGTAAATTTATCCTTTCCAGGTATGTACCTTATAATAGATTTATATCTAATTAATGATGTAAAAATGTGAATCTGACAACATCACAAGTTAGGGTTCTTTTAAAACAAAGGAAGAAACAGTAGAAACATGCAGCAATCAGAATACAGAATCCATGCTTTGCAAGCTCATCAAAAGTTGAGAAATATATACCGAAGGTTTAGAGCATATGGATACCTGGTGGTGATGTGTCATGCTCACAAATGTAAACTCGCATCCCACCCTGCACAAATATTTGAACATTCAAACAAAGTCATTGAAACTGCTTCTTAAGACAGGATTATGAATTTCAATAATTAACTAAACCGACTTATTAAAAAGCCTAACTGGCATCAACTTTTTCAAAGAAAATGTTAAAGGAAAAGAACAAAGTAAGTAAAATTCTAAGAACATTAGCAACCAAATTCTAATCAACCTCAATCTTAGAAATAAAACAACTATGAAGAGATACTCAATCTTGAACCATAAAGAAACACATTTATAAGGCAATATCTTTTTGCAAATTGAGGGATTGGAAATGTTAGGTGTAGAAGTACAGAACAGCCTCCAAAATCAAAATTCAAGTAGCTATGCCGAAATCCTTAACAGCACCACCAACATACTGATAAAGCTATCCGGAAGTGGGGGCATGTAACATTTTAACTGTACCACGTGCATCTCTACAAACATTCCATTGACAGATCTTGCAACCAGGAAACAAACTTGCGCTTCCCATGGAAAGAAACCATGAAAACCCATCAATGTTAGTTCTAAAGATCCTTGGTCGATTTTTCCAAAATGAAAGAGAATAAGTGGAGCTTCTAAAATAAATAACATTAGAAAGAAAAAACATAAATATACTTCTTATTTCTTAACACCCAGTTAACTAACTTACCATTACGGGAAAAAAAAAAGATACCAGCATAATTACAAGATAAATGCAAGGAAACACACTGAAATCCCTAAGCGACTAAATAACATTAATACACTTTTTGATACCCTGGAAAAGTAACAATAACCAAAAAAGGGGATCAGCCGACAATTACAAGACAAATTCAACCAAGCACAATGCCTAATAAATTTAAATTTCCAATCAACTCCTCCTATGAAATTTTTTTTCTTTTTTTGGTAGAGTTTCACTTGGAGTTTGCATGGCCACAAAAATTGTACAAAACCCACCTCTATTCACAACTTCAAGCTACATACACAAATAGATACAAACCCTTACAATAAAAATCCAGCACTGAAACATCAAGTAACTAGCAATCTGCAAATGTGTTGGCATATGTCCACTCAAAACCCTAAACATAATTCCTCCATTTCGTCTCCCATAAATCGATTCAGAAGATTTTTACTCTTTAAACTATCCGATAGTTCTCCTCTCATTTTTAATTCTCAAATAACCGTATTGCTACAAGTAAAAATAAAATATAAAAGCAAAAACAAGAAACTAGACTGGACTTAGCACTTGTTTCGGGCTCAGTTAAACGGCGATTCAACGCAAAGTATTTTAAATAATTATTATCACTTCCCACATTTTGTCGACACCACAGTAAAATAAAAAAAATATTAATTTGAAAATCGGAAATCACCTGATTTGGGGAGAAGGCGGCGGAGGTGAAGAGGCCGCGAGAGGGGAGATTGGCGAGGAAACTGGAAGCCGTCTGATTTGAATCAGACGGCTGAGGTTGAGAAGACGACGCCTCCATGGGATTTGGCGCCTGAATAACCCTCCCGAATTACACAGAGAAGTCAGAATAGTGAAATATGAGTCAATTCGGATTTTTCTTCTTCCCTTTTTTTTTTTTTTTTTTTTGGTGGGTTTTGGTTAGTGGACTAATAAACACTCTTCTATATATGTGGGATTTTTTAATGATGTGGTTAATGTTTTTGATTAGCAGTGGTAATTTAGTAATTACGAAAATGTGGTAAAAAGAAGTGATTTTTATTGTATGCCAGTATTTGCATATTCCTTGTATCATTTAGAGACAGCACGTCTCGAATTATTTTTAGAAGACTTATAAGTGATCTTAAAAAAGTAAAAAATATTTTTAGCATTTAATAAATATTTTTAAAAATTACTCATGGTAACTATTCATTATTGTATTGTTTATTCGATCTAATGTGTTAACACAATATAAATAATTAGAGAAAAAAACTTAGGTGAAATTGGTGTTTGTGCAATATGGTATTATGAGTACTACTAATTTACAATCCAATAAAATTTTGAAAGACAGTACCGGTAATTTGAAATTAACATATCATATAATGAGAAAAAAATGAGAATAAAAGCAAGTGACAAGTACTTTTAAAGTATCAATAGTGCTATTTTTATGAAATATATAATGACTAAAATGAGAAAAGAATTTGAAAAAAAATTAAAATATATGTTGTTTTATCATACAATATCACATATACATGTGCAAGTGAGCGTGTATATACGTATAAAAATATTCATAATACCAAAATAAATTCAGAGGGAAAATAATCTTTTTATCTTGGATTATTTAACAATAGTTAATGTAATTAATAGAAAAGTAATTAGTTTATATAAAATTAAAATTTGAAATGCTTAGAAAATATTATAAAAAGCTCATGGTTGCGAAAAATACTTTTAACGATTCTTGAGGGCTGAGGCGGCTAGGAATGAATTTCCTTGTATTATAAGTGGGGTGTCATAAGTATCTTAAAGGGGTGTTAGACCTTCTTGTTTCATAATTGGGCCCAGCCGAGTCGAATTAATATGAGTCGAGTCGGGCTTTTGACATATCTCAAACAACACCGAGCTCCTAAAGACACCCCATTTATATCATTTAAAAGTCATTTTAAATTTAAAAAGTATATTTCTCCATATTTATTAGTTTTTCTTAATAAACTCTGAGTTATTTATTCTACATCAACGCCAGCTCGCCTCATTGCTTCGAAAGAACAAAATTTTGGGCTCCAATTTTTCAACTCCTCGAGACTATCTTTCTTTCGTAGTTATAAAAATGACTTGCCGCCGGTATCTAGGGACATCCTGGAAGCGGCGTTGATTCTCTGTTGATCGAAAGTTTTGTTATTTTTCGGTCTATATGAGTTTTTGGAGACCAATGTTGAGGGGGTTTGTGAATTTATTATTAAATTGATGTTGTTTTCTTGTATTAAGAATTTCAAGCCCTTAACTCCGGTGCTGCCACCGACAAATCTGGTATCGGAACTGTCGAACTCGTAAAGGGCGGATAATTCAAAAATTCAGGATTCAAAGGAGAAAAAGGCTAGATTGTCAATTGTGGCCTGTGCACTTTGGGTATTTGGCTGTGAAATTTTCGAATTTTTATTTTTTTTTCTCAATCAAACTTTTCTACCTCTATATTACTCATTGATGAATGACGGGGCGGGATAGCGGGAGCGGTTTGATAGGGTTGACACAGTAATAAATGAATACAATTAGGGTAAGAGTGCGATTGGATCTTATTATAAGCCAAACGAATAACTCTTTAAATAATATTTTTAATTTTTAAAAACACTTTAAGCCTGATAGCGAGATTTTGATATAACCTAAAAGAAATTTTAAAACATGAATTTTTTATTGAATGATTGGAGTTATGAAAATAATAACAATATCTCCTTATTTATAATAGATTAAGCTTACTTTTTAAGTTATAAAAAAATTTAAAAATCCTAGAATATCATCTTACGTCAATGAACTATTTTAATTCTTATTTTTTGATTGTACAATGTCAAAGTAGCGATCTACCAATAACCAACAAGAAACTAGTTTGTCATTAATTGGTAAAATTGTGAACTTGTAAAAGGATTTTATTAAGATTCTTGGTAAATATCAAGTCTTCGACACGAGGCTTAGGCGAGGTTGTGAGGCATACAGCGACATGCTGATGGTATTACAGTCCTTACGGATTTAGGGGATTTGGGCGTTAGGGATTTGTGAGTTGCGGCTGCTAGTGAAGTGCCATGAGTGTAGAGTTAGGGACTTAAACTTGTTTTTAATTTAAGTTAATATATATTTTTAAATTACTTTTTAATTTAATATAAAATTTAACTGAATCTAAATGTTTGATTTTTAGGATGCATTTGTATCTAGATCTATATTCATATCTATACGAATTTTAATTTTCTACATTTGGATTTAGATCTTCCGATCCTTGTTGGATGCCGGCCGAATCCGGATTTAATTACCATTCATAGGCGGGTGTCAAGAGCTCGATTCAATTAACATAAGACCATATTAGGAGAGGCAACAATCCAATTTAATAGTTCATTATTTTTGTATAAAAAATTAAAAATTTCATTACCGTAAACCAAGAACTGAACAGGGCACAGCCTTCTATCATTAAAACCAACAACAAAAGTACAAAAACCACGGGCAGCCGCCGCAGGGCAGCTCTCCACGTCACGAACCCAAAATCTGAATCAGCACATTTGTCGTTGAACACAAGTGCGCTAAGCATGGAGCAGCGCATGTTAGAGTGACACGCCACTGGCCTTCATTAAAAATCGGATAAGCGAAGGATTAAAAAAAAAGGAAAAAAAAGAGTGTGCCTATTATTTTTTAATTCTATCCGCCAAAAGAGGAAATAAATAAACGAGCGAACCGGATAAGCTTAAGCGAACAGTACGTCAAACACAAGCCATTGACCACGCAGCTCCATGACCAATCATGCAGCATCCGCATCAGGAATGTCCACGTGTCCCGCTTCCACCGGTCAAACTGATAAGCATGCAACTTTAACGCACAGAGTAAACGCAAGTATTAACTGCGGTTTTTTAAAACGGGTTTGTTTGTTTTGTTTTGTTGTTAAAATAAAAATCTAAAGCTTTTCGACCTTTGTGGAGTTATATAGAGAGAGAGAGACAGAGAGAGAGAGAGAGAGACAGAGAATCGAGAATAAGAAAAGAGAGTGTGTTGAGTTGAGAGCATTCGTATTGATGGCGAGTGTGCAATTACAGAGACAAGGGAGTAGTCCAAGGCAACAGGATAGTCCTCGGAGTCCAGAGGCGCAGCTGGGGATGAAAGTGGAGGATTTGTGGGACGTTTTGGAACCACAGCTGAGTCCCACGGAGAAGCTCAACGCCTGCTTTGAAAGCATCCCTGTTGAGGCTTTCCCTCCTCCGCCTTCACAAGGTACTTTTTCATCAATTATATATTTACATAATTATATATATATACACACGTAATTGCTTATAGTTATCGGTGCATCAATAACTACGGGCCTATGGCACTAGTTGCAGAATTGTGTCACATGTCCAGTTAATCACAATCAGGTAATCACAATATGTTGGGGGCAAACTGCTCAAAATTGCTATCTAGATCATTTCTGTTCACCATATACATGCTTTATGTTTATACACAATGGAGTTGCCTGGATCAGAGTCTCTGATATTGTTTTTGGGTATCTCTTTAATAAATTCCTCAAAAATATGTTCTTTTCTTGTTTGAGCGTTTGGAATCACGACGTCCTGTGATCGTGATCGGGGGAGCTTTAAGCTTTTGCATATGATCTGTGTGTTGAAATGATTTAAATTCGGTGTTTTGTGTTTTATTTTTACTTGGTTGAATAATAATTGTTGATCATTGTGTGCAGTGATTGAGATAAAATCGGACACCAGTCTAGCTGAAGCAGTTGAAATACTGGCCCAACACAGAATTCTTAGTGCTCCTGTAGTGGATGTTGATGCACCTGAGGATGCTAGTTGGATAGACAGATACATTGGCATTGTTGAGTTTGCAGGAATTGCTGTATGGATTTTGCATCAGGTAAGAGTCACAATCAATCTTCTTATATTATTTATTCAACTGGCATTGCTGAGTGGTTCCATTTATGTCTTAAATTTAAGGGTGTCCATGTTCAAAGAGATTGTGGTTTTTTGGCTTCGTATTTTTCTGATTTGGTGAGGAAACTGAAAGCAAATTTTTTTCATCATCTTGACAGTCAGAACCTCCTTCTCCAAGGAGTTCATCCCCTAGTTCTGCTTTGGCTGCAGCAGTTAATGGCATGTCTAAGGCTGCTCTATTTAAGGATTTAGGCCCTGAATCTGCTTCAATGACTTCCGGAAACTTTTTTGAAGCTTTGACTACTTCTGAATTCTATAAGAACACTAAGGTTGTATATAACCTTCATAACTTCTGTTTCTTTCTGATGTGTTTCACATTTTTATTTTTCAACAAAAATTGGTGGCACTCATTAAGTTCCAAACATACAGGTACGAGACATCGCAGGGTCATTTCGCTGGGCTCCATTCCTTGCTCTGCAGAAATCCAACTCCTTCTTGACCATGCTTCTGTTGCTTTCAAAGTACAAAATGAAGAGCATTCCTGTAGTTGATTTGGGTGAAGGGACAATTGATAACATTATCACCCAGTCTTCTGTTATTCACATGTTAGCTGAGTGTGCTGGCCTTGAATGGTTTGAAAGCTGGGGAAAGAAGAAGCTATCTGAAATTGGTCTTCCCATAATGTCAGCTAATCATATTGTCAAGGTACGTCAGTAAAACTCTATTATCTTCAGATTACCTACAAATAAAATAGTTATTTTATATATATATATATATGATCTAATTTATCCAAAGAGATTATTTAGCTATTACTTGTCTTGAATTGAGAATCACTAAATCCTGTTTAGGTCAACAAAAATGCCTATACATGGTACAAATCTTTCCTTTGCCCCATTGTATCTGCTACAGATATCTTTGTCTATAACATTGAACCAGAAGCAAGTCTCTTCATATTGTCAACCCCGCATCACAGCTTTTATCTGTTACAGTCCTAACTTATTTTTTCCCCAAAATGTTTTACTTTTAAGCAAAATGGTGTTTCTTTAAACCATTAACATGTTAATGTCCTTTTGAAGTGCTTGTTTTATTTGTTTTAGGTGTACGAGGATGAACCAGTGCTTCAGGCATTTAAGTTGATGAGGAGAAAGAAAATTGGAGGTATACCTGTTGTTGAAAAAGGTGGTAATAAGGCCGTGGGTAATATAAGCCTGAGAGATATTCAGTTCCTTTTAACTGCACCGGAGATCTATCACGATTATAGGTTTGTCGATGAATCTTTTATTTACCAGTATTTTACAATGTTTTGTTAAGATGTCTCATTGTTAACTGTTGAAGTTACTTATGCAAACTTGTGTTAATGCATAGATCTATCACTGCTAAGAACTTCCTGACAGCAGTTAGAAAGTACATGGAAGAACATCATCATGAGGACTCACCATTGTTAAGTGGCATGGTAACATGCAGCAGAAACCACACAATAAAGGAATTAATCCATCTGCTTGATTCCAAAAAAATTCATCGAATTTATGTGGTGGATTTTAATGGGAATTTGGAAGGTGTGATCACATTGAGAGACATCATCTCAAGGCTAGTACACGAGCCTCCAGGCTACTTTGGTGATTTCTTCGATGGAGTCTTGCCATTGCCTGAGAATAGCAGGGTCTAAAGGTAACAAGCCCCCTTATGTTTTCAGCAACTAATCATTTGCTTCTGTCTGATGTTCGTGTGTCGGAGACTGGTTGGATGCAGTGATTGTAACGTAGTTTATTTCATGCTGATGTAATTGAAAACCATCTTGCTTAGCTGAGTTAGATCTTTTGTACATGTTTCTCAGTTTCTGTATCCACCAAACCCATGTTAGTCCCTTTCTGTAAATTAGTCTAATAATTGGAACACTTTAATGGTTCCTTTGGATACCAATGGTTAGTTTTTTCATGAGAAAAAATAAGTCAGGCCTGCGGTATTTTGTGCATTTCCTATATAATCGGTTTATGAAATTTACATTGAGATAATTCTTGCCAAGAAGAAAAGCCTGATTGGGGTGAGAACTGGAAAATTCTCTTCCTTGCCAGCGTCTTGGCATTTTAGAATCCCAATCAAACGCAAGTTTCCCCAGTAGAAACAAAAAAGCTAGTTGGTTATAGAGAGAAAAAAATTCTCTCGTTTCTTCAAATGCTGCTTATTAGGGGACAATCTGGCGGCTATTCCAACATCGCACGCACATTTACTCGCTATGCCGGCATGGCCGGATGAGGCAATGGGCTGCCGTTAGGCGCTAGCTGGCCACACATTTGCTCCTATGTATGAATTCCAATGAAACTAGTAAGCCCAAATTGCGACTTGGCGGTATATGGATTAGAGCAATCTGTCACTTAATCTTTGAAATGGAATCTGTATCTGCAGACTGCAAGAATGCGTCCTAACCGGCCATGAGGCCAGCAGCAGGTGCCAACTGCTTTCAAATTTCAAACTTGGCGGTGGCATCTCTCATCTGCTTGGTATAAAAAATTTGTCCCGGGCGCATTTTGGCGGGCTAATCAGTTTCTTGTTCATAAACAATTGTAAAACATCTGCACCTTGGCCAGCTTACGTTGCCAAATTCACCAAGATTGAACATCCGCAAGACCAAATTTTGGCTTTTGTTTTTCGGTCATATAGGACCAAAAATGGTTTCCTGCCGCCGAGCTACGAGTTGTATGGGCACGGACCACGTAGTCAATGTGTAGTTCGAAATTCCACCACGGTTGACCCTTTCGGTGTTACATGGGCCCTGAATTTTTTTTTTTTTTTTTTGAAACTGATTAATCATTAGATTACTGTATTACACAGATATTTACAACAACTACTTATTGTAGCAGAGATATTACACTGATATTTACAATCAGATATACATAATTGGGACTTACATTATTACAATGAATTCTATGAAGTACATGCCCAATACAAATAACCCCTCACAGGAGAATATGTCCATACTCCACTTGCATTTCGCAAGGGGGAATGATTTTTTAAATATAAATAACATTTACCCCCCACAATGGCCATTAAATAGACTAACTACCAGATCACTTGTCTGACCGAATGGCCATTAAAAGCAGATCTATATTATCTATGGGTGAACCTACCATAAGATTCTCTGATTTTAAATTTTAAACCACCGGACACCTGCCGAAAAAATACAAAAACATGGCCACGTTCCTTGGTTGGAACACTTTTTTTATCGATCTCTTTCAAAAGAGATCAGAATCGGCAATCAGACATACTGAAATAAGAATAAAAAACAATTATTATGAGAGGGCTCTATTGATTCTATGGAGCACATATATCAATATTTCTGGATTCCATTTTAACATTGAGATTCTACCTGATTGATCTGTTATGCGAGAACTTTCTTCAAGCTGGGACTACGCTTCGCATAAGCACAATAATTAGACCCAAATTACTTGCTTATGACTTACGAGTAGGAGTGCGTTTAGGAGGTGGAGGCCAGGGAGTCGTATAACACGTCCAAAATGAACCAGCTATGTGTGCAGTGTAATACCACAGTCCAGGGGTGATTACAGTTTAACAAATCAAAATCGGTGTATACACGTAGCCTTTCAACTGGTTTCCCAATCGTCTAGCAATTCATTGCTAAACAGCTAAACAGTCGCTAAACATCCCACCTTCAAATCTTACGCCAATTGAACAAGTAAAATAACTGGAATACAACTCGATAAACTACCACTGTTAATTCCAAATCGAACTATGATCAATGTTCGTGGAACCAAGACTTCGATTCAGTTGCACAGAGCATCACAGCTTCCTAGGACTAGGTCAGAGCAATTTAAGTGCCAAATATAAGGATTGGTCTGTAATTAGCTCGTCTACCAAGTGTAATGAACAGGAGTTAGAATGGTGAACACAATAAAAGTCAATTATTTGTGGAACAAAGAGTGCCAAATAAATTTGGATACAAGTATAATGGCCAGCAATGCCAACCACTGATAAAGGAAAATGCACTACATATTTGCATTCATCATCTTAGTTACGCAAGTTCTTGACTTTTTCCACAAATGAACCTGGGGTTGTCGATAACCCTACTCTAGACAAGGAGTTAAATCTAATCAATCTAATTAATTTCATAAGTCAAGCCAAAATAGCCAAAAATGGATCTGCTTATCAGCGGCTAATCCCAAGATGCCTGATGAAAATGTGCTGTTTTTTCGTTCAGCAACTTATCTGAAGATTGTGAACCAAACCTAGCAATTAGATGAAAAAGTAGAAATTTCAATTATACTGACATGCTCAGTCTTTAACCCATTATGATAATATAAATAAAACTAACCATTATGCTTAATCATGGACAAATAATTAGTTAAATACTAATGAAGATTCATGAAAATAAAATACATGAACCATGACATAATCCAGATGTTACAAAAACTACAGTCTATAGCACATGTACAAAACTTAATACAGTATAGAGTGAGCAGTATTAACTTTCACCGAAAAAACCTGTGTTTGTGACATTAACACCAACATAAAAAGCATATCATAAAATACAATAACAGATGCACCCAGCGGTAACTAGTCCTTGATGAGAGCACAATGCTTACCCCTCACAAGAGCCTGAATGCTATGAACTCTTTCTTCTCGGATGGTGAAGAACACCAGGTGATCCTTCAAATAGATCCAATAAATAACTCTCTAAATCCTCTGGTGTATATTTTATGTATTTGCCAGCATGCCTTCCACTCTCTAGCTGACTCCTAAACCTACCCATAAATGAGCGGTAAGCTGGAATCACTTTCTCTGATATTGAAATTCGAAGCTCTTCCCGAAGTTGAGGATCAGGGACTTTCCATGCAGTCTGAACCCTATATATCTCTTCAAAACACAAATTGAAGCTCCTAAATCTCTCCTTCAAAGTCACCTTGGAGGCATTAGTGGAGCCCCCACCAATCCCTTCATCCTTCAAACAAGCCAAGGCCTTACTCCAAGAAGCCCTAAGATAACTTGTCGCATATTGGCGCACCTGGCCACGCCTCTTGCGAACCCAATTGTCTCCTAAAAGCTTTCCAAGCTCAGAATCCTTCACTTTCTGCACTATGTACAGAATATTATTCATTAGAAATATATACTGCATAGCACTATCATCATACAATCTCGATTTCTCCTCAATATTAGATTCCAAGCATGTTATCAACAACAACAATCTCCGTGCAATCGGAGACATACTCTCCAAACTATCAGCATCAATCTGTAAACTACCAGTATCAATTTCATCATGTTCTAACAGCTTGTTCAGAGTATCACTATAATCAACAAGCAACTTCACATAATTCATCACATAACGAGTAAGTGGGTGAATCTCTCCACCCTGCATAGGTTTCTTCGAAGTCTCACTCTGCACAGCATTCTCGAACTCCGCAAAAGTCCCCTTGGCAGCTTCTCCCAATGCATTCAGCACTCCCCTTACCTCACCACAAACAAGCTCAGACGTTATCATGGCCTCCAAATTGGGTAAAACATCAGCCAATGCATCATACATGTCCAAAATCCTGAACAACTTCTCTGATGACCTTTTCCCAATTGCCACAGCCTCTGCAAAAATCAACAACGGCTTCACACACCCTTTAGCAGTCTCATTGAAACAATCATCACCCAAAGTCTCAGCCTCACTAAAAATATGATCACAAAGCTTCTTTTCACCACTCAAAAGAAGTTTACCCGCTATTTTAACAGCTTGTATCCATTTTTTCATCTTCTCATCCAAAGAACTCCACTCAACTTTTTGAACTTCTTCCATACTCAACTTCTCAACACCAAGAATCGCCAAACACTCATCCAAAGCTCCGCGCCTAATGTTACTATAAACTTGAAAACACTCTTTCTCATAACCTGACCTGATCATTCTATCAGCAATCTGTTTCAAATCATCCACAGCAGCAGGTTCAATCAAATCAACACTCGCCTCTTCACCTAAACTTGCTCCTCTCTCATGAAACCTCACGCTCCCATCACTTACCTCTCCAAAGCTCTCGAACTCCCCATCAATTTCCCCATCGTTCGCCGCAAACGACAGCGAAACGCGCCGCATCGATCCGTACAGCCCATCAGCGTCCAGCGGAATCGTGTTGCTGATCAGGAGATGCCGAAAGTCGTCTTCCAAACGCGACATCGCCGCCTGGATCGCTGTCTCAGCCCGGTCCATGACCTCGTTGTCGCTCCCGACAGATAAGTTGTCGATCAGTCGGAGGATATCGTCCACGGCGCCGATGAATTCGTTGAACTCTTCCGGGGAATCCCAGTTGGAGTTGGAGTCGTGACGAAGTATGATCTTTTCAGCCGATTCAAAACTGTGGGGACCGCTTGAGTCGCCGTTGATCAATTCGCCGATGTTTGATAGCCGATTGTCGAAGCTCGAGAAGATTAGAAGCATGTCCTCGCGAACTTCTTTAGGGGTGTTGAGGCTCTTGACGATCTGCTGCGCCGTTGCTAGGACCCGGTCTTCGCCGCCGGTGTTTATGCTCGTCGTTGCCATTCCGTAGGGTTTGCAAGTAACAAAAGGGGGGAAAAATAACCAAAAAGACCAAAAATAAAACTAAAATAAAGAGTTTGTTAATGAAAATTGAGGGCTTTATTTAACAAGGGATTCTGGCGACGGGATTCATTTTGATAATTATTGTTACTATCGTTCTGATTGAAGAGATTTTGGAGAGAAATTGAAACCGAAAAGGCGTTTGTTTACTTTGGCCGGCGAGTAAAACGAAACCAAACGAGAAGAGAGAAGAGAGAAGAGACGAGCGGACAAGAGAGAGTAACGTAAGGGAAGTTTTGTCTTTGCTGTATTGTTGTCTTATTGTCTTGACTCCTGCTGGGGTGGGCTTTGGGTGCGGCACAGTACAGTGAGGTTTTAAGCAGTTACGTTACGATTGGGTTGTGATTATTAGTCATAAACAAAACGAAGGGTAAAATTCCTTTGACATCCCTGTATTTTGGTCAAATAACCCATTTCATTCTTATAGAATTAGGTGGCATTTATATTTTTTTTAATCTAAAATTTAAATAAATCTAAATCAGTATAGATTCTAAACAGAACTAAAAATTTAAATCTGAATGAGATTTTTTTTTCATTTGAATCTTTGAAAATAAGTTTTCAGATTTTTTCCAATTAATAAAACTGAAATCTAATATTTTTTCATGTGTGCTTTTTATAAATTTTAAATATTAAACAAATAATAAAACCTCAAAGAACATTAATAGGGATAGTATTTTATAATTACATAAATCATGTTCATGTTCAAATGAATGCAATCCTTTAATATTTTCTTTATTAGAACATGTTAATCAATTTTATTGTATTTTATGATGTTTCGTATAGAAATATTCATAAAAATTTTATAAAGATAAAAAATAGTGATTTGAAGAAAATAAAAGGATAAATAAATAGTAATGTTAATTAGTAAGTTCTATTTATTTAGTGATGAAAATAAAGTAATCAAATATGGATATTTTGGAGAATATATTTTAATGATGTCATTAAAACTTTTTAGATTAAGTAAAAATAATAATAATTTAATGACTTAATGACAAAAAATTTTCATTAAATTAAAAAAATAAGCGTACCTAATAACTTAATTGATTGAAATTAAGCTCTATTAAGTCATTAAGTCAAAATAAACGGCCGCTTATAGTTTACGAAATATCTAAAAACATCTTTCACTTTTTACATAATTTAGATAGTTTAACTAGGGTTGCAATTCGTGTAATAGTGTCGTGTCAAATTTAAGCAAATACGAATACGATCTATTTGTTAATCGTGTTGATATATCAAAATACAGATATGATCCATTTATTAATTATGTTAATCATGTTGACTGTTTTAAAATATTTAATAAATATAAAAAATAAAATATTATTCTAAAAAAAACATGTGAATATTATTCTAAAAAATAGGTCATAAATAAGTTAATATGACATAAGTATGAAATGGATAATTTTATAACACAATATGGATACGACCTCATTTTGCCACCTCTAAGTTTTATTTCCATTAGAAATGAGATACAAGGGTATATTGTGATATTTTACAAATCACGTTATATTTGGGTACTTTAAAAATAATTGAGAGACAATGGTATTTAAGTATCATCTCATTGGATGATAAAAATTGAATATAAGAGGGATTGAATTTAAACCTTACTCACATGAAGAACAAGAAAAAAAATTGAATTACCGTTAGACGACAAGCTATAAAGATGTGATAGGACATTGAGCCCGACTACGAGGATGTTAGTAACATTTACCTACTTGGTGGCTTCTGATTTGGACGCTAAGAGATTACATTTAAAATAACATCATGCGTGTTACGTGTGTGAACGTTAACTGAAAAAAATATCCCACATTCGTGCTGGCTGATTTAACAACTTGAAGGCCCGGAAGGGTGACAAATTATTATTATTATTTTTCTCGTCAAAATCATTGCCCTTACCTAACTAGTTTGGTCTGTAAGTTTATTCGTTAACAATTTTTGGTTTTCGTCAAACAATTTGATTATTTTTTACAGCACCTAAATTCAAAATTGATTTGATAGAGATATTTCTAATCACGAATTGCGGAACGTGGTAAGGAAGGAAAAAAAATTAAATGGCCCTACTTAACAGATGAACTATGTTGCTTTTTGGAAGCCACAATGTGTGTACACCGTGAAATAGTCGTCGTTAATCTATAAGAAGCTAAACGACAACGATGAAGTTTCCAAGTCACGGCAAGGCCGCCTGACTTTACAATGAATGAAGGGTATGATGATTATTGTACGCAAAGAAAGTTGTTCGTCCACAAAACACTGGCGTGATTAAAGAGTTCTTCAGAGAAATTGAACGTGTCAAATTTCCCTAAACTTCCAGAAGAGTCAAACTAGTACCATTAGCCACCAGAGACCACTGTCTCATTCCTAACACACACTTCTGAAATGAAAGAAATAAGAGGTAACTGGCTTCCTCCTCATGCTAATTACGTGAATCTGCAAAGAAGAGTGATTTATTTATTTTTTTAAATAGAAAAATGCGCAAATAATTTACATGAGTAGAGTTTCCAACATTTCTCATTCTGAAGCAATAGTCTTTTTGGCTCGGTATCCGAACCAGAGTTGTATAAGGGGCAGTTGTTCTAATTCAATTTCAATTTGAACGGGGTTTCCTTGAGCAACTCAAACAGAGGATCCCAATCAACATCATCCCATTTTGTCTGCAATATCAATATATATATATATATATATATATATGTGATGAAAGAGCAAAATGGTCATGGATGGCTGTGACGAAATAAACAGAGAAAATCAAAACTTAACATGTTTGACAAAGCTGAAAAATTATTCACCGTAACTGCCTAACTACCAAAATGAAATCGACAAGTCAAAAACAGATTTTGGTTCGAGCTCGAGCAATACCCTGCTATTTGAATGATATCGTAAACTACACCGTATTGGTTTCTTGAGGTAAATGCCCCTCTGATGTCTCCCCCTGGTAACAATAGAACGTATTTAGATAAACTAACAAGAGATAATACCCACAAACAGTAACTCAGACGGAATGAAAGGGCAGATTCAAGCATAACATCTTACCACATTAGCCAACTGGTCTCTGATAGTATACATGGACTTCACCATGGTTTCTAGAGTATCTTTGGCCAATTGGAACTTCACTTCCAACTTTCCTGGTTGTGGCTTAGAATCATTTTGGAGCTGCGGAAGGCATAAATCAAATTCTCACCTTTTCCGCAACTTCTTCATTTACACATTTTCATTAGTTTACACTAAGAGTTCAAATGGTTAGTCACTCACCTTCAAATTGATAACAGCCACCGGGTTCATTGCTTCTGTAGATTCCTGATTCGCCATGTCCCATGTCATTGCCTTTAACCGAGGGAAACCAACCTG
Source organism: Citrus sinensis (assembly GCF_022201045.2). Lineage (NCBI taxonomy): Eukaryota > Viridiplantae > Streptophyta > Magnoliopsida > Sapindales > Rutaceae > Citrus > Citrus sinensis. The sequence goes on from NC_068558.1 coordinate 4,383,823, forward strand.
AAAAGTGAAAACCATCCATCCAAAAAAACAAAAAACAAAGGGTTCAATCTCGTGTCATACACATAATAGAGATCATATCGGGTCTAAGATAACATAAGTTTCTAAGTTTGAATGTCTGACCTGGTCTCTGATTTCCTCTTCACGCCATTCTCTTTGAAACTTTTGCAACAAAAGTGTCAATAGCCTTTGTATTTCAGGCAGCACCTCATTGGGAAACAGCTTCTGAATCTCATCTTTGCCTATATTCTCGTAAACACACCTTCGGATCAATGTCCGCAGACATACCAAAAGCTGCACATAAAAAATTTTAAGTTACCAATAAACAGGAGCTATACTTCTTCAACTTCCTTTATCTATGCATATAGAATACAGAGAAAGTAAGAGTTAAAAATAAATAAATAAAACGAAAAACATCACTAAGAACATCAAATTATAGCACAACAATTATTTAAAGTTTTCAAATTTCTCCGTGCAATGAAGATTTAGTAAAGAGTAATAAAGCTAAGCCCAGAAAGGGAAAATGCATACTGGGTCGAGGTCGGAGTCGTTTTGGAGCTGCAGGACGTCGTGGATGACGTGGCGGTCGGCGGCGTCGAGACCGGTCTTACGGGTTCGCCAGAGGGTTTGAAGAATGTACTCCACCGATTCTTTCGAATTTGACCTAACCAGTAGCGGCAAATGATCCCACAGCGTTTGCTCCATCTCTACTCATCTACGTGTCAGTGTCAAGCTTCTTGGCTTTGCTCGCGCTATACATATGCGTAGATAGGGTAATACTAATAATATACCAGATAATTCCTTTAAAAAATCATTTAAAAATTATTTTAGAAAAAATAAAATTACTTTTATTTGAAACACCGCATTAAAAATAAAATTTCACTCATTCTGATTGTATTTCTTAACCCACCCATTAACGAGTTTTCGAAAAAAAATGACATTCGAATGAAAAATGTATTTTTATTATTAACATCAAACATTGGAGAGTGCAACTGACAATAAAAACAATTTTGCTTGCCCCAATAAAATGTATTCTGAGGGCGTTGTTTCCTTCATTGAAAGAGCCAAAATTGTTAACATAGTCAATCAGGAATACATAACGCACAGAAAGCAAGCAGATTTGCTAATGAATTTACAAGGTTTTTGAAAAATGAACTCTAGCTTCTTTTAATGACCTTGACTACAAGAAATTACAACGTGTAATTGCATTATTGTATCGAAGGGAAAAAAAAAAATTGGAGTACAAAAAATATCAGATCATAATAAAGTTAATGGATTCCTATGTACATTAGTGTTTTACCATTACCAATAATCACCACAAGAACAAATCCCATCTTTGAAATGGTGGAACCTGCTGGCATCTCTCACAACAATTTCTCGTCCAGTAACCATAGCTATCAACTTGATTGCATTATGGCAATCACAACAAATCCGATGGCTCTGCACAATTTGCAGTGGTGTCCAATCTGAAGTGTTTATCAGTCCGAAAGCTACTGCCAGTTTCTCACTGTGATAGGACAATACACGTTGTTCCTGTTCATCCACATCCGGAAGCAAAGTTTTCTCCTCAGGAACATAGCCATGCTTTGAAATTTCTAACATCATCCTATCGACTTTCCGGTAAATCTCCTTTGTTTGGACGTGGCTTTGATCTCCAGAGAGGAAAACATGTGGTTGTTTCTTGACTTCAATCCAACTGCAAGCTGGAAGCATCCTCAAACCCTTTCTTCTTAAGGTCCGTATGACTTCTGCAGCTTCCTTTAACTTGCCAGAACTATTGTATATATTCAGAAGAACAACATAATTAGAAAGCTTTTCAGGTTCCATTCCGTAAAGCTTCTCTGCTGCGAATTTCCCAAGCTCTAAGTTCCCATTTACCCGACAAGCAGTCAGCAAGGCAGCCCACATATTCTTGGTAGTTTTGAAGGGAGCACCTCTAATTAAGGCGAAGGCTTCATCTAAAAGCCCCTCTCGACCCAATAACTCAATCATACAAGCGTAATGCATTGCACGAGGCTTGATTTTGTGATCCCTACTCATGGATTGAAATATCTCCCACCCACGTTCTGATAATCCAGAGCGGCTACAAGCAGACAAAACAGCAAGAAATGTAACATGGTTGGGTCTCATTCCATTAAGAAGCATCTGCTCGAACAACTCAACGGCCTCCTCTCCACGACCATGATTACCATATCCAGCAATCAATGCATTCCAAGATATGACATTCTTGCAGAGCATCTTGTCAAAAACATGCCGAGCATCTTCTATTCTTCCCCATTTGCTATAGAAGTCCACAAGTGCCGAGTTCGCTACAATATCTAATCCAAAACCATGACGAACAAGGCCTGCATGAGCTTGCTTAGCATGTTCCAATGAAGCCAACCTTGTGCAGATCCTTATGATCATTGAAAATGTAAAATGATCCATTTTAACCCCAGAATCACGCATCTCATAGTATAAATCCAGAGCTTCTTCACTGTACCCATGAAGGGCATAACCTGCTATGATGGTGTTCCATCCTACGGTAGTCTTCTCTGACATCTCATCAAAAACACCCTGAGCATCTTCAATGCTCCCACATTTACTATACATGTCAATCAACGCACAAGACACAAAAACATTGTCACCAAACCCCATTTTCAAAGCACAGGAATGCAATTGCTTTCCCACAGAAATAAGTTCTAGCCCAGCAGAGGCCCGAATCATAGTAGCAAATGTCCGTGACCCACAATCAGAAAACTCCTCCCACAAATCAAGAAACAACAAAAATGCCTCTAAATAATCCCCAGAGTCGATCATCCCAGCAATTATCATGTTACATGAAACCAAGTTCCTCTCGGGCATTTCATCAAACAATCTACGGGCATCGATCATCATCCCACATTTAACATGCATAAGCAACACCCTATTCCTCATATACAGATCTGGTTCAAACCCGGTACTCAGCATGTAACTAAACACTCTCTTCACTTCTCTAATAGACCTCAGACCTATACAAGCACTAATTAACGCATCATAAGTGCTACTACCCACATCAAAACCGCCTTCAAACTCCAAAATCTCAAATAATTCAAGCGCCTCTCTGTACCTTTTGTTCAACACTAACTTCTCTATCTGACTACAAATCCCTGCACTGGGTTTCTTCATCTGGGTATCCGGCAAACTACTCTCCTTTAATTCCTCAGTATATATTTTATTTGGTTTAGGCCGTGGCTTTAGCCCTTGCTCCATCAAACAACACTTAACTCTATGGAATGATCTCTTCCATTTTCTTTTATCCAACGAAAAATAACACCCAGACAACAAGGATTTCCCTTTCAACACTTTATTAGCCGTAAAGGAACATGAGAAGCTACAACTATTTTGTATCTGATCCAATGCTACACTCTGGTAACGCAATAGCGGAATCTCCATCTTCAAAATTTAGGGTCAAAATCGTAGACTGTTTGGAAACTGAAATTCAGATTAAAATACCAAACACTAATGCGGGCCGAGTATCTGTACCTTTAAAGACCAGCACTGGTAGCTCCAAAGAGACGTCCGATTTCAAATTTAATGGAAAGCGAGAGAGACGATGTTGGTTGCTGATGATCGGTAGAGCCTTCTGTTCATGTTTAGCGAGACAACTTGACAGACAAAAGATTATTTGAATAGAGTTACTATGAGAGTCGGCATCGAGAGATCCGCCAGAGTAGTTGCGGTCGTTATACCTATAAATTCGATCTTAAGTTAAGATTCTTAACAGCACACTTAAAAAGAAAAAAAAAATTAATAATTAAGCGAAAACTGAGAGTTGTTGGGAAACAGTGTCGTTTTATGACAGTAAGACGCTGAGTGCCTGATTCCAGCAAAAGCGGTGAGTTTTGGCGCTTGAACGGTACCGTTCGTGTCACAAATAGATATTCAAAACAGGTAATTTTTTGATACGTCCCCTTAGGTTTGGCCCGGCTACATTTGGAGAGAAAATATGCATGTATTGACATATCACCCCCTAAACGTGCATGATTGTTAGTTTGATTGCTAGCTGACTTTGAAAGTACCGAAATATCGCTGCACCAGATACAAGATTTAGTAATAGTTTAGCTCTTCTTGCATGTTGCAAAGGTTAAAAAAAAAAAAAAAATTAAACCACCCACCATAGGGAAATTTTTTAATAACAAAATTCAAATTAACAAATATCATGAAATCCATTCCTTTCATTATTTTCTTTCCTTTTTCTCAAAAATTAAACTAAAGTAACTCAAAACTCCAAAATAAAATATAATAATTTAAATGTTTTAAATTATTCAAATACACATAAAACTCCTTAAAAAATTCTTTTCCTCAATATTCTTAGTATCAATCAAAATTACCTCAAAAATTCTGTTTTGTCCACCATCATTCTCATTTAATTCCCAATTCAACCATTTGAATTCATATATATTCAAATCCAACTCATTTGAATTAGATTTTAATACAATGCTTCAAATCTAATCCATTTTAATCCAAATTCGACATACTTCTCTTCAAATCTAATCAATTATATTCCGAATAAAATTCATGTGGACTCAAATTCTCAAAAATACTCGTCCTTTGGTTTCATAAAGTGGGTTTGAATCTAATTCAACATCTTGCTAAGCTCCTTGATAGGATTGAAGCTAACATTTTATGAGTTATGATTTTGTTGATTGGTAAAGAAGATAAAACCAACGTCAACAACACTAACTCTAACACTAACATCAACAGCAACAACAACAGCAAAATAAACACAAAAAAGATAAAAAGAAACTAGAGAAAAATTAAACAAAAAAAAAGAAATTAGTTGGTTGGTACTTGTTTATTTTTCTACTTCTGCCGCAATGACAATTACTGTGATAGAAGTAGTTGTGAATGTGGCTGGGCGTAGTGCCAAGTGCTAGTGGATGATGGGTGGGGGAACCTATGGCTTGGGTTTTGTTTGTAGGTAGTGGTGGTGCTAAAATCATGGGTGTTGGCTCGCAACACGTTAAAGATTTTGGAAGCTAACAATGATGACAACAATTGAGGTTCGTACTTGTATGGTGGTGTCTAGGGGTTATGATTGGTAGTGATTGTGGTGATTAAGAGTTCGGAGTGGTGATGATGGTTGCAATGACTAACGAGGAGAAGAAAGGAAAAAAAATTAAATTTTTACTCAATTTCATTTTTCTTTTGAAGGAGTCAACTTCATCTTTTTTTGGAAGGAGCTAATTTCTCACTTTTTAAAATATTTTTTAAAAAACTAATCTCTCCATTTTAGGTGCTGAGTGATTTATCAAATTGGTGACTATGCATCTATGCATCAGCTTTTCTAAAAGTATAAAATTATAAATCACTACACCCTTAACTATCGAAGGACTTAGCAGCCCTATATGTCCGGGGGAAATGTGTCAATATATTAGTAGTTTTCCTCCAAGTGTAATAAGGGTAAACCTTAGTGGAGGTATCCTAAAAATTACCCTCTTCAAAACCACACATCACCGCCATATTTCACAACGAGGCCGAGCCCTCTTTCACTGCGGTGTCGTACCAGTCACTTTATTAAATAAATAGAATAGAGAGAACCGTTGGATATCTGAAGGAAGAAGGCAGCAAAATAAAAATACAAAAGTAGTGTCACACAATGGCGCCCCCCGATCTCCGCCGTCCGTTCAAACGAACAGCAATATCCGATCAACAGCGACGCAGGGAGCTCTCGCTACAGCGTCAATCACAGAATCGCCGCGATGCTCAACAACAAGCACGCTGCTTAGCTTCCTCCGTCCTCTCCCTGCAATCCCAATACCCGGACCCTGTACCCGAACTAGAAATCGAACCCGAATCTCAACCCCAGCAAGAAGCCGGACCTTTGACCAAAGACCTTGACATTCGCCAGGCTTCGAAGCTTAGAGGACCCGAAGTTCGCAAGTGGTTCGCCAGTCAGTTGATGCTTCCCGAGTGGATGATCGACGTCCCTGATCGCTTGAGCCATGACTGGTAAATAAATACCATTAATAAATTTCTTTAAGACATTACTTCACACTAGTTTATTTTTTGTCCCCCCCCCCAAAAAAAAAAACGAAGCATGTCGTCAAGCAAGACTTCTTTAGTGGCCTAATATTTGCAAATGTGGTTTTAATTTCTAGGTATGTATTTGCAAGGCCAGCTGGAAAGCGGTGCATAGTTGTTTCATCCAATGGAACAACGGTTAGTAGAGAACGCAATGGCTCTATTTTGCATCATTTCCCTTCTGCTTTACCTTCTGGAGCGAGGACAAAAGACCCATCAGGGTCTGCTCAATCGTATTGCATACTTGATTGCATATTTCATGAGGTACGTAGGTTATATTTTCTCATAGGGGTAAACTTCAATTGATCCCCAGACAGGATGACAATCTTCAATTTACCCGAAATTGTGAAAACTGAAAACTTCAGTTTACCCCATTTTGTTGTTCAGGAGATGAGGGCAAATGGGGGTGCATTGATTATTTTATTTTATTTTTATTTTTTGGGGTCTTCTTAACTGAAAATGAGGTTAAATTGATGTTTTCACACGTTTGGGAGATAAGTTGAAAAGTTTGTCACTCTAAGTAGGGATAAATCGAAGTTTACCCTTCTTGTAATTGTTGTTTTTTTCCTGTATTGTAACAAATGTGTGTTGGATTGCAGTTAGATCAAACTTATTATGTGATTGACATGGTTTGCTGGCGGGGTTATTCTCTCTATGACTGCACTGCTGAGTTCAGGTTTTTTTGGCTGAACTCCAAGCTTGCTGAAACTGGGGCTTGCGATGCTCCTTCCCATTACTATAAATTCAGATTCAGTACGGTTCCTGTATACAACTGTGACCAGAGGGGTCTATATTCTGCTTATATAGAATCTGTGCCTTATGCCAAGGATGGACTATTGTTTTATAACAAGTATGTCTTTTTTCCCAAGGGTGCTAATTATCATAATGTTCACATTTTATAATCTTTCTGTTAGTTGAAGCAAAAAATAACAAAATTATGATGTTTAATCCTTGTTATTGAGATCATAAAGGGCTTTAGAAGGGATATTTTTGCCTCTACATTAGTAGGAACTTCTTCTACTTATGTCACGGTGCTTGTTACTATTTGAACCTTTGTATATTTTTTAGTTTCATAAGATCATAACCTGTTTTTATTTCATATTTCTGTTTGTTATTTTTGGCTTATTCATCTTTGGTTTTTTTAGTGGCTATTGCCTAAGGAAGTTTGCTTTGTTTCTTATTAAGGCATGCACACTATCAAACTGGAAATACACCTCTAGCATTAGTCTGGAAGGACGAAAAGTGTAGTCAATATGTTATTGACACAGATAGTAAAGGACAGGTTCTGAGCCAACAACAGGTATTCTGAAATTGCAGCCTTACTTACCAGTTCTCATTTATGGTTTCCTTTATTTTGGTTGCTTCATAACTGGATCACTTTGTAATTTGCTACAAACTATGATGCTGCACATGGATTCTTTTGTGCTGAAACCAGATTATAGGTGCCAAACCTGAGCTCCGGCAATTGGTTTGAATGTTCAAAATTTTTTTCTTACACATCAGGAGCAACATTTCAATAGTTTATTGGGCCCAGTCTCCTCATGTAGCACCATTCTTTTCCTATCATTGGATTTTCTGACCCACAACTTTTTGAAAATACATGCACATTCGCTTAGCACATCCCTGTGGTTTTATTATTTATAAATATTTTGTTTTAGGTTTAAGGGATTATACTCTTCAATATCAAAATTGCTGTTTATCTGCAGAGAAATATGCAGTCATTTTAAGCAATTTCATAGCTAGTCTGATGATTTGTTGAGTATTGTGAAAGTTAATACATATGAAGGTTCATTATTCAAGCTGAAATTTGAACCGTCCTCTTGTTGTTCACATGTCCAGTAAGAAGGTACTGCATGGACAAGATAGACACAGGTTTTCTCAATCACATTTTTTGTTCATTGCCAGCCTTGCTTCATTAGTTCTTACTAAAAGTGACATGAATCTTTAATTTTGTTTCATTGAATTGTATTTACGATAAATTCGCATGAACTCACATATATCATGCATAATAAAAAATCTCCTTATGTTGCAACCTAATGATTTTTTTCCTTTTTCTTCTTTTGTTACAGATTCATTGAATGGTATGATGAATTTGCATAACCTCACATATATGATGCCTAATAAAAATTTTCATATGTTGTGGCCTAATGATTTTTTCCTTTTTCTTCTTTTTTTTTTTTTTCTTCTTCTATTAGGTAGTTTTGGAATTGCAAGAAGATGGGAAACTATCTACATCAGATGATCCTCCTGTCATCTTTGGCTGCTTAGATGGTGAATTCATACAAAAGGTGTTGTTTATTGTAGTTTTCATTATAAATGCTTGAATTCATGCAAATTCGTACAAGATTTATTCTTCAATTTATGATAAATGATTGATTGCATCTTTTAAATATTATATAATGTAGCAAAACTCTTCCCAAACCCTGGAGTGACCGGGTTAGTTCTCATTACGAATACTTTAGGATGTTCTTCAGTATTGCAGTCCATATAACTCTCCTCTAGACCCTACATTTGTGCTGGCATGCTCTTTGGAGCAATAGTTTTTTAGTTTTTTTGATCAACAACTGGAAAGGGGTCTCTGTCTGAAACTTATTGTCAAAAGAATACGAACAAAATGAGTAAATACTTTTGGGGCATTTCATGGAAATAGTTTCAAATTTCTTACCCAGTAGCACCCGCTGTTTTGTTGCTAGATTTGCTTTTCCACGTATTCATGATCCCTTAATTCTATTGGTTTCAGCCTAGGGCTGGGGTGGTTCATTGTGTCAAACATTTTCATTTATGTGTTTTCATTTTTAGGAGAACATTATGACCATTTACTACTCTCATTTACATCTTCTTCTTCTTCTTATTATTATTTTCAATTTTCAGTCAGGGCTCCAATCCGGTAGTCTTTTGAAGTTTGCTATAGGCAATGGAGGATTAAGTTTTGTTGATGGAAAGCTTGAGAAGTCTGATTTAAATTATCTTGGCAAGTCCAATCGAGCACGCATGTTCGCTGACAGTTACTCTAAGGTTAGAAGAAAACATTTACTTTACCGTCTATTATAATTTTCTTTTATTAATGTCAATATTGAACCTGTCTGAAATAGGTACTAAAACACCCTCTTTATGTATGAAAACAATTCCCTAAAACTTGAGCTTCCACTTCTATTAGAAATGAGAGAAACTAGTTGTTGGATAAATTGTTCAAATCATTTCCTCAGACAGATTTTGGGTTTATGAGCCCTGCTGAAATGCTACGGGAATCCATTTGTCCTTGTGAGCTGTATGTTTCGATATGCTTAGACAAGGTTTACTCTTCCATTTTTTTTCCCTCTCCCTTTTAACAATGGGGTATATACACCATTATTGATGTGCCTCGGCAGTTTTTTAAGGCTAGCATATTTTCTGTTTTGTATTCTCCAAGGCTTTATACATTATCCTTGAAATTTGCTGCAGGTTATATTTCAATACATGGTTCGACACACTCCTCTAAAGTTTGATGATCTGCTAGCATCCATTAGCCCATCGGACGATGAAGAAAACAAACCTTGTGATGTGGAAATGGTTGATTGACAGTGACTTGCAGTTTCTTTAACTTTTAATATCTGTAGTGTGGCTGCTGTTGTACTCTTTGATTTCGTGCATGGAAGGCCCTAGCTAGGAAGTTTTGATATAAATCTAGTGGCCAGCAGTTTAAATGAATTCTTGCCAACATTTGTGGTGAAGCAAATTTTATTTTATTCTATGTTTTTGTATATAGATTTGGTTTTGTATCTTGAAGTATGCTCTTGCAGAAGGTTCTTCACCTTGGGTTAAAAATTGCAAAGACATAGGTATGCAATTTTGATAATCTCAAATGATCTGGTCTTGTGGTGTCAAGTGTCACCTACATAATTGTGTATTTGTTTACTGTTTTAAGAAAGAGAAAGCCCTCGGAGTTGAATATACCTTGCCACGCTCGTGATAACAAAAGATTACAGACTATTGTTCCGGACTGCCCAAGTTGCTAGCCCAATTGCCTACCATTTCGCTTATTTGGCTGCAAATGAAGATCAGAATGGACTGCGGGATTATTCCGCTAGTAGTGACCATTAAGGCTGCAGCAATTGGTGAGGCTAGAACAGACAGGTTTTGAACTTGCAGCCTGTAAATAAGTTTTTGATTGAGTGTTTGTCTGATATGATTATATAATATCAATAAGTGATTATTTAATCCGATAAGTTTTTAGTAAAATTTTTGTTGTTTAAATGTTTTTTTAGTAGAATTTTTAAAAAGTAAACTATTTTTTTTCTATTAATAAAAGTTCAGATTTTGAACTTTTGATAATGGAGATTAAAAAGTTTTTTTAAATATTAAAATATCTAAAATATTTATTACTTATTTAATAATTTTATTTCATTTTTTTCATGTCATAATTTTAAAAAATTTACCTATTAAAATAATTTAATAATAAAAGCTTTCATTAATAATCAAACAACTATAATTTTTAAATAAAAATTCTGCTTAAACAAGCACTATTTGAAAAATTATACCAAAAAAATCTGAAATTTTTTTAGAATAAATGAAAAATGAAAATTGTTTATACAACTTAATTGTGGCGAAGCAATTTGTAAGTTTTTTTTTTTTTTTTTTTCTGTATAGATCGGTTCGTATCTTGATGAGTTTTCATTGTCAGACCTAAAATTTTTTAGACAAAATGAAGGATAAAAATTGTTTATACAATTTAATTGTGGAGAAGCAATTTGTAAGTTTAGGAAAAAACGAATCCTAAATTTTTTTAGAAAAAATGAAGAATGAAAATTGTTTATACAACTTAATTGTGGCAAAGCAATTTGTAAGTTTATTTTCAGTATAAATCGGTTCGTGTCTTGATGAGTTTTCATTGTCAGACCTCTGCTACTACAAAGATTATACACCAATGGAAGCACGTTCAAGATGCCAAAGTGGTTGCTTCACAACTGCCATGGACACAAGCCAACACATCTCTGTAGTCCCTAGAAATGGTGAAGGAATCGTAAACCTTGCCATCGCAGCTTTTCTTGTACTCAAAGAGGAGAGATGAGTGGTTAAATGCCGTAAGTTTGACAAATCCCCAATCATAATCTCTGTATAGGCTCCAATTGGGTGTCACTTCACTGAAATCTGACAGGTGACTCCCTCCCCCACCAACAACAACATGAATTGTTCCATTCACGGTGCCTGTATAATGATATTTTTCTGTATTCACACATTGATTCTGCACCAACAGCATTAAATAAGAATAGATAAAGAGAAATGTCATAGAACTGCCCAAAACTGGGTAATGAATAGTTTGGAAATTCTACGTGTGAAAAAAGTAAGCAGAATCATAGTGTGCATAATCCAATTTCAATAAGATTGGAAAATTATTTTTATCCTGAAACTGCCCATACCTGATAGATTGGACAAGTTCTTTCATAGTTATGGACATGGCCAAAAAATGCAATGTCAACCTTGTACTTCTGCCAAAGCCTCTGCAAACTTTCCCTTCCCATGGGTTCTTCAAATGAGCCTTCCTGCCCATACCAATAGTCCGAGGAATACCCAAGTACGCGATGAGCAGCAAAGATAAGCCAAGGCTGCTTCCGTCTGTCCACAGAAGCAAGGCATTGCTCAATGAACCTATATTGTTCAGATCCCTCCCTCCAATCATGCTCAGTGTCGGCTATGCAGAAGTGAAACATGCCATAATCAGTTGAATACCTGCCCATTTGTAGATTTCAATTATTAACCAATGCAAAGGCGAAGATATAAAATTTGCTTAGGAATTCAAAAGAACTCGTGTCTCCCCAAGAAAATGAAGATGAACTGTTAAATGGCAAAGAGCATGTGCAATAAATATATGTTCTAGCTCTATGGTGCCTCTCTCTAGATGAAATATTAGCTTGTGGCCAAGAGCAATGTCTTAATTGACGGCCAATCGTTAATAGTTCCTATTAAGATTCCTTAACCTATGAATTACTTGAGTACAGAGTCTTTGAGAGTTACCAAAACTTCGCTCTGTTCTCAGCAGGGACATAAAACATGGTCTCTGCCGGCACACCACATTCCCCACCTGAATCAGTAGTGTCATAAAAGGATCCTGAATTTGGCCAATCACGTTCATGATTACCGCTGCAGAAGAATCAAAACAAAATGCTTCAACCAGTGCCATTAATTAAAGCTTAAAATTCAAAAACTCATGTCAAGGATTCACATGAAAAGAGATAAACCTTCCAATCATGTATGGCACAGTTGATGCAATGGGCTCCACCTGAGCTGTGAATTGGTCCCACTGGGAGATGTATCCATTTGCATATGTAATATCACCTATGTGAAAAACTATGTCAATATTGCTCAAGTCCCTGATTAGTTGGTCTGTTGTGTTTAGTGAACCCGGCTGATAATTGCTGTACTCATTTGAGCCATCACGCTCAGCCTGAAAGATACAGGAAGAAACACAGAGTTGAGTGCATATAGATTTGAGTACATTATACCAAGAGTTATTCCACAATTGATAACATGAAAAGGCGGGTACTAGGAAAACAGGAAATTTTACAAACCCACGATCTAATTAAAAGTAACTTCTCAAGTAAAGCAAAAGGAATAAACTGCAAGTGCAGGCTTCATTTTCCCCTCAGACCTGTATAACCAAATAATGCCAGTAGATCCAACAATAAACAGATTGCCTTTATGAATTACTTCATAGAGCTTTCAGTATCATATTTCCTTTCCTATCTATATGCAAGAAAACTTCAGCATGGTTTGTTGATCTACCTTCCCCATGTCACCAAATATTACGACACGCTGTAAAGAATCTTGTCCAGGATATGGAGATGCTCGGAAAGAATAGATCTTGCTCCAAACATAGGAACCGTTATGCAGAAGATGGCCAATTCTGTATGTATACCTGAAAAACCATCATAGAAACCTCATAAACAAATGTAATTTCAACTCTCCAAAAGTTACAGCAAGAAGACAAATCTTCAAGAAGCATACACAGTGTTGGGCCACAAATTTTTCAGGAAACTTGTGTGAATGAAACCAGGATCACGCCAGCCAACTGTTCGTGCTGGTGAACCTGCAGAGCAGCAAGGTGTCCTTATTATTCCATGGGCCAGCCTAATGTAAAACTTCAACAGGATATAAATTTGAGAGCTCCTCAGTGTAATTAGAACTAGGCTATGGAGATAACTGTCAATCAGTTTGGCAAGAAAGCATTAGCAATATAGCATGGATCAAACATATTTACCACACATGTCATTCTGAAAAAATGTCAATGTCCCAGCTGGTGAATGCATTTGTAAATCTCCCTTCAAACCCCATTCAACAAATGGAGAAGCTTCACTAATGTCATATCCACTAGTCCAAGTGACAGTCATCTACACAAAGTATAAAACTTGATTCAAATAGGTCCATACTTTATGCCCAGTGTGCCAAACAACACATAAGACATACAATTGACAGAGAAACTGATTTAACAGTAATAAAATGTTTGCCAAACAAACTTTCTGGTAGTCAAATAAATTTAGCAAAGTTTGAAACAGATCACGGGACTCAGAAGAAAATTAATGGCCTTGTAACCATTATTGGTATCATCAGGAAATAAAAGAAAAGATTATGTATAACTATTGGGTTCTGCAACTTTGTTGACTTTTATGGACTCCTTGCAGAGGATAGACTTCCCGAATGAACAGATGTTAAACTATATAAAACTAAAAATGATTTCTACACTCCTGAATGAACAGATGTTAAACTATATAAAACTAAAAATGATTTCTACACTCCTGAACGAACAGATGTTAAACTCTAGAAAACTAATAATAATTTCTCTCTAGTTGAGAGATATTATAGAAGCTTTGGCATGCTGGGATATAATATCAGACCAGAATACGCTCAAGGCATAATAAATAGGTCAAATAACTTCACAAATCAATAATACAACTCATCATCATTTGAAACCAACTCACCTCATCCCAAGACTTCCCTTGAGCAAGGCGTGGATACAGGGGAGCTTTGGGATTGGCAAATGATATGGAATTTGAAACTGCCACTAGTTTGGGCTGCAAAGACCAAACACATAATTACTCCACATGAAGACAGAGGAAGTAGGATGCATCAAGATAATGTACTTACATGTTTAAGAAAATCTATCGTAAGAAAAAGTGGGTGAAAAGACACATGAACTCACATTTGACAACCCGCCTGAAAATAATCCAAAGGAGAAATCTGACCGCTGATTTATAAGCCGAAAATTCAAAGTAGCTTTGCCCGTCTTTGTATAATCTGAATTGGATTCATTCGCATACTTGTACTGGAACAAAGAAATTCCAAAATCACATAGATTCTTCGTAAATTCACTTTGATCTCAAATTGCATTCTACATTGCACACACCTTAATTGGGGCTGAGCAGATATATGGTGCCTGTTCTTTTGGGTCATTTACTGGTGGACAGGATGATGAGCTGCCATATCAAAATTACATTTTTTTTTTTTCCAGTTACTTTGAAGTTTAATACAAAATATAAAGAATGGGAAATTAGTTAGTTGAAACATTGGGTTATCATAAAATCCATAAAATAGTTTGTGTATCAGCCATCACATTTTTTGAGCAGTTCATTTCATAGTGGGACTAAGACATTACTTGAATTTTGCAGGAGAAAAGACTCCAAGCCAATCATCCGCAGATGGATGAGGGGACACAAGACTCACAGTTACCCATTGAGTATCCTCCCCCTACACAACACAAATCAACATTTTACCTCAAAAATCAGTAGAATTTTTACAATTTCACGACTTCAAATGTCCAATGAGCTAAGCATTATATTACAAGTTCATTACTCAAATGGTGGACAAAGTATGATGGCTCTGTATATAAACCCGATCACCACCTTAGAGAATCAAATTAGTAATGATGAAAACTGATACGCAAAGTAGCATTGAGAAAAGTGAAGAAAAATTGTCGTGTTACCTTTAAACCAAGAAGGACAGGATGTGCTCTAATAGAAGCCGAGTCGTGAAAGGCAGCAATAGCCTTATGAATAGCAATTTTTGACAGCGGTTGCTCTCCGAATCCATTAACGTGTGCCCAGCTAAAGCCTACATTTGCGGCAACACAGCACAACAACACGTACAGTGCAAACCTCTCCTCCATTCTTGAATTGCAGAACAAGACCTCAGACCCTGACACTCAAAACCCCGCAAAATTAACAACGACCGCCGACCTCTGATGCCATTAATATATTTCCAGTTTCATTCTGCTTTGACTTTCTTCTCTGGGTTTTTTTTCTCTCTATAAATAAATAAATAAATAAAATATAAAAATAACAAGTGGGGTTAGGGTGAAGAAGGATCAAGGGAAGAGAACTAAAGGTAAAAAGCTAAGAAATACGCTTCTGGGATATTTCTCCAACGAATATGTCCGCGACAATTGACTGACGGGTAGCCAACAAATGAGTAACTTTCGGAGGGAACCATGCTTTGTTTTGTCGTTATCTGTTGTTTTATTCGGCCGTCTTGTCATTTTAAATCAATATCAGTAATTGTGCGGCACGTGGATTCTCGTGATTTTTCAAGGGCAGGATATAATTTTTTTCTTGTCATTCAGACTTGTCTCGTGTGTTATTTAAATGTCCTTTCTTAGACTTTTAGGCTTCGAGCTCTTTAAGTTGGGAGCTGACGTTCCTTAAATATTTAAGAGAATTAAAAATTTAAGTGGTGTAATATTAATATTAATATCGATAAATCTTAAAAATATATATATATATAATTATATATATTAATTATACTCTTATATAATATAAATTATAATTCGATCAATAATCTCATGTTATATATAAAAAAAAAAAAAAAGACTTGTCTCGTGTGTCCTGGTGGAATGTGAGTTCATTGTTCGTCCACGTTGACGAAATCAAAAATCAGCGGAGAGAATCTGCTGCGTTCACTTTTGCGGGATTTTGATTTATAATAACATTTGACCTTCGGGAATGCACATAAAATGCACAATGGAAATGGTCAAAAATAGGTGGGCGGCTTGGCCCATAAATGAACAACCAACTTGAGGAAGTCAGAAGAATATAAAGAAAGCTTTTAAAATATTAACTAATTTTTAATTAAAATCTTTTTCTTTGTAGTGATTTGATTTTCTGCCTGGACGAAGCTATGTTCCCACACCCGCGTTTAATAAATTGGTAACAGTGAATCAGTTTCGTTAATTTACCTAAAAATAATATACTTGTTTTTCTAGAAAATTTCCAACAGATTTTTTGTCTCTAGTAAAGCCGAGCAGAGCAGACACTGTAAATGGTCAATTATAGAGGGAAAAAGCGTGCACTTTTGCATTTACTAAGACAATAATTTTGCTAGTTAAAATGCCTACACTGCGTTTGGCCAGAAATCTTTCAGAAAACCTGTATGATGAACCCAGGATCACCCCAACCAACTGTTCGTGCCGGTGGAGCTGCACATGATGGTAAAAATCTTGTTACTGCCATGTCTGTCAAAGAAGCAATGCTTGATGATGATTGATAAAAGCTATTACAGAGTTGCTGCAAAGGCCATTGATCATACCACACATGCTTTCTTGATCAAATGTCAATGTTACAGCTGGTGAACAAATTTGAGATTCTCCTTGGAGTCCCCACTCGACAAAAGGTTTTGTTGGAAAAATTAATACATGCATTCAAAATTGGTTGGTGCATGGAATTGACAAACATGCATTCAAATTAAAAAGAAAAATACATGAATGCATTCAAATTTGAAGAGGTAAATTTGAAGACAAAATTCGAAGGTTAGGTGTCTAATTTTATTGACAAAATTGTTGAGTTGGTGCAATAGTGCAACCAATTTTTCCTATAAATAGAAGGTTAGTTATTCATTTGTTTTATCATCCAAATTTGTGAGATTTAAGATCATTCCAAGTGAGTTTTAAAAGAGCATTTCCTTAGGTGTTAAGGGAATTTGGGTGTATTGGGGATTGGGTTTTGAGAGTTTTTCCCCACTTTTGTAAATTCTCATTTGCTAGTAAAATTATCTTATAATCTTTACCCGTGGATGTAAGCTTCGCACCAAACTACATAAATTATTGTATCTTTTTTTTTTTTTGTATTTATTTGTCACATTTATATTTCTCTAGAAGACGTAGTTATCATAATATTGGTAATTGCTCAACCCGCGCTTCCATAATAATTAGTATAAGAGTTGTACAGTATCGAATGTGACGCTATCATTCCCATGAAGAAAAGTGGTGGTGAAATTATCATATTCATTAAGAAGGGAATTCAATAGCAACAATGCCTTATCTTCATCTTCAAATTCCTCATCCAAATTTAGCAAATCTACCAATATCTTGTTGAATGAGTTTACATGGTCGTTCATCGACATGTCAGGTGCATATGTGAATCGATAGAGTTTTTTTTTTCATATAAAACTTATTTTTAAGGCTTTTCTTCATGTACTTTTCTTCTATCGTCTTCCATAATTTCTTTACTGATGTCTCCTTCATGACAAAGTATTTCTGATCTTTAGCCAGATTGAAAAAAAAAAAAAAAAAAAACTCTATCGATTAGTGAAGGCTCAATGAATGACCATGTAAACTCATTCAACAAGATATTGGCGGATTTACTAAATTTGGATGAGAAATTTGAAGATGAAAATAAAACAGTGTTACTGTTGAAAATTCTCTTCTTGATGAGTATGATCATCTCACTATCACTTTGCATTATGGGAAGGACAGTGTCATATTCGATACTGTATGCAGTGCGTTGTATAGCTTTGATACCAATTGTTGTGGAAGTACGGGTTGAGCAATTACTAATATTATGATAGCTACATCTTCTAGAGACATATAAATGTGACAAATAAATGCAAAAAAAAAAGACATAATAATTTATGTAGTTTGGTGCGAAGCCTACGTCCACGGGCAAAGACTATAAGATAATTTTACTAAGAAATGAGAATTTACAAAAGTAGAAAAAAACTCTCAAAACTCAATCCCCAATACACCTAAATTCCCTTAACACCTAAGGAAATGCTCTTTTAAAACTCACTTGGAATGATCTTAGATCTCACAAATTTGGATAATAAAACAAATGAATAACTGACCTTCTATTTATAGAAAAAAAATTGGTTACACTATTGCACCAACCCCAACGATTTTGTCAACAAAATTAGGCACTTAACCTTAGTAATTTGTCTTCAAATTTGCCTCTTTAAATTTGAATGCATGCATGTATTTTTCTTTTTAATTTGAATCCATGTATTGATTTTTCCAACAGGTTCAGCTTCATTAATGTTATAACCACTTGTCCAGGTTACAGTCATCTGTGGGAAGATTAAAAAGAAAATGTTTACAATGAATTGCTGTCATCTAAATTTACTTGATCAAAAAAATAAATTAAACATGAACTCAACTACATTCATTTTATGTAATAACATAAGGGAATTTCCCACATCCCTTTCGGGTGCCGACTGCCGAAGACGCCTACGACAAATAATCCCTTTTAGAATCCCCTGTTCCCCTTCAGTCCATGCTTTCCCTTGAGAAACACAGGGATAAACGGGTGCGTTCGGATTTGCAAATCTAATGGCATTTGAAACTGCCACCAGTCTTGGCTGTCACAGTGGAAAAATCATGATTAGTCTAAACTTGGAAGTTTCAAAAGCTATTTGTATAACAATGTATAACTTTACAATAATTTTATCAGGAAAACATAAATACCGTCCAATGGCCACACATAGTATTTAGAAATACGCACAGGAGAAGAGACTTACTGCTGACAGGCCACCTGAAAATAATGCAAATGAGAAATCTGCCAGCTGATTGATCAGCAGAAATTGCAAAGCCGCTTAGCCTGGTTTTATGTATTCAGCATTGGATTCGTTGGCAAATTTGTACTGCAAAAAGAAACGTACGTTTATATTTTGCAGTGGTCGTTGTAGATAATCTCAAACCATCCTATATTTCATCAAATTAAATCGCATGCATACCTCAATTGGAGCTGTGCATTTATATGGAAACTGTAGGCGGAATTGATCATCAGGTGCACAGTTCGATGAGCTGTAACAACAGAATGACCAAATGTTTATGACCAGAAAATAAAATAAAATAAAATAAAATGCAAGGATAAGCAAATTAACTTCGTTTCTGCCAACTGCCAAGAGAATGTTAGCTCTGCATGAAAAGGGAGGCGGCAAGTAGAATCTACTTGAGGTTTTCAAGAAAGAAAACAGCAACCTAATCATCTACAGAAGGGTTAGGGGATTCAAGTTGGACCATTACCCATTGAGAATCCTCCCCCTGCACGTTAGCCGCCAAATCAAAAATCACATATCTAAATATTTATTTTCTTTTCCAGGACTCACAAAATAACTTAGAACACAAGAATGTAACATACATTACCTTGGTGCCAAGATCAAGAGAGTAGACTTTGACAGAAGAGTTTTCATCAAGAGCATAAATTGCCCTGTGAATGGCAATCTTCGACAGCGGCTGCTCCCCAACATTGACATTTCCACTATGACTATGTGCTACGAGTGGACCCAAGTTTATAGTTTGCAGTAGACACAAAATTATCGAGAGATACAGCAACCTTGAACTCTCCATTATCTGTTAAAACTCCACAAACGAATTAGCACTATTCGCAGTGATGAAACCGACTAGTGGGCGTTCAGTTTGGATTCATCCGAACCTGAATTTTATTCAGTAAATGACTAAGGCAGTATCTATTTTTTTCTCTGAAATCAATTAAGTCTGAAGTCTGAATGGTCTGAATATAAATGTTTAACTGATATGTTTATTTTTTATTTGTTAATATCTTAATATAAGTGGTATTTGTTTTTTTTCGTAAATGAAAAGCATTTCAGACATAGTTATTTAACATTCCTTATAAATCAAAACGAATGAAGGGATTAGATTTTATAGGTATAGGAAATAAGTATATTCAATGGAGATATCTTTGGGATAGAATATTTACTTTTCATTTAGATAAAAATCACAATTTTTTTATTTATTTAGATGTAAATATCTAAAAATCAGGCATAAATTAACCTAAAAAAAATTTAAAAAATGACTGAATTTAATAAAATTTCAGATTTTAGATATCTAACAAACAAGCCCTAAATTATTTGTTGCTGAAAATGTTCAAAAGTCACAATTTCTTTGGTCAAGTAGGAGGCTTAGGATCAACAAGCCCACCAGTTTTTAAATTACAGTTTATTGATAAGAGCTAACCTTGACATTGTAGTGTAGTGCATATTCTTTTAGTTTTCCCACAAAAAAAAAAAGAACATTTTGGATAGGTAAATATAAGAATGTAGTTGGTCGGGGTTATGGAAGTGGTATCAAAAGTCAGTACAAGTAGATCTAAAACAGTTTCAGCATTCCTTTGTTTTTTTTTTTGAGACTGTTTTGACAACTTATCCTTTCTTGCAGGTGACAACGACTTTGAGGATGTCAATATTGTCAGGCCAAATAATTTCTGCCAGTCTCGAGATGCAGATGCAGGCAATTGGTGAACCAAAAACCATGGATGGAAAAACCTCAGCTACAAGGAATACAGCTGTCATTACCTTTTTGACTGAGTCCTGATTTGAGTCTTCTATTAAAGTGACTCCTATACAATCAAAGCCCAAGAGTTTAAGCATCTAAGCGAACTTAGTGTTGTCGTTTAAAAGCATAATTGTTGATCTCTTGATCCTTCTGAGTTTTTTTAATCCTACAACCGAAGAAAGCTATAAACATCAATCAGATCATTGACAAATCAGAAATCCTCGGCTGCTTCCTTCTTAAGTTGGTTTGAAACCATTACACTATTGATGAGGAGATGGCTTACAAATTTCTAACAAATAACCAAGATCTTGATAAGATAAGCAGAGATAATCTAATCAGGGAAGAGAAATTAAGCCACTTTAAAGAACTAAAACATTACATACTAACAGCAACATGTGTGGAAAGTTTGTGTTTCATTAACTTAAAAACATCACGAATTAACTGTTTGATCATGATCAAATAGATAGAAACTCTCAAGTTCATTACTATACTTGCTACAAGAATTTTCAGATTTACACATAAATGACTCATTCATCAACAGAAGGAAAAGGATGCGCCAGCACATGTTTAGCAGTCCATCGAAGCTGGTGAACCCTGATGAAGCACTTGCTCAAGAAATCTCTCCCGTCTTCTGAAATATTGCTTGGAAATTCCGGCACTTCTGAACTGAAAGCAATGAGCTCTAAAAGATCATCTCTTGAAGCAAGTCCACGACCAAAACTGCCCCATGCAGATATCTCTGCGGTCATCATCTCCACAAACACACGCCCAAGTGCCCATGTATCAACAAGATATATCAACAACCTGTTCGTCACCAACCCCGGTGACATGTAACAAACCGTGCCTTTGCAAGAAAGCACTTATCTCCTCCTCACGCTGCAAATCCTTTGCCAGTCCAAAATCTGCAATCCCAGCCATGAAACAGCGTCTTTTCCAGCAACCAGCAAGGTGTTATCCGCCTGAATATCGCAGTGAACTAAACCACGACTGTGAATATGGTCAAGCCCTCGGAGAATGTCCTTCGTGTAACGCCCTATTTCATGCTCAGGCAGTCCCTTAGCAGACCTTTTAACATGATTTTATAAGTTTCCTCTGCTAAAGAACTCCAAGAACAAGTTGTAAGTCTTCTCCCCCGTCATCCTTCTCGGTTTCTTAATCGCCAGAACACTTGATCAAGTAATCACTTGATGTCAAGAAAAAAAAAAGAATGTCTTTCTCAAGCTTGAGAGTCGATGTTTCAGCCAGCGGAGCTGTTTTGATGGTCATTATTGTAGGTAAGTTATCGTCTTCCACTTCTTTTGCAGATCTTGATGCAAAGGCACCAATGCCAACTAAAGCATATCTTGAACATCCCAAGCAAAACCATTGGCATCATCTTTTCTGATCACCATGTAACTTTCCTTTTCCCTTGTTACTTGCTAATCACGTATTACTTATATCGAGCAGGCAGCTGTCCTCCGTAATACTTAAGCTATCAAGGAAACATTCGTGACAAATATTATAATTACGTCAAGAGAAATAGAATTACTGTGTGCAAACTGTAATTTAGGAAATAAAATTTGAGTGGTATTATACAAAATGTCAAAAATGTAAAAATAGCTCAAAATTAGGATGAATCTATAGTCGGGCGAATGTTAAAAGACAAACAAAATTAAGTACAATTCGTTATAGGAGTTTCGTATTCCCTCTCGCTAAGTCAACTGGCAAATGTATTTGCTTTGTATTCTGATTATTGATTTTACCGTATCCTTTTTTCATGCTGTTTATCAAGTCCAAAGATACATAAATCTTAGATTAGAATTTATCTGTTGACTCCATTCTTGTCGCACAAACAGTATTCATACTAAAAAAAAAAAAATATTCATCATTTGGCTCAGCAGTCATTGCATTAACTTGAAGTCGAAATATGCTTGATCCACATGGATGATACGTTACATTTTATGACCAAGTTAAACCACAACGACATATTATTAATGCAGTTTCGGTAACCACGTAGTCGGATAATCATGTGCATTTTTCTATTCGTTCAAATGGTAACTACTTCGTAAGATAAAAAAAGATTTACCACCAAATTATCCTTGTCCCCAATAAAAAAATAATAAGAAGAAAAAAAGAGCATACAAATTATCACTGGTTTACGAGTTATCACAGATTTTATCAAAAGGTAAACAATGTAGATAAATTACGATATCACCTTGATATAATAAATAGAATGATTGTAAAACAGGAAATACTCTGCATAATTTGAAGTTTATGCTTCCTACCCATTCCATTAGATCAGAGTCAAAATAATTACAAACTCAAGAAGCTGATGGAAGCAAAACCAGAATTGTTGTAATGGTGCTGGCAGATTGAGGTGGTGATGTACGCTTGATGGATAGGTTTTCTTCAACCATAAACACAGTGCAGATACAAGGTTAATTTGATAGGAAAATAATCCTTGGCTAGTCATTTACAAATACATACATAACATGCTTTCACATTAGCAACATTTCTGCTACTTGCATATCTGTCTAGGTAGAGATTTGTTGTAGAAGAATTAATTCACGTCTTGACGTTTTGTGAAAATTGGGGAAAGCTTCCTTTCCAATTCTACCAAGCTGAAAATTAAGCAAAATTATCAGTTAGCACGCAGAGAAATTAGAAATTTTGTACAATAGTGTGCACGCGAACAACAAAATCTGCAAAATTTGACTTACATCTCATATTTGCGGAGAGCTTCATTTCGTTTTGACACATAGAGGTCACTATCTTTGGGTATAAGGCTCAAAGGATTGCCTGGAATGTGTATTAAAATAGAAAATTGTAGTGAGGAATGCAAACTGGACACAATTCTTGACCAAGTCACAAGAAATACCAATAACTAAGTCCAAGACCCACCAAATCAGAAACTCTAAGACAGCCACTTAATCTAAAATATAGCTTGACCAAAAGATTGAGATAAAACATAGGTTAAAGATTCACTTCAGTTGGGAAACAAAAACCATCAAAATGATCAGAGTCATCCAATCTAACAAATACCAAATTGATGCAATCAGTAATTATATGACTTCAATTGACCTCTTGGCTTCCCAGAAGAGAATTTTCTCATGCAAAAAAGGCCAAAATGAGTTCCGGAAGAAAAATAACACCAAATAAAATTTAGAGCAGCAATGCACAGAAAGGCCTCTTTTGGACATCCAGAAAAGGTATAATTAACTAATAATTCACTTCTACAAGTCATTCTAAAAGAATGAGTTTGCTTTTCCTATTACGGCGTAAATTGAAATACTAGGAAAAGAAAATCACTCTAGTTTTTACATTTTTTCACCACTTAATTTAATTATTGCTTCATTTTGTGTCCAATCTAAAAGCATCAAACTCATTAAATTTCAATTCAACATACAAGCATGCCCTAACAAAAACAAAAGAATCTCAAATGACCATACTTGGAGGTGGAGGCGCTGGTTGTTTCGGCACAACATTCTTCTGCACTGTTAGAGAAGTTTCTTTGTTCAGAGGAGCGGCGGCGGCTTCATTGCTTATCTGCTTGAAGCCCTGTGCAGGCAAAAGCAGCATGCAGCATTAACTAAAAAATAAAAATAAACACTAAAGAAAACAAAACACGCGGCTGGAGAATAGCATTGTAATGACAACATATAAGAAATAAATAATTATCTCCTTCGAAATAAAAATGATGTGAAAACCATACCTTCTTTTCCCTTCTTTTAAGTATCTTCAAATGACACTTCTTGATGTAATGCATCAAATGGTATCGCGAATGCCTAGAGCACAGCTGTTCTTTAACCTGCGGGTTGGCGTTTAACCAATCGGAAATATCTTTGGATTTGACGACTTCATCTTGATCCAAATTTTCTAACCAAGCATAAACCGGTATCCACTGATCAGTCCGTTGGAATCTCGCCGGCGTTTCGACCGAAGTCCCCTCTTTTTGCTTCGACACAAATACAAATTCAGGAAATTACGAAAATAGTGAGTAAAGAGAGTGAGAGGGAGTACGGTACCTCATTGGGGAGTTTCATGTAATGTTGGATGGATAGGAGGCGATCGATGAGTTCTGAACGAGGCATGGATTGGAGGTCTGCTGGCAAGGAGCTGTAGTTGGAGTCGATCCAGGCGTCGACTTGGCTCGAACTCACGGCTTTCGCTTCGGGAAACGCGCTGACCCATGCTCGAGCCATCGTCTCCCATTCTTGCGATTGGTCACGCTGCACCTGCACCTCCTTCTGCTCATTATTATTACTATTGTTCTCGTTAGGGTTTTGATTGGTGACCGGTGGTGTCTGCTCTTCTAGGGTTTGCTCGGGTAAATTCGACATTGTTTTTGGTGCCCGCAAATTTTGTTCCTTGGCTGGCGCCTGGCAGAGCAGCCACTCTTTGCTCATTTGATTTTGCCGTGTTTCTAACTTACAGGAAATATAAGAGACGCCACCGTTTGGTCCGTCAGTTCGAGCAGCCTAAACGACGCCGTTTCGATTGCTCAATTATTTTCAACAAAAGACCTTACTTTAAAAGCTCGCCTTCCATGCCCAGAAGCAATCACTTTTTTTTTCTTTTTTTAATAAATTTAGGCACATTTTTCTTCGCCTTAAAACCATAAGAAGCGACATTACTTTAAAAAAAAAAAATTTATTTTCTTTAGTTCCCTCAATTCATGTTTTTTCATTCATAATTATGAATCAATAAAAAAAATTAAACTTGAAGGAAAAAAAATAAAAGTAAAGGAAACAGTAAAGAGGCAGCCTCAAAACGGCAGCAGATTTTGAACAGGTTCACAAGATGTACAACACAGCGACTATACAAATAAATATTTATCAATTCATATCCTTACATCTCTATATTGAACATAACAGAATAAGATAAATAAAGAGAGACTGTAGTAGAGCTATCAAAATTTTTTGTCCTCCAGAGAACAAATTGAATGGTAGAAGCTGCAAAATTGTTTTTCCAGTACACCTACCTAGTCTTGTGAGCTTTGGCCAATTTTTTCTTTCTCTTCTTCAGAGCTTTAGGGACTTTATTCTTACGAGCTTCCCTCTTCTCTTCTTTAACTTTCTTTTTATTCTCTTTTCTTGCAGTTTTCTTGTCAGTAGGTACCTTTGTATAAGTTTCAGGCAAAGAATCCTTTTCTTCATCTGAATTTTCTTCACCTTCATCTGTTTCAGATTCTGATTCAGTCTCTGAGTAATTAGAATTGTCAGCTGGGTCAACAGATGACTCCTCTGCAGCATTTGCATCCAGTTGCAGCTCCTTTCTTGCCGGAGAAGGTTTGGACAGAGTCTCCTTTAGCCCGGTAATTGTCTTGTAGTACATGTCTCCAGTATCCTTGCCACTTGTTATTCGTATTACATCCTCCTCAGCATTTTTTACTTGGTCTAGGGTCTTCGGGATATATGACTGAGGAAACAGGGGTAGAAAAACAAATTAAAATATATCTAGGAAATTCAACCTCCATTGTGAAACTTCTCTTGATATACGGACCAATGTGAACTAAAATGCATGAGTATCCAACCTTTTTAAATTACAAGCCCCACTACCAAGCTTAAAACACAATTTTATATATTTAATGAATGCATCTGTACATTGTAAATTCCAAAAAATAGAGGGAGGAAAATTCTAATTTCATCATTCAACTAACCTGCACGAATACAGAGTCTGCTATTTCATCTTCCGCGGACATATCTCCTCTTGCCAAAATTTTTTGTTGAACCTGAAATAACATATAATAGGTTACAATGGAGATCCTCCATTCTTAAAGAAAATTTGAAGAGGACGTAAGGTCACACAACCTCTTCCAAATAACTGTCCACAGAATCATCAGCAATAGTTGGATCAACTATGAAGTCAAATAGTTCCCGGATTGTCATAACCGCCACACCATGTTTCTTAAAAAAATCCTGCAAAGACAAAAAATTCATATTGTTTGTCTAAAATCACCTCTCAATGATCAAGAAAAATATTCAACCTTTTTGGTAAGAAGGGTGGGGAAGGGGGGAAGGGCATCGCAGGCAGATAAAGAAAACCCCTTACTGAAACATGAACACAATCTTCACGTAAGAAATCCAGGGCATGTGGATGGTCAAGATCAACAGCTTGAGAAACGTCAATGATGTACAAGTGACCCTGTCAAATAGGAAGAAATTTAAAAATTACAAGTTCCCTGTGGACAAATGCAATCAATATGTATTTCCCAGTGCATGCTAAAAGTTGTTAAAGGTGTCTGTAGTTCTTCACCACCATTCAAGGGTAAGCAAAGCCACATGCAAATGCAATTGAGGTTTTATTTTTTTTTATGTTTCTGGAGACAAAAAACAGCATAAAAACCAAGAAAAGCACGCCAGAAATTAAAGTGTTACCTCAAAATAAAGTATGTTATATTCACTGAGGTCTCCATGCACAAGTTTGCACCTCTGATATAATGTCCGCATTGCAATTATCATCTGTCAAAAACATGCTAGAATGTTATAGCAACAGTACATACACATGTAGATACAAAGAAGCCCTTTTCATTAGCTTAAAATACGTAATGATTGAAGCATTTGCTGCTACCAAACAGACCATACCAAACTACTGCATTAAGCCATCAACTACGGAATTTCACATGACTTAATCATCTATAAAAGAAAACTTTATTTAAGCACCTTGGACTATGAATATTATCATTTAAGTATCCAACATCAAAAGACAGAGAACTGGACATACCTCAACATAACCTTCACGTAACTTGTCCAAAGATAAAGCAGCATCCTTAAGACGAGGAGCAGCCCAGCCTGCCTTTCCTGCAACACCAAATATTACAAATAAAGCTTCAATGAGAGAACATAAATATACAGTTTATAAAGATTAGACAATTTGGTCATAAAGGAAATTTGTAAGAATGTCATGAACTTATTAATTTGTATGAGACATCAGTACATTTCTGCAGAAAGTACCAACATATGTAGTAAAATGTTGGTCATGTAGCAATTTGATGATGCATAAATTATGTACATACACACACTGAGTACCTATAAATTCCATAACCAGAACATGAAGTCTCAAAAGATATGGAGTTGGGCACCTAATTCCAGCTGCCTTCAGTCTGCAATTCACAACCAAAAATCAAATAAATTTGCAGCAATAGAATAATTCAAAAAGTTTTAAATCAACAATAAAGGTCAGTGTTGCCACTTTAAGTTATGTGTCAGCATTACCTCATAAGATTCCTCATTTCTTTTTCAGCCCAAGTTTTCACCATTTTCCTTGGATTGTGCTTGCAGTATCCATATCTGAAACGATAGTCACCTTGGACATACCGATCTCGGTCCCTGTCATTATTCAGAAACAAAAACATAAATTGGAACGTTAAGCTATAGGACTAATGCAATCAGATAAATGCAACTCAGTAGCAATTTAGTTTTGCAAAAGAAAACTATACACATGAAACTGTCATACTTAAAAACCAGAACTGAAGTCTTGTACACTTTGACAGCTAGTTCTTGACCATCAGATTTTGTTGCATGATAAACGTTGGCCTGTAAATAATTAAAAGAAATAATAATAATAACAATAATAATAAGCATCAAAATAAATAATAATAATAAGCATCAGTTATGGAAGACATGTTCATCAATCGTACAGACTTCATAATAGTTGTAATTGAAAGTGGTTGTAATTGAGAGAACAGAACCATTGACAGATGAACTTCAAAAAATCATTAAAATGCCTTCTATGATGGTAAAATCTCTTGCATTGAATACAAGAGGTTTGGGGTTCAAACCCCACTCATATGGGTAGGGAGCGATATGGGTTGTCGCTAAGCTAAATAATAATGATAATAAAATTAAAAAAAAAATAAAAAAGAAGTGTAGCACTACGTACTTCTTTTCCCGTAGAAATGCAGCCATTGATATCATGGAATACACCCCGATTCAGCATTTTGAATAAAACCATACGAGTCCTAGGGTCAATAGCCTGAAGAACAAAACAATAGATTAAATAGAAAAAATACCGTTATCCAACAGTACACGTGCACAAACAAAAAGCAGCTATAGATCTTTGAATATTCGAAAATAATCAAGATATCACCTGTTCAACAGTCGCACGATCTGCTTTCTCAGAGGTTTTAGTTTTACCAATGGCCATGTCTCGGACACTTTCACGGATTGCAGTTGTCACAGAATTCGACATGCCAACATTCATCCTCCCCTCCCATTCCTGCACCATCACTTACACTTGGTTAAAAAACCATACTCCTAATGCCACATGCCAATACACACCCAGCAAAACTTAAAATACAAACAACTACAAGCAAAAAGAAATGTACTAAAAACTGAAATAGAGGAGAGATCTTAAACCTCTAAAGGCGAAGGTCGAATGTGATTGGTAAACTTCTGATTCCTATTGGATAAAGGTTGGAGCGTTGATGCATTAGTGCGAGAGTGAAGCCCTCCGTGCGCATTGGGCCGTCTTGAATTGAGCATAAAAGCCCCATCCACCGATTCATCATCGTCCTTAGAGTCCAAATAATCCAAAGCCTCTCCAATTTCAGAATCCGACGACCATGATAGCTCTTCATCGTCTTCCTCTTCTTCTATTTGTTCTTCTGCTTCCTCTTCATTATTCGCTTTATCCTCCACCAATGGTTTTTCCTCTACTACAGACATTTCTACTTTTCCTATTGAGCTTCGAAATAAATACCAGTTTCATTAAAAAATTATATTTAGTTAAAATAATTAAAAATTAAAATTTTTAACGATTATGAAAAAATATTTAAGTAATGAACTGTGAAGAGCTATGAAGAACTAACCTCGGCTTTGAAATACGGCTCGTTGTTCGCGGCTGGTCTTGCTTCTTGCTCAGTTCGAGCTAGGGTTTTCAAATTTAGGGTATTTCATATTTGACACTGCAGTCCCATTTTTTAAATTTTCGCACGAAACTCATCCTTGTTTAATATATTATTTAAGTATAATAATTAATATAAAAAATTGCTTATTTGCCAATTTAATATAAATAATAATAAGTACTTAAATACATAAAAATGTAATCAAATAATACATTATTTGATTATAGTACAAAATTAATTATTTTTACAATAATTTTTATATAACTAATAACAAATACATAAAATATTAATAAATTTAAAATTAATAATAATATGAATAATGTTATAAGATATAATTACTGATAATATAATTTATATTACACCAAAATATGATATTATTACATTATTGAATTATTGGTCAATATATTTTTAATGTAATGTCAATACAATAAAATTTAATATATTAAACCCACTCTTTTTTTTTTAATTCTGTTATGCAGAGATTGTTACTAATATTACATCAGACATTACAATTGTAATATTTTACTCTAATATTTGAAAATTAAAACTAACTTACATAATATTTTTATGGAGACTCGAACCATTGCACTCAACATTATAAGTGCAAGAATTCTCTCATTAGACCAAAGGCTCGTTGGTATATTAAACCCACCCTTAAGTGAAGGCAGTTGACTGAAGTAAAACGTGAATAAAATCATAAAAAAAAAAACAATTTTACCCTCAAAATCATCTTCGTCGTCGGGTTTGGATTATTTTGAAGTTCGGATTCGGATCACCTTCTACCAGATTTGGATAGAAGGGACCAAGTCAAGTGGCAAGTGAGCAAAATATGAACTTCTCCTAGACTTTCACCTGAATAATAATTAAGGATTTGTCAATATTTTAAATATATGCTTTGTTGAAAATATTAAACGAACTCAAAGAAGTTTGCAACAACAGTTAGATTCGATAAGGACAATAGTAAGTGAACGACTTTAAAGACAAATCTAACAGAAACATTAATTGAATGAAGAAGAGGAATATCAACTAATAACTCAGAGGAATACAATAATAAATAATTTTAATTAAGAAAGTAATAATATACAACAAGCTCAGCAAATATACTTATAAAAATTATTAGTCAAAACCTGTGCTAGATTAGATGGTTTCGGTTAGAATTCGGTATCGAAAAGATAAAAAGTATGGTAGAAAATTTTGAACTTAACAATTCACTAGATAGCTTGGATTCAAAATTAGAAATATCAATCAATAAAATAGGAAGAAAAAATATTGGAGGTAATTGGAATTAGTCTCAAATTTCAATTAAAAGAAGCGTGCAGTTTCATATATTAATTCACTGAACCATTGTGTTTGTTTTTTGGCTGGAAAAATGAGTTTCCCAGATCTGTCCATTGTCAAAATCAACTGATGAACCACCACACTTCGTCGCATCGCCATTCACCAACAGCCCCAACTTTTGAGTCTCGTACCCTTACTTCAATAATCCAGACCCAAGATGTCATCAATACCCAAACCCTCAATTTCATCTTCTTCTTCTTTTTTTAATTGACCCAAGATCTGATCAATACCCAAACCCTTAATTTTATCTTTCTTTTTTTAATTGATTAAGCATTAGGTTACTGTATTATACATATATTTATAACTGCTATAACAGCAGATCAATACACACATGTCCAGACAAATAATTCTCATAGAATAGGGGTGCCTCTACTCCACTCGTATTCCGCAAATGAGAAAGACTTTATAAATAATCTCCATACAATTAAGCTTAATTGAAGGAGACTTTTGAATTCATGAAAACTCAAGTTATTGCCTTCAAAACCATGCTTAATTTTAAGGACAATGGTTCACCACTAGGCTAAAGCCCAAGTGGCAACCCTCAATTTTATCTGAATTACATATAGTCGCTAAGAAATTCTAATAATTTCTTTTCATTCCCTAAACTTTCTTTTTCTTTTATGCATTTTTTTTTCTTTTTCTTTTTATGGGTGTTTGAACCTGCTAAAGTATTCCCTTTACCTATTTGCTAAACATACCCATCTCTCAAATTTAAAAGTTTGAAATTTTACTTTAAAAACATCCTTAAACGCTTAACAGACCCTTATTTAAATAAATTCTTGTGATATATTTTTTTTAATAAAATCCAAATGAAAATGTAGATAAAGTGCATGTTTTCTCCTTCTCTCGCTCTTTGGACCTCTCTCTGCCGGTTAAAATCACAGTAACTTTACCACAAATGCACTCGTGAAAGACAAATTTGGCATTTGATCGAGCATATGTAAAATGCGGATTCACTGTATGACAAGTGGGGACTCAAGGCCCCATTGGAAAAAGAAAATACCTCTATTTGATAAAGAAAAATTAATATATTTCTAAATAACCCCTGTCAAAATATTAGGTAGCCACATCTTTTAAATTTCAATTATTATTTTATTAATTGTAAAAGTTATACTTGACTTAAAATCAAAGCCCACACCCCAAAAAAATTATAATTCATAATTATTGGATTGTGGGTGTCACATTTTAACTAAAGATTGCGTTAAACCAAAAAAGTTATATTCAAATTTATATATTTAAGTTTTCAGTTTTTATGTTTTGTTGTTATTTTATTTAGTCTCCGGTAAATTATTTTTCTAAATCTACCACGGTGTAAAATCATACATATCATTTATTTTCTCCAATGGTCAAACCAATTTATAGCAGGCGAAATAATATAAAAATTGCAAATAAAGTTCCGGCGAATGCAATCCGTTACTCATTGAGAGGTTGGCCGAGATTAAAAATAAAAATAAAAATCCTTGAAACACAATTAAAAAAAAAATCCAAAGGAGAAATTCTTTTAGCAAGCATTATCTTTTTTATTTTTTGTGGTTTTGAGTTTTCCTTCTTCGTCATGATGATTATATTTAATATGGCAATATACTACAGGCAGGGAAGGATGAACAATTGAAAACGTCGGTTCTTGGCAGGGATTTGATTAGAGAGTAACTAGAATATTTTATTTAATAACACTATCACATACTATTTAGTAATTTACGAGGTGGATATTTGGTAATAAAATTTATTTTAAAAAGATGGATACTCAGAGTATTTATATCGGTTCAAATAACTTAATTCTTTTGTCATTTATCAACTAATCATTTTGTAATTAAGAAAACTAAAACGTCTTTTTTTTTTTATGACTTCATATCATTTTAATAAAATAAGGTGGTTAAGAGATAATTTTACAAATAAAATGTAAAATTCATGCATTTTGAGTTGTCAATTAAATAACGCCACTCTAAAATAAAAAGAGTAATGATACAGTCATAAACTCTTGTACAAATTTATTTTGTACAAACTGACGTGACATTAATTCATTGGTTGAATGAAAATATAAAATAATAAAAACAAATCATGTGGGCCAAGTGATATTTAATTCAACCAATCTTATCATGCAACGTCAGTTTGTACAAAATAAGTTTGTACAAGAGTTTGTGATTATATCATTACTCAAATAAAAACGTGTTTAGATTCCACATGAACAAAATTAGGTAGATTAGAGGTAATTTTACAAATATACAACGAAAAGCATACCCTTTGAATGAAGTCAATCCAATTGAAAAAAATTACGGTTGGATAATTAATATATATATAAATTTATGATTTTGAATATAATTTTGTGCAAAACAAGATAAGGTTTGGTAAATGACATATTCATAGTATAAGAATTTTAATCAACATTTTTAATATTTTTATGCACCATGTGGATATGTAAATCTTTTCGGTATAGAAGTTTGTGTTGTGCTTCACACCACCATTGGTTTGAAACTAAGCTAAGAAATTACGTAACGCAAAACATGAACAAAATTATCATGTGCCCGTGCGGATTCTGCAGATTTGTTTCTTCATAGACTTAAATAGAGACTTGACCTGTACAAATACATTTGCTTGAAAAATAATCTTTTGCGTGAAAATTTAACTTTTGTTGTCGATTATACTAATATAAAAATTGTGAAACATGCATGTTTCCGTCGGACACAGGTTCAGAGTTAATTTGATCCAAGAGTTTGTGTCGAATATTTAAATATTTTTATTATTATTGGCTGATATTCACAATGATAAATTTATCTCGACTGTGTTGAGCTTTTTTTTTTTTTTTTTTTTTTTTTTTTTTTTTTTTTAAGGTGATGAAAAGTGATTTCTGCGGGAGTTTATGTGGTAGTCTCTCTTTAACTAACTTTTATAACGGCATATCTAAAACGTTTGAGCAAAATACTGTCTAAAATCCACAAAAAAAAATAAAAAATTAAGAAACTCACAATGCACACCAACACACACAAAGACCTAAAACTTGTAGCCACATGTGTCATTTAAAATAAGGAGAATATTTCGTAGCATTTGGGCGTTTGGAACCAACTATAAGTGTGTGGTGGAATCATAATATTATGTGGACTCGTTGGCTTGTGTCCCTTCGATGCATCATAACAAAAGCTGGAAAAAAAAAAAGAAAGTATTGTTTGGCCATTGAGCTTTGTACCCAAATGATGGAATAATCCTTTTTTTTTTTTTTTTTTTAACTATTATATGTTAACGACATATAATGCCTTTCTCACTTGTATAAGTGAGAAACTTTTTTTATTTTTAATTAAAAAAAATTATGAATTAAACTAATTAGCACCTATACTATACTATATTATCTATCTATAATGGTAACAATTTGGAAAGAAGAAAAAAAAAGATAGTTGTAATGATAATGACTAATAATGTTGTGTAACTTTGTTGTTTATCATGCCTTAACACCAGGGTCCAAGGTCTAAGACGAAATAGTGAAAGAGGACCGAACGCTTGAACAGGCCCACCACACCACCGCAACTTTCAAATTTGGTTTCAAGAATTTCTTTCTTCTAGGCCACGATGCCATATAGTCTTCCAATAACTTTTCTTTTTTATTCGAATAGTATATGGTCCAATAAATTAGTTTATCATTATATTAACTTTCTATCGTCTCACACTTAGAGAGAGAGAGAGAGAGAGAGAGAGAGACTACGGGGGTAATGATACACGTTATCACACAGATTCGCTTTAAATTTCAACAGTTTATTTAAATTAAATTAAGTGAAGTTTTGATCCCCTAAATCCAATTCTTACATTTTAAATAGGTCAAACAACACTTGTAAGTTAACCAGTCAATTTTCTTTTTTTTAGTCAACGAAATTAAAACTACCCTTCCAAAACTTATCATCCCGCCATTACTTTTGTTTTCTTTCATCATTCACGAGAATAAAACCTAAAAGAAAAGAAAAAACCGAAATTAAAAAAAAAAAAAAAAAAAAGGAGAGAGGGAGAGAGAGAGAGAGGAAATCTGTTGAAATGTAAATTCCAAATTCAGACTACAAATTTGCAATCTAATCCCTATCAATATCATCAATGGCCCCCCACAAATTCAGCCGGCGCAATCTCCACCATTCCTTCAAGTCCATCAGCATCACCATCATTAATCAACGGAGCAAGCGGGGGCACGCATTCCCTCTTATGTCTCGTCTTCCAATCAATCGCTTGACAAGCTCGCGAACAGTAATTCACTTTCCCACAAACCGAACACCTCCTGTATTCGTGAACCCGCGTCTCGGGTCGCCCGCACCCGCTATAGGAACAAAGCCTCAGCCCATTGCCCAACTCACTCACCCCCGACTCGAACCACTCTTTCAAAAAATTATTCACAGGGTGCACCTCTGGCGCCTCCACATTATAACCGAAATCACTTAACAACGGACTGCACGGAATCTGCGCATCGGTGGCACGAGCGAGTTGGAAGTAATAGCTCTGATGACGTGTCCTCGTCTTAGATACGGACTGAAAGAACTCACGTGCATTCGCTTCGATCAGCAACCGGCGTCCCTTCTCGATGTTTTGTCGCACTCCGTAGCCGTCCTGAAGGCAATGCCCGAGCTCGCGTACGGCGTCCACGTGGCCGATCGAGGCGGCTCGAGCGCAGAGTGCGACTCCGGCTCGGAGATCTTTCTCGTTCTTTCCGCCTCCGCTGCCGTTGAACTGTATCACGGCGAGAGAGTAAAGAGCCGGCGCGTGCGACTTCATCGCGGCCTTGGCCATCAGAGATGTTCCGCTCGAACGGTTTTGTAAACAGTAAAATCGGATCTGTAACGGTCAAAACGTAAAAGCATGTTAAAAGATTTTATTTTTCATTTTTAATCTTTCTCTTGACTGACTTATTAGCTTTCAAGTAAATAAGAATGTGAACGGACCATGCCGAGAGTATAGCAAGCCTCGAGGTTACCGGCGAAGACGCAGCGTTTTAGGAAACGGTGCGCAGAATCTGACCAGTTTTTGGCTTTGACTGCAAGTGCTTTCGGACCGGCTTGTGACAAGACCGTCGGACGGAGACCTACACGGTTCAATCTCTTGCATCTGTTCCAAGAAAATGAAATAAGTTTTATGTTAAAAGAAAAAGAGTCACAGTTACATATTCTTGAAACATAAGCACAAAATAGTGAAGTACAAAGCACGTGCGTCATGTGATAGTACGTACGTTAAGAGAACGTTGATGAAATCGGAAGGGGAAGGAGCAGAGGAGATGAGCTTGGAGAGGACGCATTCGAGGAGATCGTCGGGAAGTGCGTCGAAAAGATCAGGTTTCTCGACAAGTTTGCGACACGTTCGAAGCTTTTTCCTCTGAACCATTTGGCCTAGTTGGTTCTGTGACAAAAAGAGAAGAAACTGCTGCGCAATTGCGTTCCTATTACTATTTTATCAGCTTTTGCAAATTTTAAGTAAACGAGAAGAAACGCACGGCACGGTGAGTGTATTCTGCGTCGGCTTCTGTACTTGCTTTGTTTCTTCTCATGTGGTGCGTCGATGTGTTGTTGCTGTTCTTTGTTGTGTCTCTCAATAAAAGCAATAGCGAAAATCGAAGGACGGTTTTATTAATATATATATATATATATATATATATATACACGGATGAGAGAAGGCAGCAACTTGCTTTGCTTGTTATCGTGGACCCCACACATCTTACAATATTTATTAGATGACACCTTTTAAACCTAATTAATTCATAACCCTAGTATGACTATGATTCCAATGATATATATATTTTTTTTCTTTTTTCTTTCTTTCTTATTTTTCTCATTTTTTGAGTAAGGATATATGTATGATTTTTTTTTTGTTTTTCAATGGTTAGCATCTAACGATACGAAATCCACTATAAAAAGTTTACAAAGACTATTTAAGAATCTTTTCTCACATTGGATATCAATTCTTACTTACATTTATGAGATGAGAAATTTTGAGTTTATAGGAGTTTGAACTTGCGACTTTAACTTTGTTTAATAAACAAGCTCCCTGCTAAACAAACGCCTTAATTTTATGGAGTAAATTAATTTTTTCAAAGATTTTAATAGTTTTTATAATGCAAATTAAGGCTGTATTTGGTATTACAATT
This sequence comes from Citrus sinensis, assembly GCF_022201045.2. NCBI lineage: Eukaryota > Viridiplantae > Streptophyta > Magnoliopsida > Sapindales > Rutaceae > Citrus > Citrus sinensis. Next base: position 4,420,660 of record NC_068558.1, read on the forward strand.
GAAATGTTATAAGCAACTTATTTGACGAAAATAGTATTTAGAAAAAAAAATTAAAATATTTATTTCATAAGTTTATTCATTTTGATAGCAATTTTTAAAAGCTGGTAGGGAATTACTTTTTATAAGAAACCTATTAAATAAGTTACCATACTTTTTTTAAGTTCTTATTATAATATAAGTATTTTAATAAAAGGATAATTATGTGTTACTTTTAAGCTTATATTTATTTTGATCATTATATAATAAAATATTATTTTCCTAATAAAGTTTACCAAACACAAATACTCTACTTTTCATAATCACAAACAACCGCATTAATAAAATTTACCAAATATCGATTTAATTTTTTAATCAATGGCTTATTCGCCCACACAATAAAAACAACTTATTTTATCAACGACCACAATCCTAAATTAACGCTGAGTAAATGAAAAAAAAAATGTTTAAGATGAATTGAGTAATTTTATAAGTACGTAGAGTAAATAAAAATAATTAATTTAAATGAGATTTGCTAGCATTTGAAAATATATATAATATAAAAATAACAAGGCGTCCGCAGTATGTTTTGAAGTGAAAAAATTACTTAGTTTTTATTAAAAAAATGATGGAATTTTATTGAAGAAAAAGGAGAGGCTGTTTTACAAACCATTAGAATTATGAAAGGAATCGGTATATATCCTAATAATTAGCTCAGATATTCTCATGTAAATTCTCTTCAAAAAAAATTATGTGTATATATATATATATATATATATATACACACACATCAGACATCACCAAGTAAAATATGGACAGAGCTAAGATAAAAGAAGAAAGAAATTTTAAACAACTGATCCACTTGCCACGGCTAGAAAGGTACCAATCAAGGAGTTTCAAAAGAATTGTCTAGAATCACTTTCGTCGTAGGACAAGTAGGTAACTGATTAAATAGCCAAAAAACAGATGTCTAATTACTTCTCTTGATCATATTTGTTCCGAGGGTGGCAAGTCCTGTTCCAGCGAGACTGGGTTAATTTAATTAAGAGTATGATAAAATAAAAAAAAAAATAAATCAACATAATGATTATAATTTAGATGGGATCGTATTAAATGATTCATAGATTAAATCATATCATATAAACTCAATCAGACATTTATTTTTTTTTTAAATTTTAATTTTGTATTCGCCGACATGGTGACATTCCTGTTCTTTCTTTCTCCGGAGGAGGATGCATGTATAATGGCAAAATAAATAATGGTCAAAGTGGCCCCTGATAAGTAGGGCAAAAGCAATCACTGCATATACAGGACTTAACAAAGGACAAATGAATCAAAATCAAGTGCATGAAGGAGGTTGGGGCGTCGCCGTAGATTGGTGACGGGTTTCTGCTTCGAGGGGTAACGGCATTCGTGAATATCTTGTCATGAATCAAAATAATATTTCCCTCATTACTGGCTGACTTTTTGGGTTCTTTTTTTTTTTGGTGGCAAGATCTTCAATTATGTGTCAATTTTCTCAGTAATTAACTTCATCAAAAAGGCTTTCATTCTCACGAAGCGGCCCCTCGTTACCAACGCGTCTTACTTACTAAAATCTCATAGAATTGTTGTTAATTTGTCAAGGGCTTAATTGGTTTTTTTAAATTTAATTACAGAAGATAATTTTTTTTTTTTTTTTTTTACGAATTGACGCTTTTTTCACTCTCAAGGAAAAGAAAAACTTTTAAAATATCGCGTGAACTTGGGTTTTGAAAGTTTATTCAAGATCCTTGATCTTGAGTTATTGATGGAAAAAAAATTATACGGGGGGCGACCAAATACAGCCAACATATAATAATAATAATAATAATAATAATAAATAATATACAGCTTTATGAAGCAAAATCTAACACTCTTGTAAGGCACTTTAGATTGATACCCCGCTTAACGACATGATTATGAACGTGCTATTTGAATTAAATTATTATTTTTTCGGCTTCTCCCTTATTTTCCAAGTTTCAATATGGTGCGTCATAAACTGAAAATAATAATAATAATAATAACTTGTGGGAGAATAGTGGTTTTAAATTTTCCAAGGGGAAAAATGAAAAAATAATGTCGCGTGTTGCCAGTCTTCATTTTTGCTCGAGAAAGCTATCTTGCAAGCACGATCACAGCCATAAATCTTGTATTGATCAATTTATGTTTTATGTAAACAATTTAATTGAAAAAAAAAAAGGAAAAATTGAATCAAAGTAGGTCACCGTAATGGGAATGTGACACACAGACACAGCCCACGGTCTCTTACATTTTCAATTTCTTATCTTCATGCCTCCACGCATAGTATGCAAGTTGAGAGAGAATACTTAAGTTATTAAGCTAGCCAGATATTTGTTGTGTGAGGAACAATTAAAAATATTATTATTATTATTATTATTATAAAAAACCCCACTTTGGGTAAAATTGGATAAGGTCAAGAGAAGATGTGGAGTTGGTGGAACACTAATCCTTTTCATTGTGCCCACAAAAAGCAGATGAATCCTCAGTTTGGTAGAGAATGAGTGTTGCATTGCTGCCACATTTGCTTCAATTTTAAAGGCCCTCGTGAATTCAACCTCTTGAAGAAATCGGCTGATGATCAAATTGTAACCAATGATTTCAATCGTAAATTTTGGGGAACTAGAAGAGATACATTCAAGTAATTTCTTCACAAACAGCTGGTCAAAATCAAAATGGTGACCAACTTGTCAAGCGTGAAACAGAATATGACCCATTGACCCCCCCGGAACTCGCTCTAATGAACGAATAACAAATAAACTCTCTTTAATCAGCTAGTTTCTAAAATATTAAGAGGGTCTTATGGGCTTAAATGTTATTTCCCCTATGTTTAAGATCTATTATTATTCCATTTAGCAGACGGCATTTCTTGCACGCTCAGTAATTATATATATTATTGCTAGACTTAGACCATGTTACGTAAGAAGCCCTTTCTTTCTTTTACTTTCAGCTTCTACAGTAAGTAACTGAGAAACCCGACGCCCCAGATGAGGCTTTGATGATACCGACCTCCATTGAAAAATCTAACGTCTTGTGTGTGCCCCTTGAATATCTTAAATGGTCAGAATCATATGAACAGTGTACATGAAGAAAATCATACATACGTAATTAGTTAAATCATATTATTCTGAGCAGACGTGAAGAACATTAATGATGGCGATCCACGTTCTGCAAGAGGGACAGGCATGAACATGCATACCAATCCTTAACACGAAGGGATTAGCCAGTGTCACAAGCAAAGGTTGCATCATAATAATTTTCTTTAATTTTGCTGGACATTAGCTTCGAGAGCTTGGTCGGTCACTAGCCCTAGTAAAATATTTGCATTATTGCTTTTTCTTTTGTTTTTTTCTTTTTTCAATTCTTCTTTCATTTTTATTCCTGATGATTGCAATGAGCTATGATAACTGAATTAAATTTTATTTTTTTTTAAAAAAAAAAAATTGATTAGATGAAACAGCATGTTTTGATAGAACTGCTTTTATGCTTATCATTTTTCCATTTGTGTAAGTGATCAATAATGCAAAGCGCTTGGCTTGTTGACCTCGCAACTGAGAGGAGACTGAAAATGATTATAACGAGCAATATAAACAGTGCTTCCCGAACCCCACAAGCTTTTTGTTTACACTCACCTTAACATTACCACTTTCTCTGGGTAAAAAAAGAAAAAAAAAAAAAACAGAGAGAGACGTACCACCTTAGTGAATGCATGTTAATCTGGTAAGACTTTTTAGGTGTTACGACAGTTCCAGCTTATGACCAATGTCGGCTTAAGCCTTCGCTGGAGAAAATAAATTTTAAATATTAAAGAAAAAATTACTTGAGTTTCTAATTAGTCTCCGTTAAATCTTAAAAAATAACAGCTCTCATAAATTTATAAACTAATAAAATTTAAACTTTAACTTTCAGAATTATAAAAACACTCACTTTTATAACAACCTACAAAAAATCATACATCCATAAAATATCAGTTTTAGATCTTGTTTTTATGTCTTTTTAACATTGTTTGAATCCATCACTAAGAAGAGGCTATGGTTTGAACTTTCACTCATACGAATTAATGGAGAATTTAATTTGAATCATGCTCTATACTTCTTCTTTTTTGGGTTAAAACGACAGCATTTAATTAGCTGCTGACAATGGTAGCTATATAATTTAATTTGTCGAGCTAAATTTAACATCGATTGTATCATATATAGCGTGATAGTAGGTATACTTTCAAATTCATATTTTAAGATGTACCGACGATATCCGCACTAAAACAATTACTGTATACATATGGAGGATGCGTGAGAGGCAAATAAGGGTGAGAAAATAATGTGAAAGAATGGGTAGCTGCCGAAGGATTTCCAAATCGAATGAAACATTTGTTGTTGTTGCTGTTAGGCACGAGACCAGGAAGAATGTTTATCAGCTTGAGGAAACCAATTTTGGGTCACTTCTATTCCGTAAATTATTACATTTCTCCTCTCATCTCATGTATAAGAAAATTTGAGAGCCGGCCCCATGCATGAAGCCAAAAGGGAAACTCCCTTCGTCTCATTATTAGGGTAATAATTTGCAGCACTTAAACAGTTGCTTCCATGGCTAGCTATACGTGTCTTGAGGAGATGCACTAATCAAGTTTAAAGAGAAGAAATAAAATAGAAATACTAGTAAGGTAAGTAAAAGAAAAAGAAAAAAAAAAGAAGGTAATATTGATGTAAGTAGTGTGTATTGTAAGTGTATTTGTAGCGGTCATAAGATGAGTTAATTAATAATTAACCATTTTATTGTTTGGAATTGTCAAAATTAGATATATCTACACACAATTTTATGGCTCAATTAGCATATCACTTGTGAATGGTTAATTAATTTGTGTCGAATCAACCTCCATATGCATGTATGTTCTTTGAGCTTCGCATGCATCAAGTTGTTGTGATAGATAATGATTTGTAGTTGTAATATTTTATCAACCGACGGTTCCACGCAATGTTGGAAAATAGTTTATGCGACGTGGATGTATTTGAGAAAATTGAGATAAGGTTGAATGTTGGAATATATAGCATTATAATAAAGAGGAAAAGATCGATACATATCCATTCATAGCCCACAATATAATGATTTATAAATGCAATTCTTTTGATGAAGTTTGGTATGTTAGATATCCAAGGTGCTCACACATGGGCCATTATAAATCGGACGCTTAAACCCTATCCATCTCTTTGATCCAATCGTGAATTTGTCTCTTTCATTCGGCTTAGATTTCTTTGTCCAACACCTGGACATAGTCTAACTAGAACACCATTAAATAATATTAGATTATATAACTTTCAGTAATTTTTTAGGTGAGTTGGTTAAATATTTTCTCATCTTACTTTTGAAGTTTCAGGTTTTTAGTAGCACTAAGTGCACAAAAAGTAGTATACTATTACTAGATGATAAAAAAATTTCATTATAAAAACAAAAAAATTTCACTACGAGACAATTTTTTCCTCGTATACATTTTGTGGCTTTTTTTTTGGTATTTTTTTTTCTATACAAATATTGTTAGTCTTGAAGTTGAGGGTTAGAGCTTTACGTGGACATGAGAGTTTATTTATTTGTTATTTATCATTACATATTCTTAGGTTGAACTATATTTTTGGGTTGGACTTCATCTTTGATATATTGAGATAGGTCCTGACAGATATTAAGATAAGATAAGATTGGACTTGAGGTCTCAAGAGACATATGTTTATAAAATTTTGATCGTGATGGACATATCAACATAGAATTATGATCCTAATAAACATATCAACTGCAATTATCGGTATTTATACTCTCTAATGTAACATTGAAAAATGATTTTATCAACTTAATTGACTTTAGCAAGTGTTTATCAGTATTTATACTCTCTAACATAACGTTAACAAAAAGAAAATTATGAACTCAATTAACCTTAGCAAAACCCTAATAAGGTTATGCATGTCGCTTTACTCATGTGTAATGGATATTTTAAAATATAAGAGTGGACGTCGAAAATATGAACGGATGAGTAAGTTACATAGAAAAGATACTTGCGAATAAATTATGCTGAAATATTTTATGGACAAATACAAGTTAAGGTCCAAATCGATTCAAAAGATCCCATTTAGAATTGTTTGATTAATACATGTGTTAAATCCACTGTAGAATTTGAAATCTGAGCTCCGATCACAGGATTTTCTTACCCCACTCATTACCTAATATTATCATAATAATGGCAAACTTCAAATTATTGTCTTGAACCGTGAAGCATGCACAAACAATGGGCTTATTGCCGAATTGCGATGAATTTTTTTGGGTAAAGATGTTTCCACCCCACTCTTTATATAATTACATCCCAGTTTGAAATACATCCAATTCAATTTTAAATTCTTCTTAGGGTGCGTTTGATATTGAGGTTATACAGCTGTAATTTAAAAACTACAGCACTAAAGTGTTTTAATAAGCACTAACTGCTATAACTTAAAAGATATGTTGATATAATTTTTTACTTGTATAATGAAAAATCTATTATATTTTTAATAATTTTGTCAAAATTATTATTTAAAATTCATATTTACTACATATTATTAATTTTTATTTTATAATTATAGTTTTTTTTTTCATAGCAACTATAACTTAAAAATTACAGGCTTACAGTACCTCAATCACATATAGGACCTCAATTTACATTTCCCATATTAATTTCATACAAATTGTGTGTTCCAATTTGGAAAAAGAAGCAGTGCAAGGGAAGTCTCCAAGGTAAGCTTTATAAAAACTTTGATTAATTTGGTAGCTCCGGTTCTAACTATTCATAATATGGTGATGGATATGTGAAGAAAGAGATCAACACAAAAAATTATTTGTAATTAATCAAATGGATGGGCTCAATCTGAGTTAAACATTTGAAACTAAATCCTTCAAAATTATTCTTCTGTATGGTCCACAACACATTGAGAGACACGTTAGCAAGAGCAATTACCCAGATTCCAATTTTCTTTAGGTTTTAATTTCCAATTGTCCTCATTGATTTTATGGATTAAGGGTGCATTTCGGATTTAGGTTAGGTAACTGTAGTTTAAAAGTTACAGCAGTAAAATATTTGGTAAACATTAGTTGTTGTAGTTTGGAAATTATGTTGATATGATTTTTAACTTGTATAATAGAAAATCTATAATATCTTTAATAATTTCATCAAAATTATTATTTGAAATTTATATTTACTATATATTACTAACTTTTGTTTCATAATTATAGTTTTTTTTCCATAGCAGCTGTAACTTAAAAACTAGAACACCTCAATCTCAAATGCACCCTAAATAGTTGTCATCAATGCACACCATCTCACTATTTTAGTGAACAAACTTTCCTAGACTTGAAATTCGGATAAGAATGATATAGTAATATTTTGAGGTTAAAGTTGTAATTGAAAAAACTAAATAAATAAATAAATGAGAAGTTATTACACAAAACTAGAGTGAAATTATCATCACTTTTTTTTTTCGTTTATGTATAGAGGAAAAGTCATTGGAATCCAAAAGATATAATAGGAACTATGTAACTTTATGAACAGAAAAAGCAATTCAAAAATAATTCGAATGTATTTATTTAGGGAAATTATTCACCTTCCACCTGTTTTTTCACCGTTTTTCAAAAATACATAATTTTTTTTTTTGCAGCGCTCCACCTGAAGTTAACTTTTTTTCATTAGTCCACTCTTGTTATAACATCGTTAGAACTTTGCTGACATCATAAGGGTAAAATTGTCATTTCACAATGACACAGTGGTGGACAAGTGCAAAACAATATAATTTCAAATGGAGTTCAGCAAAAAAATATATATTAAGAATTGTGTATTTTTTAAATAATACGAAAAAAATGTGGTCGGTGGATAATTTATCTTTTACATTTAAGGGTAAAAAAGTCATTTATACAATATTCCGTTAATTTTCTTAACGGTCTCCAAACGGAAGTGGACGAGTGAAAAGAATTGTAACTTCAGGTGGATTCTAGCAAAAAATAAACAAAAATTTGTGTATTTTTGAAAAAGTTAGAAAAAAATGGGTGGACGGTAGATAATTTTCCATTTATTTATTTGACTAAGGAAAACTAATTGAGATCCAAAGCTTAAATGAAAACCGGACAAATAGTTTTATGATGGTTGAAGGTAGTTGGGGTTAGCCCTTGCAAAATTTCATTTAGTCCATAATTTTTTTAAAAAGTTGGATTATTGTCATCTCCCTAATTTCCTCGTGAAACCCTTGTTTCAGTTATATTAATTTTATGTTCAAAAATATCTTCTTCTTTTTTTAATTTTCAAATACACTTCTAATTTTTTGTTTAACTTTTTTATTATTAAAACTCAAAGTAGTATTATGCTATTTTTTATTTCTTTTACAATCTTATTATTATTCTACACATAAATTAAAATTTATTTTGGGTGATGAACTTTTTAACATTAATCATTGGCTTAAATTATAGATATTTTAAATTATAATTTGAAATAATCTTTAAGTACAAAATATTTAATCAATAAGCAATATGAAAGGAATAATAGATTTTTTTCTAGATTCGTACAATTTATTTTAATTAGGTGGGAAGTAACAAGAAGAAAATTAAAAAGAAAAAAAGGATTGTTCACGAATGTATATAATTTGTTGAAAAAAAGATCTATGTGTTTAATTCTTGGTTGTCCTTAACTAGAATTTTATTTGAAGTGGGGTTTTATAAGGATAATTAAGGGGTGTGAATGGCTTCACTCTTTTTAGAATATTTCTTATAATATCTAATAATATAAAATAAATTTTGTATGGATAACAATTTTTTGTAGTATTTAATGAAATAAACTATATTTATATTTTTTTTAACTATATTTATATTGGACTCTAAAAGTTTCCTTTTATTGAAAGATCATTTTAATTTAGTATGAGTTAAAGTTTCTAATTTTGCTATGCGAGCAACTTCATTCACTAAATCATTATTCTATTAGATTCATATTTTCCTATATCTTTCATTAAGACGAATTAGGGTTTTACATTATTTGAAAGTTAAAATACTTAGAGAGGGTAAAAGCTCATTTAGTCCTTGTATTTTAAGATTAATGTCCATTTAGTTCCTGTATTTTTAAAAATATCTCGAAACATCCCTGCCGTTAAAGTATTGATACCCCTACCATCAAAGTATTGATACCCCTACCGTTACTTTTCATTTCTTTTAATTTACTTTTACAATATTACCCTTTTATAATAAATTTTTTGGACATTAATAAAAAGAAAATAATTAAATTACTAATTTAACCCTAAAAAATAAAAAAAATTATATTAATTTTTTTGAAAGCACCATTTGCACACTTGGTAGTTTGCATATAATTTTTGACAATTAAAAATTAATATAATTTTTTTAGGATTAAATTGGTAATTTAATTTATTTTTATTAATGTCCAAACAAATAAATTATTATTAAAGTGTAATATTGTAAAAATATTCCAAAAGAAATAGAAAGTAACGGTAAGGGTATCAATACTTTAATGAAATGATGTTTCGAGGCTTTTTTAAAAATATAGGGACTGAATAGATACTAATCTTAAAATATAGGGACTAAATGAACTTTTATCCCACTTAGAGATAAAGAAAAGATGATTCAATGGAAATGGGAGTAAGGGTTAGTCTAAATGTTTAATAATACTATAACGTTTAAAAAAGCTACTATTAGTTGTACTATAAAAATAATCAGTTATGAAAAGAATCAATTAAATATATGATAAAATTTATTTTTAAAAATATTGTGTTGTGAGTTTTAAAAGTACTTTAAAGCAGTCACATGTGTTTAATTAATCTTATTATTAAGTTGCTGTAATTGATATAATGTTGAATAAAATTTATTTAACTCACTTATAAACGAGTGTACATAATATTTTTTATTCTGTATATATAATAATTAAAAATCAAAATGAATATTGTTATTTTATTATTTTTATTTTTATTTTTATCTCAATATAATTGGTAATAATATAATCTCTTTAAATTTAATAATTTTATTTCTTAATTGTATAAGAATAATTTTGGATGAAATTGTATTAAGTATAAAATTGATTCTCTAAATCAAATTTTGAAAAAATACTGTAAAATGGGATGATTTAACAAAATAATTTTTTTAAAAAATTTATCAAATACCAAATTAAATTTTAACTTGTTAAAAGTACTTTTGAAACTCTCAAAAACAATCTCAAACCAACCGGGTCATACAACTGGGACGGGTTCAGTTCCGGTTTTAGATCAAACTCCACCGGTCCGTTATCATCACGTCGTACACACGTGCCTCCCTGGTATACGCTCGGGCACATCACGTGACTCACGACACGTGTGCATTCGCTAGTGTCAGTTACGAAAGTATGATACCACTCCCTGATAACTCTGCCATTCTACTACGAAGCTGACAAAAAACGACAGGGAGCAGGTTGGAAGGGCGCATGTGGGACCCACCGGCACCAAAAGAAAAGAAAATAAAAAACGGATAGCGCACTGGTCCACACGTCCGAACAAAATGCCACTATATCTCCACTTAATTACTGTTTTTGCCTTACTCGATTAGAGGGGCCATTATTTGTGTCTTTTTATTTGTCTTTGGATGAAAAAAAAGGGTAAAAGTTTGTTTAGTCCCTATATTTTAAAGTTAGTGCTCGTTTAGTCTCTATATTTTTAAAAATACCTTAAATTATCCCTACTATTAAATTATTGACACTTTTACCATTATCTTTTGTTCATTTTAACTTATTTTTATAATATTGCCCTATTATAATAATTTTTTTAGACATTATTAAAAAGAAAAAAATAACCCTATTATAATAATTTTTTTAGATATTATTAAAAAGAAAAAAATAAATTACCAATTTAACACCAAAAAATAAAATAAAATAAAATAATATATATTAATTTTTGTGGAACATACTCTTGAGTTAAAATATTAATTTTTCTAAAAAAATTGATAATGTAATTTTTTACGATATTAATTTTTTAGACATACGTGAGCTTCCACAAAAATTAATATATACCTTTTTTGTTTTTATTTTATTTTTGAGTTTAATTTGATAATTTAATTTTTTATTAGTATCCAAAAAAGAAACATTATTGTAAAAATGTAATATTGTAAAAGCAAGTTAAAAAAAAAAATAATGGCATAAGTGTCAATATTTAGTAGCAGGGACATTTTGAGGTGTTTTTAAAAATACAGGGACTAAATAGACACTAACCTCATAATATATGGACTAAACAAGCTTTTACCCAAAAAAAAATGTTACTTTAGTCATAAATCAAACTAAAGTAGATTAGAAATCTTACTTTAATTTGTCCATAATTTGAGGTATGAACTTTGAACACGCCTCTTGGTGTGTAAGACAAAAATACTCTAAATGTTAATAAGTAATATTATTGGTTTTATAATTACTCTTCATTACTATTTTTACCAAAACAAATAAAAGAATTGGATTATAATTCAATTTAAACTAATTTAAATTTCAGTAACCCCATATTCTATTGCATATATATTTTGAGGAGATATCATGAAGTCAAGCAAGTTTACTTTAAAAGGTAAGATTAAAATTAAATATAAATAAAAAAATATAATTTTTATGTCATTTAATGATTCTTTATTGAAAATCATGACTATTTTTGTTTTAAATTAATAAAAATATAAAATTGTTCCCCTTTTAAATAATTCGAATAATTGTTGGCATTGGTCCCAAATTCTGAAGTTAAATTAAAGAGTTTGGGTTCGAGCATCAATGGCTCTTTTTTCTTGTCTTCTCCTCATTAATTAGTGCGTAAAGTTAGTAGCTAAGTTCTCTCTCATTAGTTTGTGGATAGAACGAGCTACTATTCTTCCAAGTATCTAAGAAATTTGTGAGTAATTTGTAAGAGTTAAATTTTTTAATATATATTTTAGAAGAGAGTTTTCATCTCTCTTAGTAGTTTGTGGGTGGAGCTAATTTCTCTCTTATAGTTCCCATTGAATTGTAATTATAACTATATCAGTTATATTATGAGTCAATATTGATAAAAATAACTATTGCATAACCACACCTATGATTTATTCTTATAAATTATAAAGTTCAAGGAAATAGATTTCATAGTAATTTGGATGCAACCATAACTGTAATTGTTGAGAATAAGTTAGGATAAACATCATCTCAATGTTAGTAATAAAAAAAATCAAATTTAAAAATTTAAACACATTTTAAATGCTGTACTTAAAGGAGTGGCAAAAACGAAAATCAAGGCACAATTAGAGGGCAACATTTGAGTATTCGGAAAATGGAAGTCGGGGTCGCTAACAAATCATTCAGTAGATCTCAACGCAGAGTCCAGCTATCCTAACGTAGCTTGGACTCGTGGAGACTTTTCACTTTACTGGCTCCCTTCTCTTAACTGTTCTATCCTCAGTCAAATAAAATAAAATAATTTAATTTAATAAAAAAGAAGAAAGAAAAAGCGACCAAAGAAATAAAAAACAAAGACAGAGGCAGGCAAAGCAGAAACCATTTCTGATCGTGGAAAGGAAAAGCGAAGAAGCTTCGCGTATGAGATTCACTCCATTTCCTCAGGCTCAGCTTTTCGCTTTCCCTAACGGTACTTTCTCTCTCTCTCTCGCTGTTTCTGCTTCATTATTTTTTTTTAATTTTAATTTTGTAACTCAAGTCCAATTTAATGGTAATTACATCATTTTTTTATTTTTATTAAATCAAGTTTTGTTTTGATATTCGAGTTTTGTGTTGCGAATTTGAAATTCGCAAATGAAATGGCAGATGCCGTGATTTTTCAGTGATTTTTTTTTCAATACACACTATATCACTTTGCTTTGCTTTCATTTTCAGTTTGAATTTGTGATCCGCATTGCATTGTGTGAATAGACTTAAAATATATATCTATTTGGATAATGCAATGCAGTGTACTGTATGAACTGTTACTTTTGAACTATTTTTGTTATCCTAGTAATGCACTGTTGAATGATTTATGTATATTTAGTGAAGGTGCAAATGTTCACAAGCTTACTAGGGCTGGAATCCAACTGCTACTATTTCCAATTGAAGATATGTCAGACATTAAGTTTAGTTTTTCCTTTTGGCCTTCCAAGGATTAAGTTCTAGAAAAATACATTGAAGTGAAACACAATTCCTTGTAGCATTGGCAGAGAAAGTAAACATGTTTCATTCGTAGTTATTTGTATTACATGAACTTAAGATGATAGTGACAATGCTTCAATTCTAGTACGATTTGAACATAATAATCTCTAATTTGTAATCCTTCTTTGGGAGTTAAAAAGTCGTAGACCATTGTTTTATTTCATGTGTTTGCTATGTGTATACCAGTCAAGTTCATCATAACGGAAAGTGTCCAAATGAGAATTTTAATCATGTTTTGATGTCAGATTTTAGCTTGCTAGATGATAATTATTCATCTGTTTTCTTGTTTGGTCTTTAATTTCCCAGTCATGATTTTCTTCTCAGTTTTTATTTGCTTTGTGGCAGGACAGATTTGTTTGCATCTTGGCTTTAGGATGGACAGGATCAAGAAAAATCATGTCTATGAACAACTGGGGCTACTTGAATCCTAAAAGCTGATTTAACTTGATGTTATATTCTTGACGTATGATTATAAATCATAGCTGAAACTGAGGTCGATTTATGTTTATGCTTGTGTTGTGTGACTGAAACTCTGAAATTCAGTCACTGCATGTGGTTATGCATCCTTTTCTAATGCGCAGTTACCTTTGGTGGCGCATTTTGTTGGGGTATCTTTATGTATCTACCCTTTCTTTTAGTTCAGGGCAGTACCTTGGCAGGGCCATTCAGTCTGGAAACTGGTTGCATGATCTTGGTTCAGATTTAAAGGATGATTTTAAGAGTACTACTTTGAATTTTGTTGAAACATCAATTTTACCGTCCCAATTGAATGATTCGGTATCTTGTGGAGATTTGGAAGGTGTTGGATCATTGAATACTACATGCTTGTTAAATTCAAACTTGTATCTGAATTATGATCTTTACATTTATGGTACTGGAAACCTGGAGATACTCCCCAAAATTTCAATAGTGTGCCCAGTAGAAGGATGTAAGATTACTTTTAATATGTCCGGCAACATTAATATGGGTCAATATGCAGCCATCGTTGCCGGTTCAGTTGTTGTCTCTGCGGCTAATTTAACTATGGACCTCAATTCCTCTATAAATACAACATCCTTAGGTGGATTGCCACCTTCTCCAACCAGCGGTACTCCAGTAGGATATGATGGAGCAGGTGGAGGGCATGGAGGCCGAGGCGCTTCATGTCACAAAAATAACAAGACGAGTTTTTGGGGTGGTGACGTTTATGCCTGGTCAACTTTGTCTGAACCATGGAGTTATGGGAGTAAGGGTGGAGGCACATCTGCTGAATATCGGTATGGAGGGAATGGTGGGGGACGTATTAAGCTTCTAGTGAAGGACATGCTGTATTTGAATGGATCAGTAACTGCTGAAGGTGGGGATGGCGGACTCAAGGGAGGAGGTGGGTCTGGTGGAAGCATCTATGTTCTTGCTGTAAAGTTGTGAGTACATGAGTCTATGTTCTGACAAAGACATTTGATAATAATGTTTACTAATTAAGCACTTGAAAAAAAATTCAAATGCTGGCTAGCAGTATACACATTACTGATGTACACACTCGTAAATCCTGTTTCTCTATTTTACTGTTTTCTTATTGATAAGATGTCCCACTCTGCTGTATACCATTTTGGTCCTTGTTTATAGTAAGACTAAACTTGGGGATGAGATGATCTTTGTTTGTGTCCATAGAACCAAATATCTCGACTCTCAATGATTGTGAATGAGCATACTTTGTTTCAAGATTTTACATTTTAATGTTTTCTATTCTTTAACAATTCACTGAACTTGAATGTTGAAATACTTTCATAACTCTTATACCATCACTTTGGACCAATTGATGGTAGACACTGGATACTTACCAAAACATAAATTAGTAAATTATGCTTCATCTTTCGAAATTTTTTCTCAAGTATTTGCTGCTTGTTTTAATTGCTCAGGAAGGGATATGGATTTATAAGTGCAGCAGGTGGCCGAGGCTGGGGTGGGGGTGGAGGTGGAAGGGTATCTCTGGACTGTTACAGCATACAAGAAGATATAAAAGTTACTGTGCATGGTTCGTTCTGATCACACTTGTATCTGGTTGTAGAAGCAAAGATTAGACAACTGCTAAATATATCTTTCTTATGTAAGAGTCTTAAATTTCTTATAGATCCGGAGGTCCACATATTAAATGTCACTATCCATAGGACTTGATTTATTTATTAACAAAAATCTCAGACAAATATCTGTTAGTTGCATAATTTGGGTAGTGTTAAAATAGAGAGAAACAGAGATTGTCAGTTTGGTCTTAAAGCAATATCCTGTAGAAGGAAAAGGACAATAAAGATCTGAAAAGCATCATAGAATGGAAATAAGTGAAGGTGCCAGAATAGTGTTAATGGTCGAAGATGTCAATAACATAGTTAGCACACACACACTAAAAAAAAAAAAACAGAGCTAGTTGAATAATGTTTGTTTTTTATACTATATATTCCAACTATTTGAGGTTTTCTCCTTGAAACCATTGCAAATCAATATCGGTTCAGATTTTAATCTTTGACAATCTTGACATAATTGTTGACTGATGATTAAGTTTCAGATGTGTAAATTACTGACTTCTTAATATTTGATGCAGTGAGATTCCATATCTTCCTTCATTCCTTCATAAGCTTGTATCTTCAAATGTTTTTTCTTCACTTAAACATTGGGTTCCTAGTTTGCGTGCATTCAGTATTTTCTTTTGTCTTCATAAAAACCATTTTCATGTGAATCTTCCCAGGGAAATGTTTTTATTCGAAATGAATGCTTTTACATTGTTGTATGGTTTACTTGTACTGGTGGAAATTTTTAGACTTTTGTGCTAGGCTTCATTATGTGCTTTTTCTGTGGCAGGTGGTTTTAGTATTGGCTGTCCCGAGAATGCTGGAGCAGCTGGTACAAACTTTAATGCATATTTACGGAGTTTAAGGGTTAGCAATGATAATGTCACGACGGAAACAGAGACTCCTTTGCTTGATTTTCCTACTAGACCTATATGGTCCAATGTTTTTGTGGAGAACAATGCAAAAGTTTTGGTTCCATTACGTTGGACCAGAGTTCAGGTTATTTATCTTTTGTGTTCTTCAAAACTCGTATACTTTCATAAATTTATGAAATTTCTTCTTCCCTTTATATCACATTAAAGGTTACAGTAGAACAATGTCAGAGATCTATATGTAGTGTCTACTGCTGCAATTTCTTTATTTTATGGAATGTGACTGAATGACCATGCATTCGTACTCCTTTATAGTTCATCTTGATTATTGCTCATGTATTATGGCTAACTTTTCTACCAGGAAAAAAAAGGGTAAAATGGCTATTGTTTGTAATTTTCCTTTGGTTGTTGTTTAAACAATGTTGGACCATAAATATTGGTTGAGTTCCTGTGTCTTCATTGTAAACATTAATCTGAGAAATAGAGCACGGTAACTAAATAGTTGATTACATATTGCATGTATTAGGGCTAGGGGATAATGAGTTTATGATACAGCATTGCAAAGAGGAGAGTTTTTAGGGGTTGCAACTATTTAGGGTGCACGGGAAAATGGTGGGGTTTGAGGAGGTAAAAGTGCAGAGATAGAGAGTGAACATAATGCATTGGAGAAGCTGTCAAAGAAGAAAGAGGTATGGAGGAGAGTATAAGAAAGCCAATGATTCCTTCAAAAAAATTGCAACTCTGATAGTCCATGTATCAATCAATCAAATACGATGAAATCAGAGGATATAGAATAGAGTACTGGTTCAATGCTCTAAGATTAAAGTCTCCAAGCTTTTATCAGTGACCTACAATGAAATGCTGAATACACGTTTTTGTTGTCTGGAAACCAAATTTGGAGATTTTCCTTTTACTTCTACATCTGTGAGATGGGGGCCTCAACTAAGGACAAGCTTATAGAACTTTATTCAAGGCTTTAGAAACCGTAAACTGCTTGTCATTTGTGATTTTGAGAGCATAATTTAATGAAGATGAAGGTAATAATTGCAATAATTACGAGGGGTTAAGTCAGCAGAGCTCATGAGATACCTTCAGAATTTGGTGGAGACCTTTCAACTCTTTTTTCTGCTTGGTGTGGCATTTTGTGGAAATGAGAATTTTATGTTTATAGGAGCCCATTTTTCATTTGAAGATACTGGAAGACTTGCTCTTCTTTAGAGTTGGTTTTTGATTATGTTTTTTTTTTTTTCCTTCTATCATGTTCTGTCGTGTGAGTTTTCTTAATTAGGTTTCTAGCTCTCTCTCAGAGTGTCATCTTATAATTTTCCTTATTCAATATTCAAGCTTTTCAAATCTGTCTCTTTGATTATTTCCTTGTTGAAACATACTTTTTGATATATAAATATATATGGTCCCCTTTGATTCTGAAGGTGAGAGGCCAAATAAGTCTATATCGCGGAGGCAGCATTATCTTTGGATTATCTGAATACCCAGTCTCAGAATTTGAACTTGTTGCTGAAGAACTTTTGATGAGTGACTCTGTCATAAAGGTATGTTAATCTTTGTGACTGTTAGTACAAATTTATTTAATGGCTTTATGCATTTCAAACAGATCCGGACAGAAGTGAACGAGAAACAGATTCCCTATATGTGACTCAATGGTTGAGATGTGAGACTTCCTGAGTTGGGTTTTATCGGATGTAGGTTGAGATGCTTTTATCTAAGTTGGTTCTATATTCTATGTTTTAAAGAAATTACTGAATGGAGGTTTCCTTGGAAAGATAAAAAAATGTTATTTAATCAGCCTCTGATATTGCCAAGATTTTTCTGATTTTATTTCTTTCAACAATGTGCCTTTTGGGATATAGAATATGTTTAAGTTCCTATTTTATGCTCTCTGGTACCGACAGTTTTTTTTTGCGCTTTTTTTCTTTTTGAGATACATGCAGTTCATATCTTGTAGAATAGTTGCACATATTTGGAATGTGTTTAGCAGTACTTTGGAAGAATCTTGTGAACCTTTCTTACCCTTGGGACTCATCTTATAAATTTTTAATTTCTATATGCCTATTATCGATCTACACCCTAACACCCCCTACGATCGATAAACCTTTTGGATCTTATTAATCAAAGAGATACGAATTTGCACTATAGTTAGCTTAGCACCAATCAAGAATCCCCAGGGAATCCCAAGAATTCTTGTTATACTCATGTATCATTGTTTTGTGTTTAGAGAATGTTGTTTGATGCTCTCTTATGCTATTGATGTTGATGCAGTACTCAAAAGTTTGCCATCCAAAGCTCATGCACTAAGAATCTAGTATCATTAATAAACGACTCATTGTGTTGCAACTTTGAACATTGAAGTTGTCAGGGCTCATTATACTTGTATATTGCAATGGTGAACAAGAAGGCGTGAACTTGTAAAACCTTTGTGATTTGTTTGTAGCTTTTTAGCTTGATTGGCGCATTTTGTTCCTTTTTTTTAAAAAAAAAAAAATCTAATATAGGATTTTTTTTATTGCAATCCTTGAAGTTCCATTGCAAGTTGTACATCTTATTTCTAAACTGATGATGTAATATGATCCTTTTTGAAAATGAAGGTTTTTGGGGCCTTTAGAGTTGCCATCAAAATGTTACTCATGTGGAACTCCAAAATTTTAATTGATGGTGGTGGAAATACCATTGTCACCACCTCTGTACTTGAAGTCAGGAATCTAGTTGTTCTCACGGTATGTTGTGGTTTAAAACCTTATTCTTCAATTTGAGTTTTGTTCCTTGTCTTTAAATACCTATTTAATATGCAGGTGATTGAAATTCTGACACTTGTTATGATGTATTGTCTTTACAGGAGAATTCTGTTATAAGTTCAAATGCAAACTTGGGTTTATATGGTCAAGGACTGCTGCAGTTGACTGGTCAGGGTGATGCAATCAAAGGCCAACGACTTTCATTGTCTCTTTTTTATAACATAACTGTAAGCCATTATTCTTGCTTGTTATCAAAGATTTGTTGCCATTAAGGCCTTGGCCTAGTTTGAGTTCTCTCACAGTGGACTCAACGCAAAAATCCCCTCCCACAAATGTGGGTATATTAGTGGGAGTAAATATATCTCCTTAGGTATGGGGTAGAGGGCCTTCCTCTTATTGGTGTAGATTTCCACGCTATGCTTGATAGACCTACTATATGCGTATGAAATTCATATTCCTAGAAGACCCCAGATTGTAAATATTTGTAGATTGTAACAAATTGAAAAAAAGATTTTTTAAAAGTTTGCCAGGGCTGCAGTTTTGTTAGACATGTCTGAGATTGGTGAGAAAGTGCTTTATGTCATTTATTTCTACATACGTTTATTACTAATAGTAATGTTGCAATAGTTGCCTCTGCCCTTCCCATGAGCTTGTTTCTCTAACTGTTCAAAGGGAAGTAATGTTGCCATAGTTGCCTATGCCCTTTCTAATTATGAGTTTCTCTGTTTCCTGTGAACAAAAAGAAGAAAAAGGAGAAGAAAGGTTTTTTTTTTTACCGGTTGTTGCTGGTAATGCTGTCCCATTCATATAGAATTATTACGTTTCTGAGTCCTGCTTGGGGGTAACTGTTACGCTACTCCTTGCACAAACAGGTTGGGACAGGTTCTCTACTGCAAGCTCCATTGGATGATGATGCTAGTAGAAATGTGTAAGTACGGAATTTTTGTTTAGTTTGTGGGTTTTACAGTTTTTTTGGGTCATTTTGACAGAGTGCATTGGCATAAACTCCAATTCCTTTTTTTTTCTCTCTTTTTTTAGGGTTACAGAATCACTCTGTAAGAGACAGACATGCCCAATAGATCTGATAAATCCTCCAGATGATTGCCATGTTAATTACACACTGTCCTTTTCACTTCAAGTAAGTTTCGCTTATACTCAGCAGCATCTGTTATAGACATGGGCATGTTCATTTTTATGACAAATTTTGGGGGGATGTTTCAACGTGTTTACTTTTGACCTGTAAGAAATGTCATAATCAGAAAGCGTATTAGTTGGAAAACTATATTCTGATGTTAATCTTCTTCCTGTCATGCATATATGAAGTACTAAGGCATTGAAAGTGATTGAAATTTTTGTCCAAATGGCAAACTATGCAGTTGATGAGAAAAGACTGTTTTTTCATTGCAACACCTAGTGGAGAAATTCAGAGTTACAATAAGACTTATTATCTTGTGCAATGTATCTATTTTAACAATTGGTTTTGTGTGGTGTTCCATAGATCTGCCGTGTTGAGGACATTGTTGTAAGTGGCCTTATCAAGGGAAGCATTGTTCACATCCAGAGGGCAAGAACTATCATTGTAGATACTTATGGCATGATTATTGCATCAGAATTGGGTAAGAGGGAATATTCCTAGCATCAATATCTTCAGGATATTCTATTCTTCAACTTTTTATTTTTTATGCTTCTAACTATAAGGAGAAGATATTTTCAGGTTGCAGTGAAGGTATGGGAAAGGGTATTTATTCCCATGGAGCAGGTAGTGGAGCCGGCCATGGGGGAAGAGGGGGATCGGGATTTTTCAATGGGAGGTTAATTAATGGTGGTCATAAATATGGGAATGCAGATCTTCCCTGCGAGTTGGGAAGTGGTGCTGAGGGCCCCAATGAGTCGTACGCACCTGCGATTGGAGGTGGAATGATCGGTATGTATTTGATATTTCTACGAATGATAAGTTTCAGAGAATACTTTCTTTTTCTGCTTCTGTTATGTGAAATTTCTAAATTCTAGTACTTCTGAAATCGCAATAATTGTGGTCGCAAATTGGCGATCATATGGTATGCTTTTCATGCAGCGAGTCCCTGGCATTATATGTGGATCATATTACTGATTTATTTTTCCCTTTTACTAGTTATGGGCTCCATTCAGTGGCCACTTTTCAGGCTTGATATCTATGGATCTGTTAAAGCGGATGGTGAAAGTGTTGGTAAAAAAACAATAAATGGTAACAGTTCTCTGATTGGAGGACTTGGAGGAGGTTCTGGTGGGACAATCCTTCTTTTCCTGCAAGAGCTTACTCTAGAGGATAACTCATCTGTATCTGTTGTTGGGGGCAGTGGTGGTCCTCCTGGCGGTGGTGGGGGTGGAGGTGGGAGAGTTCATTTTCATTGGTCTAAGATTGATAGTGGGGTTGAATATGTTCCAGTTGCAACTATAAGTGGTTCCATTAACAGCAGGTGTGTCTTATTGTTAATGATCTATAACACACTCAGTGTCCTTCATTTCTCCTTGTAAATCCTTTTATTAGGTCTGTAGGTGTGGTCGTCTTTGGTTTTAACCCTTGCATGTTATACATCAGAATAAGAAATCTCAAGTAATATAAATATTGAATTTCTCATTATAGAAAATCTGTTTGATAACATATCACTTCATCTATGCTTTCAACAGTGGAGGTGCTGCAGACAATACTGGTCTTTTTGGGGAAGTGGGCACAGTTACCGGAAAAAAATGCCCAAAGGGTCTCTATGGTACATTCTGCAAGGTATGATTATTTTGGTTTCTGTGTTTCTGTGTTCTTTTTGTATAAGTTTCTGTTTATCTTCTTCGATAAGAAAATTAGTGTTTTTATCTTGTTTCTACTAAAACTCTTGGGCATTAAGGTAAAGTGTCTTGACATAATTACAGTTTTTACAATTTGCATGTACCTACTGAAATCTTCCAAAGATTCTTGAGAATAGCATTGTTTATCTTATGTGGTGCTTCTAAAGCTGTCTCTAAATTTTCTTCCATGACCACTTTTAGAAGGTGTATTCATTGTAGTGGTATGGTGACATATCTACAGATTAAGACATCAATGTTTGGCATATGGGTTCCCTCCCTCCTTCCTCTTTTCTTCTAAGCAAAAGTTATATTGATTAACAAAATAGAGTTGGCTTCTACTGTATTCATGGCTTAAACATACATCATAAAGAAAAGTAATAATTTCTTGATTTTTTTTTTCAATTCATATTTACAGGAATGTCCTATTGGCACTTACAAAGATATGGAAGGTTCTGATGAAAGTCTTTGCACACCTTGCTCTCTTGAACTTCTTCCTAGACGGGCAAACTTCATATATGTACGAGGTAGTTTTTGGTCTATGCTGTTAGAGATGCTAGAGAGTCTCTCTTTCTATCTATAACATTTTCTCTCTTCAATATTTTCATGCTGTTAACTCACATAAAAGGTAATCTTTTTCAGGAGGGGTTAGTCAGCCGTTCTGTCCCTATGAATGCATATCTGAAAAGTACAGGATGCCAAAATGCTACACACCTCTTGAAGAATTGATGTATACTTTTGGAGGACCATGGCCTTTTGTGCTTCTTCTGTCATGCATTTTGGTGCTTCTTGCTCTATTGTTAAGTACTTTGAGAATCAAACTGGTTGGATCAAGTCCTTCTTATAGAGAACATTCAATAGAGCGCCACAGTCGTCACCATTTCCCATATCTTCTTTCCCTATCAGAGGTACAATATTGACAACTATCCCTTTGTTTAATTTATGATGTCTGCTGAGTTCGAAGTTTCGGCATCTCATGCCACTTTTGTGCATTACATTTATTTTAAACTAGGTACGAGGAACACGAGCTGAAGAAACTCAAAGCCATGTCCACAGAATGTACTTTATGGGTCCCAATACTTTTAGAGAACCCTGGCATCTTCCTTACTCGCCACCCAATGCAATTATCGAGATTGTGTAAGAAAATAGTTTAACTTGGAGGAGCCTCATATGATGGTTGCAACTTGATGCTAATGTAATATAGTGATACTTCTGGGCTAACCTTACATCTTGATAAAAATATGGTATCACTCTTATCTTTGAAAACATCACCTTTTTACTCAAACCTGTGGAGCTGGTAAGCCTGGCCAATTTTAAGCAACTTTTCCGCCTGTTGGCAATTATGGTACTGGATTAGTTATTGGCCCATAGTACACTTCTTTGTGAAGATTTCTGAAGCCTATATCATTGGAAGTGCAATATTATGTTAGCATCCACTTATTCTATTTTCCGATTCATGATATTTATTATGATGTGCAATTATATTTGACCTGCAGGTATGAAGATGCTTTTAACAGATTTATTGATGAGATCAACTCTGTTGCTGCATATGATTGGTGGGAGGGGTCAATCCATAGTATACTTACAGTGCTTGCATATCCTTGTGCCTGGTCCTGGAAACAATGGCGCCGCAGAAATAAAATTCATCGTCTTCAGGAATATGTCAAGTCTGAATATGATCATTCATGTCTCCGGTCTTGCAGATCCCGAGCACTATACAAAGGGATGAAGGTATGACGTTTCACCATTATTTTTGTAGAACAATTTTCTCCAAGTATATTTGCAGTGAATTTTAGAGACTTTTACTACCACCGACTCCAATCAGGCTTCTGAGGATAAATCTGACTTCTCATGTTTCTGATTTTAGTGGTCTTACCTTCCTATTTCCTTGACGTCTAGAATTCATTTGTGGAACTCATAATGTAAAAAGTTGGGATAGAGAATAGGGATTTCACTAGCTTGTTCAACTAGGCATCTGGAAGATACACGGCAATGTTAGCCAGCCAAATGCCAGGCTATATTGGGATGTGTCCAACAAGTAGAATAAAATACAGTGGAGTTCAGTTCATTTAATTCCTTTATATGCTACATCCAGTCAGTTCCATTATCTTTTATCAAGATCATGAGTAGTCCATTGTATTTAGGCTATGTTGTACAACCAAATTGAGTTTGATGGCGGATGTATGGAACAGGCATTTTCTTGATGCTTGACATAATCTGCTATGACATGGCAGTTTAGCTTCTGACAATTTATTTGTCACAAATCATTCGTCTTTATGTGGCCAAATATTTTTCAGTAGGTTTGCCTCAGAGTGGCAATGATTATTCTAGCTTTTGTGTTGACAAGATTTTTACCCAGTAGCACACAAGATGGGTTGGAGCAGTCACGTCACTTCCCGAACTTAATGTGCACGTTGTCTCTATTCTTTTCATTCGATACGATACTGAGAAAAATAAAATTTAAGCATATTTAATCATCTGATCATGCTGTGTCCCTTGAATGTTTACGAAGGGAGTCATCCCCCTTATCTGAGAGGTAAACAAACTGGAGCAAGTATATTCTTCAAGGGTATTATGACCTCTTATAAGTGTTAGATGATGTACAGCTTTATCTTTATCTTTTATGATGGCAATTCATGCAGGTTGGAGCTACACCGGACTTGATGGTTGCATACATTGACTTTTTCCTTGGTGGTGATGAGAAGCGTTTGGATATTGTATCAATTATACAGAAGAGGTTTCCCATGTGCATTATATTTGGTGGGAATGGAAGCTATATGTCACCTTATAATCTTCACAATGATGCAATGATGACGAATCTTCTTGGCCAGGTCTCTAAGCAGTCCATTGTATTTCTCAATTTCTTTATTATTGTTGATTTTGATATCTAAGTGGGAGAAAAATATGTCATCTTTTTTCAGCATGTCCCAGCAACTGTTTGGAGTCGTTTGGTGGATGGTCTAAATGCTCAGTTGAGGACTGTGAGGCAAGGTTCTATACGGTCTGCGTTGGTTCCTGTTATTGATTGGATTAATAGTCATGGGAATCCCCAACTTGAGTTTCATGGTGTTAAAATTGAGCTGGGATGGTTTCAACCAACTGCCTCTGGTTACTATCAGCTTGGTATCCTGATAGTGGCAGGTGATTATTCTCTTCAGAATATGCAGCACTCTGATTTGTTGGATAACAGTATTGATTATCCAAGGTAATCATGAATAGTTAGTCAGACATCAATTTGTTTTGTCCAAATAATGATCTTATTCTTACTCAATGATCACTTAGCCAATTCTGTGCTTATGTTTAACACCCAGATTTTACTGACTTGGTTGTTTATTGATCAAATTCTAGGAAAATTGCTGCGTGTTCAGACAAGAGCCGTAAGCAGCAGCAAAGTTGGCTGTATACAAATCAATCATTGTCTCTTAAGAAGATAACTGGAGGAATTAACGGAGGCCTTATAAATCATACGACTGTGAAGTATTTAGAATTTAAAAGGGACTTCCTCTTTCCGGTTTCTCTATTATTGCACAATACTAGACCCGTTGGTCGTCAGGTACATTAATGATCTTGGATTTTTCATGTGAATGGTGGGCAGAGAATACAATGTTATTGTTTATCATCCAACACTTGAAATTCTGTGTTTCAGGATACAATTCAACTTCTGATTACAATCATGCTTTTGGCGGATCTGTCCATTACTCTCCTTACTTTACTGGAGTTCTACTGGATTTCTCTTGGGGCATTCCTTGCTGTCTTACTTGTTCTTCCTCTATCCCTGCTTTCTCCCTTCCCTGCTGGATTAAATGCTTTATTTAGTAAAGAACCTAGAAGATCTTCACTCACTCGTATATACGCATTGTGGAATGCTACATCTTTATCCAATATTGTAAGCTCTACTATTATTGCTTCAGTACTTTTCACTATAACTACGTTTTTCATCCCATGATTGAAATATTTTGATCAGTTTCTCATCTTAACCGGCCTTAAAAAATCATATTTATTCATTTCTGATATTTTATGCGATTATATTTGCCCCTTGCAGGTTGTGGCTTTCATTTCTGGTATTTGTCACTATGGTTTTTGGTTTGCTCGGCCCTCTGAGAAGGCAAATACATGGTTCATAAGAAGGTATCGCTTTCAACTTGTTCCCATTCCTTCACTGTCACAGCAATTATCTAAAACAGATTTTAAAGAGCAATTGAATCTTCGCAGGGAGGGTGATAACTGGTGGCTTCTTCCAACAATACTTGTTATATTCAAATCAATACAAGCACGTTTTGTTGACGGGCACATAGCCAATCTGGAAATTGGAGATTATTCCCTGTTCTGCCCGGATCCAGACGCCTTCTGGGCTCATGAGCCTAGCTCTTGATGCCCTGAAAAGTAACAATGATTTTCTGCTTCTGTAATTATCAAGCTAAACGTGACAGGGAAGAGGCTTTCTGCTCCGTTGGCGCTTTTCCGTGTAAATATGTCCAAAGTTGTACAAAGCATTTGGGTATAGCCTTATAGGTGTGCAGTTTTCCAACTTTGTAAGTACGGTGCTGAAGTACTTGTCGATAGAAAATTATGTGGAGGGTAGAGAGAAGATTTATTAGTTTGTTATTTACAACACAACAATTCTTCAGATTATTCTTTAACAATATCAAAAAAATTTGTAGACGGCCAGTTGTCCCCTCTTACTTGTTTCAAACTCTATTTGGTGTTGAGGGAGTGGCGTAACCAGGATTTTCAGTTCAATTGGGGCCATAAATTGTGAAGAAATTGTTGATTTCATTTAGGGATGGCAATGGGGAGGGGAGGGGAGGGGACCAATCTCCCCATACCCATCCCCGATGTTTTGCATATGTCCCCGTCCCCTCCCCGTCCCCGTCAAAATTGCTTGAGAGAATCCCCATCCCCTCCCCGAATAATAACAGGGGATCCCCGAGGGTCCCCGGTCCCCGAATAATTAATAGTCTAATACATTTTTTATTTTCGATTTTAAATTAATCATATTAAAATAAACTCATACCGCTATTGTAAGCTCGTAACCAACTTTGACAGCACATTAAGGCCTCCAATGTGCTTGGATGAAGTTTGTTATGGTATGAGCTCACAACTCTACCACTAGTGTTAAAAGCTGATTCAGAAGCAACTGTTGTAATTGGAATTGCCAAAATATCTCTAGCAATTCGAGCTAATGTAGGATACCTATTAGCATTTGTCTTCCACCAACTCAAAATATTAAAATCTTCCATCCGAGATATAACTTTCTCATCCAAATATGAATCTAATTCATCTGCAACAACTGCACAATCTCCATTGTTTACATAATCATTAAAACCTGTCATCCATTTGGTTGCTTTCTTATAAGAATCCCCTGTAGATCTAGTAGAAGAACTACTACCAGTATAATCAAAGCAATAAACAGTTGGTGAAAACTTCAATTAATACTCTTCAACTAATTCCCGGCAAAGGGTGACCACTTTCCCAACATACAACTATTTTGATATTTATTATTTTTAACAATATTTATAATTTTGTTATTTATTTATTAGTAATTTTAAAAATAAAAATAAAATTAAAAATTAAAATGGGGAAATGGGTAGGGGATGGGGATTCCACCTCATCCCCGTCCCCTCCCCGAATAAAAAGTTGGGTAAAAAATTTTCCCCGTCCCCTCCCCGAAAAAAAAATTGGGTATAAAATTATCCCCGTACCCTCCCCGAATGGGGAAAATCCCCGAGGGTACCCATCCCCGTGGGGATTTTTGCCATCCCTAATTTCATTGGGCGACAGCATGGAATTTATAAACCTGAGGAGGCGGCGGTGGGGGTCATAATGAGGAAATGGTAAATTTTACCACCCTATAATACAATATACATAAGAACTGAGGGGGTCAACCATAAAAATATTTTAAATTTATCTTAAACAAATAATTAATCTAATTTTGTAAACTTATAATTATTCAATCAATTATATTTGATTGAGTGCATTTTGATTTATTTTTATAAATAATTAAATCGCAGGCCGTTGAGAGCCCGCGGTCTGGCGTCATCCAACGTTTTTCGTTGAGGTCATAAATGGTAACATTGAAAACATCATTCTCAGATTTATACAACCATCCAAAAATGGTGATTAAAGTTTCGGCTAATTCATTATGTTGCAGCAGTCACATAGCCACATGTGGTGATGTATCACCGCCAAGAATCCCCGCCTAATTTTTGTTGTGGGTATAAATGGTCATGTTAGAAATTATTCATTATTGACTTCTTAAAAGATAAAATAAAATATTATTTTTCCGTTCAGTATAGTTCCAAAGGTCGTGAATAGCATTGTGCCACCTATCACTTGAATTCAAGTTATAATAGAAGTAAATGTTGGTGTTTAAGGTTTCTCATCCCCATTCAAATTACAATAGAGAAGGGAAATATGTTTTTTTATTACTTGTGAGTAAACATAAATTGTAAAAAATTATAATAAATTTGTAGGATTTTTAAAGGTACAGTAAGTGATTGACCTTCTAAAATAAAAAAATAGGACCTGTGATACATAAAAATAATTACTGGGAATATAGTAATTAATTTCGAAATATTTTTCAACGTCTATTACAATTTAGTACTTAAAATTTGCATATTATTATTATTTTTTTCCTCAAAAATCTTGTAGGCGCCACAGCCCATGCCTGTCTCCATAACCATCCAGCCGTTGCCCCTTATTGAGGTCATAAACGGTAATGATGAAATTATCGTAATTAGATCTACGCAATTGTTGAAAAATGATGATTAGAGTATTGGGTAAATCAATGCTACGATCAAGTATAAGTACTTTTCTATGATTTAAGCTCCGTTTTATATGGCTTTTCAAAAAAATTTTATTTAATTAAAGTTTTTATTTATTTTTATTTAAATAATATTTAGTTGTTCAATTATCAATGAAAGTTTAAGATTGTTAGATAAATAAATATTTTAATATTTATAAAAAAAAATTTCAACTTCCTCCTAAAAGTTTAAAATTTGAGCAGCAGATTTAATCTTAAAAAGTTCTACTAAAAAAAAAAAATACTCAAACAATAATAAAAACTTTGGTAAGAACTTATGACATTAAATAAACGCTTATGATCATTAAATAAGTTGTATCAAACATAAACTTACTCCCACAATGGATTATTGAGTAATTTTTTTGCTAAGTTCATAAATGGTAGTGTTAAAATTCTCTTTGCTAGATCTATGCAAATTTAATGATAAAGACATTGGTAAGATTGAGTCAGAAGGATTCCAATAGTATCATCTATCACCTCAATAGAAAATAAATAATGACGGATTGGTGGTTTGCAATGGCCAAGAAAGTCATTTTTCTTTATTTTGTCTGAATAAAAATAATTATACTATGATTTAATATAATAAGATAAACAAAGTTAATAATGTCATGAATTATATATATATATATATATAAAGAAGAAGAAGAGAAATTCAATAGGATAAAATACCATTACAAAGAATATGCTTCAATCTTTATCTTGAGAGTCGAATTCTAATCGAATCAGCGATTTACCAGAAAACAATAGGACATGCACAACCTTTCTCCGATTGTTTTCACTAGTAAAACGCTAACCGGCCAGAATTCATCTCAAATTCCAGTTAATCAAATCACTCACTGACTGACCAAAAGCCAAATTTCAACCCTACAAATATAAGACTCTTTTTTCCCCCCCTTGTTATCCTGTGTGAATCTCATGTTAGGTGCTACTAGTTTATATAGTGTCTTATAGGATGCTTAATGAATGTTGATGGTGTGCACAAAATCTGGTCTTACATGGTAATCTATCTATTCATGGTAACTCAATGAATGATATTTCCAATCTTCAGATCTTTTTATATGTTATGTATTTAAATATCATATCAATCAGCCACCCTTTGGTCCAATAAATGATATCAAATATGAGATATTTAGTTATTTTTGGGTTTGGGTGGAGGTGGAGAATCTATATTAGTCCTTTTGGGAAAATCTATCTTACTCGTTTTCGGCTAATATAAATTTGTCCTTATCTTTTCAATTTATTCTTTTAAGATGGATTTTCTCAAATCCACATTTTAATATAATTTCATATAAATTATAGTTATGATATTACGAAATTAAAAAGTTAAATATTTAATTATTTTTTTATATTTAACTATCAATTAATAAATCAATAATAGTTTATTGACATACCAAATGTGCTTACACAGTTGAGACTTGGAATATAAAGTATCTATTTTAATAATTATTCTTATTAATTGTCATGTGTTAGGTGTTTGTGGTTTTATTTTTCACCATTAATGAAATATGTTTTATATTATCAAAATTTTGAGGATAACATTAATTAATAAATCAATATTAGTTTATTGACGTATTAAACGTGCTTATGTGGTTGAGACTTGGTACGTGACTTGAAATGTAAAGCATCTATTTTAATAATTATTCTTATTAATTGTCATGTGTTAGGTTTTTGAGATTTTATTTTTACCATTAATAAAACATGTTTTATATCATCAAAATTTTGAGAATAACATTAATTAATAAATCAATATTAGTTTATTGACATACCAAACGTGCTTACACAGGATAGTTATTTATTCCAATATTAATTGAAAATACTAATTATGGGGGGAGGGGGGGGGGGGGTGCAGGTTATCTCTAAAGAATTAGGATGTGATTCGAATTTATTTTAAATACAGACATCTTTAAGTAGAGACATCTGTTACTGATACCTCAAACGTACAAGTCTATCTCCTATGCTTATGTAAGAATTCATCAATTTGTCCAATTGTTAAATGAATAAATCATCTCTAATTATGGGTGGGGGGAACGGTTGTTGTTGCTGTCATTTAAATATTAACAATATATTATCATTTTTGTCCCCAAAAAAAAAAAAAAAAGGAAAAGAGAATTCACATTATCTTTTTCCCAAAAAAAAATCATATAATTTTGGTTATATTCAGTAGTTTTTTTTTTTTTGTTTTTTTCCTTTTCCTTCCCTAAAGAGTATTAATATATAATATTAAAAAAAATCCTCCAATGGCATTTTAGTCGCAATACATTTTTCTTTAATAATTATTCTTATTAATTGTCATGTGGCCGGTGTTTGTGATTTTACTTGTCATCATTAACGAGATGTGTTTCATGTTATCGAAATTTTGAGGATAAACATTATTCTTTCAAGAATGAGAGTTATGTTAAAAATCATAACACTTGTGGCCTTTTGGAGAGTGGGCCCGGGCCCGGCCAACGCCTAGACCGGAGTAACTTTGGCTCGCGTCACCTGATTTCGAATTAGGCCTGGGCTTCCCTAAAGCTACGCCAAAAATTAGCGTCTGTTAAACAATTAAAAAAACCCAAGGTCATGAAAACAAAATCAAATGGATTAAAAAAATAAAAAATAAAATGTGTATTTTACACTAATAATTATTTTCTTCATACTTCTGTTATTAAAGCGATCACATATTCTATCAAAATAAAAAATTATAACAAAAATTCACGCTCTAATCTATTATAAGATAAATTATATTATATTAAAATAGTTGTTTTTTAAAATTTTTAAATTTATTCTATATATATATATATATAAAAGAAATTTAAAAGACAAAACAATAATAAAATTCTCTAATAATTACCAGTAGTCATTTTCTGTCACGGCCCTCCAGCATTCCCCATTCGAAAGGCAAAACCAAACACTCCCAAAAGCTAATCAACGCTCTCGCCGAAAATGTTCCGGCAAGCTTCACGCCTCTTGGCCCGAGCCAGCGCGGTGACAAGGTCTCGCGCCTTCTCATCGCAGGTCCCAGCCGCGCCCGCCGTTGATTCGACTTTCGTTGAGTCATGGAAGAAAGTGAATCCAAACATGGAGCCGCCAAAGACTCCATCGGTTTACATGACCCCTCGCCCACAAACCCCCACTTCAATCCCCTCCAAGCTCACCGTCAACTTCGTCCTTCCCTACGCCTCTGAGCTCTCCGCTAAGGAGGTTTGCTAATAAAACCCACTCTGTTGAGCTTCTTGTCTTTGGAGTGTTTTTCTTTGTGATGACGTGATTGAGTTTGTTATTAGGGTTTTGACATTTGGGTTTTGCTTGGATCTGGTTTCAATAGTGTGAATTCATTTTGTTCTTTTTTTTTTCCGGATTTATGGCATCTGGGATTTTGTTTATTTTGGGTTTCGCTTAAATTGTTAGAAAGTGCTGGTTGATCAGTTGCATTTTAGTCACTGATGTCTGTGAATCTGATTTGTTGGATTTGTCGCTCACGGGTTTCTTGATCAATTATCTTTGCATTTCTGTTTAAGTCAACTGATATAGGTAATTTATTTTTTGTGGGTTTTTAAATAGTGTGAGAGCACAAAATAGTTATCATTTAGTAGGGGACTAACATTCATTGGTTTTCTGCTTAATGAGTTTTAGAGTAATTATGCATAAATGGTTTGACTTGTAATCGAGTTCATTTTAGTGACATTGCTGCTATTTCTCTGAGTTTCACACCTATGAAGTCAGTGCTTGTGGATTTTGATTGACAGTTCTAGCTTTGTTATAACTGGTGTCTTTGACCTTACAAGGCCCTGCATGTGCAGTGGGATGGTGGGCTATATCCCTTAGTAATGTCTAGACTAGAAGAATTTAATTCCTCAGAATAAATTTATCTGTGTTTTCTTTGGCGGTTTTTGTGTCCCTTTTGGGAATTTTTCCTGAGAGTGATGCGGAGTGACTGGATTGAAAAGAAAGGGAGATGAAAGGAAAGGCAGTATGAAAAGTGTTTTCGTTTGTTTGGAAAGAGCATAGAGGAGAAAGAAGAGGGGATTGGAGGAAGCGCCATAATCCGCTGCTTCTGACTTTTTATTAAAGATGCTTGTATAATTCATTTTGTTTGATCACTTTTGATGAGTTATTGGAAAAGTCCACTTTAGTTGCTGGAGCTGGTGGAGAAAAAGAGGGTAAAGGATGGCTCCCAGCCACGCCCTAATATAGTTCACTTCTGCTAGTGAAACATCTACTCTGTTATTGTAGCTAGACCTTCAAAGTTTGAGGGGAAAATTTCATTAACCCTAGGATGCTGTCTATATCACAATCCCCGCTTCAGTTACCCCCTCTTTTCTTCCCTTTTTCCTTCTTTGGATGAATCCAGTTTGATCCAGTGTAACTTCTGAAGTTGTCAATTGTGGTAGCTTGGATTTTTAGGAACTAAGAATGGTTGGTTAGTTCCCAACATCAGAACAATGCAAGTTAACACCTCCAATTATCTTACAGTTAGCCAAGCAAAGCTGCAGTGATTTCTAGGCCCTTGTTTTCTCTATAACAAGTTATCAATCTGTAATGTGCCTGATTTTATTGACGGATTGATAGGGTTACTTTATCCACTATGTTTGTCATCATCATGAGGGATCATTACATTGTTAATGACTTTGGTGGTCAAGATTGAGCCTTGAGCTTGTTACATTATCTATTTCATTTTCCAGAGCTCTGTTCATGTAGAACCCTTCCATATGTTTATTATTCTTTTGGGGAAAATGTTTAGTTATACTCTCCATATTGTGTCTCAGGTCGATATGGTTATAGTTCCAGCATCAACTGGGCAAATGGGTGTTCTGCCTGGACATGTACCTACAATTGCAGAACTAAAGCCTGGAGTCTTATCGGTTCATGATGGGAATGATACCAAGAAATACTTTGTTAGCAGTGGGTTTGCATTTATCCATGCAAACTCTGTTGCTGACATAATTGCTGTTGAGGCTGTGCCAATCGACCAAATTGACCCCAGCTTGGTCCAGAAGGGCCTTGCAGAGTTCAACCAGAAGCTCAGTTCAGCTACAACTGACCTGGAGAAAGCTGAAGCTCAGATAGGTGTTGATGTTCACAGTGCACTCAACTCTGCTCTCACAGGCTAATTTTCTCCTACCTCCAAATTTTTCTCATTTTGCTTCCTATTTTTGAGTTTCATTGTGGTTTTCCATCCTCCATGTAATCAGCAAGTCACTAAGATTTGTCAAACATAATTTTACTGTTTTTCTCAGAGGCTTAAAATAAATTATGAGAACAAGGATCCCAATCTTGCTATTTTCTTAGAAATTGTTTGATGGTGGAGATTGCTCCATTTATTCTTTGGAGCAGCTGGAATAAGTTGTCGATATTTGATATAAATTTTTCTTTTCCTTCAACTTTTCAGTAGCATTGGAACAGTTGGAATTCTCGGTAAATATTACTGCAATTTTTTTCTCCTTTTTTTAATTATATTCAGACGGTTTTCAATCGTACATCATGCAGGATAAAGTAAATGACGATTAAAAAATATTAATTAAACCTCCGTTTAGCCTTTAATGGAAGACAGGTAAAAGAGATAAGGATTAGATTACTAAAATATACAAGTGATATGTTAATTTCTAGGTTTAACAATGTAATTGTATTTATAAGTTGAAAAGGAATGCTCTTGGTCAATATAGCAAATCTCAATCAAGAGCGCTCAAAATTTGACAATTTGGTTTTATTAGGGGGCCAAAAAAAAAAAAAAAAAGAAAGACACTCGGAGCAGTTGGTATTGCAATAACAGTAATAAACATCATTGATTTACACACTTCTCACAGACACAAAATAAGATGAACAATCCAATATTCGTCTGCTCACAGTTTATACACAACAACGGAGCAGTTGATACCGAGCAATTGTTTATATTTACACCCGGAATTTATAAATAAAATTGAAAACAAGAAGATACTTGGGAGGAAGACAGACGCCTTTTGTCAGTAAATGCAGCTCCACTAAAATATTGAAAACACGTGCCGAGATTTCCAATTGGAACTTCAAGAGGAACATATTCGGCAAAGCCCCTTTGCATGAGCAGTTAATCCAGCCATTGCTTCTGCACCATTATCCGGAATCCATTCATCTCATTAACAATTTCTTTGATCTCCGATTGCTCGAGGCAAGAGCTACCTGAAACACTACTGTGGGCCCAAAACAATGAGTGAAATGTGGTCACAAGCAAAACAATGGAATCACCAGCGATGTAGACATGTGAGATTAAATCCCTTTAGGGTTTGTCACAACTTCGAGTGTTGCCTCCAAGGGCAACCACCTTCAAATGCCTGCTCTAAAACATCTTCCATCCGCTTAGCCAGGATAATCTGTAAAAACAAAAGATAGTACAAAAACCTGAGACTAAAATTTCAAATTGACATCAGATACAGTATACGGCCACAAAATCTGAGCCATCAGGATTTGGTTTGAAACTGCAATTTTTTTTTTCCTTTAAAATTTCCGCCATTTGAACCAAATTACTTGTTTGTCACTTCCTTTTGATAATGTTTGGGAAAACGATGCTTGTGGACAGCCACATAGATAAAACTCTATATTGATAAAACTCTATATTGCAGCTCCATATATGGATAACCGGATGTAGATTTCAGTTCATTTGTACCAAAGAGAACATATACACATATACTCTATAAGATCAGACTTACCTCCAGACTGGCCAGCACAGCTGCTGGCACTTCAACCAGGTCTTTCAGATTTCTCTCTGGCAGAATAACTCTCTTGATACCATAACGATGAGCAGCCAATATCTGCATATTACGGATTCAAGAATATATCAGTTACACTGTTAAGTCATACTACTATATATCCAAAATAAAACTGCATGCTATCACTGCTAAATTACAGGACCAAGGCTTGGTGGTCCTCAAACAGAATGGTTATAGTTAATATTTAAAACATCTAAAATTAATCCAGGTCA
This sequence comes from Citrus sinensis, assembly GCF_022201045.2. Taxonomy (NCBI): domain Eukaryota; kingdom Viridiplantae; phylum Streptophyta; class Magnoliopsida; order Sapindales; family Rutaceae; genus Citrus; species Citrus sinensis. The sequence goes on from NC_068558.1 coordinate 4,456,057, forward strand.
TGTCATAAAACGATAATCATCAGTTAAGATCATATAATCACCTAGGAGATACCACAAGATGCACTCACACAAGTAGACTCAAATCACATATTTCCATATTCAAATGGTAAAAATTTTATAAGATAACAATCATAATGATGCAAACTACACATTCTTCTCATCTTACAAACCAATAAGAAAACTTATGAGTAGAATCATACCTTATCCTTGACACCACCAACAGGTAACACAAGACCCCTCAGAGTCATCTCTCCAGTCATTGCCGTGTCTGCTCTTACTCTTTTCCGACTAAACAATGAAACCAGGGCCGTTACCAGAGTCACACCAGCAGAGGGCCCATCTTTGGGTACAGCCCCAGCGGGAAAATGTATATGAATATCCCTCCCTTGAAGGAGATTCATTCCGTCCTCGGCCACCAGCTGTAGATCAGTTGCTCTAGCTCGTACCTATAAATGAAGGGAAACCACTTAGCGTTCATTTTTGTCCCCGAGGGGAAAAAAAAAAAGAGACAGAGAGAGAGAAAGGTTTCCGAGTAGAAAATAAGATGATTTCCTATAAATCTCTTTGCTTTGTTAAGTATTTCAAAATCAAAAAGCAAGTGTAAAGCAAATGGATGCATGTCCAAGTACAAACCATGCACAAAAGAAAAAAATTGACCACTGTCCATCTGTGAAACTCTCAAGTCAATCTGAAATATGCAATGACTGCAAAATAAAAGTTCATGTAGCTAAATGAAGACGATATGTGGAATGCAGCAGATTTTTGTTCAATTCTGAATGAGGCCTCAAAATAGGCAAATAATAGAGAGCGAAAAAAATAGTTCCTCCTTAAAGACAATATGACAAGAGTGTAAAATTTCTTCAGATGAAACATAACTGAGAGAATCTGCTGAGAAGTCAGATAGAGACAGCTAATTTCAAATTGGTTTAATCAAACATCTTGCATGAATTTTCACGATATTAACCCCTTAGAAGAATATGCAGATTTTAATTGTTACACATACTGGTTTGACGACTCCAGAATGCATGAACAAGGAATCAAAAACAACTCAAACAGCAAGGTTAAATGGCCTGGCACCAGTAGTAATGGCCGTACCTCCACAAAAGGCAGGAACAAAAAACTATATAGCAATCTAGATAAATATATTACCCATGTCAGTGCTATTTGTGCCGATTCTTTAATTACATCACCAAGTTGTCCAGTAAGATGTAATTCACCCTTTCCCCTCATTGCTGTAGCCTCTACAAACTGGACCTCCCCCCCAAAATTTGTCCAGACAAGCCCAACAGATATTCCAGGAGCTGCCACCCGTTCAGCAGCTTCTCTGTCATCAAACCTTGGAGGCTGCATTACGGAAGAGAAAACAAACACCTTCAGCAGAGGAAGTCATTATGATTACTAAATCCATAAATTGTAAATGGCAAAATCAATTTATCCTTATTCTATCTTTACTTCAGCAATAAAACAGACCCATATTTTTTCTAATTGCTAAGCAGATGTGAACCACACCAGAAGTTGTGAAGCTGTACTTAAAATGTTTAAGAAATTTCAAAAATCAAGCATGAGAAGGAAAAATGCAAACAAAACGAAGAATTATTACCCCCAACACTTTTTCCAGCATAGCCTCATCCACAACCAAAGGTGAAGTGATCCTGAATGTGTTGGATACCTCATGAGTACTTTCACCCATAGGAATGACTTCCATTTCAACTTCTGCTCCATCAGCTAGCCGGTTGTCCAATAATGGTGAACCAAGCCGGTGAACATCTTTGCTCGAAGGGAGAGCTTGCTCTTGCTCTTGCTCTGCAACTTTAACTGCTGCTGCACGAGCTAGTGCAGCCAAGTTCCTCTCAAGATTCCGAACGCCAGCCTCCCTTGTATACCTCTGAATGACAAGTTTCACCATAGCCTACAACGGGAAGGCAACAAGTACAAAATTTCCATATAGTCATGATTCTGACATAATATTCTTCAACCTTTTGGAATTAATGATCCTGAAAGGAATAGGACTTTATATTTTTCATCACCAAAATCTCCTTCATAGCATTGGACATCGTCTTTGTTTTATACGCATATGAATGTATCAAGGAAACATGTTCAATACTGCCCCCAAGGATATGGTCCACTTGTTTGGCCTTTAGCTATATTCTCCTCACACCAACCTGGGAAAGGAGTTAGTTTAAATTGGGGTGGGAATTTAAGGATGGCAATGGAGCGGAGTGGGGGTAAGGAAGCCTCTTCCTTTCCCCAACCACATTTAGAATTTAGCCCCCGTTCCTCACCCCATTTCGCAATAAATTAAGTGGGCTGGGGATGGAAAATCCCACATGGGGACCAGTTTACCTATACCTATCTCATTCCTCATTCACCTATTTTATAAAAACTTTTACTATACTATACCGGTAAAACAAAAACTAAAATGACTCAAACTATACCATCACTAACATATTATAAAGTATTCAAATTAATAGAAATAGAAAAAAAATCTCCAACATATTGCAAGAATATCTTTAAAAAAAAATGTAAATATTTGGATAAATAATAACTAAAAGTAGACACTTATTTATATATAGGGAGATTGGGGCGGGGTAGGAATTACAAAACCAAACGTGACCCCCATAAGAATTTAGTGATTATTTTTCTCCCATTCTCCAAAACTCATCAAAAATTTTCCCATCTGGGGTGGGGCTCTGTAGAGCCCCCAAGCCCATGGAAAATTTTGCCATCCCACCGTGGGATGGGCGGGTGAATGGTTAAAAAAAGACATTGTTTGATTTCCACTAATTGATTACTTAATTCATTACTTGATACATTTTCTAGTCAAAAGAATTATGGATTTTATCATTATTTTTCAGCATTTAAAATTTCTTAACCCAATCCATCCACCTCAAGGTGGTGGTTAATAACTTAGATCAAATTCAAATTTGCAATTGCATAGAATTCACTTAGATAAAAGTGAATATGTGACATGTCTATTGCGTATCAACCAACGGTCTCCAGCAAAAACATTTATGGAAGTTTGCAACTAATTCCTTATCAGCAATGAAAATGCCTACATCTTCGACTAATTATTATCTATTTTAAAAGATTAAAATCTTCTTTTTGATAAATTAACTACCTCAGGAATTTGAAGGAATTCAGATCCCAGCCCATGCTGATCCAGAACTCGTGGAATCAAATGTCGCATGGCTATTCTAAGCTTTTCTTCAGGTGTATATCCAGGCAGTTCAATGACTTCCATCCTGTCTAACAACGGTGGAGGAATGGGCTGCGCCCTGTTTGCAGTTGCCACAAAAATCACCTTTGAAAGGTCAAATGGGACATTCAAATAGCTATAAATTGTTAGTTAAGGAATCCATCTTGCTATACCCGCAATCATCAAATTGTCATTAAATGATAATTAAAAAATAAAATAAAATAAAATGAGCAAAGTCACCGCTGAAGAATAAGCAACTCTATTTATTTACCTCAAACGTTCAACCTTTGCAATGAAACTAATTCACCCAAAAATTAAGCATATTTTTAGATTTTTACCGAAGCTCTTACTGGAGATCAAAATAAACTCATAATTCAAACATAACATTTTGAAACAACAATGTACTTATCCAAAAGAAATAATCACTGAAATGAAATCCTACGAGGATACTGATCATTGAATGTTTTATTCTGCTCAGGGTCAAGAACCTCTAGCAGAGCTGAAGCAGGATCTCCACGTACATCAGAACCCGTCTTGTCAATCTCATCAAGCAACATAACTGGATTGCAGACACCAACCCTCTGAAAACCAAAATGCAGTAGAAAAAATTGGGTCACTCTCCTCAACTCCCTCGAAGTACATAGAAACACACAACAGAGATGGAGAAGAAAAGTAAACAACACCAAAATCAGATATAAGAATCCCATGGTTGAATAAACATCATATAAAGAATCCTGTCAGCTTAACCCATAACTCTTCCAAATGCTGGCTACTGAGCCACATTAAAGCATCAGGATATACTAACTACTTAGACAAAGAAAGTGAATTGAACCGAATGATATAGATAAAAAGATAGAGATTTCAAACTTCAAAATTCTAGCCACCGACCCATGAATCAAATAATCAGCAAATTCTTGAAAATTGCCATGTAAAATAAAGTGTACCCGCCTCTACTTGCACGCATGATAGAGTATGCGTCAACAGTAACACAAGCTTTCACATCAATGCAGACTTGTGAGGGTATTAGGAACATTATCGACTCCTACAGCTCTATAAGTACATATGTTCTATAAAATTGTGTGTGCATGCATGTTAAGGAGATTAGAGCAAAAACATTTTGTTTTTTTCCTTTTTAAGTATTTGTAATTTGATGGTTCCATAACATAGACTAATTCAAAAGTGTAGGTCATGAATAATCACAAGAAAAGAAAGAAATCGTAGTGCACTTCTTCGATCTATACTATACCAAAGTTTTACTGGAAGCATTTATATTTGTAAGGGGATTTCTTACAAAAAAACAGCAATTAGACTGAATATCAGATTTTTATTGTATGAATAACATTTTTTACCTTCAATCCATCAATAAGACGACCAGGCATACTTCCAATGTATGTCCTCCTGTGCCCTCTAATATCAGCCTCATCCTTGACACCTCCAAGAGAGATGCGTATAAATTTTCTGCCCAAAGCCGACGCAATTGATGATGCCAAAGATGTTTTCCCAACACCTGGTGGGCCAACAAAACAGAGAACTGGCCCTCTTGCATCTGGTTTAAGCTGCATTGGAAATAATTACTCACAATTAATATTTGAGGAAAGCATAAACATCAAGGACACTTAACTATCAAGACTTGATAATCGGTCCACCTTGCGAACAGCCAGATATTCAATAATACGCTGCTTGACCCTGACTAAACCATAATGATCGCTGTCAAGACGTTCTTTTGCAGCCTTTAGGTCCAAGTCAATTTCTTCACTGGCCTTCTCCCATGGAAGATCAGCAATAAGCTCCAGGTAAACTCGTGAACTGGTATATCCAGGTTGCTGTGGCTGCATTTTCTTAAGCCTCCTGAAATTGATTGGAAAAAAAGGGGTAAACGAGTAAACAACCATAGATGTCCCTCCAAGAGTAGCAGAAAAGTTAAGCATGAGAGACATACACTTGATCAAAGCAATGAAAACAAGATTTTTCAAAGTTCACCATTGAAAAATAGCAAGATGGTAAAATTTTCTCAAAGTAGGTAATCATAAATGCACAACCTGCTCCTGATGATGAAGTTTTACAATTCAATATCTAAAATTTAGTTTCTTGAACATCTTAAGAAAGCATCCCCTCACAAAAAGGAAACATGCCGAATGTGTCTAGCCATAGTAAGACTGTCACCATTTATTAAGTGTTCTCCAGAAAATCATACCTCAGCTCTTTCTGCACATGCTTCCAGATATTTGAAGGCATTCCTGCACTTTGCATCTTTCTTTCTAGAGCAACTAAATCATCCTCATCATCGTCATTATCACCAAGCTCTTCCTTTATAGCCCTCATCTGCATTACATGTTAAATGACTTTCAAGGATTTTACACTTCCCAACTATATTGTAGTTAGCACAAAAAAAATAAAACAAATAAATAAATAAAATCTCTAATATGTTCTTAAAAGAAATTTATTGACCCATTCGTAATACATACACATAGAATCTCAATTATCAACAAAGCACATAAGTGAGGACAAAAAGGATACATACGAAATTCATATTAGAGGTGGTAAAGCCTAACTATCAATCTCATCTAATTAGAAACATAAGTAAACACCACCAATAAATGATGAAAATGTTTAACAACTAAAGGGCATATATTCTGTCTACAACATAATATCGCCATCCTCTTACTCTTTGCTTAATGAAAAAGAAGTTGGTATTTCACAAATTCAACATAGTATTTTGATTACCATAGTATTTTGATTCAGATAAGAAGAAAAAGAGAACTCTTATTCTGGTTACTTCAGGACAACTAACAAAAGCTTCCACAAAAATTGCTTATAAAGGTGCAACCTTTTCTGTCGAATTGATTACCCATGTTTTACATCCATATAGAGTTATAAAAGGAAAAATAAAAAATCTACGATAGATGCAAGGATACGGACCTGCTGACGCAAAAGAAACTCTTTCTGTGATTTTGACAATTGTCCCTCAACCTTTTGTGTAATCTTCTCTGCTACTCGTATTGACTGTCAAAATTTAACATTTAAATGACTTCATAAAAGCAAGATTCAACATGCGAAATGTAATCATCAGCTAATGAATAAATACCTGTAAATGCCTGTCAACCAACTCAGTGGCTTTTGAAAGCCTTACTTTTAGGTCAACTGAATCCAACATCACTAGCTGCTCTTCAAAACTTATCTCAAAGCTTGCAACAAAAATATCTGCCAATTTGTGAATGGGAACTGTCTCCAAAAGAACTTTTGTCCTTCCACCAGTTTTTTGTTTCTGGGAGCAGAAGTTATGTTATTAATCAACGGAGAACATAAATTATAATGGAATTCACAATTAGGTACAACATCTTAAGTAAAACAAAGAATCTAGCACACATTTTGGTTGGGTGAATTAAAACCTGATTTTAATAGCAGTAGTATGCCCACAGAATCACTTTCAGAGCCAATTAGAATGTTCAGGATTCAATTAACACTCACGGACATTTCATGCTAATCCCAGAAGATTCCAAGAGAATAGATCCAATGCAATAAATCTTACCTGCTCAAGAACAGATATAAGTTCCATGGCAGTAGCTTTGAACTGACGAGACAAGGCGATGAAATCTGGATCTTGCTCCACTTGCTCCATCTCTATTTAAGATTTAAAAGAAGAAGCTACTCATTATCAGTGATATAAATGTCATAATGAAGAGTTTAGGAAAGGGCATTTGCATCTAACATGGGTGACACAGGCCATAGAATAAACCTTGAAACAAGATATATCTCGTGATGTGTGACTATCAAACAAAAAGAAATTCTAGGACAAGACATAAATTTCACTCCTAAAGGTTCTCTAATAACACATGCCAAATATACAAATCCTCTTCCCTTGGAACCAACATTTCAAACTCATATTTTTACTCTTCTATTGGATGTTTTCATATTAATACTCCTCTCGGATATCATGGATATTTAGACAATAAAGACTCCATAATATCCTATGCTTCACTTTTGGACAGCCAATAACTAATTTAGCAACACCATACAACTCGGGCAAGAAATAGAGGTAAGATTAACATGGAAAATTATCAGAGAACAGACAGGTTAAAACTTAAAACCGATGGTTGCTGGGGAGACAACCCCATCATACCGCTACAAAAACCACGTCCTCCATGGAAGCTGAATCCACATGGTTTTACATATGAACACTACAACTTCTTGGGAAAGCTTGGAAAAAAAGGAAAATATTAAAACTTATGACCCATACTCTAGAAGAAAACACACACCCCTCATAATTAGATACAAAAGAAAAAGCAACTGAAAACTTACCAATCTTGGTCATCTCAAGTGAAGATATACGTGCAGTATAATATGTTCCTCTTGTGCTAAGTTCTTGGACACTGAACCTGCACAAGCCTTCAAGCACAACAATGTACGTCACTCTCCCACTTGGTTTCTCCACCCCTCTCGAGAGATGCAGCGCACGAGCTGCCACTCCCCTGAAGAAATTGAAAATCAATTGTGAAGTCAGTCTGGGAGATGGCCAATCAAGAAAATTCGAGTTGTAACATATAACATAACTTAAAGTTCGATACAAATAAATATACCTGTTGTGCCAATGGATAACTTCCTGCTGATTCTTCCCATCCGATGCCCCAACTTGAACCTTGGAAGCCCGCTCACTGGAATCGCCTCCAACACCACCTGAAAATTAAATCCACTGGATGATCATTTCCTTTTCCATCAAACACACACGTCCAAAGCAAAAAAAAATGCAAAACAATACTTACTCACCTTGAGAAACAGTGGGGCCCACTGACGTATCAGCAGCAGCATCTCTAACAGGCAAGATTCCAATCAATCCCTTCTCTTCTCTCTGCCACAGCTCCTGCTCCACCAATTTCACACTGCATCAATCAAATCGTTATTTTGTGATCACAAAGTCAAACAAAAAAAAAGTCAACAAGGAGTGAGAGGAATATAGAATAGAAACCTGCTAGGTGAAGTGCATCGAATTCGAATAATGGCGCCAGGTAATAGAACTTTGTTCCTGAACGGAAGAATTCCGAGGCGATTCGGTAACTCGACGGATTCCGTCATTTTGCAGCAAGTCGGTACACGGAGTGAAAACAGAACTTAAAAAGACAGCAAGTGTCGTTTGTCTTATAGAGATGAAATCAATTTATTTTTTTATTTATTTTTAAAAAAAAAAAAGATTTTCTTTTGATAATTACATAAAGAGGAAGAGGAGAAAAGTAAAACAAGAATCAAAGAGTCAGCGATGGGGAGAAGGCTTGTTTGTTGGTAGGTGAATTTGGTTTGGTTTGGTTGGACTAAGTCAGAACTCAAAAGCCGGTGTCCGAATTCTCTCCCTTCTCTGATTTCGCTACCGCGCTCTCTCTCCTCTAATTTCTCATATTGCTCACCATCTGAATTCACAGGCGTATCATATTGCTTTGCTTCGTTCGGTTTTGGTTTTTGGATTTTCTGAAAGTGGACTGGAGATTTCGAGTATTTTTTCAACTAAACCCCTTTTGTTTCCGGTTTTTATCTTGGAAGCCTAGAGTTTAGTTTTTTTATTATTATTCGCCGACGGTGTGACTTGAATGGTGTAATTACTCTTGATGTTAATCGTAAGCAGATGAATTTAAGCATCTTTAATTTGATTTCAAAATAACCCCCTTGGTTTCCAGTTTTTATCTTATTAGGTATCGTTTATAATTTTTTTTTTTTTGCATAAATTAATTTCACACTAAAGTATTGGTGGAGTAGAAAACACAGTTACATTTAATAAGAACAAATTATATAATAATATCACGTTAATATTTTATGGAGAATTTAAATCCTTAATACCATTCAAAATGATGATTGAGAAATTAGTACTCATAGTTATATATATATATATATATATATATTTCAAAATGTTGCTGTCATTAATAAAATACTTAATAACCTGTGGGGTGGATAGAGCAAGATATTATAAGTATAAAGCATATGGGCCTACATAACTAAATGCCAAATCTTGACCCCATTTTGTTGACCGTTTAGTGTGTATACTTTTTTCTATCATCTGTATAATTTTTTTTTATGTCTAAATTTCTTTTAAGTATTGCCATTTATAAATACATTAAAATCCAAAATTGATTGATAATTTATATACACACACTTTATTGTACAGCTTAGAGATATATCCACCATTAGTTCAAAACTTGATTCACACAAATACACATAAATATATATCAAGGGGTGTGGCTTAGTAATTTATCATTGGACTTGCTTCTTTCTAAAAAATGTATCACGTTCTTTTATATTTAAAAATTAGGGTCTCTTTATGATGCGGTTTAAAAATCCCAATATTAACAGTGAGATTAATGTGGACCATTAGATGAAATCTACTGTTTATAGTAACTAAATAAGATAAAATTAAAAGATTTATCATGTAGGTAACTTTTTATTGGTTAAATTCAATAAATGATAAGAAAAGAAATCATACTAGTTAAATAGGATAGAGAGAGACTTATAACTTGAAAAGAGGAAGAAATTAATTCAAGTACAACAATTAAAGGCCGCAGAGATCTGATGATTTAATGCGCTATACTTTATACATATAAAATATAATTAATTATAATGTTTATAAATAGTATAAAAATTACATAATATAAATTCTTTGTTATACGTCAGTTATTAAATAAATTTCACTCATAGACTAATTGTATTTTTATCTTATACCACTACTTTATAATTACATTGCTTAATTGATGTAGAATTCGTAATGCATTATTGTTGATTTTGATAAATTATACGCACATTGAAAAGTGAAAAAGGGGAAAAAACTTCATACATTATAACAAGATATAAGCTAGAGCTAAATTAAATTAAGATTTAAGGAATTACTTGCAGCTTGGATAACTGATAACTATCTACTAAAGAGAAGTGAAGGGTAAAGGTGTTTCATTTTAAATCAAGTGGCTCATAATAATCCCTTTACTGATACTGTGATTTCCTTGAGCAGCACCATAAAGAAATCATAAAAATTAATAAGACGTTAACCTCCGTTTATGTCAACTAACTATATTCAACCTGATGTTAACATTATTTCTAATGAATTTCTAAGAACTTAATAATCAAAAGTTTAAAACACATACATGACAAAGTAAAGTAAATGGATAAGTATAATATAAGCATCTTAACAGAGGAAATAAATAAAATCATTTATAATAATTTAATGAACGATGTAACACAGGTCAGTAGTTGATAAAACCAAATCTCATAGTAATATTATTGAGATTATTCTTAAAAATATTGTCATGCACATTTGTTAGTTCATATTTATTTGTAAATATATGGATTGTTTGTTTCTCTAAATTTTTTTTTTTTATTTTAAGAGCCAGTTTGGTGATGTTATAACTTTTAAAATTATTATTATTGGCTATGCTTTACAAATAATTAGATGTAAAGATTATTATTTACATGTTTAATAAAATTTGTTTGTAAAAGTATTGCAAGTTTCAAAAGTAGTAGTATATATTTGATAAATCTTACTACTGAACTACTGACTACTGTAAGAATGCAAATGGCTATAATAGATATGATCTTAAATAAAATTTATTTGCACATTTATTAATAAAATTAATTTGCACATTTATTAACATGTAGATATAATATTTTGTATTGTGTGTATTTAATAACCAGTAACTAAAATATTTTTTATTTTATTATTTTTTGTTACCTCAATTCAATATAATTGGTAATAATAATAATCTCTTTAGGTTAAAAATTTTATTTTTTAATTGAATAAGAATAAGTTTGAATTTTTATAATATACATGAGGAAATAAATGGAACTGTATTAATTACAAAACTAATTTTGAAAATTAGATGTTAAAAAGCTACTTCTCCTTTCTTTTCGCTTCAGGATGGGGTCATTTCATCAAAAGTAATTTTTAAAAAAATTTACAAAACACTAAAATTAGTTTTTAATTTTTAAAAATTACTTTTAAGTCTCTCAAAAATAATTTCAAACAAATCCTAAATTTGAAATTAACTTATTTTCGGACATTTTCATTTTCAATTAGATTAACAATATTAATGAAAGAGAAAGAGTATTATATAAATTGGTTATTGTTGTGGCTTATTATATCATTGTCAGGCATTCTATATTATTTAAAAAAAAAACAATTATATAATACACATTTGTTTGTCCAAGTAGAATTTGTATTTGTAATTGCAGCAATTACTCGAATAAAAATAGTTCAGACTTTAGGTGAATGATTAAAAAACACAAAAGTATGGGGCCGCCTTGATAATGTTGGACTTATAAGAAGAATAACTTATGATGTCGCTAGTTCTGAGCCGTTAGATCTTCGCCTGAGAGTTGCGCGTCCTCGTAAGCCAGTGAGTCCGTACGAAAGCCAGCAAAATTGGGTGAGTGAGATTCCTGTGGGCCCAGGTGAGTTAATACGGCACGTGGCATATAGAGATAGGAAAAGGGCGGTACCGGTGGATCGGGTTCGGGTGTGGGAAAGGATGACCATACAAGCTGGATAGTGTGGAATAAATCACATTTCAAAGAAGATAAAATATTTTTAATGCCACGAGTTTTGAATATGGTCGAATACAAATTATTAAATAAAAAATAAAAAAATCCTGCTAAAACGTGGCGGATACTTTCCGTGGACGAAAATTATTCAATAATGCAGCACGGAAATCATGTGCACTGCTCACAATCACAAATAATAGTGGTCTCCGTTCACTCTAATTATGAAAAAAACAGAAATTAAAACACAGTAAATTAATTGTACATTACAACTTGCAAGTTGCAACTGTTGTAGACTTTTCATTAATAATTGCAAAGTTTCGTTATTTTATGAATTTATACTTCAACTTGTGATTTGCGAGGAAAGAATCGATTAAAGAAGCAGGGCAAAGGGCCCCGTTAAATCAAGTAACAATCTCGATTTATGTGGATCTAATCAAGTCCTTGCTCCCATGATTCGTAGTCACAACTTACAAACTTGACTTTTTTATAAAAAAAATTAAATGATACTAATATTAATATTACAACTCATATTATATGATATTATAACTGATATTTACAGTCAAATAATTATTAAGATTAATTTATATTAAATTTTATATAATATTGTCCAGATTTTATCTTATTTGAAATTCAAGAAATGTTTATTTCACTTATATTTAAAAAAAAGATATTGTATTCTCTCAATTATGAAAATAATTGAAGAAAATTGTGGAAGGCTCAAACTCATGCCTTCACGATTGTGGGGCAGAACTACGATAAATGACTAACTTGACTCTTAAAAACTAAAAAAAAAATATGGTAACTAATGACTTACGGGGAACCATTTTATTCATTTAGTCATTTGTTTGTTTATATTATCGTCAAAAGTTGCCTGTTCTGAATTGAATTTATAAGTCTCTTATTGGTTATAAAATTATAGAATTGTGGAAGGTTCGAACTCGTGCCTTCACAATTGTAGGGTAGAGTTATGACGAGTGACTAATTTGACTCTTAAAAAAAATTTTTTTTTTTTGGTAACTAATGACTTCAAGGTAACAATTTTATTTATTTATTTGTTTGTTTATATTATTGTCAAAAGTTGCTTATTGTAAATAGAATTTATAAGTTTGTTCATGGTTGTATGTAGGGATGGCAATGGGCACCACCTGCAGCGGGTTTGCCATTACCAAACCCAAATCCAAACCCGCACAAAATTTAAATTATCAAACCCACCCGCAACCCGCAGCGGGTTTTAATAATTACCAAACCCGCAATGATATCCGACGGATTTTTTGCGGGTTTTCGTATTTAAAATCACAAATGTTTAATATATAAATTTATAATAATAACCTTAAATTTCATATAACATACTCAATTTTATATTTAAATAATGTAAATGAAAAATTAAAATTTCCACATCAATTCAACACAAATTCTCAAATTTAAGTATAAATTACACAAATCCATTTAAAAAACACAAACTAGTATCTAAAAATAATAATTACATTTCATATTATCATTTAAAATAAGCTCCAAGAGAAGATATTCATTTCATTCACCACCATAAGCACCCATCCAACACAATGCCTATAATAATAATTAAGATTAATATTTTCAAATACTAATTCGAAGGAAAATGCCTTTAGTTTTCTTTAGATTATGACTTTAGAATAGGATATAGGCCACATACACACATACACAACTTTGAGCCTTTGGCTATTTGGTAATTTAATTAATGACATTATTTTCTTTATACATTTTTAGATTAAAATTAAATTAAAAATATTTGAAAAAAATATTGCGGGTTTGGTGGATATCTATGCGGGTATCCACCGGATATAAGGTTAATACCAAACTCACCCGCATCCATGTGCGGGTTTTAATTTATAATATTAAACCTGCCCGCAACGGACAGATTTTGACGGATGAATTTACGGATTTGCGGGTACAATTGTCATCCCTAGTTATATGCATCAAAATTATAGAACTGTTGTTAAGGTAGGCGGGCTCATTGAGGGGATCAATATAACAAATGTGTTCGAAATTGCAAGCACTATAGTGTCAAGCACTATAGTGTCGTCGCGGAGTTACCTTTAAGATGTGTATTTGTCGTACTTGACTGCCAATAATTATTTTGGGGAGACTTTTACAGGTCATCAGTTGAGACCAAGGCCTGCAATTGCACAATTCAAATTGGATTTGGATAATCAATGTGGGGGCAAAAAATGGAGAACCTCTTGGGTTAAGACTTTGAGGTCTTAAGTCAACCAGCGGGCCTGGCACGTTAATAAGTCATAAGGTTGTGTTTGGTTGGCAAGGGTCAAGAGAGGTAGGGGTGGCAAAAATATTTATTTGGTCCGGATTCGGATTGTACCTGTGCGTTACTTAGTTTGGGTATCAAGTCGAGTCGATCTTAGACATCACGTGATAAACCTAGAGTCCGGCTAGGAACTCGGATTTTATTAAAAAATTATAAAATATATATTATTTTAAATATTTATATTTATTTGACTTATTTATTACACATATATAAAGTTTTAAATACTTAAAATTTATATTTTCATGTCAAATTTTGTTGAAATAAATTTAAAACTTATAAAATTACAAAAAAAAAATACACATATAATATTAAAAAATATAAAATCTGAATACCCAGATTAAAACCCAACCCGATACTGGGCTTAAAAAATCCGACCAGAACATTTAAAAACTGCATTCAGGCTGGGTCTGGGCATTGCGATACCTTAACCCAATATGAGGTTTTGCCAACGCTAAGGTGAGGGGAGCGGAAAGGAGATGGATTTAGATTTTTTTTAATGACTTTTTTTTTGGCTGGTTTTAGTTGACTGGAAATCAGTTTCTAGAGGAGCTTTTTTTTTTTTTTTTCCTGAAAGGGTTTTTAGAGGAACTTAAAATCCATGAAGTTAAGGAATTTTAATTCTGCACCAAGGGTAAGGAGTCTAAATTTCTCACTAATTCTAAAATAAATGTTTCAACATTATCCTCTACATAAGTTAAAATAACATATTAAATAGTTTAATAGATATAATTTATTTATTTTATTAATTTTAAATTACTAATATTGAAGATCAGTGACCAGTCACAGTTGGATCGCCGCCATACAACCGCCGGAAAGCGATCGGACCAAGTGAATTCTTCATCAATTTTTAGACCAATTAAACTGCCAAGAGCCAATTTAAAACTTCAGGGCAATGAAAACGGCATTAGAGAGCTTTTTTGGGCTCAAATCTCAATAAATATTTAAGAAACTTTTAACTCTTCCTTTTCCAACACAATTGCAACCTTTTTTTTTTCCCCCTCGAATGAGTTGATCATTAGTTTCTGATAATTTTGATGCAATTTTGAAGAAGAGAAACTCTATTCCCACAATGATCCGGTGACTGTTTGGCGGTGATGCGGCGGCTCTTTGCCATTTGTCTGGCATTAGATTTATTATTTTTATTAACGTTATAGTTTATTTAGGAAATAATTTAAATTATTTAAATAGTTATGCATTAGTTAAGTTGATTTCAAAATAATATTAATTAATTGTAAGTACGATATTCAAGTATTCAACTTATTTTATTTATTACTTGTTTAATTTTTAAATTAAATTATTCATAGTTTGATTATTTTAAAATTATATTTGGAATTCAATTATTGTGATCACTCGTATTTTTGTTTTTTTTTTCTTTTTACAGTTATAATTATAATGATTATTACACCTTGTAACTATTAAAAAACAAACAATATTTTACTTTTAATTAAAATCATTAGGAATTCAACTTTAATTATAATATTATTGTTGTTGTTGTTATTGCTATTGTTGTTGTCGACATTATTATTATTAGTATATTTAAATTATTATTTTTATGGTTGTTGTTGTTGTTGTTGTTGTTGTTATTATTATTATTATTATAGATGATTATGATAAGGACAATAACTAACTAAAAATATTTTGACAACTTGTAACAGTCCATTTTGATTACTAATTGATGAATGCACCATTAAAGAATTGGAGGTAATGTTCTTGAAAAATAGACGACTTATTGTATTTGTCTCTAAAGTACAATTTTACATTAGTTGTTTTTTCAAAACAACATTGATTGCTAAACGTAATTAGGGTAGACAATGGGTCGATTCGATAATGAATTTTAAAGAACCGATAAGAATATAACCAAAAAGAAATTGGAATTGGAACCAAATTTTTTAGGTAGGTCCTTCAAATAATTATATTTTTATTAATTTCATTGAATCAAAAAAATTAATTTTTTTATTTTTTATTTTCTTATGTCCTCTCAAATTATGCTGCCTGGCACTGTTTTAATATAAAAAATTAAATGATATTTTTTTTTATTTGATTTTTGTTTTAGGGGAAAAAATACCGAACATGAATTTGAAAATTGAATTGAACCAAATTTTTTACAATGATTTTGGTTATGCCTAGCGCTGATGCTAATGGTATCTTTTTTTCAATAATATTTGGCTGTCAAAAGGATTTCACAATTTTTTTCCTCATTGTGAGCTGAAAACTATCCTCAATTAATTGAGAAGCATTGTTTTTAATAATAATTTTTAGAAAGAATATGTCACATGTCTACTCTTAAATCTAGAGTATTCTTGAAGAATTTCATAAACAACAAATATGAAAAAAAAAGAGGTATCTACAATATTATAGTATAATAGTGTATTAATATATTTATATGGCCGAAATTTATTGTCTTTCTATTTCACTATAATCATAATTATAATTTTAATTGTAGTTAATTGTGGTAGTTTAAATTTTAACTGTTAATACAATTACTACTAAAATTAAGGAACTTATCTATTGGATGGTAAATAAGAATCAGGTTAAGCTGAAAATTTCAATTCAATGTAGTACTAAATTCTAAATAAATGACAAGTATAGAACCAAAACCAAATTTTTATTTCTTATAAAATATAACTTTTTTAAGTTGTTTGGGGAGATGGTTATGCTAGAGAGGGGGAGGGAAGATAGAATAAAATAAAACAAAATAACAAATTTTTAATAAAGATAATCCTGAAAAATAATAATATAAATTGAAAAGCAGGTAGTTGGTGAGATAACTTGAAGAGGTCAAATGTCATTAGTTAATATGAAATTGTATAATTAAAGTGTAAAGAATATAACTAAAGTCTAACATAAGAAATCAAAAAGAAAATTTTTTCACATCCACTAGGGAGGATTGTACAATTGAAGTGCCCATTAATTTCTAGGAGTTAACCGCATTAAAAGCCAAATATTTGATAAGCGATGTTAAAAAACACCTCTAAATAACCATTTATAAATGTTCATTGACCCAAGCCCATTAAAAAGTGTGAATATCAGCGCCGAATGGGCGTGAGTATCCATCCACTCACTGGCCCAGGCCCAATAAAAGCTTCGGACGACACAAAGGGTGGAAATACAACATACGCATTACTCACTGTTTCTGTCATCCGCCAAATTTTGTCTCCCATACCATAAGATAGATCCCTCTTAGTTTTCTATTCTATTCTACAATTTTTTTTTTTTGAAATAACACAGCCAAAACCGCACTACTGCAGTCTGGTTGTTATTTAAATCTCTAACAGCAGCGGGAGAAACAGCAACGAAAATGGCGGCCTCGTCGCCAGCCCTAAGCAACAACAGTACCGATTCTCCTACCGCCACGTTGCACCGTGACACGCCGCCCAAAACCCTCCGCGGCCTCAACAAGCCCAAGTGTATTCAGTGTGGCAACGTCGCTCGCTCCCGGTAACTATTTCATTCTTTCTTGTTTCTTTTTTCTTTTTATAATATTTTCTAGGTTTGTTCATAAGAGCATAATTTATCTCAAATTGATTTCAAGAACAAGAAGCAGTTGATTTCTTGGCGTAACGCTAATTGATTGATGAATTTAAATATTTTATTTTTAATTTTTTTAATTTTTTGCAAACGGTGAAATTGCATTTCGACGTTTAAAATTTCCTCTAAATAGAAGGAAGGTCTCAAAAGTCAAAACTTAATTGAATGTGATGAAATCTCCAGAAAGCTCGGATAGTTGGATTGATCAGATTATAAGCTTATTGTTAGATATTAACACGACGCAGTAGCACATGTTGTGGATTCATACTTTTTAAAATTGGTTTGTGTCAATCTTCATTAACTGTTCCAAGTTATTGATTTGGAGTTGAGTTGTTTCCTAATGATCTCAACTTCTAAAGTTTTAGGGGAACTGACCTAGTTGGTGTTTGTGCGATGACTTTAACCCAGTACTTGGTCAACCACCGAATGCATGTTGTCTATGACATTATAATTACTATTATGGGATATTTACAATGTTTACTTATCCTGTATTCGTTATCTGTGTTCTAGGGGAAGTACATATTAGTGCTCAGCTTAACTTGACTGATACAATTCAGCATTGATTGGACAATACATTTTGATTTAGCTTGTTTTCCCGGTACTCTAGCAGTTGTTACTGATGGTGCTTAAGACTGCTGAAAATGTTTTAAGGGACTGCCCACTGCGTAGTTTTTGAATTGATTTCTGAGATTTCTGAAAATATAGATGAATCTATGAAATCTTATTACATCACAAGCATCACATGCATTCTTCTGTTGCCCAGAGCTGTTTGAGGAATTCATATATTCTCTTATGGTAATGAATTGGATTACTTGTTCAGGTGCCCATACCAGTCATGCAAGAGTTGCTGCTCAAAGGCACAAAATCCGTGCCACATTCATGGTATGCCTTTTCACCTGGATTCATTTGATAAGCTTGCTCAACATATACTACTCGTGCTCGCAAATAGTATCAAACTCTGATTTTGCCTTGCCCCACTGTTCTGGGAAGAGGAGGTGTTAGTAGAGATATAGGCTATTGGCAAAATTTATTTAGTCAACAAAGTTTGGGACAAATTTAAGGTTTCAGTAGATCATTCTAC
Organism: Citrus sinensis; assembly: GCF_022201045.2. Classification (NCBI taxonomy): domain Eukaryota; kingdom Viridiplantae; phylum Streptophyta; class Magnoliopsida; order Sapindales; family Rutaceae; genus Citrus; species Citrus sinensis. Next base: position 4,474,669 of record NC_068558.1, read on the forward strand.
GATGTAATAATCAAATTGGGCACGCTAAGCATGCTTGTTACATTCAAGTCTTACTCAACTACTTAGGGGCTCATTGGCAGGCACATCACAATTCACTTTCTCTTTTCCAGTTTTCAACTCTAATATAAAATGGTTGATAACATCATGTCCGAAGTACTTTTGGCTATTTTAGAACAAAATATTCTTTCACATCTGGCTCCAATGCCTAGTTGTATGGTTATGACCTATCATTCATTTACACGTATGGTTGCTTGCATGGCCGATTTATATGCTTCTATTAGTTAATGTGTTCTGGAGTTGAATACCTTTTACAAATAACCTGAAGCAACAATGATGTAGAGCCGAAAATAGTCATAATGAAGTATGACATTAGGTGATTTGTGACCTAAATCATGAGGAATAACTTAGGAAGAAAACTTGATAATTTGGTCTATCTCTAATTGCTTTGTTTGAACTGTCCATGTTACCACCATGTCTTTTATATCTTTTTCTCTTATAATATAACTTTGTTTAAGTAAAGGATGAAGGATTTCTCCATGGTCATGATAGTGTTTGGTTAATAATCTGAATCAATTTGTGAAGGTGAAAATGTTAATGAACACTTCTATTCAGAAGGTATGAAATTGAGAATGTACATGTTGCCTGTGGAGGAAAGGAATTAGTACATTAATACTTGCAATTAGCTGTATAAATGCATCATTAAGGAGTAAGCATCATGAATTTGAGCTCCCCTTTGTTGGTTTTTTGATGAGAACTAACTTTTCTTCTTGTTCTCTTTTCCCTTCCTCATCATTTTCCATTCTGTTGAGAGAATGACCTTGATTTTGTATTTTCATGGGAAATACAGTTTTGAAAGCAAATGCAACTTTCGCCGAAAAGACACCAACTTCAGGCACTCCTTCAAGTGAGCAGAAGTCAAGTGATGTATCCCCTTCTGGGTAAGTTGTAATATCAGTTATTCAGACTCACTTGTCCATCAAGCTTCCAACTGCGTAGTTAAAGTTTTTTATGCTTCCGCTATTTTATATGCATTCAGGTCCAGGTTTAGGTATATAGCCAGTCATGATCTCAAACTTGGGGATGTGGGGAATTGTTTCTATCTCTGTTGGGCCTCTCATGTGTTTCTGATAAGTATATTTCACAAAATATTACTGCAGCCTAACTGTTTGGAAATATAATGTTCCTTGAGAATTGTATTGTCTTTCTACATTCCTACTGCTGTGCTCAAATTCTTTTAGTGTCTGGTGTTGTTTGCACATTTACCAGTCAATAGTGTCTATTCACTAATTATTAATGAGCATATATAAGTTGGAGAAACTGATGACATCAACCTCCTATTGGAATGATATAAATGGTTGAGAAATTGCAATCCTACATTCAAGGTTTTTTTTTTTTTTTTTAACATTTTAGAGATAAGAAATTCATTGCTTTTTTTTTTTTGAGAAGCATTGCTATTTGATTATTACTTTTATGAAATTTTAGAATTACTCCTCTAGTGATAGGCTGTTTCTCTCTAACGTGCTTAATTGTGTTTTCCAGTGCTTTAAAGTGACTTCTGTTTGCCTTATAATATCGATCTTTTACTCGTTGGACATTTTTCAGGACTTCACTTAGAGTTGCATCACTTCGGCAACTCTCCAGCAATTTTGCTCAATTCAATAATGTGCAAATGCCTCTGCGTTCAAGGAAACCATTGACTAGAAAGGTTAGTTGTTTACTGTCATCCTTGAAGATTGTTATATGTGGATTAAGCATGAGTTTTACCAATATGGGAAACTATCTCAGGATGCTGCAGCTATAAATGAATGGAGATTTTCAAAGTTAAAGGAACACAGGGATAGAAACATTGAAGTTGAAAATGAAGCTTTTGACCGTTACGTGCAGAATATTAGTTTACTTGAGGAGGTATTTTCTGTGAAATCTATTACAGATGGGTCCAATGAGGACGAGTCCACTATAGCAAACCCCGATTCGAATTCTGTTGAAGACAGTGAGATGATGACGTCAGGCCATAAATTGAAACTTAGATCAAACCCAACAAGAAGTGAAAACTTCAGGAGGAGGATGGCACAAACCGTTGATCAGGGATTAAAGAAGCTTCAATGTGAGTTAAACGACAAGGCTGATGACCTAAATGACCAAAAGGAATTTGATAAAAGTTCAAAAAAGGCAAAATTTTGGTGGTCTGACAGGTCGATAGCTTTAAGTGATATCATTGACAAGTTGAACAAAGCCCGGAGTGACGAGGATCCTAAGTCTTACTTGAAGTTGAAATATCATCTCCACTGTCTGCATGCAAAGTCCAGTGAAACTGAAACTCAAGAATATGTTGTATCAGAGATGCAAACCGAGAAGGACATGGCATCAAGAAAAGAATCAGGTTATATTTTACCAAAATTGTTTACAACTGCTGAAATTGATCAAGAAACTCTCAATAGCGTCGATGCACACTTCTGTTCCCTAGAAAACATAGAAGATCTATGATCTGTGGCACGATGCCTGAATCAGGAATAGACTGTAAGCTAGGTTTTGTGTGACAAACCTTCTCTAATTCTGTGATTTAATATAATGGTTAAAATCAGTTCCATCAACATGCATGTTGCCTTCAATACATGTTCTTAGGCTGAAATTTAGCTTTTCTTTGTACTGCCATGATCATGCAATCTGGTGTCCTGAGCAGCGTATCATTATATTCATCACGTTGGTGTGTTATTTTATTTCTTTGCTATGGTTTTTGTACATAGTTATCCCTGAAACGCATTTAGTACTTGAATCGTATCTTTGATTAATCTTTGAGCTGGAATTATGCTTTGCTAATAGTAAGAGTAATAACGTCTGCTTGCATACCAGTGCTCTTGTAAACAATTGGGCAGGCTGGATCCATAGGAACTGGCTGGTTTAGTTTAGCCCAGTAAAATTTCCATTGGTCACGTATATGGTCAAATACCCTAAAGGCTACTTTCATCTTGACTTTTCTTTATTTGACTTTCAATATTTCAATTAAGACACAAAATATTGAAAAAAAACAATTATAATATATACAATAAATAATACTATATATGAAATTGCCTAGGGCAGTCAGAGCAAGCCTCCTTTGGTGTAAGAAAGTGGGTATTTGTAGCCAGAAAGAGACCTGAAAGCAGACCAGGATATTATTCTATCAGCAAACCCATTTTGGAATATGTGGTTTTCAAGTGAAATCAGGTCCCTTAAATCTCCGAAAGCTTCCTCCATAAGTTATTGCTTTGTGTCTAGTCATAATAATAATAATAAAAAGAAAGTGTAAGGCCAAAAACTATCCAAATGGGCTCATTTGAAATGTCGCGCAAGTCGGTTCCCATTAATTACCTTTGAATCTAAGTCATACTAGTTGAGGACTTGAGGTGGGTTTGATTTTCCATAAAGAGAATCCTAAAGGCACATACAATTATGAAATTCCCTCTCTGAATTTTGCCACAAATGAGCCTTTTGGAAACCATCAAAGGTTTATGTAGGTTTCTTAATGGGTACTACTTTCTTGCTTTGCTTTATTCTCTTCCCATACTTCAACACCCACTGCAACTTTCATAGGCCATTTTCTCTTGAAATAAGGCTGTCAATGCTTTCAATTTCAATGGCTCTACTCATCTCACCATCACCTTTTTTCAAGGCCCTATGTATTCATCCCCATTATCATAATTATGATGCTTCCCTTGTTGATTTCGGTTCATTATAGACTAAATTATTAGCCCACCGATATAAATAAATTATCTGAAAGAACAACAAATTGGGTTCGAAGAAATTTGCAAGATCGAAATCCATTCCCCTAGCTGTCCACCAAAAACCAAAGTGGGGAATTTCATTTAATTTCATTATCTAATAAGTTTCGATCTTGCCTTGTTGAATGATCAAAATCCAACTTGACATTACATCCTTCTCAAACAGATTATTCTAGAATTAACACATGGATGGATCCGCAACACAACTAAAAGTCAAAATCTTGAACTACTCCCTTTATAAGGAGGCTTGGAGTTTCAATCTTACATGCGTTCCATCTGGACCTTTGTTTAAATCAAGTTGATTAATTAAACTTAAGGCCACAAGAAGAAGTATCATAATTATGTTGATGATAAGGATTAAAGAAAAGCTATAAAAATACCACATGCTACTGGTGATTTCATATCCCATTAGATTTTCTAAAATAATTTTTTCCCTGGTGACTGACAGTGAAACCTAGATACGAAAATGAAGTATCATTTTTCTGTTGCAATATTCCACTTTTAAAAATTCTTTCTCCATGTGTATGTGCAGCCAAGAATCATGGGGTTCTCTATAATTGTGTTCTTGGTGCTGTTGGAGCTGTGATTGATGATTTGATGCCATTTTCATGCCACTGGTTTATGGTCTGCATTGTGCTAGAAATTTTAAAAAGCTTTCTCAAAAGTTTGTGCTTGCTTGTTAAGAATCACAGGACCACATGGTTCTAATTTTAATTTGCCAATCTAAATTTGTTTAATCACCAAATTGAGGCTTGATTTGGCTGCTTCTAAGCAATTCAACATCATATTTACTATTTTGGGTTTAATGTAATAATATAGAAGATAAAACTAGAAATTTATCGAGAGACCTATATTATGAAGATCCAAAACAGACGAGATCTGCATCTAAATATTTTAAATATAACACATTGACTTGAACTCAAAAAAGTGGCTTACCACCAACAGTTATGATTTGATATAAAGCATTGCCGCTCATTAATTTCAAGTCAAGTTAATCCCAATTCTATTGGTTTATGTTTCAAATCCTTTAAGCTAAACTTGGGTTGATTTCATTTAGCTAACATTTATATTAGGTCTAATAGGAACTTGACACATAAAGGTTGGTTTAGATAGAATAATGAAAATTTATTAAGCTAATATTTCAAGATTAGTAGCTGAACCTATGGTCCCTACATAGGCTTACAAAGGAACCCCAACGGCTGCAATTTGTCCACCCAATAACACCCGAAACCTTTACAAAAGAAACATAAAATCTAGTAGTTAACTTAGTGGCTTATCCCCCCATGTTCGAGAAACGTGTATTGATAAATAGCCAATGCTTTAATCCAATGACGCGGCCCAAAATAGGGATTAGTTATATGTTTACTTGTAATTTTATATTTAAGATTTAAGATCAAGTCAAGAGAGGCAGGTGAAACTTGGGTTCCACTTCCACACAACGCGTTACATCTGTGTGTGTTCAATTTTGAAGTGACAAATAATCCATAACAAACAGAGAGATTCCAATTAAACCCCAAGTACTTAACTTGAAGGCTAGCCGCCGATATTTAAGGTTACGTATGTGTTAGACAAACAAATTACACCAAAAAAAAACTACTAATAATACTAACAACAATGAACTTCCAAGTTTTGAAGCTGATCTTTTGAAGTTTCTTTCTTTTTTTTTTTTAATTATTATTATTAACACAAAAAAGGAAAATCGTGTATAGGTTTGTTTTATTAGAATTATAAGATTTGAGTTCAACTTTATCTAAATTTCAAACTTTGAATTGAACTCGAACAAGTTAGTGGCGCTCTCAAGAAGCAACAAGAATATAAAATATTGTGACAACAGTAGAAGTACTTTTCCAGTGTGAAAAAACAAATTACACAGTGATTGAAAATGTGAATTGAACATGCAATAAGTGAATGTTGTCGGCATATAATTACTGTGAGAACATGATATACAATTCAAACGATAAAGAGTATAAAATAGACATTATTATGGTGTTCATTTGTTCGCTTCCTCTTTTTGCACCTCAAATTTCAAATTCTTTGGTCTTAAATTTACTCCCTTCAATTTTCAATTTCCACATTTTATATGGCCTACATAAAGGGGGAAAAGAAATTGGAGTTCAAACAAGCGAATTGATTTTTTTTTTTGTTGGGGGGGAGAAGAGGAAGCCCTTCTTGTCATTGACAGATTCCCCATCTGTAATCATTCTAATTACTCTTTATAATGCTTTTAAAAACATATCAATTTTTAGGTGCTCAATTCAAAATTACTTATGGTCTGCTTCTACGTGCCAAAACAGCTGCCATAATAAGCAGGCGGACCCTTTGAAGTTTAATTTAGAATATTAGTTATAATTAATTTGTTAATCAACGCAGCAGCCGACTCAAAGAATTGATGATGACTTAGACTTCGTTTGTTACAGCTTTTTAAGTATAATTTATTTAAATAGAGTTTTTACTAAAAAAAAATTAATTGTTTGGTTGTCACTAAGAGTTTTTATTAAAAATTTATGAAATTATTTTAATATGTAATTTTTTTAAAGTTATGTTATGAAAAAAATAAAATAAAATTGTCAAATAAGTAGGGATATTTTAAATATTTTAACATTTAAAAAAAGTTTTTCAATCTCTACTCTCAAAAACCCAAAATTTAAACTTTTGCAAGTAGAAACAAAATAACTTATTTAAGTTTTAAAAGCTTTATTAGAAAAAATAAGCAAATACCAACAAAAATTATTATAAGAAATTATGGGATTAAATAAGCACTTATGACCATTAAATAAGGCTCCGTTTGGTACAACTTATTAAATAGAGCTTGTAGCAGTAGAGCTTATACCAATAGAGCTTTTGGACAAAAAGTCATTGGGTGTTTGGTTGTCAATAAAAAAATCACTTTTGAACCATTAAAATGTGTGATATTTTTTATATTATATATTTTTAGAAAAGCTCTATAGCCTCTACTCCCAAAAGCTCAAATTTTGGACTTTTACTAATAGAGGTAAATTAGCTTATTTAAGCTAAAAAAACTCTATTAAAAAATAACCAAACACCATAAAAAATTTTAAAAAGTGCTTATACGATTAAATAAGCACTTATGGCTCTTAAATAAGCCATACCAAACAGGCACTAAGTCATACGAAACAGGCACTTAGACGGATTATATAGCTTATGCTTATTGGGGCCTTATTGCTTTACACATAACTATTCCCTAATCACGTCTTAAATTATTATAATTTTTAATTTATATTCTATATACACGTACACACACTTTATGATAAACTCGCAACTGTGATCATTACTCAAAATTGAACTTATATCATAAACTGATTTTTGCGCATTATTGAAGAATATGATCACAGATAGGGAAGGAAGGGCAGATAAAGATGAGTCTTAGTTGTTATTGTTACATTTTTAATTAACTTTGTGCCACCCAACCTAAAATCAGATGATCATTGTTTTATTAATTTTTTGAGATGCCAAAAAGAGTAGCATATGGTTGGCCAAAAAGATAATTATTTAATTAATTTTAATGGGGGAAAATGAGATTCTCATGTGTCTCAAGTATAATGCATGTCCACTTGGAGACAGAAAGGAGAACCTAACCTAATCTCAAATCCATATCACAAAATGGTTGGGTTTTATTTCCATTTGCTGTAATATTTTGCTTTTACATATTCTAATATATTGGTGTTGACAATTTTTTTTTCATTATTAATGCTTATTCCCAACTAAGAAGAACCTACCTTATAATTTGGTGATCAAGACTAAATCCACCGATAACCGAGCAAAAACTTGAATAAAATTGTTACAATAAACTATGGGTTTAAAATTAAGTATAGAAGGGTTAATGGATGGATCCAAATGTCCTGGATTTTGTACCGAGTACTTAGGATTTTCATGTGTCCCAAAGTCACATGTAGAGCACATGATATGCTTGATCTCAATTGTCACTACTATTTATAATTAAAAAAAAAAGAGTAATGATACAGCCACAAACTCTTATACAAACTTATTTTGTACAAACTGACGTGGCATGATAAGATTGGTTGAATGAAAATATAAATTAATAAAAACAAATTATGTGGGTCAAGTGATATTTAATTCAACCAATCTTATCAAGCCAGATCAGTTTGTACAAAATAAGTTTGTACAAGAATTTATGGTTGTATCATTACTAAAAAAAAAAAGATATCGTACACATGGATTCAAATTGGGAAGAGGGAACAATTCAGCCCCAGCCTTATCAAATTCATGCATATCTATATGCTTACTGCACGCATAAGTCATAATTTATTTTTTATAAAAACAAAAAAAAAAGCCCAAAGTGTAGTGGACCCAAGCCTGTTCTTTGCAAATTCCATTTTTGCATCACACACACACCTTCCTCTCTATCTAGTAATAATTTGGCCATTTGGTTAACTTACAAAATTAGGGTTAGGTCTGAGGAGATTATACCGTGCATTAATTGTAGCATATGTTATACATTTAAAATTGTTTGTTTGTTTCTTCTACCTTCAACAGGTCGGTCCCATGTTTAGTTAGTGGTCCGTACCATTATTTTGTGGACCTAATCAATTCCAAAGTAATGAACTTTCCTCCCTCTTTTGATGAGAAAATTAATTGAGTGTGAATCTAGAATCCATTTACATCATATAATAGAGAAATCTGTATGTGTCAATGTAACAATTAACTTGTTAAATTCCATTAGGTGATTATATATAGCACTTTTTGATATAATCGTTTTTTTTTAATTAATATAAGAGAAAGTATATCACTTACAATGTGTGAATTTAATAATTTAATAAAAGTATACCGCTTAGAAGGTGTAAATTTAATAATTTAATAACTTACAAGGATGATAAGGCTTTGGGAAATGGAAATAGATCTTGAGAGGGTGACAAAAGAAAGATGCATAATGCATGTGAGAGGAAGTTGGAATAAGAACTACTTTGTGCAAGACGTCAGAAAGTTGACACATGAGAGGATTCAATTAATTGTACACCGTTTATAATTACAACAATAAGCAACAAAAGATTTTTGAAAAAGATTCTTGTAAAGCTACGAGTCTTGCATAATGTCCTCTCCTCCATCGATAATTGATAAGAATCACTTTATTTATTTATTTATTTATTTGAATTCCTTTTTGTTAACCTAAGGTAGTTGATTTGATATGGGGATATGTGCCAAAACAATAAGTGTGATAGATGCATGAGAAAAGAAAGGCATATGAATGAATATGAATAATGGTGATAGCATGAATGAAAGAGATCGAATTGGTACAAATACAAACAAGAGGGGCAACAAAGCAACGCAACGTGGAGGCAAAGCAAAGAAACACACAAAAACACTGACACCCATTTGCTTTTTAAAATTTTTTATTTTTTTAAATCTTTGATATAGCCTCTTAATAATGAATGAATTGGTTGAGATGGTAGGGTGGTGTTGTGACTTCTGATGACCGATCATATGGGAGATGAGATATTGTGTTGTGTGTGCAATTTGACCCAACACACCCACGATCTTCTTTGCTATCTTGCAAAACCCAAAAAAAGGAATGATCATGAGTGGGAAAAATGTTCAAATTAATTAAAGAGGCATCCTTGTCTTTAAAAGTTTATACGCCCACTTCCCACTTTATTCAAATCTTGATGAATCTACATAAATCTTTGTAGGAAGTTTCTCCACCACTCTTGGCATTATGTGTGAGATAAAAGTTAAAGTTCCAATTAAGCTTTTTCCAATCACAGTGAAAAGCATGCACCCCACTCTCTGTCTTTATTTTCTCACCCTTGGAGAGCAAGATTTATATGAGTAGAGAAGTAAACGGCTCCTAATTATTTTTCGTCACAGTAAAAAATGCTAAAGCCTCTAAAACGTGTTTACACGAGAAAGACGTCTTTACAATAATTTCTAGAAAATCCTTCACTACAATTAGGTCTTTGGGTGGATTCTAGCTCATTCTCTCTCTCTCTCTCACGGATCAAGATATATACCATTTAGAATTCAACAATGGCGGTTTCCTATGCTTATACATTCCTTTAAGGAAATAATATTGTCCATGAAATTCTTTCATTTGACATTTAATTATTTTTAGAGAGATTTGAGAGATGAAAGGGACCATGAGTAGTACATGGTTCATGCATATATGCCAATTGGCAAAGTTACAATGAATCACACCATATAAATCTTGAAAAGGCACTTTAATTTATTAATTTCTCGAGAATTGAGTGATCATTTCGCTATTTCCTTTTTTAATAGTAAGAAGTCTATCAACTTATGTCACCTAAGCCAATGATCACGGTAGAACTCTGATGTTATGTTTTAATTGCATGGAATTAGATTTCTAGCATATCCCTTACTGCAATATCAATAGATTTTGAACCGTATATATGTTTACATGACAATATACAAGCTCTTTAAAGGTTAGATTACTTAGGTGATAATCTTTCCAATTCATACATTTTCTTATCTTTCTTCATCTTTTGTTCTATTTAATTTTGCTATAGTTGTGGCCTCGCTGCCTTATTAGATAATTTAAAGAGATTAAAAGATTTGCTAGCCTAGATAGGTTTCATCCGCGGGCTTTCCTTTAAGCCGGGGTAATTAATTTGATTAAGTCAAATATGGCAGATGATGAGAATAATGCATGATCGATGCTTAATTATTTTTGAACTCTTATATATATATCTCTCTCTCTCAAACAAAATATGGAAGTTGGGTGTGTCCCTTTTGCTTTTGCATGACTTGAAAGAATATAAAGAAAAAGTTTTCGAATACAAGGAAGAGACCCCACATGGTATAGCTTCAGTTTGTTTAGTAGTTCAAGGTAGGGTGTTTATATATGCATAATTAATCAATTTCATGACGTATACAATTTTTTTTTTAAAAAAAAAACGTAGAAAGAAGGAGAGTTAAATTTCCTTGAAAATGACTTAAACCAAACAAGACACTCCTATATAGAGTCTTTTGAAAATGACTTAATAAACATGAATAAAAGCCCTTCAAATCAAGCCAAAATTCTTGGGAAAAAGCCTACCGCAAAAGCAGCATTCTAAAAACCAAAGGCTAGTAAAATGAAGAGATATATATGCGAGAGAGAGAGAGAGAGAGAGAGAGAGAGAGAGATTTTTAAACATTTATTCACCCTTTCACACGTAAATAGAGAAAAAATGGTAATAAGAATAATAAAATAAACTTAGAAAGATGCCAAGACAAGAGTTTTCTTGAGACTAAGTCCCGCTTTCGAGCGAGATTATTACTTGTTTGTTTTTGCAAGCATTAGCCATTTGTTGGATTCTAACAAGTAACAAGAAATAATAAAGCAAGAGACAGATGCTATGCTATCGCATTAGCCATTAGCTATTGCTTTGTACTTTGTTATTATTTTCATTTGGATGTGTATGTCTGACGGGTGAACGTTATAAATGCGTCTCGTTTTCCCAGAGACCTAAAGTTTTGGGAGAAAATGATGCAAAGAAAGGGAGAGAATAATAATAATAATTCATTTCAATATTCATATTTTCACACGTCTCTCTTTTTAATTTGATCTTTACAAAAAAAATAAAAAATCATTATTAGGTGGTTGATGTTAATTTAATTCAATTGCAAGGTGCCCCGCTGAACAGGCAACCTCGGATTTTTAGTTTGGCCTTAATTTCCCGTGGGAGGTTGGCGGGCTGCCGGTACAAGAATCTGCAGTCCTGGGGTTATTCTGCTTAAAATAATAACTAGTGTGGGTCAAACTGTAATAAATGATACTTCTAAAGGATAATTTGTAACAATGTAGGGATGGGATGCCTTGTAGTGATTAGAATCTAACTGGTGGCAAAGTATACGTAAGTAGTCTAATTTGACGGTCAAAATTTTAAAACAATTTAATAATATTATCTCAATTCACATACCCCTGGCTTCTAAATATTTAAAAAAAACTTGAACTATCTAATGTCAAATATGAATTTATCTACCAATTTATAACGTGCGGACATTCATACTTAATGATTCTTGTTACGCATGATATATGCTCCCCAAGCATTTTTTTTTTCACACAATTTAATGGGATTTAAAAAAAAAAATTTGGCTGTAATTATGGAAATTCAAACTATATATATTTTCATGCTAACAACTTTTTCGTTAAGTTGATTGATACTAATCCCTTCATTCATAAGATATGAACAGAATATTGGAGTCTCTCCAAAATTATGGAACTAAAGTAATTAAAAAAAAAATTCATGACAAAATTCAAAAGTGATGCAATCATGATCCTTTGAAGGCATGGATGGTGGAAGAATTTTGATCCTTGGGTTGATCTCGTCTCAATGTTTTTATATTCCTTAGGCTCTAGGGGTATACATGCATTATTGTCTAGTTAGTCAACTTATCAAATTCCTCTCTTTGTATTATTGTGGTTTATTTTAATATAATTTTCAACAAAAAAAAAAAAGAAAAAAGGCTAGAAGAATTTTGTTTCAATTAGGAACATTCAATAGAGGTTGATGTGAACTCAAGAATTTTGATAACCTTTTCTCGGCATCAGAACTCAATGTATGGATAGAATATGCGACAAGAAAATCATCGTGCATAGAATATTACATAAACCGAGTTATTAAGGGAATTTGATATTTCTAGTAGCTAACTATGGACCATCAAATTCCATTTCAAATTTTGAATTGTACTACCATTAACGAAGCTTGGACCAAAATGCTTGTTAGAGAACGAATGGATTCGATTCCTATGTGGGAAGAACTAAATAAGGAGAAAATTCAATCTTCAAGATAACTGAGGTTTTCCTCTAATTCTATTTAATTACGAAACAATTTCAAGATATTGAAACAAAAACATTAAGGACAATTATTATTCGAAAAACAAATTACTCAAAAAACTAAAGATTAATGAAAAAAGAAAAAAGTAATTTATCTACTCCTGTTTTAAAAATCACCAAAACACCTAGGCGTAAATAATATTTTTTTAATTGTCAAAATTTTTATGTCAAAATTAGTGTTGAAGTTCATTAATTTATCAAAGGTCAAATTTGTCAACTATTTAAAAACAAAAAAAAAAAAAACCAATTACCCTATAAAAAGAGTTTTTATCGTTTTCCAAATGTGAAAAGAGAAATTTCACCAACTAACAACTTTTTAATGTTGGAATTTTCCATTCTCTATAATAAAAATTTAATTCATGAACAACTGAAAAAATAATATGAAATTTATGACTTACGTCTTAAAAAGTATTAATTAAAAAAAAAAAAACTCTTTTTTTTTTTCTAGCTTTCTAAACTATTGTGCACATGCATGCGTTTTCATTACTTCTATTTATTTGTGTACAAGATTCCCAAAATACATATTAAACATGTAAATTCAAGCTCTTTCTCGTATCTTATAAATTAATTTATCAGCAATTATTATACTGTAAACCTTAGTGAACAAGTCTTGAAGATATTGCTTATTGGTAGAATATATGAAAAATCTTAATTGGAACTAAAGATAAAAGCCAAAAGAGGGTGTGCGAGAAACATAAGGGATGACGATAGCTACACTTGTTGCGTTCTTTGTGTCGTTTTAACAAAACCTACAAAAAAACGACTGGTTACTCGATAGATAGAAGAATTCTGTCTAAAATTTTTCTCTATAAATTACACAAGTTGACTAAGAATCGAGGCCTCCCTTTTCTCTCCACATGGAAGAAAAACAAATGTTTTTTTTTTTTTTAAAAAAAAAAAAAAGCTAGCAAATAAAAGGATAGATGATGTTAGATGGCCAGCCATCTTGAAAATATATTCGATTGTGATCTCTTTCGACTGATAAGCTTCTCTTGTTTTGTATTCTAGTCAATGTGTACATTTATACAAACTCGATGCCAATTCACATCCACTCCAAACAATGCCAACCCACCATAGCCTAATTGATTCCCCATCACCAAGATTGGTCCCCATGACAAAGAAATCCAAAAAATTTGAAAAAGAAAAAAAGTATTTGTATGGTATGCTACAAAGTTACCCTAAACACGAGTTTTTTCGTCACTGGTTAGAGCTTACCCCGCAATTATATTGTAAATACAGGAAGAAAAACTTGTGATTATTATTAATTAGCTTAGGTAACTGGTGACGTGTACTACATTGTGTTTTTGCTTGAAAGTGTGGACACGATATGATAAAGAGGGTCATGGGTCATGGCTCTCTGTGTGCTCAAGTGGTTACAATGAAAGGGTAGCTACAACAAAGAATGAGCTAATGTGGTTGGCTTTGCATCGTAGTCTTAAATTTCTATTTCTCATCATCATCCATTATTTTTCTCTTTTCAATATATTAGTGCCCAAATCGCTTTCTTCAAACGTGTCGTTCAAGGTGTGAAATAATTTTGATTTTGGATTCCTGCGTGACATGTTTGTTTTGTTCAACCGAAAACTCAATGCATTAATTAAAAATGTGGGGATAAAATTATATTCATTGTTACCAACTCTATTCTTACTTATTCAAGCCTAATATATATGTGTGTACATATATATTTTATACTTGAAAAAAAAAATATGTAATCATACATTATACTTAAATCGAAATATCCTGGTTAAATTTGAAGCCCAGTGCGTTATTAAGACATCATTAAAACAGAAAGAGTGAATAATTTGACACAATTAAAGTCTTAAGAAATTTCCAATTTAAAATTTTAGAATTCCTTTTTGTCACAAACTTTGCCACAAACGCAACAAATAGATAAATGAGTAGTGTTACACATCTCAAATTTATTATCTAGATAATGTGGCATTTATTAATTAATTAGTGAGATAATAAAATCAATTCACTTGGATCTTATAAAAAAATTACTAACTACTCAATAAATACCCCATCATTTGAATAATAAATTTAAAATGTATATCGTTACTCTAAACAAATAAACTAGCGGTTGCTTTAATGTATATCTTTTTGCTATGTGCATAATAATTGGAGAGTTATTGAACTAATCAATTGTTTACATGATGCAGAACCAACACGTTTAAGAATTAAGAAATTTTGTTTAGATTAACAATCTTCTTGCGTTGCTGAAGCAAGAATAACACAGAGTTATACCCTCATATTAATTCCTTCTTTTCTTTTGGTATGTTCTCATTTTGTTTTTTAAAGATTCATGTTCTTGAAAAAGAAATTCTAAGCTTCAGTTTTTCAACATCTTCAATAGTTTTGATTATAATATTTTATGCCTGATATTCCAACTTATTTATTTTTATTTATTTTAGCTTCACTTTTCTTTCTTTGGCAGATATATAACTAGATTTCTTTCTTAAAAAATAAAATGAGATTATAGCATGAAGTAAAACCTGGATAATTAATTTTTTTTGTTGGTATTACTGAAAAGTAAAAAGAAAAAAAAGAGTTAAAAAATGTAATAATTACTATAAAGACTGCAAAGGTAAATGGGCCAATGAAATATTTTTCTGGGTAGCATTAAAATTTATTATTCCTCAAAGTTGGTCACAAAATAGAGCCTTCAAATTACGGGATGGTGTCAGTTTAGGCAGAGAAAAAAGATAAAATAAAATAAAGAGTGGAAATCTGTGACCTATTATTATATAAATACAATACAACTTCATAATAAGTTGTGCTGATGCGAAGGTGATGGGCACAGTACCAATTTGTTTATGGTGATTCCCCTGCTTTCATCCGTTGGATTAGGGGACCACTGGTTTTTTTTTTCTCCAGTATTTATGACTTTTTGTTCTCAACCAAAGTTGCTGAAATCTAATTATGGTGTAAAATTGTGATGTATTTGGATGCTTTGAATTGAAATTCCATTTGAGAAACAGGGGTCCCCGGTTACTTGTGGATTCTCTATGGATTTCACCAAATCGTTTTGGATATTTATTTTTAAAAGTTTTACAAGGAAATATTATTTAATTTAATTTTGATTGATTTACCATCGAACCTGAGAAAAATACTATACCAAATGTTTCTTCTATATTCCCCAATGGTGCTAGAGTAGGTTTTACGGCAAAGCCTTCGAACAGGCGTGGCTAGCCTAATAAAAATGTAAATGACAATCATTTACTTTAATTAATTTTATCATATGTACACATGACATTATTCCATTAATTTGTGTCCCTAAGTTTATCCCTATGTTTGTGCATCTATGATTTTTCATGCAGTTTAAAGCAAATTAAAGACACGGTTATTATTATACCAAACACAGAGTACAAGCAAAAGACATTAAATAATTTCACAAGAAGAAAGGCAAAACGCTAAGGAAATGGGGCCTAAAGGTGACACAAAAAGTGTGCCCACAATGAATGAATAAGGAGGGGGGAAGTTGATTTTTGCAGTTAAGAGCTTTGATTCTTTGCAGCAAATACAAAGCCAAAGCCCCACCCCCCACACTCCGATGCTGCTTAGCTTGCTTCTGCTTTCCCCATTTTCCCATAAAAAAAATAAAAAAAAAAAACTCCTCTTCTGTTTTCTTCTGCTTCAGCTTCTGCCTCTTCTTGTGACTCACATTATTTACCTTCAGAAAGAAAAACAGTTGCCGAAAAGTACTTTTGATATATATCACTCATGACTCATAAATTATACCACACACCCACCTCTTGTCTCTCTTACTGACATTCCTATAAATAAGAATCATATATAATTTTGTTTACTCTTATTTCATAAGAATTGATATTTGATTTTTTTTTAAAATAATAATAATACAATGACGATAAAATAACTATAAAGTCATGTGAAACTATAGTATTAAATTAAAAATTAATATTATTTTTTCAAATAACGCTACAACACCATTTAGTTTCACAGTTGTTTTTATCATCACTGTGTCGCATTTTAGGCCTTTCTCATTTTTCTTATTTTATTGCATTTTTGCTTCTTCATCAATGAAAAGAAAGATGCCCATAATTTTGAATTTTATTCACGTTAATTACTGATCACTGCCTTTCAATTTTACAGTTCATTTTCCTATTATAAAACAGTAACAAGAAAAAGAAAGAAAGTATGTAATTGATAAATTGAATAATGAAATTAATGGCGGCTATATGCCATCTATCAAATAAATAATGGCAAGCCTATAAGGTCATAGTTAAGTGATGATTGATTTTGATGTAGGTATATAATTCACTACATAAGTTGTACACAAACGAAAATATACATCCACTAATTCTCTTTTATGCTTATTTGTTAGATCATACATAATGTCCCTGAAAGATAAGATAATATCTATCACATGATATATTTCATTGCTTAAATTGCATGAGTTTTATTAGGTCTACAGCACAAACTATGGGAGATGTCTTGCAGGTGAGAAAGTATATAATATTGTTGGCAACTTATTGTATACATATTTTTTATGGCTTCTTGACACGTATATGATGCATTCAATTATATATATATATATATATATATATATATATATGAACATGGTAAGAACTTAACAAGTGAAAAAAAAAAGCAAGAATTTAACGGGTAAAAACGTGTACACCAAAAGCACTCAGGATTGTCAAACATAAAAACTGATAAAGAAGTTATGAAAAGAGAACAAGTTTAAGATATTTTTATGTATACAATATTGTTGGTAGCTATAGCATCATTTGTTGGCGGTGAACTTGGGAAGGCTTGGGAGTGCTTTTGGTTTGAAGAAAAGCAAGAATAGGTAGTGCGTAGTGCTGTAGGGAAGTGATGGGAGAGGTGGAGGAGGATCAATGAAAATGGTGTCATGGGAAATTAATAAATAAATAAAACAAAGCCCAAGAAAATTGACTGGCAAGAAATAAAAAAAGAGAAAGTGAGGGAAAATCCTAGAAAATGAAAAGGAGTTTTTGGGGGTTTGTGGGTCAAGCAAAACATAGATGATGGATTGGGAATGGTTGGATTAGGATTAAAGAAATGTCTTAAGTTGGCGTTTGTCTTCAACCCAAGGAAATGCGCCTGGTTTCATGAAACATCTTGGAAATGATGACTTTACACACATTACATTTAATAGATTATTAGTGTTTGATTTTTATTAATTCCTTAATAATAAATAATAAAAGCTACAAATAGTGAACATTACAACACAAGGATCCTTGAAAATAATGACTAGCTAGCTGTTAAAAGGAAGAAAATAAATTAGCCAAAAGGACAAGTTGATCGATTGTGATCAGTGAAGTTTCTTTACAATTTGCTAGGTTTCATGACTTTGTTCCATCACCTAAGCACAAGTTCGTAAGCTTCCCAAGAGGCAAAATTTTAACCCAAAGGAAAGATTCATATAAAATAACTCATTTTTCAAAAGTTGAATAGTTCTAATATTGACTCAATAATACTTCATTAGGGCTCTACTTTATTCACTAACCCATTAAAGTGTTTGAGGAGTGCATGGTGGTGAGTACTTATTAGCAATGCAATTACGGATCATGCATTGCTTTTGGTTTTGGATTAGGGGTGAGGTTTACCTAACCCTGGGTGGGTTTAATTAGACCTGCCAAAGAAACTTGGGAGTGAGGTAAGGTCAACCGATTTTGGCCTGCATGCTGTTACCATTTTGCTTTGATTTTCAAAATGATTTGGTTCGTATAATTCCATCAAATTAATAGTCAACTTTAAAATCTGAAAGACCCACCTCATGATCTTTGCAATTACTAATTAATCCAAAGAAATCTAATATTAAAATTCAATATACAATTGAAATATATTTTATTGTATATAGCATAGCCAATGGGTTAATGCATAGTCCTTCATATATATACACATACGAGACTAATTAAAGAGACAATGTAGATTTCTCATTAGCCATCTAAAGCACAGATATTAACAATAAAGAAATCAACAAAAACAATGCAAATTGAAAAGAGAGAAAACGAAATGGGAGAAGAAAACTAGGAAGTTTCATGAGCTGTTAGTGTGAAGATGAAAGGTGTGATGATTATTATTTGTACATTAGATAGACACTTATAATGCCGTGCAGGACTGCATTTCTAATGCAAATGAAAGAAGAGGAGATATTAATTAATTAATTAATTAATTCTACTGTACATAAAAGAGAAGAATAGAGAGGAAAAAATTTAGAGCCGACGGTGGGACCAAAAAGCAAAGACAAATTGCGTGATGCCATTCCAATTAAGCACTCTCTTTCATTTCACATTTCACATTTCACATTTCACATTTTTCTTCAATTCTCTCTTCTTTTTTGGTGGCTTCTCTCTTTCTTTGTCACCCCCATTAATTAAAGTTAACCGAAAAAACCCTTCTTGGTTTTGGGGAGACCACCGATACCTACTTAACTTTTCTTGTGTGATTCACTTAATCATTTCTTTTAGTATAGTAACTTTTTCTTGGTTTTTAATTAATTTTCGTATACTTATTGGTCTACAAATTAAATAAAATTTGTTTAAAATGGGGTTTTAGTTGGGCAGAAGCCTTTTATGACCACTCAATGTATGAGGGGAAAAAAAGGCTTGCTAATGAGTCAACATGACAATATACATAACAAAATTAGTTTAAATTTTGGGATTTGTTGTATCATTCACCTCTGCCCCTAAATAAATGGTTCACAAAATAACCCTAGCTTTCGTCCATTTGAAATAGTCATACCCAAAAATTTGATAAAATCAACCACCAACTTATAAGTAAGGTAAGAAAGGAAAATTTTGAGAAAAACTCAACCAAAAACCAAGCAATTAGGTCGGAGGTATTGTGATCTCTTCTCCTTTTTCTAAGATAAGGAATGAAAACAAAAGCAATCCTTACCTGTTAATCAGTTTGAATCTTCAATACCAAGTAAAATTAAAAAGATTTACTCAATAACAATATTAACATTTATAATTGTAGACAAAATCAATAACAATCAACTTAAGGTGATTGAGGGGTTGGTACTTATCACATGCAAGGTATGAATCGGTTAAAAGGTATTTTAAAAATACATCTGTATAATTTGAGAAGATAATATGAGGAAAAAATTAATTTAGGAAAATAAAATTGTGGGTCTAAACTCTCTCTAGAGATTTTAAAGGGGGATATGGGAAAAGCAAAGCTGGCGATAGACACGCATGGTGGCATGGATCATATCATATATATGTATACAAATTACAAACAGTCCCAGCGGCAGCGGTAGCGGCTGAGAGACCTGCACGCTCCACAACAACTATTAACTTATTGTTAACTCAAAACAACATATTTACAACTTACAACCTACATAACATGAGCATCACCCATTGTCATTGATTTTCCTCTCTCTTATTCATTATCATTATTAATACTAATTAGTTTTTTTGTCTGTTTTTTACCATATAAGAATAATAATTTTTTCAAAAAAAAGGGTAATCTATTATTAATTTTTAGTAGTAAATTAGTAACGGGGGTGGTGAGAGTTGATGATGATGATGATGATAACAAACACGAGACTCCTTCTCAAGAAAAGCCAACCCCACGCATAGATTATAGATAGAAGAAGAGAAGCAAAGGCAACAAAACAAAACAAAGAAAGAAAGAAAGAGCAGAATCAGGTGTCTCTCTCTTGGACTGATTCGTTTCAATCGCATCTATTTCTCTCTCTCTCTCTCTCTCTCTCTCTCTATATATATATATATATTCCTCTATTTATATATCTGTACGTAAATATACACACACACACACAAAAGAGAGAAAAAAAAAACGAGAAAAAAAGAAAGCAAAGCAAACAAGGCAAACGGAGCAAAGAAAAGTAGAAAGATAGATTGATGGGTGATGGTATAATGGTAATGGAGAATGGTGATGGTGTTGGTGGTGGCCTCTTCTCAATATAGTCACATAATTCATTGATTTTTTTATTTTTCTCTCTCTTTCTCTTTCATTGAAGAGTCCGCCAAGCTAGCTAGGCTTGTGGGGAAAGAAGCAAGCAAGCGGGCATCTTTCTTTCTTTGAATCTCTTCTCTTTATTTTATTCATGCTTCTTATGTGTTAGCGTTTAGCGCTCCACATTGCTTCTTTCTTTATTAATCATTGCCACCTTCATTCTCCTCTCCGCACATTTATTTGTATAATGGCTGTTCAAGCTCAATACCCATCAAACGTTCTTCTTCTAAACAGGTTTGCAAGTTTTCCATTCAATATCACCTCTTTAATTAGTTAAACTCATATGTGAACTAAATTCATTGGTATCTTTATTAATCTGCAGAAACAGTCAAGAAGGGCATGATTATTCCTTACAACCACAGCCAGGAGGATTTCTTGATCAATCCTACATGTTATTCAACAATGGAGGTCCGTTCTCAATCCCCACTCTGCTTTGCTTGAAATCATTATTAATTGAAATGAACAAATATCAAGATTCTGAATTCGCCATGCCACCATGTTCAGGTAATAACAATAATAATCCACGCAAAAGAGGAAGAGAAGTTGCGGCAGCCAATACAACAACAACTACATCAATAACAGCAGCTCCAATGAATCATTACTCTATCTCTATGCAATCTCAACAAACTCCTCAACTCATAAACCTCTCTCAGCTCCACAATCATCATCAACCCAATGTCGTTTCCACTGGCCTTCGATTATCTTTTGGTGACCAACAACAACGTCAGCAGCAGCAGCAACAACAGTTACAACAAACTCCTCATCATCATCAGCAGCAGCAGCAGCAACAACAAAATATTATGTGCCAGTCACCTTCTCTCTTGTCGTTTCTATCAGATGATTTAGCCTCTCCAATCAAACGCCAGCGTGATGAATTAGACCAATTCCTTCAAGCCCAGGTACCAATTCACTTTTTTCTCTAATGGGTACTTGATCATTTTTTCTAAATTTTTAATCTTTCGTTAAAAAGTTCTTTTTTTTTTTTTTTAAATATCAATAGGGGGAGCAACTGCGGCGTGCATTAGCGGAGAAAAGGCAGAGGCACTATCGTGCTCTGCTGGGGGCAGCGGAGGAATCAATAGCCCGGTTGTTAAGAGAAAAAGAAGCCGAGGTGGAGAAAGCCACGCGGAGAAATGCTGAGCTGGAAGCGCGCGCCGCGCAACTTAGCGTGGAGGCGCAGGTTTGGCAGGCAAAGGCAAGGGCACAGGAAGCAACAGCTGCGTCTCTACAGGCGCAGCTGCAGCAGGCTATTATGAGCGGCGCGGGATGTGGGGCGCAGGATAGCAGGAGAGGGGACGATGGGCTAATGTGCACGGGGGAGGTAGCGGAGGATGCCGAGTCAGCGTACGTTGACCCGGACAGGGTCGTGTCCGTACCCGTATCCGGCCCGGCATGTAAAGGATGCCGTAAACGGGTCGCCTCGGTAGTGCTATTGCCGTGTCGGCACCTTTGCGTTTGTACAGAATGTGACCGGGTGGTTCAAGCGTGCCCGCTTTGTTTCAACGTGAGAGATTCGAGCGTCGAGGTTTTTCTTTCTTAGGGCCGGAAGAGCCCAATGCAGAAAGCGGAGGCCCGTGTTGAGGCCCAACAAGATGTGAGGCAACGGTAAAAAAGAAAAGTAAAAAAATGGAGTATAATAAGAACTTAAGAACTACATCTTTTTTTTTTTATTATTTTGGATGTTAATTTGGGTTCAGATATTCTGGTGGACCAGCCAAAGTAAAAAGTTTTCTTGCTTTTGGTTTCTTATTTTTATTTTTTTCTTTTTTGGGTTTACCCCTCTTGGAGTGAAGTACCTAGAGAATGTACATGGCCATATGGGTAGTGGCATTTTTAAAAAATAATAATAATTCATATATAAATTCTTTTATTAGATAAATTTTTTGGCCTTGGGTTTCTTCTTGAATAGCATTTATTTTATGTCAATTCTTCAATATTGGCTTTGCATTAACATTGTGGTTAGTTTGCACCATTTTCTCTTTTAAGAGAACACTTAGTAGTTTTATTTCTAATTGATTTTCATTAAAATAAAACGGTGTGATTGCTTTGCATAATTTGCATGGTGTACATTTCTGGTTAACAAAAGTTATATATATATATATATTCACCCGATTTTGGTTTCAATCTAGAGACAAATCAGAGCACTAAGATAAAAGATGTGAAAGCTTGCACATTCTAAGTTTCTATCTTAAGCAATATTGAGGACAAGTTTAGTAGCACATGCAGATACAGTAGATATGTGATCGAGTTGAATTAATCTAGTAGTGTTATTGAGGTGAAAGCAATAGTTGCTTTCTGCCATTGTTATGATGTGTGGTTATTTTAAGGAAAAAGGGGGGGGGGGGGGGGGAAACTGATTTTTTTAAACTTGAACACAGTTTCATTGAATAGAACATTATCGAAAGAAAGGACACTGTACCATTAATGGTATGATTTTTTCCTTTTCTTTTTCTTTTTCGTTGAATGCAATCAACTGGCTTCCAATATAGGGCATCTTTTTTTTTTTAATAACCTTCTTAATATAATTGTTTAACTTCTCTTATGCTACAAGGCATGTGGTTCTTTGATTTCTGCTGTATTTCATGTGTTCAAGAAAGTTTCCAGGCGATTATTTTGATGCAAAGTTAGAGTCATTTCATGCCTATTTTGGTCCCATGGATTTATATCCATTCACAGTTTTATTGGTCGCGTATAGATGTAGTGATATACAGTATTTTCTTGGGTCACTAAAAGAATGTGGAAAAGATATGGAATATTTTAGAAAACCAAAACCCAGGATGGAACTATAGTTCAATTATGTTCTTTCCCAACCCCCCATCCCCCCCAAAACATTAACATCTTTTCCTTCTTCCCCATTATGTCAAAATCGTTTTGCACATTATGCTCTATCCCCTTGTTAAGTTTAAGCTACTATGCCTACTTTTCCTTCTTCTTTTTTTTCCCCAATCTTTTTTCCCTTTTTATTTGATTGATGTTATATGGCATATGGCCAGAAGCAATGGATTATTGCCAGTAAGAAAATGGTCTAATCAAACTTTTGCTTTCCTTGCTTCGGCTTTACCTCTTTTTTGTAAGAGAAGTTTATACATGAATCATGATTTACATTTGGATTCTATTTGCACATTGTATCCTTAATCGTTGCAGCTTATTTCTTGCACCCAGCCACCCTTCAGGCTGAAGCAACTCTCTGTCATTGCACATAAGCGTAGAAATGAGACCATTGAATCTTAGTAGTATGAGAAAGTGAAACCAAAGTGATCTCTCATGTCTTATCTTTTTATTCTTGTTCTGCTTTTTCAGAAATCCAGATTCTTAGCATGAAAATATAAAGGAACATTTTATTTTCCTCGGTTAATGTTTTAAGCAGAACTTCAATGAACTTCATCACGAAAGCAGTCACTTATCTGGAAACTAATACACGCTTTAAATATAATATTATTGTAAGAGATCAGATTGGATCACAAGCACGTCTTAATTACACTTAATCATGCAACTTTTAACTGTTTGTTACTTACAGATAAGCAGGAATCTGATTTGTGATCACATGGCTATTAGACCGCACAGTTTACATGCATGCACTATAAGACTTAGCAAAATAATACTACCAGATACCGGAACAGGTAACAGTTTCATTTATAGAAAGCAGGTATAATATGAAATCACTCTAGCTTAACCAAAATGGAGAATGAGAAAGAAAGAAAACCCCCTTAATTGCTGAAGAAAAAGTACTAGTACTAAAAGTAGAAGCAGTTAAATTTTGCAGCAGTCCTATTCCGGGAACCCTTTTTTTTTTCCTGAAATATATTCCGGGAACAATCTCGAATTGATATGTAATAAAAAACAAAACAAGATTCTTTGCAATATAATGAGGATCATCACACACTTATTTAAACAATACCCTCTTACTTTACAATACTTGAGAAGCAAAAATTTGCACAAACCTGCAAGATTCTTCTCTTAATTTGCGGATGGGACACAACTCACAAGTTTGTCCAGAAACCACTGGGAGAAATTAAAACAATGACACCTCAGTTTGACCAACGTATGAAAATGAGGAAAAATAATTTCTTTTTTGAAAAAAAAAATATTTTATTAATAAATTCACATGATCTCCGGATCAGGACTATAGGATTTGGCTTCTCAAGAAATTTGTCAACTATTAAATTCACACAAGATGCCTGAAAGCTTTTGCCATGATTCCAATAGTGGACATAACTTATAATCTAGTAAATATTTGCAAACCCAGATGCTAGGATTGCAGATTAAGGACATTAATGTGAGCCAAGATTGTATCCTTAAGGTCTTAATCATATATGACGCAAAAGGCTATCAATGGGGTAGGAGAGAAGGACAAGATAATACATACAAATGATGCCCCATTACCTCAAATGCCCACCACATCAAGAAAGGGCCTTGAAAATAAGATGTAGATCTAGGACAGAACAGATAGTCTTATAAGTTTTAATGGGACCAAAAGCCCTAGTCATTGTGCTTGCCAAAAGACAAGGACGTCACTTGATGTGGGTGACTTGACATCAAAATATTACCATGATCGCAAGGGAAATGCCCATAAATGCCAGCTATTGCTTGCCTTTGCAACTTGTGTTTTAGAGTCTATTGAAGAAGTGGATGACAACACATTTGTGATTTGTCCAAGTTTCATCTCAATCTCATGAAAAAGGCCTGACACCATTTATGGTGAAGTTGTTTTCACAACTAAGCGTTGATGCATACTTTAAATGCTAATAAGCCTTAAGCAATTATACTGATTCAAGAGTGAATTGCTTTGTGCTGAGGTAATTAAATGTTGTGATCCAAAGTAGATGTGTCTGTACCTGAATTGTCATAAATTTCCAAAACCCACTTCACTGTCAAATAATGGTATCATACTTTTTCCAGTTTTCTGCTATTTTTATTTAATATTTTGGGGTCAATTAAGCATGATATGTCATTTTGTACTCTCTTTTTTTTTTTTTTTTTTCCCAAACCCACCAAAATTTTATAATAGGAGTTTCACATTAATCGTGGCCTAAGCTTTGAAAACCATTACGCATGCCTGGCCAATTCCATCCAAGTGCTATATCCAGCCAAGTAGCCAAAAAATAATGTTTGTGATAAACGTACTGTAGGCAAAGGGGGCCCTTGATATGATGCACAATAGATGGGCCGTTTGACAAAACAAAGACATGAATATCAATCTGATGCACATTTTTGGTACTCTTTATTGCTAACATGCATGCTTTTTAGTACAGTTTTTGGACTTTTCTTTTCTTCTGCTCTGTTAGGTGAGAAGCATTTGCTTTTTTATCCCATGTTATCATGCACTTCCCACCAATAATTATTATGCAAATGTGGTTTGACAGGAAGCCGCTTTGATTGTATTCGGTTCAAACAACTTTGATCCGAGTTAGTTGGGTTTGATTGCAGGACGGTTTTAGTGGGCCAATTAGGGCAAGTAAACTGTAAAAGGAAAATCCACAGAGACCTCGAATTACGGAAAAAAAATTATTGAACGAGGCTTCTGGGTTATGGTGTACCCTCATCACATTGCCAAAGCTCAACGGCCTTTTTAGGTCAGCAGAGCTCCAGTGCCCCATGTATTTATAATTAAAGATCTTGGTTGGTTATCTTGTTCGTGCAATGTTCAACTACAAAATTGAAAATTGCATTAATGACTGGAGACAGACGGCATTGGATTTTAAATGAGGGATAGAAACTTGATGGTAGCTGAGAAATAATAGAGTCAATTTCCAAATTTATCATTTCAATAAAATGAGAATTAATGTATGCATACACGATTATTGATAGAGACAAATACAAAAAATCAATTAATTTCAAAGTTGGATAACTCCCCTTCTTTTGGTTTTGTGGGTTAATGCGATATATAGAAATAATCTGTTTAGTATAATCTACAAAATTGTGTATTGAAGCAACTGGTAACTTTTGAAGTACTACTGTGCATTTTGTTATTTACTTTTTGCCCTATAAATCTATAATGCATACACTCGCCAAATTTCATCAAGAATGACACAGTTAAATTCATACCATAAGAATTATCTGAAGAGTTGGACCATTGGGATCTTTCTACTATCGTCTTAGAACTACTTTTCTAAGCACATTCTATTAACTAGGCATAATATAATTTCTATTAACGCCATCTTTTATTCCTCAAATATTCTTTAGTACTCTTTCTCCTCAAAAAACCCCATTCAAGATCTCTTTGGTAACTTGTTTAGATAGTTTTTTGCAATATCCTTCTTCTCAAAGTCATTTAAACAAAACTTCTTCCTGTATCTCTTATTTGATAGATTATTTGTATCATATTTTTCGTTTTAAACTCGAAAAAATAATAATTTGAGGTTTGATTGATTTAATGGAGCTAATTTTGTAGGTTGAATTAGATGAGTATTAAAAGATTTCCAACAAGCTATATGAGAGTGTTTTCATCTTCAAAATTATTTCTATCAAAGGAAATCATTTTTTTTAAATGTTTAAATTAGCTCTGCAACTTCCAGTGGTCGTCATTTACGTTGTATGTAGGTGTGAGTTTGGTTTATGAATAAAATTAAGATTAACTGGGGTTTTAAGAGGATATTGGAGATGTGCCAATAGAGTTAGCAGATTCTTTATTGGGATTTAGATTATGTATTGAATGGTTAGGATTACGTACGAAATTTTATGCCGGTTTATTAGTTAAGTTAGGATTCGAAACTCAAAATTTTTTCTGACTTACTATTGGGGATGCGATTCAAAACATTTGAAAATCTCAACCAAGATACTGAGTGTCTTAAAAATTGAATTTTAAAAATATATGATAAGTTTGTTATATCTGCCATGTTGCTCATTAAGTGTGATAAAGAATAAAAATCTTACATGTCAGTCATTAACATATAATAAATTGGTCATAGACATACGACATGTCATTTATGTTAGAATTTGCAGCGTACAGTAATAAATTCACGTCATCAACAATATTAAAGAATCTCAATCAGGATTCAAGACTGAAAATTAAAGGATTGGACGGAATTGAAATACTTTTTTTATTTTAATTTACTTTCAAGATATGATTCAGAATGATTTTTCTTCCTAATATTCGAGACAGATTGACAAATCTCGATTGGGACATCTTGATTTCCAACCCTATGCGCTAATAGCACCACTCTTATCTAAATGATTAAAATATCTTCGATGCCCATTTAGTTCCCAAAATTCTGCTTATTATCAATTAACATTTTCAACAGCAATGCTTCGCTGTGTACGAGTAAAAACAACACACTAGCTAGCTGAGTTTAATTTTCTTGAATCCAAGAGTTGCTGGTGGACTCAAAATTATTTTCTGAAAAATGTAACTGTTTGTGGAGGTAACAAGTGGCTACGAGCTAATTATGAATTGGATTTGATGGACAGGAGATTGGAAGCGGGCATTCGGGTCGGTTTGGTTCAAGCCCATTTTAAGTTCAATAACGAGAATTCTAATAATGATAACTTGAAGGGGAGAAAAAAAAAAACTCCTGAAATATCCTACCGCACGTTTCATGCAGTAAATAGTTCAAAGTTATCTATACCCACAGTACCGCAAATTTTCACAGAGGAGAATTGAGGTTTCTCACTTTCCCCGCAGATCAATTCCCTTGGATTTTTCACATAATATTTAAAATAGAGATCAGGATCTTCTCATCATTTTTTTTTTCTCTTTTTTTAAATTTTTTAATCTAATAAAAAAAATTAACTTGATTATAAATAAAATAAAAAAATAAATATAAAATCAATCTTAACCATTCATTAAAAAAAAAAAACGAAAAATAGAACAAACTTACAAAGGAGACACGTCCAATTCGAACGCGTGTTGCGCAAGAAAAATGGCATGTAATTGGCATTTACAAAGGCGACTTGATTTACGTTGTGTTTTTCCTATCTCATCTTTATGTAACTTAACATTTTTTTTAATGAAAAATCACAAGTCGTGTCATCTTTACATGCAAGTACTGAAAAATCACAAGTCGGCTCAGCCCGAGTGGCCAGGGTTGCTGCCCTCCAACTTGGAGGGCAGCAGTTCGAACCCCCACAAAAGCATTGTGGGGGTCTTTTCTTCTTCAATTAATTTGAGTGAAGGTAGTCTTCTCCCTTACCCATGAGTGAGGAGTAGACATCCCTCGAATATTTGTGAGGGTTAAAATCTGGGCAGAGCTCCATTAGTATTGATGTAAGTTGGTCCCAGTCATAGTCTGATTTGTACATATCAGTTAAAGTCTCGTGTAGATGAGTTGTAATCTGAGCAATAGTCTCATATAATAAAAAAAAAAAAGTACTGCGAAACTTTACAAAGGATACTAACATAATGGGATTTCGATCTTTGCATCGTACATTGTCACACATGCATGTGATAAAAAAAAAAAATGTATATTGTGAAATTCTTAAAAATCAGTACTTAAATTTAGTACTCGTGCCATTATGTATTCAATTTGACTTATATGTAATATAAATATTTTATGTTGTAAGGGTAAATTAGTAAAATAAATCTCTTGTTAATGCAACCTTAGTGTTTTAAAATAGACTTAAAAAAGACAAAATTAAAATTAAAGAGGACTTAAATAATTGATTGTGAAAATTAATAGTTTATTAAAAATGACTAGAAACTTGTTAGTACTTAGCATCATAAAAGTGTATAATGCTCTATTTAAACAAAATGGTGACAAAAACACAACAAAGCCTTAAACTGTAGTTATTTTATCACTGTTACCCATTTCATTCAAATATCACTTTTGTTACAACAATATGAGTGGAGTATGATATTGACGATCCCCTTCTAATTTTTTTGATGGGCCCATCATACTACCCCGTATTAGCCCAATCAAGACGCAAAATCCGGCAGAATTTCAGAAGTTGGCTCCATTTACAGTGGCCCACTACTCTTTGAATTTGGATTCAATTTGCAGGCCCGAACTTCATCTAAACTGACCAGTTAAGATACATGTGACTTGTCATTGAGCACTTTACCAAATACGGACTCTGGGATTTAAAAAGAGGTACTTGGCCCGAATGGCATGCCTTTGTTTCTCCGTCAATAATGCCACCGACCAAAAAAAAAACACTGAAAGAGAAAGCGATTTTCCCAGTTACAATAAAACTTGCAGCACCTTTCACCTTCGCCGCTGCGAATTAATTTACTGAGAAGGGTTTATTTCCATTGGAAGACTCTTACCTAACATTTTTTTGGAACCCTCCATTTTGACTTTTTGTGCCATTGATGTTTATATTTTCCTGCTGTTCTTTTCTTGCTATGCCGAATCTGTTCACAATTAAAACACATGTACTTGCCATACATATGCCGTTGTAAATTTCTTTAGCATTATTATCTGCTTACTTAATTATGGATTAGCTTTAACGATGATGCAATATTATATTACCTGTCAACAGATATATTCCGCGATTGAATTGACTTAATTTTAAATCTCATCATGATTGCAATTCACATCTACGAAAATGAATTAAAAATTACTTTTATCTTTATTGCGTAATCTTGTCATTTGACTACCACATTTTACCGTCACAATTTTTTTTTTCTTCCAAATTTCATATATTTTTTTGTTACGTTCTCTAGAGGCGGGCATTTTTGTACAAATGATTTTGGAGCAATGAAGTTGAAAATCGAAACATTCGGTTCATAAATTTTCATAAACCCACAACATTTTTCAGCTTTTCATCACATGTCTTGCAACGGAAAAATTATGAATTGCAAAAATACATATACACACACATATATATCCAAAATTTTCAAGTATCGGAAAGTTCAAGAAAATACATAAGCCGTATAGTTTATGTGCTTTAAAGTTTTAAACCTCTTAATCTTTATGGTTTTAAAATTTTTTCGCACTTTAAAATTTTATATAAAAAAACTACAATATACACACACACACACATATATATATATATACACACGTACATACATACATAAACCTTTCAATTAAAAAATAAAAATTAACATTATAGGATTGGTTTTGCTGGTATGTGTCTGTATATATGTACATGATAGAATGTCGTTAAAGAACAATTGAAAATTGGTTGTTCTTGAAAGAATAGGAAGAAGAAGCAAAGGAAGGAATAGCAGCTTACAAGCTTTGGTTTTACCTTTTCGTGAACTAAAAGTTAAAAAGTGCAAAAAATAAAGAAAAAGTGCTTGGTGAAACGACAAATCAAAGTTTTAAGATCTCCAGTAGATTTCAAATAAAAAGGCCCTTAATTACGACACAATTAACTCATGCTGATCCGAGATCTAAAAAAATTATACCTGCGTGGTAAGATGCCAATGACATGGCTTATGAAAAAATATAACTAGAAAATGGGTGCTGCATTTTGCGCATGCCTAGTCGCTTTCCCTAACTTCGAAATTCCTTTAAAAAAAATTGTTGAAAAAAGGGTTTTCTATTTTTATTTTTAATTTTTTAAAAGAGAATTTGGCCCTGGGCTTGGCTATTTAATATGTATAAGCCCATAGGGTTTGGTGGGAATATCCAAATTTTCTTCGCTTTATATGTGTGAGATTCTTCTGTGCACACGTGTCTCACTAAAATTTGATGACGACGCTGTGAATAGCCCTTCTCCGCAGAATCAATTGATTCCATTGATAAAAAGCACTCTTCCCCAAAAAAAGGAGCTTCGGTTAATAAATACATAAAAAAAAAAAAAAAGGCAAAGACGACAAAATAAAAATAAAATAATGAATAATAAAATATATTTAGAATTTGAGTTGCCATCATATGATCATAAGGTGCTACAAGCCTACAAAACAAAGAAACGAATATCGTATAAACAAATCCGGCGGTCGGGTTGTTTAAAAATAAATTAAATAAAGTGGAATTATATAAAGTAAATAATCGTAAAATAAGGAAAAGTTCCAACGCAAAAGCCGAGAATCAAGAAAGGTTTCAGGATTCAGAGTCGAATGACATGCAGGGGAGCAGCGGGACATACGGGGGAGGGAAGAGCCATACACGTGTCGAAATGTGTATAAATAACAAAATCATAATTTAAATATTATTTTTAAGTTATTAATTAAAATTATTCCGAGATAATAAATTAAATTATTTATGTTTAAAAATTAAAATAATCATCTACAATCCGGTCCAATCATATACTGTGCAGACACAAATAATACTAATTGTAATCTAATTAAATCATCTGCTATCTTATCTTTTATACGTTTCATATGCTATTTAAACACACTCTAAAGTCTAAATAGTATTAATTTTCGCATAACTTGTAAATAGCGAACACGTGCGCTTACATGGAGGTGCCAAGTGGTAGGATGGGCTAATCATCTTTTCTTAATATGTCATTTAACTATGGATATCACAATAAAATATCCGTCAAAATTTGGTAAAGTCATTTTTTTTTTTTAACTAAATACTAAATTTGATTCAGTTTTAGTCATTCTCATTAGTCAAATGTATATGAATGATAGAGTTAAGAAATTAACTTAGCTTACTGAATGAATTAGTTGACTTTGACTCTCAAAACCCCCCCCCCCCCCCTACAGAATTAATGTATTTCATTCCATTTAAAAGCTTAATTATTTTTTCTTTTACACAATGAATTATTTATGATCGGGATTTATCATCAATTTATAAATCACATTTACTGCTAAAAACGAAATCCATTTATTTTATCAAATTGTTTAGTATGAATTTATAATTTTGTCAATTATTTGATTAACTTGAAAATATTTATAACACCTAAGTACAAGTTATTTTTTTTTATGTATTTAGATATATGTATTTATGTTTAAATTAAATAATTACCAAGTCATGTGTTTTCAGACATTTATAATCAAATGTTAAAAAAAGAACATAAACATACCATTCATACAAATGTATTCAAACCAATTTAAAACTAATTAAAATTAAAATTTATTTAGCATTTAACTAAAAAAATAAACGCTGCCTTATTTTCTAAAAGAATTATTTTTTCTAACGTATATGGAGAGAACTCTAACCTCATTAGTGGGTAGGTCAAGAACTATTAATTATAAATCATGTAATTAAAACTTGCTTTAAGATTTTATTATAAAACTTCCAACGGTGTGATATTTGAAGAAAATTAGTGGCTTTGAATTTTACCTCGTTTGGTGCAAGTGACTAAATTGGTGACATGATCCTTTACGAGATATATTCATTCAGAAAAGTAACAAAATTAAAAACAAAGATGGTTTTTAATAAGAAAATTAAATATATTGTAAATAAATTATTGGGCAGTCATAATATAATAAACAAATAAAAATAAATAAAATAATTTAAATATTTAATTAATTTTTATTAAAATTTTTAAAAAATATATTATATAAAAGCAATTAATTAACGATATTATTAATTTTCACTATTATTTTTAATACAAATGCTATAAGTTATTGAATGGTTAATTTTATTGATAAATTATTAAATATACAAGTAATGAAAATTTAATATTAGGAGTTAATATAAGTAAAAGTACCAATTTAATTAGATCATAGATAATAAATAAAAAATAAAGTCTAAGTAAACCATAAGTTAATTAATTAATTAATTAATATTATGAATAAATAAAAAATTATGATTTAAATGAAAGTCTCATAAATGGTGACAACTATTTTTCTTCAATTTTATCCCAACTAAACACATGTGTAAATTATTTACAAACCACTCATTTTATTCTACTCGAAAATATCAAAAGAAATTATTTACAATAATTTGCTTGAAAGACTTGAATCTTCACTCGAATGAGGAAGAAAAAGGGAAAAAAAAAAAAACTGATTTAACTAATGAGTGACTGCCAATTAATAAGTAATTTTACAATAACATGCTTAAACAAAAGGGTGACAAAAACACAACAAAACTTTAAACTTTAGTTATTTTATGTTTTTATTTTCAACAAATTATATAGCTCATTTAATTCAACCCAGTATGAATTGTGCTTTCGTCAACTTTTTATCACCATCATCCATTTTATCCATATAGCACTTTTGTTACAAAAACATGAGGGGAAAATGAAACGATCCCCTTCTATTTTTTGATGGGCCTATCAAACTCCCCCGTATTAGCCCAATGAAGACGCAAAATCCGGCTGAATTTCAAAAGTTGGCCCCATTTACACTGACCCGCTACACTTTGAATTTGGATTCAATTTGCAGGCCCGAACTTTATCTAAACTACCCAGTTGAGATACAAATGACTTTCTCATTGAGCACTTTGCCAGATGCGAACCCTGGGATTGCAAAAGAGTTACTTGGCCCAAATGGCACACCTTTGTTTCTCCATCAATGATCATGCCACCCACCAAAAAAAATCTGAAAGAGAAAGCGATTTTCCCAGTTATAAAACTGGCACCTTCGCCACTGCTAATTAATTTACAGAGAAGGGTTTGTTTCCATTGGAAGATTCTTACCTAACGTTTTTTTTTTTTGGAACCCTCCATTTGACTTTTTGTGCCATTGATGTTTATATTTTCCTACTATTCTTTTCTTGCTATGCCAAACCTGTCCACGATTAAAACACCTGTACGTATGCTATTGTAATTTCTTTAATATTATTATCTGCTTACTTAATTATGGATTAGCTTTAACGATGATGCAATACTAAATTACCTGTCAAAAAATGTATTCCGAGATTGAATTGACTTAATAATTTTTCTTTCCCCGTTAGAATAGTATATATGTATCCTCATTCAATACATCATGATCGCAATTCACATCTGCGAAAATGAATTAAAAAAAAAAATTACGATGATTTTGCTCATGGTCATACGTTACTTTTTATCTTTATTATGTAACCATGTCTTTTTCACTATCACATTATACCGCCACAATATTTTTTTTTTGGGTTGCATTCTCCACTGGCTGGCATTTTTGTCCAGTTGATTTTGGAGCAAAGAATTTGAAAAGCGAAACATTCGGTTCATAAATTTTCATACAAACCCATAATGTTTTTCGACTTTTCATCACATGTTTGCAACGGAAAATTTATTAATTGCAAAAAAGTTGAGAAACATATATTAAAAAAAAAATCAATTAAAAAATTAAAATTAAAATTATAGGATTGGCTGTTCTTAAAAGAAGAGGAAGAAGAAGCAAAGGAAGGAAAAGCAATAGTAGCTTAAAAAGCTTTTGCTTTACCTTTTCGTGAACCTGTGGGCGAATTACTAAAAGTTAAAAGTGCAAAAAACAAAGAAAAGTGCTCGGTGAAACGACAACCCAAGTTTGAAGATCTCCAGTAAATTTCAAAGGATAATTTTTAAAACCTTCCTGAAGTTTGGATTTGCTGTAAGTAGATGGTGAGAATTTATTTATTTATAAAAATTTTTTTATTATCAGTTAATTTTAATATTGACCGTTAGTTGACTGTGCAAAGATAATATTACCCTTAACAACAATTTGTAAGCAGAAATAACTAAAAAAAAATTAAAATTGTTGGCGCGAAAAGCACAAATCTTATTTTTTAACAATTTTATCCTTGTCAATTCTAAAGATTTACAATATCATAGGTAAAGATTATAACTATTTTATTTTCAAATTTTTAATTTTATATTTTTTGTAGAAACTTTAAAAAAATATCAATAATTTAAAGATAATTTTTTAAATTTTTAATTTTATCTTTCTTGTAGAAATTTTAAGAAAATATCAATAATTTAAAGAGGGTAAAATAGCCAATAATTTTAATTTTCTTTTAGTTATTTCCGTCTACAAATTATTGTTAAGAGTAATATTGTCTTTGCATAGTCAATTAACGGTCAATGTTAAAATTAACTGACGGTAGAAAGTTTTTTACAAATAAATAAATTCTCGCCATCTACTTACAACAAGCTCAAACCTCAAGGAAGATTTTTAAAAATTACCCAAATTTCAAATCTAAAGGCCCTTAATTTACGACACAATTAACTCATGCTGATCCGAGATCTAAAAAATTATGCTTGTGGTAAGATGCCAATTGCACGGCTCATGAAAAAAAATATTGCAAGTTGAGTGTTGCATTTTTCACATGCCTAGTCGCTTTCCCTAACTTCAAAATTGTTGAAAAAAGGGGTTTTTATTTATTTATTTTTTACGAAAAGAGAATTTGGCCCTGGGCTTAGATGAGCTTTCAAAAAATCCTATGCTTCAGTATATTATTCATTAAATTCCCCTATATCTTTGATTGGCTATTTAATATGTATAGCCCATAGGGTTTGGTGAGAATCCAGATTTTTTTTTTTCACTTTATATGTGTGCAATTCTTCTATGCACACGTGTCTCACTAAAATTTGATGATGCTGCTGAGAATAGACCTTCTCCGCAGAATCAATTGATGAAAAAAAAAAAAAATTGACAAAAATACGCTTCCCCAAAAAAGGAGCTTCGGTTAATAAATGCAACAAAAGGAAAAGACGACAAAAATGAAATAAACTAATGAATAATAAAATAGATATAGAATTTGAGTTGCCACCGTAAGGCGCTACAAGCCCACAAAACTAAGAAACGAATATGGTATAAACAAATAGGGCGGTCGGGTTATTTAAAAATAAAATAAATAAAGTGGAATAAAGGAAAAATAAAGGAAAGATCCAACGCGAGCCGAGAATCAAGCAAGGTTTCGGGGTTGAGTGACATGCCGGGGAGCCGGGAGACATACGTGGGAGGGAAGACGCCATACACGTGTCGAGACATCGGTGCTTTGGATGACTCGTCTTCTTGGCTAAATTCGATCTACTGCTAGCATTATAATATGGAAAGTTACAAGGGCGTGTTTGGCGGCAGGATCAGAGCATGGGCATTGGATGATCTTTTTGAAAGAAAAATAAAAAAAAATAAAATCTCAAGGGAGGCATAAAATAATAAATGAAAAAAAAAAAGGCGTATACTTCATTTAGTAACGACGAGGCGAAATAAAATCTCATATATATGTATCAGCACTAGCATATAACTTTTTATCTACTCCCATATTATGTTCATGTTAAAATAAGAGCATATTATTCATTTATTGCAGTGGAACACATCATTTAATCTTTTGTTATATAAAAAAATTATCTCATTTAGCCCTATGAGATAAGTTACTTACTACTTTTTTTTAAAATTAAAGTATAAATTATTTAGCCATTAAATAAATTAAATTAAATAATTACACGATTAAAATTTCTAATTTATTATATATTAAGACTTATAATGTAATTTTTTTATAAATACAAAATCATAATTTCAATAATATTTATAAGTTATTAATTAAAATTATTTTGAGAAATAAATTAAATTATTTACATTTTAAAGTTAAAATTAACATCTATAAAACTATAATATAATCCAATCCAATCCAGTCATATACCATGTAAACACAAGATAATACTAATTGTATTATTTTTCTCGCATAACTTGTAAATAGGCAACACGTGCATTTACATAGAGGTGCCAAGTGCTAAGATGGTGGGAATGTTTATATGTTGGCAGCTGAAGATATATATATATATATATTCATTATTTATAACTATCCCATAAACAAAGAAATAAATAAATAAACAAACAAAAATTCATGCATTGTAAATATCACTTGATTAGTCAAATGTATATATGAATGATGGAGTTTAAAAATTAACTTGGCTTACCGAATGAATTAGTTGACTTTGACTCTCAAAACCATCCCCCCCCCTACAGAATTAATCTATTTCATTCCATTTAAAAGCTTAATTATTTTTTTCTTTTACACAATGAATTATTTATGATCGGGATTTATCATCAATTTATAAATCACATTTACTGCTAATAACGAAATCCATTTATTTTATCAAATTGTTTAGCATGAAATTATTATATTGCCAATTATTTAATTAACTCGAAAGTATTTTATAACACCCAAGTACAAGTTATTTTTAATGTATTTACATATACATTTAAATCAAATAATTACCAAGTTATTTGATTTCAGACATTTTTAATAAAAAGTTAAAAAAAGAATATAAACAAGCCATTCACACAAATGTATTTAGACTAATTTAAAATTTATTTAATATTTAACTGAAAAAATAAACGCTTTCTTATTGTTTGAAAGAATTGTTTTTTTTTTTTTTCTGTCATTGACGTGTGTATGAGGGGAATTCTAACCTAATTAGTGGGTAGTTCAAGAATCATTAATCATAAATAATGTAATCAAAACTTGCTTTATGATTTTTATTATACAAATTCCAACGG
Organism: Citrus sinensis; assembly: GCF_022201045.2. Taxonomy (NCBI): domain Eukaryota; kingdom Viridiplantae; phylum Streptophyta; class Magnoliopsida; order Sapindales; family Rutaceae; genus Citrus; species Citrus sinensis. The sequence continues at coordinate 4,512,389 of NC_068558.1, forward strand.
TGTGATATTTGAATAAAATAAGTGGCTTTGAATTTTCCCTCGTTTATGGTGCAAGTGATGATAAAAAAATAAAAACATCTTTCCATGCGATAATTCAAATTTTGTCGTATGTTTTTTTTGTTCCACTTGCGTGACAGCCATACCAATTAATCGCCCTGCTATATTTCGATTCAATTTGCAGGACCAAAATTTAAAAAGTACCTGCATTTGATTTCGTGCGTTTCGTTAACACAAATTTATGCAAGAGGTATAATCATAGTCATATATCAAATTTAAATTCAAACCTTATTGTTATTCAAGTTTGTAGTAAGTCTACTGATACTTTCATATCTTGCAAACAGGCTGTGTACGGAGGATTTGATGACGAAATTTCACCTCTTCTTACGTAATAAATATTCGTGTTTCACTATTCCACCCACTCTTTTCTTATGGTGGTAGTTTGAGTAGGCTTTCTAATTTATTGTTCAACAAATATTTAGAAGGTACTACAACTGTCTCTTCTGACCAAAAAAAAAAAAAAAAAAATCAAAGCTCATTATCACTCATTCAACTCCCAAGAAAAAAAATTAAAGACTACCCTTAGCACTTAAGATTTAATTAGACTAAGTTATATTGAATTGGATTAAAGTCTTGTTTAACATTTTAAATACAGTTATTGTGGAAAAAAATTATAAATATAAAATAAAAATTGATAATATAGTAAACGTGATTATGAAATAATAATTTTTACAAAAATAGCAAATGTATTGTAGGTTTTTCATTATATAACTATAAGATTAAATCAACTTCTTATTCAATTCACAGCAACTAGTGCTTATCAAACATTGAAAGCTACAACTGCCCAACTTTAATACTAAACTGGCCATTATCTGAAATATATTATATTGGCTTATGTTTGGTATAGTATCAGATCACACTATGTTAGATTATATTTAAATAATATTAAATAGTATTTAAGTTGACATTTAAGTATAAATAATCACTTATTCATGAAATTTCATAATAATAAATTTTGAAAGCAATTAATAAGAAAATTAAATATGTTGTAAATAAGTTATTGGGTAGACATACTATAATAAACAAATAAAAATAAATAAAATAATTTAACTATTCAATTAATTTTTATAAAAAATTCAAAAAATATTATATAAAATCAATTAATTAATGGTATTATTAATTTTCACTATTATTCTTAGTATAAATGCAATAAATTATTAAATGGTTAATTTTATTGATAAACTATTAAATATACAAGTAATGAAAATTTAATCTCAAGATTTAGTATAAGTAAAAGTACCAATTTACTTATATCATAATAATAAATAAAAGATAATGTTTAAGTAATTAATTAATTAATTAATTAAAATTGGGTACAAATAAAAAATAATGATATGAATGAAAGTCTCATAAATGGTGACAACTGTTTTTCTTCAATCTTATCCGAACTAAACCCATGTGTAAATTATGATTACTAGTTCCATTATTTTAGCATTAAATTTAAATTTATTTCCCTTTAGGGGTTATTCATTTTTATGTCTGAAGTCTTAAGTTAAGATATTTTAATATTTTAGTTTGTTTGCTTTTGTATATGAAGGCTTATTATAAGATATTTTTATTTGAATAGAAAAAGTAAAATTTTGTGACTATTATTTAAATAATAAAATATATGAATGAAAAACAAATTTTTTTCCTCCCAAATACCCTTATTTCCTGCCTAGCTATTAGATGTTATATTAGAATTTTTCTTAATCTCAAATTTTACTTGGTATTAAATACTTAACATAAATTCAATTTGAATTTTTAAAAAATTAATTTATTCTTAGATAACAACGTTTTTTGTATATAAGTATTATGTTAAATTGTAAAAAATAATGTTATTAAAATTATTTTTCATGAATTGTATACCAAAACATTCAAATCCTTACCTTACAAATATTTGTAACATATAAAAGCTATTGTACTAGAAAACACTATAAATAAATACTTATTTAAACTTTAAGTATATATAACACTTTCAAGGTGGTAAATGGTAAAATATTCTATTTAAGATGTTTTGAGTTTATTGAATTTATAAAAATAAAACAACTTACCACTTATACTCGTGTCAAAAAGTAAAGAGTATACATATTTTTCTCATATATGCATTTGGAGGTTGTTTGTTAAATCTATGAAATCTGAAATTTTATTAATTTCAACCATTTTCTAAAATATACTTGTTTGTTTTTTGAAACTTATGTATGATTTTCAGACTTTTACATCTGAATAGAAAAAATAAACTTTTGTGACTTTTATCTGAATGGAAAAATGTCTAAATGACTAATAAATATTATATTCCAAAAATATCTTTGTAAAATAATTTATTTCCTAAACTATGAAATGTAATCCTCTTCTTTTGTTTTAATTTACAAGAACATAAATGTCAAATAACCAAATTTAAGATGTTTTTATTATGAAAACAAATAAGATGTCACTTATATTCAGATATTTAAAAAATAAAAATAAACATGTCATTCATATTTTTATAATCAAATTCATTCAGATCTTAAAAAAATTCAAACTTATTTAAATTTTAGATAAAAAAATAAACGCTACCTTAAACTCATTTCAACTTCAATAACATTTAAATTCATTTTAATTTAAAATAAAAAAAAAGGCTACTTGAACTTACCAAACATGAGATAACTATATAAGTATAAAATTAGTCTAATTCTATACTTAATCTTATCGGCCAAACATGCCCAAGATATTATTTACGGCGCTCCATTTTTATTGTGAAAAAACGGCTAGTGGGATTGTCGTCATTATTGTGTTTTTAAAAGGTACTTTTTCGCTTCAATTAATCGTATCATCGGAAGTACACTTTATCAGGCCGGTTTAATAAAAGGTTATTTGTTTTAATGTTGAAAATTACACATACTTTCACTATTTATTAAAAGCATTAATATTTTAAAAAACAACTAGCAATTTAAATAAATGCAAGCACCCAAAGTTGATCTAAATAAAATGACTCGGTTCCAGAGAGTGTTAATTATAAAATAAGAAGATTGATTGTCTCGTAATCTACAGATATGTCAAGGGAATCAAATCCTTACTTTTTAACAATTTTCTCCTCCTCAATAGGCTTTAAAATAAGTCACTTAACATAGGAGAACCCATCTCAATTTTGTTATTTTTTATTTTTTTATAAGAACTCAACTTGTGCCATGCCCATGCGTTATGCACAAACATAATACCTCCCAGGTGATGTGACCATTGTGAATATTGATCTATTGTTTAGGGAGAAAATGGAAACAGCTGGATTATTATTTGTATATTTAATTATTTTAAAGGGATGGCTAATTATGACTATAGAGGGATCAAAATTTCCATTCAACTTGACATACTTATTATAATATAAAATAATAAAATTAATTCATGACTTTATATTCATACGAGTGATGACATAATTTGAGTATAAGTGATCAAGTGTAAGCATCTTATTTGTCAAAATCTAAGTTAAGGAGTTGTGGGTTTTATAGTATAATTCTCTACTTTAAATATTGATATTACGCAGGATAAGGTTAGTGACAGTGCACATCTAGTTATTTTTTACAATTTGAGAATATTTTAAATCATAAAGAATGATAGTATATAATATCTTTGAACAATTTTGTGCTTATAAGACGATATTTACTCTTATTTTTACTGACAATACAAACCACTCATTTTATTTTATTCTGAAATACCGAAGAAATTGTTTTCAATAATTTGCTTGGAAGACTTGAATCTTCACTCGAATGAGGAAGAAGAAGGGAGAAAAACAAATAGAAAACCGATTTAACTAATCAATGGCCATCAACTAGCAAGTAATTTTACAATAACATGCTTAATTGGACATTGGAATCTATTTTTGCCTTGAAAATTTTCAACCTTTTTTCTTTTTTCTTTTTCGGTGCTTTATTAACAGTTTTTTCCGTCTCCAAAATTTTTACACCGTCACATACGGACCAAGAATTTAATGTCGTTTTAACCATAAAAGTTCACTTAAGCGGACCATAAACTAAAACTTTTTCAAATTCTCCAAAAGAAATGAAAGTCGCACAGGTGTTTATTTTCTTTGCCCCCGGGCCCCCACTCCCCTACGGGTTTATAACTTAGGATCTCTCTAAGTTACATGCATGTACCTTACAACCCTCTCACATGAATAGTGAATGGACCCACATCATTCACTATTCATATGAGAGAGTTGTAAGGTACATGCATGTAACTTAACATTAGCCTATAACTTATAAGTCATTTTTTACCTTGACCATAATGTTTCACACTAGATTCCCCTACGACCCGGCGTTCTAGAAAATAATTCAGATCGCAAAATAAACTTCCTTGCGATCTCAGCCATCCAAATGTTGTGGAAGGGCGGTGGCAAAATTACACGGGCGTAGTACGGAATCATTGATCTCGGTGCATTATAATTACCGAGAAGAAATATTAAATTAATAATCCTGCTTTTGTCAGTCATCTTTTACGTGGCTTCAATGTATAGAGCTAGGTTCTGCGCTGGTATCAAGCGCTATAGCACACGTGTAAAGAAGAAAAATCACCGCAGCGTACGTATGGGAAGTGGCGGGCTGCCCGTGGTTCACGGGCAGAGGTTGCTGCCGCGGAAACAGAAACCTCGTAACCCGAGCCTAGTTAAAGTGTCCATATACTACCATGGAAACGATCCCATGATAATCCCATGAGCCTTCACATGAAATATCTAAATTTATGACATCTGTACAATTTCCATAAACATAACAATTATAATTTGCGTCGTTTAATTTTGATAGCAAAATTTCATATACTAAAAATTTAAATCATTAAAAAAATAGAATAATTATCTGAAAAATGAAATTATACACACTACAATCATAATTAAATTGTGCTGTTATGAAATTATTTTTGCTTCAAAATAGAATGCAAACAATTCTTAATTTCTTATCTTTGAAAACTAAAGGAATTATAATTTGCATTAAATTAGTCATGAATTTTTATTTTCTTTATATCACTTTTTAACCTTAAGTTGTTTACTGTTGCCAAAAAAAAATTATTAAAAACTTGTTGACGAAGACTTAAATCGCATTAGAAAAGATCTAATAGAGTTGTCTCCATCAAATTCATAAACAGAGAGAGAGGGCGCATACATGATTCATAATGAATGATGATGAGAAAGGATGGGGATGGTGGGGTCCGCAATGATGACTTCGCGGGATGTGGGACCCGTCGAAGTTGGGAAGTGGGGAAAAGGACAAAAGACGAATGAGAGAGAAAAAGTAAAAGTTAAAATAGAGAGAGTGAAGGGCGTGACGTCACCGAGAGGGGCCTTGAGTATGAGTAAAGAGGGAAGGTGGTGGGGCCACGTGAAACCATGGGTTGTGGGAGTGGTGTGGGCATGGGGTTTTGGTTGTAGCAGTACAACGTACTGTTTGGTTACGGGAACCCGCTTTCTTGATGGGAGAGTCTTACTTGCATTTATGGAGCGTGCTCTTTACTTGAATGATGTTTTAAAATGGTAGCGAACTTTGCTTAAGAGTTTAGGCAAGGCTAATTACAACTCTCTCCTCAAGTTATTATTATTATTATTATTATTTTGTAGTTTCGAATATGCATTACATTTTATTAAAAGAATATTGACACCATTACACGTTTGGTTGATAAATTTAAATGCTTTTAATTTTTTAATTTAAAAATATCAAATTTATATGATAACAACTGTTAGACCCAAATTGAAAAATTATATAATACTGTAATTAAAAATTAAGGCTTAAGGCATTAATACTGTGATGAATAAAACTAAAACGAACAAGTGTAAAAATAATTTAAAACATGTAAATCAACATCAAACTTTAATTAATTAAAAATAGTGTATTCATTTAATTTAATTAAATAAAAATACTCATCAATTGAAAATAATTGGAATAAATTTTATTGAATTAGTTTAACCATAAATTTTATATTCATTCTAGGACATTCATAACATTTTTTTTATTTTTTATCATAGTATTTGTTTACTACATAGATTAATTAAGTAAAATTATTTTTCTTGATGTGGATTAAGGCAAAATAAAATTTAAAAAATATATTGTTATACTACTAGATATGTATGATATATCAAAAAAATTAGATCTAATTTTTAATTTTGTACATGCTCAATGTAGTTTTAAAATTTACTTTTTACTTGTACTTAAAGATCATTTGCCTTTTAATTAAAAAAAAAAAAGAGATCATTTGCCTTTGCTACTCCAAGAGGTTTTAAAGGATGCAAAATCATTTTATCTTACAAATAGCTGGCTTTGAGAGACACGAAATAAATAATTTTTCAAAATTTGATTTTAAGAATAAGTTTGTCCTTAATAAACTTTCAAATATATCATGACATGTATTATATAAACAAAAAAAAAATATCATCATTCAATTTAGAAACAAAATCAATAAATATATAAGGTAATCATTATAACAATAAATTTTTATTTTACGTTTGTAAGTTTTAATTTTTCTTTATAACTCTTATATTAATTTACTTGTTTTATCTTACTTTACAAGTCTTATGTTTCAATTACATAATTCATGTTTTATTTTACACTTAATGTTGATTTATAAGTTTTATGTTACATGTTTAAAGTTTTTATTTTGTTTACTGATAGTACATCAATTTATTATCTTATGTTAATTTACTTATTTTACCTTTCATTTACTAGTTTTTACATTCTATTTATATAATTTATGTTTTATTTTACACCTAATATTGATTTTATAAATTTAATGTTATATTTGTAAGTTTTTGTTTTGTTTACTAAAATTACACCAATTTAACACTCCTATGTTAATTTACTTATTTTATCTTCCATTTACAAGTGTTACGTTTTATTTACTTAATTTTTGTTTTATTTTACACTTATTGTTGATTTATAGTTTTATGTTATATATGTAAGTTTTTGTTTTGTTTATCAATAATACATTAATTTATCACTCATTTATTAATTTGGCTTTATTTTATCATGCCCCTCGGGCACTATACCCTCTTTATTCTTCTTGTAGTAAAGCCATTGTTGGATGAAAAGTAGCAATATGGTGCAGCTGTGAAGTGGCTATATGGCGCATGAAACAAACCAGGAATGCAGGTCGTTAGATAGGAAGGGTTAACAACACAATTATTCTATTTAAGGAAACAAGAAAATATTGGTGTATATAACAATAAATTAGTTAGCTCAAACAAATATTTGTAGAAGCAAGTAGTTAGTGAGGGACAATATGATGTACATTATTTACAATTTTACCATTGTAATTGGCATATTATATAGGCGACTGTGGTAGAATATTATCGAATGACTAAAAATGACGTTAATGAAAATAAAAATAATCTAACATTGAAAGGATAGGAAATTGATGTATGAATTTAGGAGTGTTCAGATTGCAGTCCACTATACTGAATCCACCTGTTCCATATAAATTCGAGCAAAAAGATTAGAAAAAAAAAGAACTCAAACCATTGCACACAATGGTGTTGATGCCTTTTTCTGAGGGCTTCTCCATAGATCAAGACTTCCATCAAGGTTAGAAGGAGCCCCCAATCCAACCATAAGAAAAACCGTCGTCGATTACTCATAAAAAATTGACAAAAATAAACTATAACAGCCGTAAGTGTTGCCACTTCCGTTCATCATATTTTGCCACTATCAATCAACTCTTCTCCACAAGCATAACCTTTTTAACTATTTACCACCGTTGATTGATGCATCGATCGCTGCATCAAGATCACTCTACCATTGCGGTCAAAAGCAATTTCAGCCGTAGTTTACAGCACCCTAAGACCAATAATGAAGGTGCAAGGAATTAGGGTCGTTGCCCAGCTTTTTATTACTATTCATTCCCAAAATCGCAGCCGTTCAATTAGACTGATTATAATCTAATGACATGTTAGCAAATCGACAAATAAAAAAGGTACGGTGCTCCTAAGACACAGAAGTTGGACCTAATTAATTTACTTATTTTATTTTATATTTACAAGTATTATGTTTTATTCATGTAATTTATAATTTGTTTTATATTTAACGATGATTAATAAATTTTATATTTTATTTATATAATTCATATTTAATTATGACATTGACGTCGCGATGACCCTAGAAAATTATGATGGTAAAAATATTTGGTCCCTTTCCGGGCAATTTCCAAGAGCTCACTAATGCTCCCACTAGCTCCGCAATAATTTCCACGACTATTAAAGCGGAAGGGGAAAGTCTTTGCCCCTCGCTTGACCCACCCCCACGGCTAAAGAAAGAGACTGTTCTAAACCGGCACTTGGACCGAAGCCAGAAAAGCCCAGCCCGGTGTGATCGTTACGTTAACGCGCAATGAACGTGCGTGACGTGGGGCCTCTCTTAGAACATTAACGCTTGGGTATTACTGTATTAGGTTGCAAGTGTGGCTCCACAGAAAATCTAGTCGCAAGCACGAGAATACTGAAATCTCAACTTTACCCTCTACTACAGACAAAATGATAGATATTTTATGACTGGCATGAGTGTAGATTCATTGAAACTCCAGTGGCAAGAATGTATTGCATTTGGAGAGGCAGGTTATGTGAGCCAATAGATTTACTTGCACGGATTCTTGAAAGCCTGCCGTTGGTTTTAATACTCCGAAGTCTGTCTATAAAGAGTTTTGCTATCAAAACCTGTCATTCACCAACTCAACTTTATAAAAAATCATCGCCCTCTCTCCTTCTCTTCCCACTCACTCACATAACCCTTGCATTTCTTACACTTCACAGAAGAGAGAAAATGGATTCTGGGGGTTCAAAGAGGACTTGTTTCATTGAAGAAGATGATGGGCTGGCTTCTGTAGCTGATATGGAAGCTGGGTTTTCAGGGAATCATAGCCAGAATAATAACAATAATAATAACTACGCTTTGTTTTCAAGGCCTCTCTCTTATGCAAGGAGCAGTCTAAAGAATCTGTCAACATCGTCACCTTCATCTGTTTGTTTTTCACCTAGATCTGGTGGTGCAAGGTTTTATGATGCAAGATTTGAAGAGCAGCTACCCCATTTCTTGGATGCTTGTTTTCTTTGCAAGAAGCCTCTTGGCAATAGAGACATCTACATGTACAGGTCAGGCGTTGTTTTTAACATTTTCATTTCTGCTAATAAAGGAGTAATTTTTTTCCGCTTTAATATAAATCGTTTGGATCCCAGATCTCAATTAGCGGTTGAAGTTCAGATTTTTGACTAAGATTTATGATCAAAATGCTTTCTTAGATCCTTGAGGGGGATTATATTAGAATTTGTGCAAAGTAGAATTTAGATGGCTGGCTTTCTGATGAGTGTTTTTTTATTTTTCCTTATGGTAATTTGCAGAGGGGATGTGCCGTTCTGTAGTGAAGAGTGCAGGCAAGAGAAAATGGACGAGGATGAAGCGAAGGAGAAGAAACTGAGCCTCTCTTCAACAATGAAGGCTTTGAGGAAGAAATCAACTTCACCAACGAGAAACCAGGACTACTCTTACCGTACTAGCACTGTTGCAGCTGCTTAATCATTAGTATATTAAGTCGTTCTACAAATATTGGTATATTTTTGATAACCCATAAGAATGGATAAAGAAAAAAAAAGTTACAGAAGGAAATGAAAGATATGAAGGATCTAGAAAAGAGGGCCAAGCCAAGATGAGACAATAGGAAGAAGAGTAGGAAGATGATGACTCTTCTTTTTTAAATTGTTTCAACTGTGTGAATATTCTGATGATATGCAAGGAGTTTGTGTGTTGCCTTGATGTAATCTCAGAGATGGCTCTCTGTTTTTCTTCTTTTTTTTTTGGGGGGGGTCCTTATTTTTCTCTTTCTAGATTTCTTTTTATTTTTTGTTTTGGTTTGTAGCACTACTGAAGCGTTGGTGCTCTACGCCTCTAATTATGAAATATATAAATAACAAACGCCTGTTACATAGAAAAAACGATGAAAAAGGTTGATGAATGTCAATGATAGTATCGTATGATATAGCTTTCCTTGCAGGTGTATTCTCAATTTCTTTACTCCATTTTTCCTTTCAAGATTGCTCTGTTTTGTGTAATGCTTTAATGGATCTTTCAACAGCGGTGTATTTAGTAAATTTGACGGGAAATTTGTTAAATTCTTTTAATGTTTTTTTCCTTGGAATTAAGATTTTGCAGCTTCTTCTCTTTTTTGTGAGAGAGAGACACTTTTCTGGCAGGCAGGTAGAAAGTGGAGTGTGGAGTTTGTGAAAGAGGGATTGGTGGAAAGCATGGCCTCGCGTTATAGTAGTAAGTTGTGTGATTAATTGTGCAAAACTTGAATGAGTTTGTGGGCTGTTAGATCTTTTCAAACAACTTGACGAGCATCAAATTTCTTAAAGAGCAATGACAAACGAATCAAAATCAAAGACAAAATTTTTTGTTTTTTAGCAAATTTTGATTTTTTTTTTTTAAAGACAAATGATTAAAGAAAACTATATAAATTTCGAAACGGAAAAACTTCTGTCGTATTTGATTATTTTTCATTTCTTAAAGAATCTTGTACTTTGTTATTGAGTCTTTCGTCAATCTTCATTTTAATTTCAAAAAATACCGTTTTAGCCTTTAAGTTCGAAAATGAAATTTACCGTTTTAGCTGGCTGGCAAGCAAGTGGCAATACGCCTTCTGTGATCTGGGCTGTTTAATTTTGGACTTGGGCCTCTTTTAAAACAGTTGCTGTTTGGGGCCCTTGGAGAGCCCTCAAGTCAAGTCTTCAAACGCAGCCGTAGAACTAGATTGAATTTGTCTTGCATACGCCCAACGCCGATCAAAAGTGTTGGTTTGAATTGTGATTGTCCTTTAAATAAAAGAAATCAAAGGATACCCCTCCCTAAATTCTATGTTTTTGTATCTTTGTTTTTTTTGGGGGGGGGTGGTTGCTAGCATTTACTAATTATTTCAAATACTCGGAACTCTATTACCGCAAAGCCAAATTCAACTCTTTTGAGTTTTTTTATTTAATAAAAGAGTGGGGCAACTCTTCTAACCCTTTTCGATCAAAAGGGTTGTGGTTGTTATTGTTGTTGGCTTGTTGCTGGTGACATATGAGTTCATAGAAGAAAGAAACGAAGCCCCAATGATATATCTTCGAAAATAGTTTATTTTGATAATGAAACTTAGCCCACAATTTAGCTTCTGTTTTCTTGGATTGATGAAACCCCTTAGTTAAAATATACAAAATCTAAATAAAACAAAAATATAGAAAGCCAGAAAGGTGAGAGTGAGAACTAAAGAGAGTTGACAGATATGCAAATAAAAGAGCTGACGTTATCTCAACCTACTGAAATACTTATTAAATCAGTTTTTTTAATAAATTTTGTTTTTACTAAAATGCTCACAGCTTAAATTATTTTTGTAGACAACATAACTAAACTTTTATTTAAAGAAAATCTTGAATTCGTCTTCCTCATCTACATTCACGATGACAATTTCAAGTTTGTCTGCCTCTGAAAGATATGATAGCACCAATTAAAAAGCTTTAATATGACCCAAAAAAAAGAAAAAAGAAAAAACTAAATGTTGCAGAAGTTGCATATTGGTCTTCAAACTTAATGTAGTGAACAATAGTGGTTGAGTGCGTAAAAATTAAGAACTAAAAAACAAATCTTACCGTGTAAATATCTCTCCCAGTTGCCGATGCAAAACAAAGTTCTAATCGTATCAATTACTTCAGAGAGTCTGAGAAAGGAGTAAAATTAAATGTATACCATCCATGGGCGGACCCAATGAAGGCCCAGGGGGGCATCAGTCTCCCCGGGCCATTAAATTTTTTTTAAATGTACCCTAAATTTTTTTTTGAAAAAATTAGATAAATAAATTTAGACACATTTTTTATATATCAAAAGACTTATAGTTCAATGGTAAGAGTATTATTTAATGGTTTTAAAACCTTGGTTCAAATCCCATTAGCCACATTATTTTATTTTTTAAAATATTTTGTGAAAATTACTTTTTAAAAATATTTTGTGAAAATTACTTCGAAACAATGATATTTTTACGCATTTAAAAAAAAAATTTAAATTTATAAGACTTAAAATGTATTCAAGTGAACATTAAAAAAAATCTAAGTTAAATAATTTTTTTTTAAACTAAGCCCTCCACATTTTAATTTGGGAAATTTACACTAATAACCAAAAAAACTTTGCTTTTTTTCATCTTAACCCCCCAAAAATATTTCTATCAACATTAGCCATTAAACAACATTTGAGTCCAAAATACCCCTCCCTCATCTCTTCCCCAACACTCCCTTTCTCTCATCTCTCCCAAACCGATCCAACTCCCATCATCGGCGGCGACATCAACCCCGTCGGCGGCGGCTCCATCTCTCACCGGCATCCGATCTACGATCCACAACCTTCAACAAAACCTAGGTTAGTCATTTTTCTTATTTTCATTAATTTAAAATGAGATTTTAGAATAATAATAGTTATAGCTTGAGATTGATAATGGTGGTGATGATGTTTGTGGTGGTTGGTGGTGTTTGGGAGTACTGTTTTTGATTTTGGAGTGATTGCGCTTAATTTTGGGGGGGGGGAGGGAGGGAGGGGGGCAGGGCGCGCGCCGGCGCCCATTGCTGGGCAGCAGCGCGCGGCCTGCGGTCGCACCAAATCTGGTGCAACAGCAAGCCTCACGCACCAGATTGGTGCGAGAGGCTTGCTGTCGCACCAGCGTTGGTGCGACAGGCGCGCCTGTCGCACCAATTTTTTGGTGCGACAGAGCCTGTCGCACGAGTTTTTTGGAGCGACAGGCTTGCCTGTCGCACCAAAAAATTAGAGTTTTTTTTTTACGAGTTAATTTTTTATTTCTGTAAATATAATGTAATAATTTTATAAATATTATAGATACATGGCGAAATCAGAATCACCGGATATTGAAGTAGGCAAGATGTATTTTCGTTATGCTGATCACTTTCCTGGTCGAATTTCGAGCATGTGTATGTTATCTTCGGTCGTAAAAGCTATCGAGGAAAAATTAACAAACCGGCAGTTGAGTATGTTCAAAAAGGATATATTTGGGCATTTCTTGGAGTGTCGAAGTTTTCCATTTAGTGGGGTAATTTTGCATAATCTTTTACTGCGTCAAGTGGCCCATGAAGAAGATAGCCGTGAGGATCAGTTATGGTTTCAAATTGGTAAGCATTTGATTCGCTTGTCAATTGTCGAATGGTGCTTGGTTACTGGACTTTCATTTGGTGTTGATACCAATGAAAAAAATGATGAAATGGAGCAGAGGCTACGGAATACGTATTTTGGTGGTGTGCATCGTAAGATTAATGTGAAGCAATTTGATGCCGTATTTAAGGAGTTGAATTTCGAGGAAATAGACGATATGGACGCATTAAAGATTGCGATGTTTTATTTTGCGGACAGAGTACTAAATGCAAGAAAAAATCACTGTCAAATTAATTTCGATTGGCTTGACCAAGTTGATGATATTCAGTACTTCCGAAAGCGTCCATGGGGTCTATTGTCGTGGGAAATGATTTATGAGAGTCTTGACAATGCACTGTTCGAAAAAGACGAGAAATTTAAGAAGACTCGGTTGAAAAATCCAGATCATAATATTGAAAAATACAATCTTTACGGATTTACGTCTGGGGTGCAGGTGCTTTTTTTTGTTTATTAATAAGTTTTATAGTATTAAATATTTGATAGTTGTTTTATTTGATTTTTCACTTTGGTTGTTGTAGGCTTGGATTTATGAAGCAATCGGAGGGTTACCATCAACATGGGTCGTCAAAACGAAGAGTAAGATTCCCCGCATTCTGCAATGGAAGCCTATGGCGTCTTCGAGAATCAACTTTGCGGAGGTTTATTCGTTCTTCAACGACGAATCTCGTCTTGTAAGTAATATGTATTACTTCTTTTTTTAACTTTACTAAATTTAAGTTGGGTTTACTTACTTAAATTTTTCAATTAAATTTATGGCAGACGGACGTTTTACAAACTCTTGAGCCAAATTCAAAGGAGAGTAGCAGAAAATATTGGCTCTCTGTGAAGGATTACTTGCCAAGCATTCCAGACTGGGTTCATAAGGTCGGTATACTGTAAGTACAAAAATTTTTTTTATCGAAATTTTTGACTTTTCATTTAGTAATTTTAAATGATACTTTATACAGCACCAACCCTCAATCAACGCGATGCCGTCGGTTACAAGACAATCGGACGAGCATGACGATCATGACGACATACCAAACCCAATACCAGAGCAGCGTCATGACACTTTTGAGCAGCGTCATGACGCTTTTGAGCAGCGTCATGACGCTTTTGAGCAGCGTCATGACACTTTTGAGGATGAGGTGGCTGTTGACGCTGAGCAGCAGCAAACAGACAACTCTGATGACGCACGGGATTCTGAGGTTATAAATAATATACGATATTTTTCACTTTGGTTGTTATTATTTTTTTATTGTTATTCTAAAGTTTTATTTTTTTCTTTTGTATTAGTCGAGGACAAAGCAGTTTAATGATTACGTACGACGACGGCTGGATAAGATTGATCGTAACGTGTATGAAATAAAGTCAGAATTAAAAGATTTTAAAGAAACCGTTGTTGGCTTCATCGACACATTTTCTAAACGTCCAAATAAGGATTCTCCCACTGCACGCTCGTATGCGGTAAGCTAATTTATATTAAATAATTATGTTCGTTTAACTTTTAATTTGATAATTATTTAATATGTTCTTTTTGGCGATTGTACAGGCCCCGGATGACTATGGAGTGTATACTGACGTGGGCAATGAAAATTTGTCTACGCCCACGTCATTGGTTAGTTTCTACGGGGATGTTAGTGGGGAGAGCGTGCAGGTGTTCACAGAGGTGCCTCCGGGCGTTAGTAAGTTCGGCCGCGCGTACATACCGTCGTATGTTTATAACAGTCCTTACATGATTCCTCCGGTCAGGCGAGGACAGAACGTCCGGAGGTTACCTCGACCCCAAATCATGGAGCATGCGATTGACATGAGTACGAGTGTGGATGTAAATCCGCTGAGAGGATTGGAGGACTCTAGTTGGTTTGCTGAGTTTGATCGATGGTTCACTGGTGATATCAGAGTCCGCCGGAACGTCCAGCACCCGCGGTCATTCTTTCAAATAATTTTGGGGATAGCTTCGATGGGATGGCTAGGCGATGAGGTATTTATATTTTCCTCGTGGTGTATACTGTTGTGTATTTGTGTATAATTTTTTTTTAAATCGTAATATTTCTGTTTCTCTACAGCATATTCACGAGTATCTCTGCTTGATTAGCAGGAAACAACGGCAGTATCCAAATGCCTTACTCCAACGTGTCACACATACGGACACATTTTTTTGGGTAACGTGCCGACAAAACTTACAAATACTATTTAATTTCTTTAATTATTGCCTTTAAGTTTAATTAATTTATGCATTTCTTGGTTATCTATGTACTAGGTGTTCTTGAATCAGTTATGGAATAACGGGAATTGTGCAGTCGATTCAATGGTATTCGACGACCGCTTGAATAGTTATCTGTGTGGGCGACAGCACACAATGTCAAAATCAATGACGGATGTCGATATGGTATGTATTTTATTACATTTCACATGTTCTATAATGAAAATATTCGAGGAGTTGTTTTTTCTTTGTTGTATTTCAATTTCATATATAACGAACATGTTTTTAAATTTTTATATGCAGTTACTCATCTCTGTTAACTTGGACGGCGCGCATTGGGTACTAGCACGAGTTGACTTTCGGAAAAATAAAGTCTGGATTTATGACTCATTAGTCACATTTCGCGACGACAAAAGGTACAAGTTGAAATTCAAGCCACTTGAAGTTATATTCCCTCGCTGGTTGGAATATGTTGGCTTCTACAATATACGACCTGAGTTGCGGAGTGAAGACCCGTGGAAAGTTATCGCAGTTAAGAGCGCGCCACAACAAGAGCCTGGAACTGGCGATTGCGGTGTTTTTGTATTGATGGTTACGATGTATTTAATGTTCGGGCTTAGGTTGGAGTTTAACGCTAGTCATGTCGAGTACTTTAGAAAGAAGATTGCGGTTGATATATTTAATGACGATATTATATTGTAGACCTATGTAGTAATTTCAATGTTGAAATTTACATTTTTTTTAATTTCCGCACTTAATTTTATATAATTTTAATGCCTCACATTTTGAACTTTAAAATAAAATAAAGTTTTATGAATAATAACAATTTTAACCAACGAAATACAAAAAACAATAACAGTTTTAACCAACGTAACACAAAAACAATAATAGTTTTAACCAACGAATAACACACAAAATACAACTAACTTCGAGTCGACGCAATAGGATTCTTACATCGCTTACGATTATGGCCAAGTTCATGACACCGGCCGCATCTTACAGTTCGCCGGTCAACGTCCTCGCCAGCCGAGGGTATTCTGCGCTCTTTACGACGTCCAGGTGGCGGTGCCTCAACTGGTGGGTATACCTGCAGCTCCTGAATTTCATCTGGAACTTCCCAATCAGCCACATCACCAACTGGCTCCACTGGTTGTGCATAAGCCATCGCCAACGATTCTGTAGTGTAAAAGTCCGAGCAAAGGTTAATAAAATCCACCCGGTGTGTTAGACACGCGGCAATTGCATGAGCACACACAAGCTGATCAAGCTGAAACACTCTGCAGGAGCAAGTTCTCTTTTGCAAGTCAACCAACCCTTCCTTAAGCCCACCGCCTATAACTTGAAAGCGATGCGGAGACACCGGCCGAACTATCATTCTTTCAGCTATAGTTCTCCTCTCAGTGACTATTTCATCCGCCCATGTTGTTAGCCGAGTAGTCATGGATTCAGCCACAATTTTTCTATCATAAAACCATTGCTGCAATGTTTTCCTGAAGTGATCAACAAGATGAGTAACAGGAAATTTTCGAGGTTCCCTCATGAAAGCATTAACACTCTCCGCGATGTTGGTGGTAAGAATGTTGTACCTCCTACCTTCAAACTGAGACCTTGCCCAATTACACGTACCGACATTATTTTCTAGGTAATCAGCCGCACCCGAGTGGATCATCCACAACCTTTCAAGTTGTCTCTTAAATTCCTCGTGGCCATATGCTTTTGCTGCATTAATAAAGGCAGGCTCAAATTCATCCCAAAGAGCTTTGGACATTCTAAATTGTGACTTAATGTTACCTTTGACGTGGTAAAAACAAACGCCATGAGTTGCATTGTGAAATACTTTAAGAACGGCTCTCCTTATGGCAGTGCATCGATCAGAGATAATTACCAACTCAGGTCTATCACCAATCACTCCATGTAACTTCATCATAAACCATTCCCAAGCATCATTATTTTCTGAATCCATGATCCCAATGGCTAACGGATACAATTGATTGTTACCATCAAGACATGTTGCCACGAACATGCTTCCACGATATAATCCCTTCAGATGAGTACCATCTACAGCAATGACAGGCCGAATGTACTGCATAAACCCCTTGATGGAAGATCCGAGTGCTACAAAATAGTACAAGAAATTACCATCTCCATCCTGCTCGAGGTGAGTGACTGTACCCTCATTCGCTGTAGTTAGTACGTGAGAGTATTTAGGGAGCAAGTTGTATGACTCTGCAGGGTTGCCGCGTACTATTTCAAGACCAACTTCTCTCGCCCTATATGCCTGCTGGTATGTTAACTGAACACCGTATTCCTGTTGCATATCTGCTCTTATGTCATTGGGAGTATAAATCCTCTTATCTTGAATATATTTTTCTGCGATAATATGACCGACAACCCGGCTCCTTAGTTGATGACGTCCATCAACCAATACCTCATTATGACAAGTGTGTACATTATCAATTCTCTTCACCACCCAAGGAACATGTTGCTCGTTCGAACTTCTAGTTGCTCGAATACGCCATTTACATGATTCTGAACAACAGTGAGCCTCGAAACGTGTCGTAGTAGACCGTGCAATCTTGAAATCAAACTTATCTCTAAAGGCCACCTTGCGTAGTTGTAATATAAGCTCATTCTTCTCAGCAAATAGCTTACCCACGCTGATATCATCTGAGTCACAACTGCTAACAAAGCTTGGAGCAACCATGTTCGAAGGTAAAGTTGGAGCAAGACTTGTAAGGGGGTCAATTCTCCTTCTCGATCGAACCATAGAAGGAATAGGTCTATTGCCTCTGTTATTCATAGGAGTATTGTCTTCACACTCATCCTCATCCTGAAACGACGGAACATTCGAAGGACCGGCTCCTCCATCATCACCATCATTATTGAAACGAGTGCCCCGCCTTGTATTATTAGAAGGTTCTGCACAAACATTATCCCCCTCTGTCTCATTATGAAAATCATCATTGTCCCGAAAATCATTGTTGTGATACGGAGAATATTGTTGCTCCAACGACGTTGTTATTGGAAATACCGTTGCTCCAACATCCTGTAACGTAACGCCATTATCATCAATGTTGTCATAATTGTCGTGGATTGGAGAGTAATATTGCTGCAGCGATATTGTCCTTGGCAACACCTCTTCATCATTATCGGGGCCAGACATATTTGCTCTAAACGAAGTTTCTGTATCGACATGTGGCTCAATACCTTCGCTCGGAACTCGAGGTGATGTGGTCACGAATATAGGAATGCATCCAAAATTAGCTACGTCAGATGCCATATGCAACACAACCCTCACCATTTCATCATCACATATATCCATGGGCATTGCACATATACGATATAATGTGTTACTAGACCTCAAAGTTGTCTTCATTGTGATACTATAGTCATTACGATTTATTTTTAACACCTCATATACTCTTGTCAATAACTGATCAAACAGGTAATTTTTTCCAACCAAAAAAGCTCGATTTTTACCATTCACGTACTCCATACAACCATTCTCTAATGTCTCCCACCAACCATCGTAACACAATTCAAGTACAACTGAATCCATTAAGCCTGAAATTAAAAAAAAATATTTTATTTCAGTCCTAATTAAAATAATACAATTTTAATAAATCTCCAAGAGTGGGTGCGACAGGCAACCTGTCGCCCGAAGCTTGGTGCGACAGGGTGCCTGTCGCCAGATTCAGATTCACCCGACTCAGTTCAGTAAGTTCAGAAAATAATTCATACCAGTAAGTGACGTCGATTTGTGTTGAATTTGGATAGATTATGATCGGATATCACTTTTACAGTTGTCTTTTGCGGTCGCCGTTGGCTTATGATTCAAGAATGAAAAGCTGCTTTTGGTTTGGCGAGATGGGAGAAACAATGTTGGTTTTGTTCTGTAAAGAAGGGTAATTTGGGAAGAAAGGCTTGTGTTTGGCTAATGTTGATAGAAAAAAGTTGAGAGGGTTAATTACGAAAATAATAAAATATTAATGGTTATTTTTATAAATTTCCCTTTTAATTTCTGGATCCGCCACTGGTACCTTCATTGTCGAGCCCACCAAAAACGTTATACGCTTCATGGGGGTGGGTGGTGGGGAACGTTTGTAGTAAAGTGTGTGGGAGAGTAGTTGAGCCATTTGTGGGGAGATCCTTTGTTTCTTGTTTTGATTCTGATACATCTGAATGCCGAGAGAGGTTACATTAAATAATAATAACAATAATTGAAAGGCATCAAAGAAAATAGAAATCGAGAAATATTACAAAAAAAAAAAAACCTTAAATAGGAATTAAGACAACATGTTCTCCCCCGACGAGAGACAAATTAATATTTCCTGCCTTCCATAGGTAAAGAAAGGATGTCCTTAAGGAGGATTAATTCAGATTTTGTATTATTTATCCGTAAATAGCAAAACACTTTCTACATCCAAGTTCGTGCTGATGATAAACGCCATGACATTGATACATGGACTGATGAGTACTACCGTTGAGGGGAAAGACACAAAGTTCAAATTTGTTATACTTGTTATACTAATGCTAAGTGATTTCGTTCCAATTGATATCACTTATTGGATGTGGGGAGGTTGAATAAATAATTTCACAAATTATGAAATTTTACCATCTAATAGATATTAATGACATATCATTTAGGATATCGACAGGAAAGCGAATAATTATTAATGCAAAATATTTTTATGGTGCATGTTTGTCACCATACCAATATACACATTCTTATATATACAAACTGATATAACAAATTATCTAGTTTCAACATTTCTCATTTGATTTATAGTCTTTATTTTCTTCAAATTGTGAGGCATGTACATTAATGAGAATACTGCTGATTTTGATTTCAATTTTTGTAGTTCAAGAAAATAACTTATTTTAATTTTTGTTTCTCATTCCGATTCTAACCCCATCCGATACCCACTACGTAAAATGTACTATTAGAGTATTAATAATAAAATGTACTATTATTAGAAGAGTCGCTACTAACTCGTAAACCCCTGAATTAATTGCAAAGACTATTTCTGTTACTTTTTGTGTTGTAGTCTTATCAAAGTAGGGAAATTAAATTATGAATGTGTGAATATATATATAGCATTGCTTTTTGTGACTCACAAATGACGTTATGTTGATCATAAGTACATCTTATGATAATAAGACTATACTATACGTTTCTAGATTCGAGAATGTTTGCTTTACAATTTGGTTGCTACTTGTGAATGATATTCTAATAAAATTATCAGAACTAAGTTCTAATAAAATTATCAGAACAAATTATCATTCACATCAGTAGCAGCTTCATTGCTAGTCTACTAATGTTCTTCATGGGGAATCAAACCTTGAATTATCATTCACATCAGTAGCAGCTTCATTGCATGTCAGTGTCGTTGCTAGCCAATTACAATTCACATATGTTATATATATTTTCTCGTATGTTCCTCAGCATTGTCAGTACGACCCACACCAGTAGGAAGTAGTGGTCTTCCTGTACCTACATCGACAACACAATAAGTCATGAAATGCTGACCCATTTTAGCTTAGCTCCTAATGCAATTCAGTTGCCTACTCAAATCAATCTTTTTCAAAATTCAGTTGCCGGCTTCTCCTTCCACATTCGAGCTCTCTCTTCATCCTAACGTTGATAACAGCTTAGCATTTTATCACCAGCCATTTCTTTTGCAGTCATGCCAACAATGGTCTCCGGCTTGACCTGCCCAAGATGGACATTTCTTCGGAAATCTGGGTTCTTAGGATCCTTGAGGTTACCCAAGACAGCTTTATACTTGATCTTATATGGCCCATCATATCGGTCCCATTTCTCAAACATTGCAGACTCCAATGCTATTGCAACTCGAACTGAGTCACACGCATTCACTTCATCTCGAATTTCTTCATCAGCCTCACCAGAAACCTTGGACAAAGCGTCACAAACTTTTTCCCTTACAACCTCCCGAAAACAATCATTGCATCTAATCATAGACCTGCTCAACTTTTGAAGAATGATGCCGGAAGCTTGTCCTCTTCTGTAATCAAATTTTCAACATTATCCGATGAATTGGTTTTCTCTGTCACAACACTTTCTGGTCTTACCACATTCGAGGAGAGGGATGTAGCATTCTGATCAACTTTCTGAACCTTAACAATTCCAACTCCAGAAATCTCCTGACACTCCTCAGAGGTCCTCTTATCAACCTTCTCTATTTTAGCAGGCTCAATGTCGCCAGGGATTGTATAGCTTCCTTTTCTCTCATCTCTCATTTGCTCAAGGGACATATTTCTCCACGACACAATCAGATCAGATGCAAAATCCTGGATTTTCTTCCTAGAAGATGCCTTACAAGCTCAAATGACGTACATAGCAATAAATCAATTCCACGAAATACCAAAGTAATTAAAATGCATTCGGTCTATGAAAATTGATAATTTTTGTGAAGCTGCTCAAAATAAAACACCGAACTATAAAACATAATTCCACATGCATTTAGGGCTCGTTTGGGAATGCTTTTGAGAAGTTTAAAAGTGATTTTGAAAATTTAAAATCTAATTTTGGTGTTTGGTAGAAAAAAATCAAAGTCACTCTTGTCAAAATCAATTCCTCCTACAACTGATTTTGAAAAACAGAAAAAGAGTAGCTTTTAAATTTTGATTTTGAAAATCAATTTTATCATTTAATACAATTCCATAAATATTCTTAAAATTATTACTTAAATCCAAAATTATCCTGATTCAAATTATAAACAAAATTAATATTTTAATAAATTTATATTGATGAATATCAATTTATTGGTTGAATTATTATTAAATTTGTTTCATTATATTATAGATTTAATTATCAATTGTTTTAAGATTAAAAAATAAAAAATAAAATCAATATATTATAAAATTTATTTTTAGTAAAAATTATTATAATACACAATTAAAAATATTATATATATATATATATGTTTTTATATGTATAAATAAATTTTATTCTACATTATGTACATTTTAGTCATTTATTTTCTCTCAACTGTTCAATAGTAAAATTTATTAAACGTACATAACTGTTTTTAAAACTCACAATACTTGTGAAAATAAAATTTACCAAACACTTAACTAATTCTCTTTACAACAGATTATTTTTATAACACAACTAACAGTAATTATTTTAAAAGCTACAACATTGTGAAACTAAGCCTTAGTAGATTGACCATACTGCTTTTTGTTAATGTGAAGGAGAGTCCTTTAGAAGAAAGAGAACGGAAAAAAAAATGAGTCATGAAAGACAAAAGCAAATTGTCAGATGAGAAGTAATTAATCTTTTTGCAACTCTCTACAAATGACACTGACCTGGATTCTGCAAAAGCGCAGGCATCTCACAGGTTTGGGGCATTAGAAAAGGGAATAATGTATACTCATTCGTTATGGAATTTATATGTAAATTACGATGTATATATCATAGTAATATCCAATAAAATAATCTGCTCATGTTAGATAGTTTATTGACAATGCTATTAGATGAGGAAATTCTTTTTCAGTGAAAATCATGATCATAAAAGTAAAAATATGCTAGTCGCGAATTGTGAAGATAGCTCATTATGGAGAAAGAAGCAATGGAAAGCAGAGGAAGGAAAAGCTTAAGCTGAAACATGATACAGAGTATAGTAGCAGTACAGATGCCAGCTCAGCGTAGTTAGTTTCAGTTCGTTAGAAGTACAAAATGTATTGTGATGAGTGTTAGCTAATTACTTCTTTGATTAGTTACATTGATTATGATTAAGTAGATGTAAGTATAAATACTCACAACTTGTAATACTCTGTTGTTAAGAAATAACAAATTCAGTTCACGATTAATCCAGAATTCTTTACTTAATATTTTCTCTAGAAACAAACAACTCCTTTCATAATTCTTTCACGAATGAAACGGAATGAGTAGTTAATGTCAAACTCTTTTTTTTTTTTTTTTCCCACTTATTAAAGCAGGAGGAACAAAAGATTCTTCGACAACAAAACTGTCGAACCTGTGAAAAAAATCATAAGCATATTAAAAAAAAATCAATGCTGAATACAGATAACTTGTGAAGTACATAAATATGTAGAGAGTGAGGAATGACACCTGCGTTGAAACAAGAAGCGGACAGGTGATATCGGACTTGTTGAGCTGATCCAATGCATCAATGCACCATGCGGTCCACGCTTTCTCTGCCTCCATTAATGCCGCTTCTGCCCCTCTCTTTGCTTCTTCACACAACTGTATCACCTTTTTCTCCATTGCTTTTTCCTCCACCTCTTCTTTCTTAAGCGGTTGAAAGGACAACAAAATGGTAACAAGCAAATCTAATAATGAATTATTTCTTGCCAAGAAAAACACATGAACTTAAACCTATAATTGTTTTGATGAATGTTATTCATAAACATAAATGTTTTCCCTTATTTAGTTATCTTAAAGTCTATAGCCTTCATTCATTGCGGCAATTCAAGTCCAGAATTTATATACGGCGATACACCCATCCCGAATAAACAAATAGATAAAATTAACCTAAAAATTGAAAATTAAAAATGGAAAAGAAAGGGGTAATAGAATGCACTCACAATTCTATTGAACGGCGCCGGCGACTACTGATGACGGCTTTGCCGAGCTGTGGTAGTCCAGAAGTCTTTTTACAGTGAAACTCCCAAGCAAAAGGATTTCTTTTTGAGTAATTTGCAATTTTTAATGAGAAGGTAAAGTACTCTTTACCATGAGCCAACAGCCGCCTAAGGCTTAGTTTAGTAATGCTGTATTTTTTAATGTAATTGATTATTATTAGTTATACTGAGAAAATAATTAATTTTAAAGAAAATCAATTAAAAGTTTCTATTATGAATTTTAAGAAACAGTCATATTTATTTGTTAAATTTTATTATTGAATTGTTGTAAGAATGCAAGTATCAAAAATAAATAAAGTTTATTCACACATTTATAGATACATCCGTAATATTTTTTTTTTTGTGTATCTATAATAATTTTTTTTATTGATTATTTTGTTATCTTAATATAGTTGATAATAATAATAATAATCTCTTTAAATATTAAATTAATTCTCAAAGTCAAATTTTAAAAAACTATTCCTCCCATACTTTTCAAAATCTATTATAAGATGAGATGATTTTATCAAAAGTAAATTTTTTTTAAAAATTTATTAAATATCAAAGTTAATTTATAACTTTTTAAAATTATTTTTTGTACTTTAAACAAAAGCTTGAACGGGCACTCAGATTTTCTTTCTCAATTCTAAGGAAAATATTTAAAGTAAAATCTCTTTGAAATCAAAATTTATAGTTAAAATCCCAATCACCTCTTCCCTGGTGTATGACATTCTTATCTGTTACTTTCTTCTGGGCTTAGAGGCCCAGCCCTGTCACTTTCGGGAGTACTTTTTAGCTGAGGTTCAGGGTTAACGAGGCGGTCATTGCCTTGTGGCATAAATAATAAGACTTCGGGTATCTTCTTGATTCCTGAACCCGAACTAAAAAGAATTTTGAAGACAGTCTCTCGTTGCCTTCAAAGCCAAGGATAGAGGTCAGATCAGTCACCTTATCCAGGTCCTTACTTTATTTTATTTTAATGTTTTCTTGTATCATTAGCTGAGTTTGTATGGTGTATATACTAAAGCAACCGTGATTTGTATTATAAGGACTGATGTTTATTTGATTTCTTCCCTTTCATTTACTAAATAATTAATTTGCTTATCTAATTTGCCGGTTTTGAATGACTTCTCTCAGGCAGTACCTCCATTTACAAAAACAAAAGAAAAAGAAAGGGGAGATCCGTGGGTGATCGCATCGGCGAACTCCCGGATGGTATTCTTGTAAATATTTTGTCTCGCTTGACCATGAAATAAGCAGTAAAGACCAGCATACTATCAAGTAGGTGGAGATACTTGTGGGGAGGTTTCAGTGGTTGTTTGACCTTTAACGATCCCTTCACCACGGCTGACTTAGTGTGGCTCATTTGAATTTGAAAAGTGAGCCACTAGCGTAAGTTTGTCAATTGGACCAATCGATTATTGAGTTCGCTTTGAAGGTCAATGTACGCAAGAATTAAGGATTTGCTTTGATGTGTTCTCTAACCACGATATTGATAACTGGATCAAATTTGCATTGGAAAGGAGAGTCTGAAGGCTTGAGTTGGATTCCTCAAGAACTGCATATAATCTTCGGTTTGTTGGTGTTGAGAGGTGAAGCTCAAATATGGACTTGGGAATGTGTATGACATGTCACTTACTTGTCCGAAAGCGTAACGACATGTCGAGCATTGAAGTTCAGAGAAGCTGATTGATATAAATGCTATGTCGGCTGGATGCGTTAGTCACGCACATGATTCATCACGTGTTTACTAATGCAAACGGCAGCCACATCTGCGTTTTGAGTAGCAGATTATTTGAGCATCTGACAAGTGTCCCTGAGCAATTTCAAGAAGCGGTTAAATCTGTTAAATCACGCGGGAGGCAGCTGGGGGTTATTTGGCTGGGAAACCCAGAAGCGTGAGCTGGTTACTTGGGGTCCTTCTAGATGATTCTGAGGGGAGTATAAAAGGTCCTATGATCTGTTACTGGAGGGGATCAATTCAGTTACGTGTACTCTTCATCTTTGTATCTTGTAATCTCTGAAATCAGTGAATTTCACAGTGGATGTAGGCTAGAAAATGGCCGAACCACTATAAGTCTTGGTGCAGTGTGTGATCTGTTTCTTTCTGGTTTGGCTTTTAATCTGTGATCGATTTCAGTTACCAAGCCGAAATTCTTCTCGAAACTCAGTCTAGTATTAACCCAGTTATAGGTCAAGATTTCTTAGAGTGGATCTTGGGGGTTCCAAATTGATCTTAGTGGTTAACTTGGTTCCAACAGTTGGCCAATACACATTCCCATCACATCTTGATTTTTATTCCAGCTTCAGTTACGGCCCTAAGTTTGACAACCGTGGGCATAACAGGAGAGGTTCTTTACCTGTTCTTGAAGCGTTAAGTGTTGCAGAGTCAAGCAGTCTTACGAGTCTTAAAGTTTCTCGTCCATCACTCTCAAGTTGAAACACTTGAAATTAAATTCTGTTGGACAACTTGAAGGATCTTGAACTTCATGCCCCGAATCTCTTATCTTTTGAATATTCAGGGCCAGAGGTACCTGTTGACGTATCCTTTTGGGGCTGTTTTAGTGGATGCATTGCGAAGAACCTATGCCAGCATTCTATTTTTCTCGTGCAGCTACAGCACTCTTAAATTGGACATGTGTCATCTGTTGGTAATTAGTTAGTTTGTTTTATTTTTCACTTTTGTCGATTCGTTATTGCTGTTGCTTTTGTTAATTTCGTCTTAAAATATTTTGTTGACATTGATGCATAATAAATTTGCACCTAACTTTATTCAGGTCTGTGACAGTGAATATAGAGCAGGCCGCCTACCTCTACAATATATCCTGAAATGTGCAATCTCAAGCATTTCGAAAATGGAAATTATTGGAACACCAAACGTTAATGACCTCCTTTTTTGTATTGTTTTATTGAAAGCATCTTCTTCATTGTATAAATTTATAAATAGAGGTGGAAACTGATACCATTTATTAATTTATGATATATATGGTTGTGTTTTCCAGTTAGTATCACAACATGACTATGAGAGCTATGAATGGATCAAGACCATCAAGGATCAGCCATATTTAAGCTTCGTGGTATTAAGAAATGTTAGGGTGGTGGGGTTGCTGGGATTCGTAGGACATGCAGCCAATGTTGAGCTTGTAATGTATTTAATTTTCAGCGCTAAGCTGTTGGAGAAGCATGGCGTGTGGGAACTCCAAGGGAATTGATCTGCAGGGAAACTGCGGAGTATCAATCCACTAGAGCCTAAAAGGCGTGCTTTTGAGTTGGCAGCTGGATTTCCTTTATGCGAATTTGTCATTCCATAAATTATTATAAATTATTTATTTGTTTTTATTGTAACTTGTGGGGTTGAGGATAAGAATTCATTGGTGAGTTAACATTTTGTTGAGCACCAAAATAATGGTCAAATTTATTTTACTTTTACTTAAAACGGGGTTCTCTTTTTTATTATTTAATTTAATGTTGAAAACGAAATTAAGATTATCTATGTGACATATATTTATTTTTAAATATTTATTATATATTTATTTTTAAAATTAGAAATATAGAAAATTAAAGAAAATCAAATCAGATCGTAATAAATTATTTTTTAATTAGTATTTGCTTTTTTTTTTTTAGGTTAAATCGATTTATATCTTTTTTTTATATTTATAGTTTAATACTTTTCTTGAAAACTTTTCAAATCTGGTAAATAATTGATTAATATAATTTTAAAATTTTATTAGTAAAAAATATTGAAATTTAGCACAAAAATAATCCCCCTTAGTATTTCATACCAAACCAAATAATAAAATTTAACTTCTCTCTCCCCTCTCTTCCTTTCTTCTTCCCTCCGATCTTTTCTACCCTTCACTTCTCTTCTTATTTCTCCGAACCGAACACCACCTAAGGATTTAGCATAAAACTCAATATTTTAGACTTTTATGACTTCCACCTCTTTTCCTACGCTTAATCGGGTTTTTTTTTTTTTTTTTTAACTTGGGCTAACTTAAAATAATATTTCAATATATGATTATTGAGATCAATGAGAATTTTTATTTATATATATGAATTTTCATATAGGATGATATGAATATTATTAATTTTATAAATATTTTATTAAAAAAATTGTATTGAGGACTAACATGAACATTACCTTTTAACTAAAAACATGTACAAAATTTCTAAAAAATGATCGGACCTCAAAGAAATTTTCCAAACTAGCCTGAGCTATGGTCGCCCTCGCATTGCGGCGTAGCTTCGCCTAATACTTTGCTTGCAGCCAAACTCTTTTTCAAGAAACGCAACCATTTTTTGTATTTTAGAAACCATGGTCGGATCCATTGATCTGCTGGATTTCATTAAACGATTAAATTGCTTATTCCCTTTATGTTCATAAAGAATATTCGCTGTGTTCTTGTAAATTTGTTTATCTATTACGTTGATTCTTTTAATATATTTTTCACGTGTGTTTAAAATTCTTGACAATAAGAATATGCCAATCTGGTTGCGCCAAGGCAAGTGTTCCTTTGCGTTTTATTTATTTACACATTTCAAATATATAAACATACAACTTTGTAGACCGTTACTTGTCCGAAGCCATAATGATTAGTGACAAACAAGGAAAAAATAATATTCGTCTATTTGGGAGGTCCACAATATGTCTTGATGGGGAGCAAGTCTCCTAATATTAACAATGTCAGATACATTAATTTTATTCAAGAATAGGGATGTACACACTCAAAGTATTCAAGGTTATTTTTGAGATTACAAGAAATCTAATGAAAGAAGAAGCTCATAAAATGGCACAGTAATTGCTGCCAAATTCACCCTCGACATACTTAGATTAGAAAAGCCATATCCTTGGTTCTTACTTGAGGCCAAGGCAGTGAAACTCTTTTCATGGCCAATTTATTTATCATGACCTGAATAGACAATGCTGAATCCTAGCCCAAGTCATCTTCCAGTTTGAATATCTGTCTTCTATGTTATCTCCCTATAAGGATAAACATATTTTTTGCCACACAGGGTCTTATTTTGGCAAAACCTCCTTAAGGGCCACATATGCAGCATCTTCATTTACTGCCACCTGCTACGTTATAATCAAGTGATTCATCATTACTAAACTAAAAAAAATGATATGGAACAGAAAAGCAAATCTCAACAACCCATATGAACATAATTCCAAAACCTATCATGAAAATAAACCTAGACCAATTGATACTGTTCGGTTCGGTTTTGTTTTGTTCGATTTGGGGTTTTTTCCATTCATATGTATGAATCAAAAATCATAATTCCTAAGGAACACCATCAATTCATATAATGAAAACAGAAACTATGCTACCTGGTATTACAAATGAATTAAATCCAGGCTGAAAATATCACAAATGAAGCATTTAACCCACACCCAGGCTGGTAAAGTGTACAAGAAAATGATGAAGTAATAAGCAATTGATGGATATGGAGTGTTGTGTTGAAACTTAAAAGAACAACTAAAGTTCTAGACTTATCTACTATTCAACAAGCAAAACCCAACTTCTATCATCGGTTGGAATTTTACTACCTTACTAGCGCTTTCTCTTCTACAACCTCTTCCATCCTCTTCTCAAGCCTCTTCTCCATTTTGTTGTAGAGCAGCTCTTCTTGATCTTGTTAAAACATTTTATAAAATAAATTTGACACAATTTAAAAATAATTTTTAGTTTACCCCAATATCTGAATGTGTTATTTTATATATTTCATAATTAAATGGTAAGCAGTTACAATTGAATGGGTCTATATATTTCAAAAGCTAATTGTTTTCTTTTTTGGATTACGATCATATCATAAAAGAAATTTGTCTCTTCCCATTAGTTTCATTTCTAATTAATTTTCATGAAAACATTTGTGATTGCAATCACGCAGTGTGCATGATCAATCAATGAATAATCTATGATTTTCAAAATGTGATAATTACATGTATGTATGCAGCAATTACTGATAGGAACAAATATAAAAAATTTACGTTGGTTAATTTCAAGTTGCTACCCCAATCATGGCCATGTGTATTAACTAATGTCAAATATCGATTAGTACCTACTAGTAGGTTGGAGTTAAATTATTTTAATTTAATTTTTTTATCTAAAATTTTAACATAAATTTTGTGTGTGCGCTTTTTCTTTCAATGCTAAAATATGTAAAAAGAATAGTTAACAAGATTAAAGTCTTGTACAAATTTCGAAATACATTTAACATCTGAACCCATATAAAAGGATGCTTCTAGATAAACAAAATATTTATCTATACATATAATGGGTTGAATGATATCTTTGAAACGAAAATTCTATGATAAATAATAGATAGTGTTAGGGCCCTCTTTTTCATGAGGGGGACTTTTCTGGCCATGAAGGAAGGAACTGGAGTTGGAGTTTGTCAAAGAGCTATTGGTAAAAAGCATTGCCTCTCATTGTAGCAGTGAGTTGTGTGATTCATAGTGAAACTTGAATGAGTTTGTGGACTGTTAGAACTTTTTCAAACGACTTGACGAGCATCAAATTTCTTAAAAGCAATGACAAATGAAACAAAATCAAGATAAATTTTTTTTTTTTTAATTTTTAAGTAAATTTGAAACTTTTAGAAAGAAAATTATATAAATTTAAAAAAGGAAAAAATTGTCGTCTTTGATTATTTTTCATTTCTTAACGAATGTTGTAATTTGTTATTGAGTCCCTCGTCAACCTTCATTTTAAATTCCAAAAATACCGTTTTAACTTTTAAGTATGAAAATTAAATTAGCGTCTTAGCTGGCACCAGGTGGCGATACACCTTCTCTGATTGGGGCTGTTTAATTTTCGACGTGGGCCTTGTTTAAACAGTGGCTGTTTTGGACCCTTGGAAAGCCCTCAAGTCTTGAAACCAAGCTTCAGAACTAGATTGAATTAGTGCTACAAGCGCCCAACGCCGGTCAAAACGGTCGGTTTGAATTTTGATTGTCCTTTAAGTGAAAGAAATCTAAGGATACCTCTCCCTAAATTCTATGTTTTTTTGTCTAATTTTCAGTGTTTTTAGGAGCTCTTTGTGGTTGCTAAGACTTACTAATTATTTTCTATAAAAAAAGACTTAGTAATTATTTTAAATACTCGAACTCTGTTACCGCAAAGCTAATTTCAACTCAAAATTTTTTATTGAATAAAAGAGAGGTGCGAGAACTTTTTAAGAAGTCATTAATCTTAGTATTGCAATCGTCCAAACACGTTTAACTGCGAGGTTTGGTGCATTAGTGTTGGTATGACTACACTCAATAAGACCTTTAGCTAGTCCATCGGCAGTAAATTTGAAGTACAAAGTGGTAATTTAATGGCAACCAATGTGGTAATTTCAAACAACAAATCAAGACTGCAAAACGCCTTCCGAACTGAAATATAGAAGAATAGTGATAAATTTGTGGCTGTAAAGAGATTTGTTGTTGTTGCTGGTGAAATATGAGTTAATAGAAGAATGAAATGAAGCCCCAATGATATATCTTTGAAAATAGTTTATTTTAATAATGAAACTTTGCCCAAAGTTAGCTTCTGTTTCTCTGGATTGATAAAACCCTCATTGAAAATATACAAAATCTAAAATAAAACAATAATAGAGAAAGGTGAGAGCGAGGAAAAAAAAAATTCTAGTAAGAAGTTCATTTTTTAAAATAAAAGGAGTTGACATATATGCAAATAAAAGAAGGTGATGTTGTTTGAAGCTATCGAGATATTTGTTAAACCAGTTTTTTGATAATTTTTTTTTTTTAACAAAATGCCCACAACTTAAATTATTGTTATAGATTGCAAAATTAAATTTACGAAAAAAAATCTTGAATTTGTCTTCCTCATTTAGACCTTTGATAGTAGAATGAAAATTGAATGAATTTATTATATTTGAATTCTACTAAAAAATAAGAGTAGTGCTGCATATTCTAAATTTTTTTATCGCAAAAAAATTATCTCAAATGGCATAATATTTATCAATCAGTTAGTGAAATAATACACTTAAATAATCTTACTCATTATTATTTCTTTTATAGATTCAACAATAAATCCCCTCTATTGGTAGGCTTTGTATACAGAATAAAATTGAAACAAATTAACCATGTGAGATTGGGCAAATAAGCGCTAAATTTTGTTGTTTCTTTATATATATTGTTTTTGTTTACAATTAAAGGGAGAGAAAATCTATTTAAAATTTGAGGATTTGATTATAAATACACTAAAGATAAAAGAATGGGGAGGATTGAGAAAGGACCGAAGAGATAGAAAGTGGATAAAAGATAAAAAAAAAAGCTATGAAAGAAGAAGAAATAATAGAGAAATCTTGATAATTTAGCATTATTAAGTTATTTTGGGTATTAAAACGAGCTTATAAAGTAAAACAAAAACTCATAAATTTCAATAATGAGTTTATTGAGTAAATATGTTTAATTATTAATTTGGTGTGTTCAAATAACCTTACTAGAAAAGTAAAAACTATTACATATGATATAACTTAAAATGCGATTGAACTAATGTTATAATAACAGAGAATGAAGATTATGAATTTTATGAAAAGGATTTCATAATTAACCATGCTTACATCACAATTCCAGTATTTAACTTGGATTCCAGGAAAGATAAATCTTTCTTGAGCTCCATGTACTCACGACAAATACCATCTACATTCACGATGACAATTTTCAAGTTTGTCTCCCTGTGAAAGATGTGTTTGTATAGAATTTTGTATTATTATTATTATTATTAACTAGGATTAATCAGATTTTGTATTATTTATCCGTAATTAGCAAAACACTTTCTACATCCAAGTTCGTGCTCAACGTGACCCTGCCTTTGTCGTAAGATGATAAACGCCATGATATTGATACATTGGGTTATGAGTACTATTGTTGAGGGGAAGGACAAAAAGTTCAATTTGTTTTACTTGTTATATTAATGCTAAGTGATTTCATTTCAATTGATATCGCTTATTGGATGTGGGAAAGTTGAATAAATAGTTTCACAAATTATGAAATTTTACCATCTTCCTTTTCAAATTCTAATTGGGATGCTTTGATCTTAAATGAGAGCTCCCTTTCGTGGCCAATCGGTGGCTTGGATCGTCAACAAGAGCGGAACAAAATCTGTTGAAATAGCCACATTTACTAGCTTGATAATCTTATTGTCTTATATTCCATCACGAGAGAGAGTTCAACTCTCACCCATTCAAACTTGTCAAAGAAATGAATTTAATTGTGAAGCATGCTCACGGACTTTCAACAACTCTAATCATGGAACGGTTGAACTTTTGGAGAGTGATTCCAGAAGCTTGCCCCTCTTCTCTCAACATTGGCATTATCCACCGAAATGCTTTTCTCTGTCACTACATGTTCTCATCTTACCAATTTCGAGGTGCTGAGTGTTGCATTCTGTTCCTCTTTTTAACCTTGACAATTCCAACATCAGTAATCTCCTAATACTCCAAGCTTCTAACAGCAACAGACCAACAGTCATGTTCAAGAGGAGACTAGCTTTGTCCAGTCCCAGAGACCCAAAAAAGACGACAAAACAAGTTTTGGCAACAAACAAAACAAGAGCCAACTTATGTCCGTCCAAGAGACTCTAAACGACTTTTAGCTTTAGCGCTTTAAAGTCCTCCAATCCATAACAAATTCAACAACACTTTCAAACTTGTCGTCCTTTTGTCTTCATTTCGTTCAAATAGCAGAACTCTTAGCTTATTATGGCATTGCCACATGCAAGCAAAATGAATCTGACTACTGTTTAATCCCGTTAAAAAATAGCCCCAAATCTGCTATAAAAAATAAATAAATAAATAAGAACCAAACAGATGGGACCTAGATGGCTACAATCAAACGACGCATTCACAAACATGCAAATAAATTAACGACACCAAATAAATTTTTTTTTCTCAATAAATAAGCTCATAATAATACACCAAAAACTGTGAGAATAAATTATCCTTCGCATGACTAGCATCTTCATTTCTAATCTACTAATGTTCTTGAAGAGGAAGCAAACCTTATCAGACATTAGCTGACGCCCCATGCCAATTACAATTCACATATATCATACATGTGCTCTCGTATTATGTTCATCAGCATTGTCAGTGCAACCCATCAGCAGCCGGTTTTCTGTGCCCTCATCAACAGCAGAACAAGTCGTGGAATCTTGTCTTATATATTCAAGCTTTGTTGAAAGTCATGGCTGGCGCCGGCCATCTAGATGGCCGGTGCCAACCATTCAACATTCAACACGGCCCGCCATTGTTGGTGGTGCCGTGTTGAATGACTCCAATAAAAAAAAAAAAAAAAAAAAAAAGAGCCAAAATTTTGGCTATATAAAGAGGGCTTCCCACCCTCATTTTTCATCCAATCTTGAGAGAACAATTTAGGGAGTTGAGAGAGAGTTTAAGAGCTTGCATTTATAAGCTCTTATTTTAGTGATTTGAGAGTTTGGGTGTATTAGGGTTTTGGGTAGAGAGCTAAAATACTACAATACTTGTAACTCCTTTTCACTAGTAAAATATTTCCTTCTGTCTTCGCCCGTGGATAAAGGGTAAAAGCCGAACCACGTAATTTCTGGTGTCCTCTATTGTGCTTGTTCTTTATTTTATTTCCAATTTCATTTTAGCTGCGGTCCTGCATCACCCACCAATTTCCTAACAGTGGTATCAGAGCTATTGGTTGTATTTTTGGAGTCAGGAACTGTTCACGTAAGGGGTACTATTCACGTATACGGCACCGTACACGTATACGGTACTGTTCATGTACACGGTGTTGTTCACATAGACTGAACTATTCACGTATACGGTACTATTCACGTGAAGCAGTGGAAGCGATCCAAGAATTTTGCGGTGCAAAGCAGGGAATAGTGGTGTGAGTAAAGCAACTGTGTGGTTTTGTACATGTCTAGGAAAGTTCTGTCACAAAGGCGATAAGAGCTTAAGGAGTCTGGGTTTTAAGTGGGACCATTGTGACCCCTCCAGTCTTTCCTGGGAACTTTCCTGGTGTGCATTCTTACACATACTCACAACTATTCAAGGTGGTATACTTGCTTGTGTGCAGTATTTATCAACAAAATGGCGGCAAAGTATGAAATTGAGAAATTTAACGGAAATAATTTTTCGTTGTGGAAAATGAAGATGAAAGCTGTATTGAGGAAAAATAATTGCTTGGCAGCAATTGGAGAAAGACCCATGGAGATAACTGATGACAAGTGGAACGAGGTAGACGGCAACGCCATTTCTGATCTACACTTGGCACTTGCAGACGGAGTATTATCCAGTGTGGCAGAGAAAAACACAGCGAAGGAAATATGGGATACTCTCACAAAATTGTATGAGGCCAAGTCACTACACAATAAAATCTTCTTGAAGAGAAAACTCTATACTCTTCGAATGACGGAATCTACAATGGTGACCGACCACATCAACACATTGAAGACTCTATTTTCACAACTCACAACGTTGGGTCATAATATAGAGGAAAATGAACGTGCAGAGCTTCTACTTCAAAGTCTACCAGATTCGTATGATCAACTCATCATCAACCTGACGAACAACAATCCAGTGGAGGGTCTAGTTTTCGACGATGTTGCAGCCTCCGTATTAAATGAGGAGAGCAGGCGAAAAAACAAGGAAAACAGACAAGCAAGTTCGCAGCAAGCGGAGGCGCTATCGGTGACGAGAGGAAGATCAACAGAACGTGGCCCCAGTGGGAGTCAAAATCATGGTAGATCAAAATCCAGAAGTAAGAAGAATGTTAAATGCTACAACTGTGGCAAGAAAGGGCACGTCAAAAAGGAGTGTTGGAGTAACCAGAAGAAAAGAGAGGGCAAAGAACCTGAGTCATCAAATGCTCAGGGGTGTGTAGCAAGTACCTCAGATGATGGCGAAATTCTCTACAGTGAGGCAACAACTGTTTCAGAAGGCAGAAAACGACTTTCTGATGTCTAGCTTATAGACTCAGGAGCTACCTGGCACATGACCTCTAGGAGAGAATGGTTCCACACATATGAACCTATCTCAGGAGGATCTGTATATATGGGTAACGATCATGCCTTGAAGATCGCTGGTATTGGTACTATCAAAATAAAAATGTTTGATGGTACAATTCGCACAATTGGAGAGGTACGACATGTCAACGGCCTGAAGAAAAATCTATTGTCTTTGGGACAAATGGATAGTCATGGGTACAAAACTCATGTGGAGAATGGAATTATGAAGATCGTTAAAGGCGCGCTTGTATTGATGAAGGCAGAAAAGATCGGTGCTAATCTATTCATGCTTAAAGGAGAAACACTACAGGAGGCTGATGCGTGTGTCGCATCAAATGGAGAAGAGTCAACGATGATGTGGCATTTCAAACTTGGCCACATGTCGGAACAAGGTTTGAAGATTCTCTCTGAGCGAAAATTGCTTCCAGGGCTCAAATCGGTAAGTTTACCATTTTGCGAGCATTGTGTTACAAGTAAGCAGCATAGATTAAAATTCAGTAGATCTATTGCTAGAAGTAAATGCATTCTCGACTTGATTCATTCTGATGTTTGGGAATCACCGGATATATCCATGGGAGGTGCAAAGTACATGGTGACTTTCATTGATGATTATTCCAGAAGATGTTGGGTGTATCCAATTAAGAAAAAGTCAGATGTATTTCCTGTGTTTAAAGAATACAAAGCGTGGGTGGAACTTGAATCTGGTAAAAAGATCAAGTGCTTGAGGACAGATAATGGTGGAGAATATACAGACGGCGAGTTTCTTGCTTTCTGTAAGCAAGAAGGTATTCAGAGACAGTTCACGGTGGCATACACTCCTCAACAAAATGGAGTGGCAGAACGGATGAACAGAACTCTTACAGAAAGAATAAGAGCTATGTTGAGGACTGCTGGTCTACCCAATTCATTCTGGGCAGAAGCAGCCAAAACTGCCTGTTATATAGTAAATCGGTCGCCATATACAGCTATTGGGTTGAAGACAGCGATGGAGATGTGGACTGGAAAGCCAGCTGATTATTCCTACCTACATGCATTTGGATGTCATGTGTACGTGATGTACAATGCCCAAGAAAGAACAAAGCTGGATGCAAAATCTAGAAGATGTATCTTCTTGGGGTATGCTGATGGAGTAAAGGGGTATCGTCTGTGGGACCCCACTGCCCATAAGATCGTCATCAGCAGAGATGTTATCTTTGTAGAAGATCAACTGCAAAGAAAAGATGGAGATGATGGCACTGTAAAAGAAAAGTCTGAGACTGTGCCAGTATATGTCGAAAATAATCCAGAAAATTCAGATTCTTCTGAAGCAGCACCAGAGCACGAGGAACAAGAACCAGTCGAGTCCGAGGCTCCAGAAGTTCGTCGGTCAACTCGTGAGAGACGACCGCCAACGTGGCACTCGGAATATGTCACAGAGATCAACGTTGCATACTGTCTTCTAACAGAGGATGGAGAGCCTTCAACTTTCCATGAAGCTTTAAACAGCTTAGATGTTGCTTTGTGGATGACAGCAATGCAGGAAGAAATTGAAGCTCTACACAAGAACAAGACATGGGAACTTGTACCACTACCACACGGAAGAAAAGCCATTGGAAACAAATGGGTCTACAAGATCAAACGTGATAGCAATGACCAAGTGGAGCGATATCGTGCGAGACTGGTAGTGAAAGGATATGCTCAGAAAGAAGGTATTGACTTTAACGAAATATTTTCTCCGGTAGTTCGACTCACAACAATCAGAATAGTCTTGGCAATGTGTGCTACATTTGACCTACATCTAGAGCAGTTAGATGTTAAAACTGCATTTCTTCATGGAGAACTTGAAGAAGAAATATATATGCTCCAACCAGAAGGTTTTGCAGAAACAGGAAAGGAGAACTTGGTTTGCAGGTTGAACAAATCTCTATACGGTCTCAAACAGGCGCCGAGGTGTTGGTATAAGAGATTTGATTCCTTCATTATGAGCCTTGGATACAACAGACTCAGTTCAGACCATTGTGCATATTACAAGAGGTTTGAAGATAATGATTTCATCATTTTGCTGTTGTATGTGGATGACATGTTGGTAGCAGGTCCCAACAAAGATCGAATCCAAGAATTGAAGGCACAATTGGCTAGGGAGTTTGAAATGAAGGACTTGGGACCAGCAAACAAGATTCTAGGGATGCAAATTCACCGAGACAGAAATAACAGGAAGATTTGGCTCTCACAGAAGAATTATTTGAAGAAAATCTTGCGGCGCTTCAACATGCAAGATTGTAAGTCAATTTCTACCCCACTTCCTGTTAATTTCAAATTATCCTCAAGTATGTGTCCTAGCAATGAAGTAGAGAGGAAGGAGATGTCTCGAGTACCGTATGCATCAGTAGTGGGAAGTTTAATGTTCGCTATGATATGTACAAGACCGGACATTGCACAAGCAGTGGGAGCAGTCAGTCGATACATGGCGAATCCTGGCGGAGAGCATTGGATAACTGTGAAGAGGATTCTGAGATACATCAGAGGAACCTCAGATGTTGCATTATGTTATGGAGGGTCAGAGTTTACTGTCAGGGGCTATGTGGATTCAGATTTTGCAGGAGACCTTGATAAAAGGAAATCCACTACTGGTTATGTGTTTACACTTGCGGGAGCAGCTGTAAGCTGGGTTTCGAAACTGCAGACCGTTGTGGCTTTATCTACAACAGAAGCAGAATACATGGCAGCTACACAAGCTTGCAAGGAAGCTATATGGATACAAAGATTATTGGAGGAGCTCGGGCACAAACAACAGAAAATTCCTGTGTTTTGTGACAGTCAGAGTGCCTTGCACATTGCAAGGAATCCAGCTTTTCATTCCAGGACAAAGCACATAGGAGTTCAGTATCACTTCGTTCGAGAAGTAGTGGAAGATGGAAGTGTGGATTTACAGAAAATCCATACGAAGGAGAACCTAGCAGATGTTTTGACCAAGCCGATAAATACTGATAAGTTTGTCTGGAGTAGATCCTCCTGTGGCCTAGCAGCAACGTAGGCAACATGACTATGGCGAAGCAGAAAGGATGATGTGGAGATTGATTGGTCCTCAATCAAATCTCCAAGTGGGAGAATGTTGAAAGTCATGGCTGGCGCCGGCCATCTAGATGGCCGGTGCCAACCATTCAACATTCAACACGGCCCGCCATTGTTGGTGGTGCCGTGTTGAATGACTCCAATAAAAAAAAAAAAAAGAGCCAAAATTTTGGCTATATAAAGAGGGCTTCCCACCCTCATTTTTCATCCAATCTTGAGAGAACAATTTAGGGAGTTGAGAGAGAGTTTAAAAGCTTGCATTTATAAGCTCTTATTTTAGTGATTTGAGAGTTTGGGTGTATTAGGGTTTTGGGTAGAGAGCTAAA
Source organism: Citrus sinensis (assembly GCF_022201045.2). Lineage (NCBI taxonomy): Eukaryota > Viridiplantae > Streptophyta > Magnoliopsida > Sapindales > Rutaceae > Citrus > Citrus sinensis. Next base: position 4,551,765 of record NC_068558.1, read on the forward strand.
ATACTACAATACTTGTAACTCCTTTTCACTAGTAAAATATTTCCTTCTGTCTTCGCCCGTGGATGTAGGCTAAAAGCCGAACCACGTAATTTCTGGTGTCCTCTATTGTGCTTGTTCTTTATTTTATTTCCAATTTCATTTTAGCTGCGGTCCTGCATCACCCACCAATTTCCTAACAAGCTTGCCTCCTCATAACTTCAGAGCTTTCTCTTTTTAGCATGACCGCCTCCTTATACGTTTGAGCTGTCTCTCTTGTTGGTACAGCTGTAGCATTTTATCACTAGCCATTTCTTTTCCACTCGTTAACGACTGTCTCTGGCTTGACCGGCTCAATGAGGAATTTTCTTCGGAAATCTGGGATTTTAGGATTCTTAAGGTTACCCAAGACTGTTGTATACTTGATCTTATAGGGCCCATCAGAGCGGCCCCATTTCTCAAACATTGCGGATTCCAACGCTATGCAGCTCGAACTGAAATCACATGCATTCACTCCATCTCGAAATTTTTCATCAGCCTCGCCGGAAACCTAGGACAAAGCATCGCAAAAATATTCCCTTGCGACCTCACGAAAACATTCGTTGCATCTAATCATAGACTGCTCAACTTTTGGAGAATGATGACAGAAGCTTGCCCCTCTTCTCTAATCAAATTGTCACAAGACTTTCTGATCATACTACTTTTGAGCATTCCGATCAACTTGACAATCTCATCCTCAACACCAGTTTGAAATCTCTAATCCTATCGCAAGCCAGCAGCCTAAAGTGAAAGATATACAGATGAAAGTAATTTATGTCTTTCCACATGTCGAAGATGTGTCTAATATTGCAGAAGAAAAGGTACACTTTATTATTGATTTAAGGTTTCAATCTGACAATTTGTGCGAGAATGTGCATGATGTTTTCTTTGAGGACAAGAGTGAGAATTTGCAAATGTTTCCTTGGAGGACAGGACAAGTGTTGAAGATGATTAGATTTTTGATTTCTTTAATTTTTTATGAAGAAGAACAACCTACCTTAATTTGCGCATTAAGTCTAACAATATGATTGAGGATGTGCAGCAAAATCAAGTTGAAGAAACTAAAATGATCGAAATAGTTCTACCTATTTACATTGAAATAAGAAGATTTAATTGAAAATATAAAACTTGTTAGGGAGCACATTGAGCGACAATTGGGGAAGGGAAAAAGTTATTTGATCATTGTTTGTTCTTGGAAGTCTTCATCACCATGAAGATTGTACAAGCGAAGGAAATTGATGAAGTATGGCTTCTTTAAAGTTTGAAGAAAAATTGATGAGAAAGACAATACATTCGAATTATAAGATGATTCGGTCTTACACTATAAGTTTTATCCTTTAAATTGTATTCAAACTCGAAGACGAGTTTCTTTTAAGAGGGTGAGAATGATGTAGGATGTTATTTTAGGTATTTTAGGATTCTAGAACTTTTATTATTTTAGGACTTATTATGGTATATGTCTTAATCTTTTTTTTTTCTATTATAATGGTGATTTGTTTTTCCTTTTTAAGTTAACTTAGAGAAGTAGATTTACTCTATTATAAATAGAGAGGTCTTGCTATTAGTTTTATATTTTCATTTCACATTCATACTAGGTTTCGAAGAGGTCAAATAATATGTATTCTAGAATGTATCAAACTTACTCTTTAGAATGTAACATGCATAAGCATTTGACTTTAGGGATGGCAATTTGCAGGCTTGGGCCGGGCTTTTCAAAGCTCAAGCCCACACTATTTAAACAAAGTCCAGACCCTTCAAAAGCCGGACTCGGGTTGGGCCTAGACGGGCCTGAGCTTTTTAAATTAATTATAAAATATTTTTTAAATTAAGAAAAAAATATTTAAATTAAAGATAATCATCTAATATATAATAGAATAATAGTCCAATACATAAAAGATTAGTAATACAACCTAATAAAATAAGAAATACTTATATAAAAAATTACACTAATTTAATATTTTGAGTTTTTTAAATATTTAAATTAATTTTATTTTTTATTCATAAATTTAAAAAGCTCGGGCCAAGTCCTGGCCCAACATATGTGGGCTTTGCATTTTTTGGGCCCATATCCAGGCCCACCCCTTGCGAGCCGGACTTTAGGCCCTCGAGCTGAACTTGGCCAGGCCTGGGCCGGCCCGGGCTTTTTTGCCACTCATAGTTGGCTGTATTTGTTTCTTAAGAAACAATTTTGTAGGTAGTATATTGCTAATAAATTGATTATGAATTAAATTTCCTAACCATCTTTAAACAATTGGGTAGGTAGTTATTTAGAGATTTTAGTTACTCTAATCAAGCCCTTCTAACTTAGGAGGGGTGGAGATTGTTGCAAGCTCTTAAGTCTTTAGTTGCAAGAGTGCTCAAATCTGGATAATTAAAGCGCTGTGATTTTCTAGAGGATAAGACTGGTAGTAACCCCTCATTTATATGGAGAAGTATGTCACGGGTAAAGTGTGTTTTGAAAGGGATTAGATAGAGGGTGGTGTGGGGAAAAAATTTCTGGTGTATGAGAGTAATTGTATTCCAAAATACAATTAATCAAATGCAATTGATTATTAACAGAACCAATGGGATGAACAATTAATCAAATGCTATTCCATAAAGAGAGATGTTGAGAAAATCACTAAGATTCCTCTTCGTTGATCCAATTGTGAGGATAAATTGATGTAGCATAATGAGCTTAGATGTCAATATACAATGATAAAAATGATATCATGTATCATTTAAAAATAAATTTTCAAATGTAGCTTGAATAAATTAAAATTTTTTATGTATTTTTTAATAATGTGAGAATTATATATGAGTGGATGCTTGATAATTTCTCAAGTTATTTATTTTCATTTCAAAATATAAGTGGACGTCTGGATGGAGTAGACGTCTATCTTATAAACATCATTAAGTGAAAACATTCTTCTAAAAATGTGAGTAAAGTAGACAATACATCCATCTTATAGATATAATTGGGTAAAAATTGTCTTCTTCGTTTGAAAATGTGAGTGGACGTCTAAGTGGAGTATGTGTTCCGCTTATAGACATACTTTAAACTTCATTGGCTTTTAAATCCTTTTGTTTTTGGTTTCATTTTGTAAAATTATGTTATTCATTAAACTTAAGTTGACATTTCAATTATAATTCATTTTATTTATCCTTGTAAAGGTAGTCTCAATCACATAAGGATTATCATTTTATGAATATGTATCATGAACGTATAATATTTGGCTCGATAGATAGATCACTAACAGGACATGATTTGAGTGAATTATAAATGCATGTTTTACCTAGAAAAGATGATAGGTCCCATTAAAATTTTAATTTTAACTATAAATTTACACGAACTCTCATACTCCCTACTTCTATAATTCCTTTGTGTATTTCAGCTTTAACATCATGGATCCACCGAAAGAGAGAATACAAGTTAAAGCTCCAAATAGAAAGGACGATGGTATCTTGGAGGTGAGAAAAATAGTTTAGCAATATATAAAGATTGTGAACCAAATTGAAGGTTTTAAACCTAGTGAGGAAAATGCTCTTGAAAACTTGAAAAAGACAATTGAGGATAAAATAAGAGTTTTTGAAGAGAATGAGGCAGTTAAGGTGAAACATTTTGGAAAAATGGAGACAACAATAGATGTGTCAAAGGAACGGATGGCCGCATCAGAAGCCAAGTAATGAAGATTCATCAATTAACTATATATCTATGTTATGTTTCTACCTAGTTCGCATCTTGGAGGTGAGGAAAATAGTTGAGCAGTCTAGAAAGATTGTGAACCAAATTGAAGGCTTTAAATCGAGTGAGAAAAATGCTCTTAAAAACTTAAAGAGGACAATTGAGGATAAGAGAAGGGTTCTTGAAGAGAATAAGACAGCTAAAGTGAAACACATTAGAAAAGTGGAGACAACAATAAATGTGTCAGAGGAATGGATGGCTACATCAGAATTTTCATTCATTTTTCTCTCAAGGATATTAACTATAAATTTAAATCAACTCTCATACTACCTGCTTCCATCATTCCTTTGTGTATTTCAGCTTTAACATCATGGATCCACCTAAAGAGAGAATTAAAGTTGAATATTCTAATAGAAAGGACGATTGGATCTTGAAGGTAAGGAAAACAATTGAGCAGCATAAAAAGTTTATGAACCAAATTGAAGGCTTTAAACTTAGTGAGGAAAATACTTTTGAAAACTTGGAGAGAACAACTGAGGATAAGAGAAGGGTTCTTGAAGAGAATGAGGCAGCGAAGGTGAAACATATTGGAAAAGTGGAGACAACAATAGATATGTTAGAGGAACGAATGACTTCATTAGAAGCCGAGTAATCAAGATTCATTAATTAATTATATATTCATGTTATGTTCCTACCTAGTTGGTATCTTGAAGGTGAGAAAAATAGTTGAGCAGTATGGAAAGATTGTGAACCAAATTGAAGGCTTTAAAACTAGTGAGGAAAATGCTCTTGAAAACTTAAGGAGGACAATTAAGGACAATAGGAAGGACGATGACATCTTGGATGTGAGGAAAATAGTTGAGTAGTATAAAAAGATTGTGAACCAAATTGAAGGCTTTAAACTTAGTGAGGAAAATGCTCTTGAAAACTTGAAGAGGACAGTTGAGGATAAGAGAATAGTTCCTGAAGAAAATGAGAAAGCCAAAGTGAAACACATTGGAAAAGTAGAGATAACAATAGATGTGTTAGAGGAGCGGATGGCTGCATAAGAAGCCGAGTAAGGAAGATTCATCAATTAATTATTTATCCATGTTATGTTCCTACCTAATTAGTGTTGTTTGATTTTTTTTTTTAGTTTAATGTATATGTTACCTTGTCATGTTATATTTACAAGTAAAAATTCACTTTTAACTAAGAAAAAGAGAGCTGATTATTAAATTTTTGATATTGTAATGTCATTAGAGGATTATTATTAAATTAATTTCAACACTCGTTCTTGTGATTAATTTTGGAGCTACAACACTAGAAAATAAAAATAGTATTAAGTCTTTTAATCTAATACCGTCTTTAAATTTAGTTGCATACGTTTTCTTGCATTGCACTAAGGAATTAATGATTATAAGTTGAAGATAGAAATGTGTTATTTCATTTCATGATCTTTTACAAATTTTTTGGTGTATGGTTAGATGTCATTAATAAAATGAAGTACATTATTTCCGTTAATGTAAGTATGCAAATGTAGTCATTTTGTACAAATAGAGTGTCATACTTGTATTTATAGTTCCATAATTTGATATTCATATTTTAATATCTCATAATTATTAATTATGCATGAAGTAAGTTTTGAATCATGGAGTTGTGACATATGGTTATCGCTTATCAGCTTTGGTTTTCAACTTTTCGAAATGTTAGTGGACGTTGTGAGTAAAGTGGACGTCTGAGTGGAGTAAACATCCCTCTTATGAATATAATTGAGTAAAATCAGTTTTCTTTATTTCAAAATATGAGTGGACGTTTAGACGGAGTAGACGTTTTTCTTATAAACATAATTAAGTAAAACCAGTCTTTTAAAAATGTGAGTAGATATTATGAGTAGAATAGACAGTACATCCGTCTTATAGATATAATTGAAAGTTGTCTTCTTCGTTTGAAATATGAGTGGACGTCTAAGTGGAGTAAGTGTTCCTTTTATAGACTTTCAAATACTTTTGTTTTTTATTTCCTTTTGTAAAATTATGTTATTTATTAAATTTAAGTTGACATTTCAATTATAATTCATTTTATTTATCCTTGTAAATGTAGTCTAATTCATATAAGAATTATCATTTTATGAATAAGTATCATTAACGTATAATATTTGGCTCGATAAATATATTACTAACATGACATGATTTGAGTGAATTATAAATGTATGTCTAGCAAAGATGAAGGGTCCCATCAAAATTTTCATTCATCTTTTTTTTCAAGAATATTAACTATAAATTTACACGAACTCTCATACTCCCTGCTTCCATAATTCCTTTGTGTATTTCAGCTTTAACATCATGGATCTACCGAAAGAAAAAATAAAAGTTGAAGCTCCAAATAGAAAGGATGATAGTATCTTGGAGGTGAGAAAAATAGTTGAGCAATATAGAAAAATTGTGAACTAAATTTAAGGCTTTTAACCTAGTGAGGAAAATGCTCTTGAAAAATTGAAGATGACAATTGAGGATAAGAGAATGGTTTTTGAAGAGAATGAGGCAGCTAATGTGAAACATTTTGGAAAAATGGAGACAACAATAGATGTGTTAGAGGAACAGATGACTGTATTAGAAGCCGATTAATAAAGATTGATCAATTAATTCTATATTTATGTTATGTTCCTACCTAGTTGATATCTTGGAGGTGAGGAAAATAGTTGAGCAGTATAAAAAGATTGTGAACCAAATTTAAGGCTTTAAACCTAGTGAGAAAAATACTCTTGAAAACATGGAGAGGACAATTGAGGATAAGGGAATGGTTCTTGAAGAGAATGAGACAGCTAAGCTGAAATACATTGGAAAAGTGGAGACAACAATAGATGTGTCAGAGAAATGGATGGCTACATCAGAAGCCGAGTAATGAAGATTCATCAATTAATTATATATCCATGTTATGTTACTACCTAGTTGGTGCTGTTTGTTTTTGTTTTGAATTTAATGTATATGTTACCTTGTTATGTTATATTTACAAGTAAAAATACATTTTTAACTAAGAAAAGGAGAGCTAATTATTAAATTTTTGCTTTTGTAATGACATTGGAGGATTATTATTAAATTAATTTCAACGCCTGTTCTCTGTGATTAATTTTGGAGCTATAAGATTAGAAAATAAAAATACTATTAACTCCTTTAATCTACTACTGTCTTTAAATTTAGTTGGATATGTTTTCTTGCATTGCACTAAGGAATTAATGATTATAAGTTGAAGATATAAATGTGTTATGTCATTTTATGATCTTTTACAAATTTTTTGGTGTCTGGCTAGATGTCATTAATAAAATGAAGTTTTCTAGTTCCGTTAATGTAAATATGCAAATGTAGTCATTTGTACAAATAGAGTGTCATACTTGTATTTATAGCTCCATAATTTGATATTCGTATTTTAATAGCTCATAATTATTAATTATGCGCGAAGTAAGTTTTGAATCATAGAGTTGTGACATATGAGTTATCGCTTATTAGCTTTGGTTTTCAACTTTTTGAAATGTTAGTGGACGTTGTGAGTAAAGTAGACGTCTGAGTGGAGTAGACATCTCTCTTATGGATATAATTGAGTGAAATCAATTTTTTTATTTCAAAATATGAGTGAACGTCTAGGCGGAGTAGACGTTTTTCTTATAGACATAATTAAGTAAAACCAGTCTTCTAAATTGTGAGTAGAGTAGACAAGACATCCGTCTTATAGATATAATTGATGGAAAGTTGTTTTTTTTTTTTTGAAAATTTGAGTGGACGTCTGAGTTTTTGGTTTCCTTCCGTAAAATTATGTTATTAATTAAACTTAATTTGACATTTCAATTATAATTCATTTTATTTATTCTTGAGGGTAGTCTCCTTTACATAAGGATTATCATTTCATGAATATTTATCGTTAACATATAATGTTTGGCTCAATAGATAGATCACTAACATGACATAATTTGAGTGAATTATAAATGCATGTTTTACCTAGAAAAGATGATAGGTCCCATTAAAATTTTAATTTTAACTATAAATTTACAAGAACTCTCAGACTACCTGCTTCCCTCATTCTTTTGTGTATTTCAGTTTAAACATTATGGATCCACCGAAAGAGAGAATAAAAGTAGATGCTCCCAATAAGAAGGACGATGATATCTTGGAGGTAAGGAACATAATTGAGCAGTATAGAAATATTATGAACTAAGTTGAAGGTTTTAAGCCTAACGGGGAAAATGCTCTTGAAAACATGGAGAGAAAAACTGATGATAAGAAAATGGTTCTTGAAGAGAATGAGGCAGCTCAGGTGAAACATATTAGAAAAGTAGAGACAACAATAGATGTGTTAGAGGAACAAATGACTTTATCAGAAGCTAAGTAATGAAGATTTATCAATTAATTATATATCTATGGTATGTTCCTACCTAGTTGGTATCTTAGAGGTGAGAAAATAGTTGAGCAGTATAGAAAGATTGTGAACCAAATTGAAGGCTTTAAACCTAGTGAGGAAAATGCTCTTTAAAACTTAGGGAGGACAATAGAAAGGATGATGACATCTTGGATGTGAGGAAAATATGAGTGGACGTCTAGCTGGAGCAGACGTATTTCTTATAAACATAATTAAGTGAAAACAGTATTCTAAAAATGTAAGTAGATATTGTGAGTAGAATAGACAAGACATCCTTTTTATAATATAATTGAGTGAAAGTTATTTTTTTCGTTTGAAAATGTGAGTGAACATCTGAGTAGAGTAGGTGTTCCTTTTATAGACATACTTTAAACTTCATTGGCTTTGAAATATTTTTGTTTTTTATTTTATTTTGTAAAATTATGTTATTCATTAAACTTAAGTTGATATTTCAATTATAATTCATTTTATTTATCCTTGTGAAGGTAATCTCATTCACATAAGGATTATCATTCCATGAATATATATCGTTAATGTATAATATTTGGCTCGATAGATAGATCACTAACATGACATGATTTGATTAATTATAAATACATGTTTTACCTAACAAAGATGATGGGTCCCATCAAAATTTTCATTCATCTTTTTTTCAAGAATATTAACTATAAATTTAATCGAACTCTCATACTCTCTGCTTCCATAATTTCTTTGTGTGTTTCAGCTTTAATATCATGGATCCACCGAAAGAGAGAATAAAAGTTGAATCTTCTAATAGAAAGAACGATGGTATCTTGGAGTCTTTAAACTCAGTGAGGAAAATGCTTTTGAAAACTTGGATAGAACAACTGAGGATAAGAGAATGGTTCTTGAAGAGAATGAGACAACCAATGTGAAACATATTGGAAAAGTGGAGACAACAATATATGTGTTAGAGGAACGAATGACTTCATCAGAAGCCGAGTAATAAAGATTCATCAATTAATTATATATCTATAGTATGTTCCTACCTAGTTGGTATCTTGGAGGTGAGAAAATAGTTGAGTAGTATAGAAAGATTGTGAACCAAATTGAAGGCTTTAAACTTAGTGAGGAAAATGCTCTTAAAAACTTAGGGAGGACAATTGAGGACAATAGGAAGGACGATGAGATCCTGGATGTGAGGAAAATAATTTAGCAGTATAGAAAGATTGTGAACCAAATTGAAGGCTTTAAACTTAGTGAGGAAAATGCTCTTGAAAACTTGAAGAGGACAATTGATAATAAGAGAAAGGTTCTTGAAGAAAATGAGACAACCAAAGTGAAACACATTGAAAAAATACAGATAACAATAGATGTGTTAGAGGAACGAATGGCTGCATAAGAAACCGAGTAATGAAGATTCATCAATTAATTATATATCAATGTTATGTTCCTTCCTAATTGGTGTTGTTTGTTTTTGTTTTGAATTTAATGCATATGTTACTTTATAAGAAAAAGAGAGCTGATTATTAAATTTTTGATGTTGTAATGTCATTAGAGGATTATTATTAAATTAATTTCAACACTCGGTCTTGTGATTAATTTTGGAGCTACAACACTAGAAAATAAAAATAGTATTAAGTCTTTTAATCTACTACCGTCTTTAAATTTAGCTGCATACGTTTTCTTGCATTGCACTAAGGAATTAATGATTATAAGTTGAAGATAGAGATGTGTTATTTCATTTCATGATCTTTTACAAATTCTTTAGTGTCTGGCTAGATGTCATTAATAAATTGAAGTTTTCTGGTTCCGTTAATGCATGTATGCAAACGTAGTTATTTGTACAAATAGAGTGTCATACATGTATTTATAGCTCCATAATTTGATATTTATATTTTAATATCTCATAATTATTAATTATGCGCGAAGTATGTTTTGAATCATAGAGTTGTGACATAAGAGTTATCGCTTATCAACTTTGGTTTTCAACTTTTCAAAATGTTAGTGGACGTTGTGAATAAAGTAGACATATAAGTGGAGTAGACATCCCTTTTATGGATATAATTAAGTGAAATCAGTTTTCTTCATTTCAAAATATGAGTAGACGTCTAAGCGGATTTGACATCTTTCTTATTGATATTATTAAGTGAAAGCAGTCTTTTAAAAATGTGAGTAGATTTTATGAGTAGACATTGTGAGTAGAATAGACAAGACATCCGTCTTATAGATATAATTGCAAGAAAGTTGTCTTCTTCGTTTGAATATATGAGTGGACGTCTAAGTGGGGTAGATGTTCCTTTTATAGACATACTTTAAACTTCATTGGCTTTCAAATGCTTTTGTTTTTTGTTTCCTATTGAAAAATTATGTTATTTATTAAACTTAAGTTGACATTTCAATTATAATTCATTTTATTTATCCTTGTAAAGGTAGTCTCATTCACATAAGGATTATCATTTCATGAATATGTATCATTAACGTATAATATTTAGCTCGATATATAGATCACTAACATGACATGATTTGAGTGAATTATAAATGTATGTCCAGCAAAGATGATGGGTCTCATCAAAATTTTCATTCATATTTATTTCAAGAATATTAACTATAAATTTACACAAACTCTCATACTCCCTGCTTCTATAATTCCTTTGTTTATTTCAGCTTTAACATCATGGATCCACTGAAAGAGAGAATAAAAGTTGAAGCTCCAAATAAAAAGGATGATAGTATCTTGGAGGTGAGAAAAATAGTTGAGCAATATAGAAAAATTGTGAACTAAATTTAAGGCTTTAAACCTAGTGAGAAAAATGCTCTTGAAAAATTGAAGAAGATAATTGGGGATAAGAGAAGGGTTTTTGAAGAGAATGAGGCAGTTAATGTGAAACATTTTGGAAAAATGGAGACAACAATAGATGTATTAGAGGAACGGATGGCTGTATTAGAAGTTGATTAATGAAGATTCATCAATTAATTATATATTTATGTTATGTTCCTACCTAGTTGGTATCTTGGAGGTGAGGAAAATAGTTGAGCATTATAGAAAGATTGTGAACCAAATTGAAGGCTTTAAACCTAGTGAGGAAAATGCTCTTGAAAAATTGAAAAGGACAATTAAGGATAAGAGAATGGTTCTTAAAGAGAATAAGACAGCTAAGGTGAAACACATTGGAAAAGTGGAGACAATAATAAATGTGTCAGAGGAATGGATAACTACATCAGAAGCCGAGTAATGAAGATTCATCAACTAATTATATATCCATATTATGTTACTACTTAGTTGGTGCTATTTGTTTTTGTTTTGAGTTTAATGTATATGTTAACTTGTTATTTCAGCTTTAACATAATGGATCTACCGAAAGAGAGAATAAAAGTTGAAGCTCCAAATAGAAAGGATGATAGTATCTTGGGGGTGAGAAAAATAGTTGAGTAATATAGAAAGATTGTGAACCGAATTTAAGGCTTTAAACCTAGTGAGGAAAATGCTCTTGAAAAATTGAAGAGGACAATTGAGGATAAGAGAAGGGTTTTTGAAGAGAATGAGGCAGCTAATGTGAAACATTTTGGAAAAATAGAGACAACAATAGATGTGTTAGATGAACGGATGGCCGCATCAAAAGCAGAGTAATGAAGATTCATTAATTAATTATATATCTATGTTATGTTCTTACATAGTTGGTATCTTTGAGATGAGGAAAATAGTTGAGCAGTATAGAAAGATTGTGAACCAAATTGAAGGTTTTAAACCTAGTGAGAAAAGTACTCTTGAAAACCTCGAGAGGACAATTGAGGATAAAATAATGGTTCTTGAAGAGAATGAGACAGCTAAGGTGAAACACATTGTAAAAGGTGGAGACAACAATAGATGTGTCAGAGGAATGGATGTCTACATCTGAAGCCAAGTAATGAAGATTCATCAATTAATTATATATCCATATTATGTTACTGCCTAGTTGGTGCTGTTTGTTTTTTGTTTGAGTTTAATGTATATGTTATCTTGTCATGTTATATTTATAAGTAAAAATTAATTTTAACTAAGAAAATGAGAGCTAATTATTAAATTTTTAATTTTGTAATGACATTAGAGGATAATTATTAAATTAATTTCAGCGTCCGTTCTCTGTGATTAATTTTGGAGCTATAAGACTAGAAAATAAAAATACTATTAACTCATTTAATCTATTATTGTCTTTAAATTTAGTTACATACAATGTCTTACATTGCACTAAAGAATTAATGATTATAAGTTGAAGATCGAGATGTGTTATTTCATTTCATGATCTTTTACAAATTGTTTAGGGTTTGGCTAGATATCATTAATAAATTGAAGTTTTCTGGTTTCAATAATATAAGTATGCAAACATAGTCATTTGTACAAAAAGAGTGTCATACTTATTTTTATAGCACCATAATTTGATATTCATATTTTAATATCTCATAATTATTAATTATGTGCAAAGTATGTTTTAAATCATAGAGTTGTGAATCAAGAGTTATCGCTTATCTGCTTTGATTTTTAACTTTTCGAAATATGAATGGACGTTGTGAGTAAAGTAGACATCTAATTGGAGTAGACATTCCTTCATTTCAAAATATGAGTGGACGTCTAGGTGGAGTAGACGTCTTTCTTATAGACATAATTAAGTAAAAACAGTATTCTAAAAATGTGAGTAAACATTATGAGTATGTATTATGAGTAGAGTAGACAAGACATCCTTTTTATAATATAATTGAGTGAAAGTTATTTTTTCGTTTGAAAATGTGAGTGAACATCTGAGTAGAGTAGGTGTTCCTCTTATAGACATACTTTAAACTTCATTGGCTTTGAAATACTTTTATTTTTTATTTCCTTTTGCAAAATTTTGTTATTCATTAAACTTAAGTTGACATTTCAATTATAAATCATTTTATTTATCCTTGTAAAGGTTGTCTCATTCACATAAAGATTATCATTCCATGAATATGTATCGTTAATGTATAATATTTGGCTCGATAGATAGATCACTAACATGACATGATTTGAGTGAATTATAAATACATGTTTTACTTAGCAAAGATGATGGGTCCCATCAAAATTTTCATTCATTTTTCTCTTAAGGATATTAACTATAAATTTAAATGAACTCTCATACTACCTGCTTCCATCATTCCTTTGTGTATTTCAGCTTTAACATCATGGATCCACCGAAAGAGAGAATTAAAGTTGAATATTCTAATAGAAAGGACGATTGGATCTTGGAGGTAAGGAAAATAATTGAGCAGCATAAAAAGTTTGTGAACCAAATTGAAGGCTTTAAACTTAGTGAGGAAAATGCTTTTGAAAACTTGGAGAGAACAACTGAGGATAAGAGAAGGGTTCTTGAAGAGAATGAGGCAGCGAAAGTGAAACATATTGGAAAAGTGGAGACAACAATAGATGTGTTAGAGGAACGAATGACTTCATTAGAAGCCGAGTAATCAAGATTCATTAATTAATTATATATCCATGTTATGTTCCTACTTAGTTGGTATCTTGGAGGTGAGAAAAATAATTGAGCAGTATGGAAAGATTGTGAACCAAATTGAAGGCTTTAAAACTAGTGAGGAAAATGCTCTTGAAAACTTAAGGAGGACAATTAAGGACAATAGGAAGGACGATGACATCTTGGATGTAAGGAAAATAGTTGAGCAGTATAGAAAGATTGTGAACCAAATTGAAGGCTTTAAACTTAGTGAGGAAAATGCTCTTGAAAACTTGAAGAGGACAATTGAGGATAAGAGAATAGTTCCTGAAGAAAATGAGAAAGCCAAAGTGAAACACATTGGAAAAGTAGAGATAACAATAGATGTGTTAGAGGAGCGGATGGCTGCATAAGAAGCCGAGTAAGGAAGATTCATCAATTAATTATATATCCATGTTATGTTCCTACCTAATTAGTGTTGTTTGTTTTGTTTTTTTTAGTTTAATGTATATGTTACCTTGTCATGTTATATTTACAAGTAAAAATGCACTTTTAACTAAGAAAAAGAGAGTTGATTATTAAATTTTTGAAGTTGTAATGTCATTAGAGAATTATTATTAAAATAATTTCAACACTCGTTCTTGTGATTAATTTTGGAGCTAGAACACTAGAAAATAAAAATAGTATTAAGTCTTTTAATCTACTACTGTTTTTAAATTTAGTTGCATACATTTTCTTGCATTGCACTAAGAAATTAATGATTATAAGTTGAAGATAGAAATGTGTTATTTCGTTTCATGATCTTTTACAAATTTTTTGGTGTATGGCTAGATGTCATTAATAAAATGAAGTACATTATTTCCGTTAATGTAAGTATGCAAATGTAGTTATTTTGTACAAATAGAGTGTCATACTTGTATTTATAGTTCCATAATTTGATATTCATATTTTAATATTTCATAATTATTAATTATGCATGAAGTAAGTTTTGAATTATGGAGTTGTGATATATGGTTATCGCTTATCAGCTTTGGTTTTCAACTTTTCGAAATGTTAGTGGACGTTGTGAGTAAAGTGGACGTCTGAGTGGAGTAAACATTCTTCTTATGAATATAATTGAGTAAAATCAGTTTTCTTTATTTCAAAATATAAGTGGACGTCTAAACGGAGTAGACGTTTTTCTTATCGACATAATTAAGTAAAATCAGTCTTTTAAAAATGTGAGTAGATATTATGAGTAGACATTGTGAGTAGAATAGACAGTACATCCGTCTTATAGATATAATTGAAAGAAAGTTGTCTTCTTCGTTTGAAAATATGAGTGAACGTCTAAGTGGAGTAAGTGTTCCTTTTATAGACTTTCAAATACTTTTGTTTTTTTATTTCCTTTTGTAAAATTATGTTATTTATTAAACTTAAGTTGACATTTCAATTATAATTTATTTTATTTATCCTTGTAAAGGTAGTCTCATTCATATAGGAATTATCATTTTATGAATAAGTATTATTAACGTATAATATTTGGCTCGATAGATAGGTCACTAATAGGACATGATTTGAGTGAATTATAAATGTATGTCTAGCAAAGATGATGGGTCCCATCAAAATTTTCATTCATCTTTTTTTCAAGAATATTAACTATAAATTCTTATACTCCCTGCTTCTATAATTCCTTTGTGTATTTCAGTTTTAACATCATGGATCCACCGAAAGAGAAAATAAAAGTTGAAGCTCCAAATAGAAAGGATGATAGTATCTTGGAGGTGAGAAAAATAGTTGAGCAATATAGAAAAATTGTGAACTAAATTTAAAGCTTTAAACCTAGTGAGGAAAATGCTTCTGAAAAATTGAAGAGGACAATTGAGGATAAGAGAATGGTTTTTGAAGAGAATGAGGCAGCTAATGTGAAACATTTTGGAAAAATGGAGACAACAATAGATGTATTAGAGGAACGGATGGCTGTATTAGAAGCCGATTAATAAAGATTCATCAATTAATTATATATTTATGTTATGTTCCTACCTAGTTGATATCTTGGAGGTGAGGAAAATAGTTGAGCAGTATAAAAAGATTGTGAACCAAATTTAATGCTTTAAACCTAGTGAGAAAAATACTCTTCAAAACTTGGAGAGGACAATTGAGGATAAGGGAATGGTTCTTGAAGAGAATGAGATAGCTAAGGTGAAACACATTGGAAAAGTGGAGACAACAATAGATGTGTTATGTTATATTTACAAGTAAAAATACATTTTTAACTAAGAAAATGAAAACTAATTATTAAATTTTTTCTTTTGTAATAACATTAGAGGATTATTATTAAATTAATTTCAACGCTCGTTCTCTGTGATTAATTTTGGAGCTATAAGACTAAAAAATAAAAATACTATTAACTCCTTTGATCTACTACTGTCTTTGAATTTAGTTGGATATGTTTTCTTGCATTGCACTAAGGAATTAATGATTATAAGTTGAAGATAGAAATGTGTTATTTCATTTCATGATCTTTTACAAATTTTTTGGTGTCTGGCTAGATGTCATTAATAAACTGAAGTTTTCTAGTTCCGTTAATGTAAATATGCAAATGTAGTCATTTGTACAAATAGAGTGTCATACTTGTATTTATAGCTCCATAATTTGATATTCGTATTTTAATATCTCATAATTATTAATTATGCGTGAAGTAAGTTTTGAATCATAGAGTTGTGACATATGAGTTATTGCTTATCAGCTTTGGTTTTCAACTTTTTAAAATGTTAGTGGACGTTGTGAGTAAAGTAGACGTCTGAGTGGAGTAGACATCCCTCTTATGGATATAATTGAGTGAAATCAGTTTTTTTATTTCAAAATATGAGTGAACGTCTAGGCGGAGTAGACATTTTTCTTATAGACATAATTAAGTAAAACCAGTCTTCTAAATTGTGAGTAGACATTATGAGTAGACATTGTGAGTAGGGTAGACAAGACATCCGTCTTATAGATATAATTAAGTGAAAGTTGTCTTTTTTGTTTGAAAATTTGAGTGGACGTCTGAGTTTTTGGTTTCCTTCCGTAAAATTATGTTATTAATTAAACTTAATTTGACATTTCAATTATAATTCATTTTATTTATTCTTGAGGGTAGTCTCGTTTACATAATGATTATCATTTGATGAATATTTATCGTTAACATATAATGTTTGGCTCAATAGATAGATCACTAACATGACATGATTTGAGTGAATTATAAATGCATGTTTTACCTAGAAAAGATGATAGGTCCCATTAAAATTTTAATTTTAACTATAAATTTACAAGAACTCTCAGACTATCTGCTTCCATAATTCTTTTGTGTATTTCAGTTTTAACATTATGGATCCACCGAAAGAGAGAATAAAAGTAGATGCTCCCAATAAGAAGGACGATGGTATCTTGGAGGTAAGGAACATAATTGAGCAGTATAGAAATATTATGAACTAAGTTGAAGGTTTTAAGCCTGATGGGAAAAATGTTCTTGAAAACTTGGAGAGAAAAACTAATGATAAGAAAATGTTTCTTGAAGAGAATGAGGCAGCTCAGGTGAAACATATTAGAAAAGTGGAGACAACAATAGATGTGTTAGAGGAACGAATGATTTTATCAGAAGCTGAGTAATGAAGATTTATCAATTAATTATATATATATATGTTATGTTCATATTTAGTTGGTATCTTGGAGGTGAGGAAAATAGTTGAGCAGTATAGAAAAATTGTGAACCAAATTGAAGGCTTTAAACCTAGTGAGGAAAATGCTCTTGAAAACTTAAGGAGGACAATAGAAAGGATGATGACATCTTGTATGTGAGGAAAATAGTTGAGCAATATAGAAAAATTGTGAACCAAATTAAAGGCTTTAAACTTAGTGAGGAAAATGCTCTTGAAAACTTGGAGAGGATAACTAAGGATAAGAGAATGGTTTTTCAAGAGAATAAGACAGCGAAGGTGAAACACATTGGAAAAGTGGAGACAACAATAGATGTGTTAGAGGAACGAATGACTACATCAGAAGCCGAGTAATGAAGATTCATCAATTAATTATATATTTATGTTATGTTCCTACCTAATTGGTGTTGTTTGTTTTTGTTTTGAGTTTAATATATATGTTACCTTGTCATGTTATATTTAAAAGTAAAAATGCACTTTTAATTAAAAAAAAAGAGAGCTGATTATTAAATTTTTGATGTTGCAATGTCATTAGAGGATTATTATTAAATTAATTTCAACACTCGTTCTTGTGATTAATTTTGGAGCTACAACACTAGAAAATAAAAATAATATTAAGTCCTTTAATCTACTACCGTCTTTAAATTTAGTTGCATATGTTCTCTTGCATTGTACTAAAGAATTAATGATTATAAGTTGAAGATAGAGATGTGTTATTTCATTTCATGATCTTTTACAAATTCGTTAATGTCTGGCTAGATGTCATTAATAAACTGAAGTTTTCTGGTTCCATTAATGTAAGTATCCAAACATAGTTATTTGTACAAATAGAGTGTCATACCTGTATTTATAGCTCTATAATTTGATATTTATATTTTAATATCTCATAATTATTAATTATGTGCGAAGTAAGTTTTGAATCATATAGTTGTGACATAAGAGTTATCGCTTATCAGTTTTGGTTTTCAACTTTTCAAAATGTTAGTAGACGTTCTGAGTAAAGTAGACGTATGAGTGGAGTCGACATCCCTCTTATGGATATAATTGAGTGAAATTAGTTTTCTTCATTTCAAAATATGAGTAGACGTCAAAGCGGATTTGACATATTTCTTATTGATATAATTAAGAGAAAGCAGTCTTCTAAAAATGTGAGTAGATATTATGAGTAGACATTGTGAGTAGAATAGATAAGACATCCGTCTTATAGGTATAATTGAAAGAAAGTTGTCTTCTTCATTTGAAAATGTGAGTGGACGTCTAAGTGGAGTAGGTGTTCCTCTTATAGACATACTTTAAACTTCATTGGCTTTCAAATGCTTTTGTTTTTTGTTTCCTTTTGTAAAATTATGTTATTTATTAAACTTAAGTTGACATTTCAATTACAATTCATTTTATTTATCCTTGTGACGGTAGTCTCATTCACGTAAGGATTATCATTTCATGAATATGTGAGCCATCATGCGAGCCAGAGACCACGAACCAGCTCAAGATTTAAATAAAGTAAATGTTGAGGAACCAATACATTACCTTATGCCAAAGCCCACGTACACATTAAAACTAACTTTAAAAAACTAGTCGGGGTTTTGCAATTTGGGGTTCTATACTCAACTTTGAGGAACCAGTTGGGGTTTTACAATTTAGGAGTTTTATACTTAGAGTTTTATAACTTGAGTGCTTTGGTTGAAAGGAAATCGAAAGACAAAGCATATACTCGCACTCGTTTGAAACATATTGAAGGAGAACGTCGTTATGTGCTTTGAAACAGATTGGAGACGATGCTGTGTCGAGCTTTGAAACAGATTGAACGAGAACGACGTCGTGTGCTTTGAGAAGGACTGAAGGAGAACAACGTCGTTTGGATTGAAACAGATTGCTCGACATAGCACTGGCGTTGAAATTAAAAAATTTCAAGATCAAAACAAAACGACATCGTTTTTGTGGGACTTTCGGGGTTTGAGTCGGGGGAAATAGTAGCGCTATACTCGAATATTAGAGATGGTAAAAATCTACAAGAGTAGACATCCCTAAAATATTAGAGGGGAAAAAATCTAGGTAGTGTAATACAAGATAAAAATCTAACAATACTATATGAGATTTAATTAAAATGTGAGTGGCATAGAAGTTTCTTGGATATTAAAGAGGGTAAAAATCTGGGTGAATTGAGTAAACATCTCTCGAATATTAAAGAAGATTAAAATCTAGGTCGTGTTATATGAGATTAAAATATGGACAGTGCTACATAAAATTTAATCGAAGTATGAGTAGAGTAGGCATCCCTCAAATATTAGAGAGAAGTAAACGTCTCTTAAATATTAAAAATTGGCAGTACTATATATGATATAAGATTTAGTATAAAGTAGTCTCAGTAATTACCTAATTGTAAATTTATCAGTAGTAGTCTGATGTAATGTCAATAGTAATCTCATGTAATATGAATCGTAGTCTAAGTAATAGTCTCATATAATTATATATATATATATATATATATATATATATATATATATATATATATATATATAAGTGGCATAATGAAGATTCATCAATTAACTATATATCTATGTTATGTTCCTACCTAGTTGGTATCTTGGAGGTGAGGAAAATAGTTGAGCAGTATAGAAAGATTGTGAACCAAATTGAAGGCTTTAAATCGAGTGAAAAAAATGCTCTTGAAAACTTGGAGAGGACAATTGAGGATAAGAGAAGGGTTCTTGAAGAGAATGAGACAACTAAGGTGAAACACATTAGAAAAGTGGAGACAACAATAGATGTGTCAGAGGAATGGATGGCTACATCAAAAGCCGAGTAATGAAGATTCATCAATTAATTATATATCCATGTTATGTTACTACTTAGTTGGTGCTGTTTATTTTTGTTTTGAGTTTAATGTATATGTTACCTTGTCATTTATATTTACAAGTAAAAATACATTTTTAACTAAGAAAAGGAGAGCTAATTATTAAATTTAATCTTTATAAGATCTTTTATTTAACAAAGATGTTACATAGTATTAGCCACCAAGACCTATTCAAAGAATTAAGAACTACTCAATTAGAATCATACTGAGTGTAGCACTAAAAATATTTCATCAAAGATAGCTTTTTCTGAAAGAAAATCTTTCTAAGACATTTTCCCTTATGTTTTCCACCTAACAAAGTGTAACAAATTGATTAGCCTCCATTGCCTAATCAAAGAACGACCTTATAGGACCTCGAAACTGAGAATGAAGTTAATTTTTAGCTTTTAAAATTTCAAATTCTTTGTTATAAATCTCCCCCCCCCCCCCCCAAATAAAGGTTATAACAGTATAAACGTTTTTAAAATTAAAAAAATATTCAAGTTTCTTTTATGGTTTCAAAGATAGTTGCCTATTTAGTATTTTATACTTGAGTGGTGTTGTTGGCATCTCTCTCTAAACTCTTTATAAAATCCCTCTTTTAAAAATATTTAAAAATTATACTACTCTTAAATAAAGGTTATAACAGTATAAACGTTTTTAAAATTAAAAAAATATTCAAGTTTCTTTTATGGTTTCAAAGATAGTTGCCTATTTAGTATTTTATACTTGAGTGGTGTTGTTGGCATCTCTCTCTAAACTCTTTATAAAATCCCTCTTTTAAAAATATTTAAAAATTATACTACTCTTAAATACATGCATTTTAATTCCACAAATAACTCAACATTCTTATTTGTCAACAAAAACCCATAATCTCTTATTACAGTTTGCGAAATTAATTTCATACTTTCACGCACACTGTTAATGAGAATTATTGACAGATATAACTTTTACTTTGTAAAAGTTTCCAAAATAATCACCAGAAAGTGCTCATGATATCAATTAATATACAGTATACACTACTAAAATCACATTAAAGCTTAAAACTAAATTGTTAATCTCTTGCTCTTTTGAGAATTTTCAAAATTCCAAAACCTATAATTAATAACCCTATTTTACGATAGAAGGATGATTTGGGTTTAATTTGATATTTTTAATTGAGGTTAAAATTGTGCATTTAGCCATTTATAAAAGAGGGGTTGTATAAGAATTTTAGGGGTTCAACTAGAGTTATTATATATTTCATTTAGGAATAAGAAATTGAGTAGTAAACAAGTTTCAAAGATATGTTTTTCATTATAGCCTGAATCTTAGTTTCAAGCTTAATTTGCTACTTGCTTTCACCTTCCTTAGCTTGTGAGAAGTTTAGCTTATAATAATTAATAACCCTATTTTACTCTTTACACTTGCACAGAGTCGCATTACTCACATACCAAGAGTTTCTCCTTATTTCTTTCTTTTGTGGGCTGTAATGCCTTACGGCCGAAATCTGTTTTATTACGCAAAAATGGTGTTTTATTATGCTATTGTTGTGGGCTGTCACCGTTCAATATCTTTATAAAACCCCATTTTTGCATTATAAATTAAATAGCATTTTTACAAGAAAAAGATCACAGTAAATTACAAATACAGAATTATTTAACATGAACATTATTAATTTTATGGAGATGATAAAAAGTTGTGTTAAAAGCTAATATTAACGTTACTTATTTTACTAAAAAGAGATTTTAAAAAGTTGTTAGTCCTCAGAAAAAGAAATTTTCCAATCAGCCCTCTCCTAGCCAGCCTCTCATAGCTAAAGAGCTTCGCATCTGCCCTTCTGCTCTTGGAGGCACTTTCTTCAATTGTACAAACCTCCAGTACTTACCATTGCATTCTAAAACTCCTTGAGTAGAAACTTGCCTTTGGTTGGCCATGCATAAAATATGAATATATTAAGTTTCAATGATTCTTGTGAAAAAGTAAACTTAAATGGAGATCACGGTTTCCAAATGATCCATTAGCGTAAACATGATTAGAAGTTAGTATTCATTCAGGAGGGGGGGAAAAAGTACAGTACTTGCGAACATGCTATTCATGTCTAGGAAGGATTATCATTGTGCCATTTGCATATAAAAATGGTAAAACATGCTAACATTCTAAAATATGTTTTAGCAGAAAACTTATATCGTGGATAATGGAAGCTGCCCAAAGGAAGAATGTCGATAACATAAACCGGGATGAAATATTCGAGCTGTTTAAAGAGATCGTGATGGGGAATGAACGCCTAAGAGGAAATTTATCAAACCGATGAGAATGAGGCTATTGAAAACTTGCAGAGGACTGTTACAAACTACCGTCATGATCAGGCAGAGGCCATTGGAAATTTGCGGAGGATAATTGAGGAGGCGACAAGGTTTGTTGAAGAGAATTGCATAGCAAAGATGCAACAAATAGACGAAGCAAATGCAAACATAGCTGAGTTAGAGGCATGGGCAAAGCATCGAGAGATGCGAGAACGGCTCAGAATGAACAAAATTGATGCACGTAGGAAGCACTTTAGTTGTTTTGCTACTTGTACCACTGCTATATAAGTTTCTTTGGAACATTTGTGTGTTTCAGTTTCCATATAGCCATTGTTTAGTATAAGCTTCTAGTTATAAAATAAATATTCTTTATCAATTGCTCTTCTTATAAGCGAAATTAATATGGAATTTTGGTATTCACCTATGATCAGAATATTAATTTCTGTGTAGAGCTTTAAAGGAGATTGGAAATTTTGAGCTATTGGCTATTGTTGTATGTGTCAGTATGGCTTGCTTATTATCAACATTCAACAACTTAAAAGAAGCATTTGGGACAAGATTGCTAAGCTATTCGAACTTCTTCTTAAAGAAAGCCGGTGTTAAGAAAAAAAGGAAAAATTAGTGCTATTGGTACTCCACTAACTTCTTTAAGAAATACCGTTTTATTCCGAAATTAACCTCACTTTTTCATCTCCGAATAAAAACTTAATGATATCTCTCTATTGACAGAAATAAAAAATTTAAAAAAGCTTGAAATATTAACAAAACAAGAAAAAAAAAATGACTTTTTTTTCCTCCTCTCTTTTTTTGTTTTCTATGATGGTTACCAAGCCTTAATTTTCAACTGTTATCTGTGTCTACCCTTTGTTCTTGTCCAAATCAATTCGTGATTGAAACTATGTGTTGAATCAAGTTGAACAAGGTATATGATTCTGTATCAATATGTATGAAATGTTTTTGGTTGACCATAAGGCAAAATTGAATAACATCAACTTGACGAGTTTCAGAAAGCCTAGTAGAAATAAGTATGTTGATACAAAAGTGCGCTGCTAGAAAGTGTCAAAGGATTACACATGGTACCGAGCATTCAAGTCCTCACAGTCACACATTCCCGAGTTATTGCCCGGTAAATTTCTATGATGCGGATTAGAGTGCACGAATACGATCTGTAGATCTGACGATTTAAAAAAAAAAAATTTAAATCAGGGTCATACTTTTATGAAAGTAAAGAAACTAATTTAAAAAGTCAAGTGTTAAGTTACATTCAATGTAACTTACACAATTCATTTCAACCACATAAAATTATGAGACCACAATTTATCCGGTTAAGATGGGTTGTGTATGTTACATTAAATGTAACTTAGAGACTCCCATTTAAAAATTGTAATTTAAACTCAGTCTTTTTTAAAAATTGTGTCAATTTTAGCGCGCGCCCATACACATACACACACACACACACACACACACACACACACATATATATATATATATTAAACTATAATTTCGCGTCAATTTCATAATTATGTAAAAAGTACTTTTAAACATTACTTACAGAATTAAATATTTAAATATAATACACCCGACCAATTTTGTATATAAATATTTAAATATTATATATGTATATAATAAACATATACATATATATGAGTGTATGGGTACATGTATATGTATATGTACTATATTATAATTATAACAGGAGTAATATTTAACAATAAATTTATTGTTTTGTTATTTGACAAATAACATCATCAGGCAATTATTTATAAAAATAAGCTCTCATGAATTCTTCGGATCTGAATAAGCAGAATATTACACGTAATATTTATTGCACGTGGCAAGGTAACAAAAACTGTTACCTTCTTGACGCTGAAAATTGAAACGTGGCATGCGCTGGCTTGCAGTCCAAGGGAAACGCGGTTGGACAATGGTTAGCCTTGCCGTGATTTAAGCCGTGTGTCGACACATGATCTTCAGTATGCACTTGCACGTAGGGATGGCAATGGGGAGGGGAGGGGAGGGGACCGATCTCCCCGTACCCATCCTCGATATTTTGCGTATGTCCCCGTTCCCTCCCCGTCCCCGTCAGAATTACTTAAGAGAATCCCCATCCCCTCCTCGAATAATAACAGGGGATCCCCGATCCCTGAATAATTAATACATTTTTTTTCAATTTTGAGTTAATCATATTAAAATAAAAAATTCAAATAAAAGTAAAGTTCGAAATATATCTTACATTAATATCTATTACAAAAGTCACATACATTAAATTAGTAAGTAACGTAACATGCAATGAATACAAACTTCTTTTACAAACTATCATGAACAAATTAATAGTTTAATACAAAATTGTTAGAAATAAAATCGAATTTAGATTCAAAATTAACTTTTTTAATGGTGGCGTGGGCACTTTATAAATATGGACTATTCCCTTTACAACACAATAGTTAAATCGGAGCAAATCAAAAGCAAATATTATATTAGATTATATATTAAAATTGTGATTCGCTGTGGGCAATTATAACATCTAAAAATAAATAAAAAATAGATTTAAGTTTAAAATATTTAAAGAATATTAAAATTAAAAAAAATATTTGGCTAATAGAATTTATTCGGTCTTTTTAATGTCCTAAATAAAAATTTAGAACTTTAATTAGTTAATTAGGCCTAAAAGTTTAATAATATAAATATTTTGATATTTTTTATTTTTACCAATATTTATAATTTTATAATTTAAATTTTATTATTTATTTACTAGTAATTTTAAAAAATTAAAATAAAATTAAAAATTAAAATGGGGAAATGGGTAGGGGATGGGGATTCCACCTCATCCCCGTCCCCTCCCCGAATAAGAAATTAGGTAAAAAAATTTTTCCGTCCCCTGCCTGAATAAAAAATTAAGTATAAAATTATCCTCATACCCTCTCCGAATGAGAAAAATCCTCAAAAATACCCGTCTCCGTGAGAATTTTTGTCATCCCTATTTGCACAACTCGTCAGGCTCCAGCTCTTCATTTGAACACTGATCGTCCCAAGTGCCACGTCATCCCATCAACCGCCTTAAGATAATAACACTTTTGCAATTTGCAAACAAGTTGATGCCTTGTCAGCAAAAGCTGGATAATGGGTAACAATTCCCTACAAACACCACCGTATGTCCATATCCCATCCAACTTACCAACTGTTTATTTATTTACTTTTTTTTTTTTAAGGAAGGAAACAATTTATTAAGAATGACAAAAAGTAAATGATAAGAGCAAAGAGGCTTAGCTCCTGAAAAAAGAAAAGTAAATAAATAAAAAAGAATAGCAGCGATAGAATTCCTCACCTAAACTTAAATTTATGATTTAAGATACCATGTTATTCTCAAAAAAATATTTTGGATTTATAATAGAAGAGCATCAACTCAAACTATATGAAATTTGAACGACTTAACCTAACCTATGTTGGTAAAAACATCTACCATTAGATTATCTTCCTGAAAAGAGTGAGTATAATAAAAATAAATTTGAAAAATAACAACCTTATAATTAATACAATTATTTCCGAATCATTTTTCAGTCCTAAAATACTCTAATTTCACTTAGAAGCAGCTGAAATAACTTACAAAATTGTTAATCGCCATTATTTAGACATAGAAATAGGTCTCATGATCCAAGTTCGTGGCAAAAATACTCAGTAAGCAGCCTAAATGATTTTGATAAATATCCTTTTACAACCATTTAAACTTTTAAACGTATATTCATCAAATGGAAAAAAAAAAACATTATAGTTGAGAAATATAGAAGTAACTTTTGTTTATTTTTATATAATTTTACAAATCTTTAAAAGATATTCGAAAAATTTAGATTAAAAAAATGTAATTTTGAATGTGTTTTTCATTCTCTTTTTTTTTTAAAGTATCCATTGCGTCAACTGAAAACAAAAAACCAATACAAAAAGATTCCTGTTATGTAGTTCAGCCAACATAAGCACAACCGCAGCAAATAACTCTCTCTTCTGTAGCTTCTAGTTCAAGAAGCCTAGCGTGTTCGTAGGGAAAGCTCGCGTGTTCTCTAATTAGCAATCATACCTCACTCTCCCTCTCTTCATTTTTCTAACCCTCTCTTTCTCTCTCTAAATTGAAAAATATGCACAAAAAGCAAATTCTCTTTCTCCCGCCCTTCAATCTTGATATCGGCGATCAGCTTATTTCGATAACTCGTTTAAATTGAAGAATCAAGAAAGGAATTTTAAGATGTTGGAGGATCAAGTAGCGAATTTGTTACAGAGGTACTTGGGGAATTATGTGATAGGTCTTAATAAAGAAGCTCTCAAGATCAGCGTCTGGCAAGGTCCGTCAATTTTTTTTCCTCTCTTTTCTCTTGTAATTTGCTTATAAAGTTCGGTTTCATTTCATACCTAGAGTTGTAATTGAACTATTTCTTGAAGTGTTAAAATGATTCTATTTCCTTCTTGCACTTTTCCTGTTTAAAACAAGTCTGTGCCAATTGCAATGAACTTAACCATTGTTTTAGTTGTGAAATAGCAACCAGTACAAAGAATTGATACTAATGTATCGTGTGGTTGTTTCAGTTTAATTTTTAATTTATTTACTTGTTATGGTCTGGTGAAACTTCAATGGAACAGTTTCATCATTGTTGAGGATTCGCTGTAAAATGTACTAATATGCTAATTCAGTTCTCGAAAGACGATTTAATTGTGGTAGTGGATGCAAGTAAATTCCACGTTGTAGCTATAAAATGATTGAGTTTAGGACCATTGCTGTAGTATGTGTATTTAGGATTCTGATATGACGAGAATATTAGTTTTAGAAATATTGCTAGTCTTTGTGTTCTCGTAGTTATTTATCCTTTTTCTTTTTTCCTCTGAAATGTAATACAGGCGATGTAGAGCTTACGAATATGCAGCTGAAGCCAGAGGCCCTTAATGCATTAAAGTTGCCCGTAAGAGTTAAGGCAGGATTTCTTGGATCAGTTAAACTTAAGGTTGGCCCTGATCTTTTTGTCACCAATTGCTACCCCCCCCCCCCCCCCCCCAAATTATGCTGAATTCTGCGTGAATGCTGTATTTCATATTGGTTACTTATTCCACGAGTATTTCTTTGTGATATATTTCTATTTCAGGTTCCATGGAGCAGGCTAGGCCAAGATCCAGTTTTGGTTCATTTGGATCGGATTTTTTTACTAGCTGAACCTGAAACTCAAGTTGAAGGATGTAGCGAGGATGCTGTCCAAGAAGCGAAGAAAAGCCGTGTACGGGTAAGACAGGGTGAACCTTGTATAACTTGTTGGAAGCATCAAGTAGAATTTGTTTATAATAAAATGATTTTGTGCTTTTCTATTCCTTTCGTGATAGGAAATGGAAATGCGAATGTTGGAGAGGGTACAACAGTTGAAATCGGAAGTGGTATGGGTAACATAATTCTTTTGGACATGTATTTGCTGTGGCTACATAAATTTTCTTATTGTTTAAATTTATTAGAAGAGAGGGAAAAAAACACTTTACATCTTTAGTACAGTATATATTTATCTGTTCAGATTATAGACCCTTCATGTGGTACCTGATTTTAGTCCTGAGGCAGGGTTCCATGACTCCAAATTTTAAGTTCTTTTCTTGTCCTTATATTTAGTGGTTCGCTTCTATTGCATTAATAATTGACTGTTTTTCTTTGTTCAAAAATGAATTTCTTCTTTTCCCCCTTTTATTATTCTTATAAGAAATGGGATTTTACTCGAAAGAACGAAAAATACAAGAGTGCAGGCCAGAAGTCAACGAGGATAGCAGTCTAGCAATAAGAAATGTGTCATTGACTTTGGAATATTTTATAGTCACATGAAAATTAAATTACTATGAGTTTTGGGTCTTCCCACTTCCCTTATCTCCATTCTCAGAAATATATTGTAATTTCTATACTTTGTTTTGATGTGCCTTTTTTTCATTGTTTTGAAGAATAAGTCATGGTTGGGATCCCTTATCAACACAATAATTGGTAACTTGAAGCTTTCAGTTTCAAATATCCATATCAGATATGAGGATCTGGAGAGGTAATGAAGACACCCAGGCTTGATTTCCTAATCACCTAGCAACTTTTGTTTGAGACTTAATATGACTTCTTTTTGTAGCAACCTTGGGCACCCATTTGCTGCTGGTGTAACCTTGGAGAAACTCTCAGCTGTGACAGTTGATGATAGTGGGAAGGAAACTTTTGTTACTGGGGGTGCACTAGACCGCATTCAGAAGGTTACAGTTTTTGTTCATTCTTCAACTTTATCTAGTGGCTACACCATGGGATACTTTTCATTGACTTAATACATTTCAATTTTAAGAGTTTCCAAATTTACCAGATTCTCCAACTACTTTTGTTCTCACCTTCTGTTGTTAATGCTTATTCCGTTATTTCAGTCTGTGGAACTTGACCGACTTGCCCTTTATCTAGATTCTGATATAATCCCATGGAATTTGGACAAGCCATGGGAGGATTTGCTTCCTTCCGAGTGGGTTCAGGTGTGGTCTTATTTATCCTTTATAATACAATGAATTATATTATGTACCTCTGTCACCCTAATTCAATTTTTTGTTTACTTTTATTCTTCTTGTCTCCTAAGTTTACTCGCAATGGTCCTTTTGTGCTTCAGGTTTTCAGATTTGGTACAAAAGATGGTAAACCAGCTGATCATCTTGTAAAATCCCATTCTTACATTCTGCAACCTGTGACTGGGAATGCAAAGTACACAAAGCTGCGGCCAAATGACTCTGTTGATAGTGCTCAGCCTCTACAAAAGGCAGCAGTGAACTTGGATGACGTGACACTTTGTTTATCAAAGGTATACTTTGATTTTTTAACCTTTAATTCTGAGAGAGAGGATTTCCAAATGGTTTTAATTAGGTTTAATATATCTATATATTCGCAGAATGGTTACCGTGATATTCTCAAATTAGCTGATAATTTTGCTGCCTTTAATCAACGGTTGAAATATGCCCATTATCGTCCGCCTGTCTCAGTGAAATCTGATCCTAGGTCTTGGTGGAAGTATGCTTTCAAAGCTGTTTCTGACCAGATGAAGAAAGCAAGGTAGTTTAAGAAGTTAACTTTTTTTTTTTAATCTCTTTCCAATTTTTTTCCGTTACATTATTCATTTTGGTTGCAATGTTAGAAAGAAGCTTGGGTGATGTTTAACACATATGTAGGGGAGTGGCTTGGCATTCAAATGCCGATGCTAAGCAGTTACAAAAGTAACTCTTTGAAAGTGTACTTACTTTTATTACTTTCTGATTGCTCCTGTACTTGGCACGTAAAATCCACAGACATGCAGTTTTTAAATCTTCATGTCATGGCTTTTACTGAATATTGGTTAACTTTATTATTATTGAATATTTTCTTTTGTCTTTTCTGCTTTTGTTGTAGCAGAGACGATGGATGACATGTTACGGCAACTATGTTCTATTATTTGGCCTTTATCACATTTTATTGTTTGAACATTCTTGCGGTATAAAGGATATGGCTAAAGCAACATTATTAATAACCTTGAATACCACAAATTAACCTTTGGGGTGTGAGTGGACATTAGGGGTGAAAGAAATGGACGTCTCCTACTGTTACCTGATACGTGGGTAATTAAAACCCTGGCAGAATTAACTTTGTGTGCCTTCTATAAGTTTAATCATCCGCATTACCATGTCCTCCTTTATTTTCCTCCGCTTTATGCTGCCGGTGTTGTTGCAAGTTATCTAGATTATCTCGTGTATCCTGTGTGTTTGAGGTCTGTCTCTTGGCTCTTTGATGAATTATCTATTGAAAGAATGAAGCCATATCAATGGGTAGGAGTTCTCTCACATTGTTAGCATGATTGATTTGCCAATTTGTGGATTTCCAGAAAGCATTTACCTATAGATATCCATGGCTGTTTCTTTAGGAGTTTGTATCTTTCTTTCTCTCTCACATGAAGAAGAAATTTTTCTCTTTCTCTTTTCTGTTTTCTAATGTCTATTTCTTTATTAATACTTCCTTTTGTGCTTGGGCTTGTGGGTGGGTTGGAACTTGGGGAACTGGTAAATATTCCTGTATTCAATTTAACCGTGCATGTTTCTCCTTTTGGTATGCAAATTGATTTTGGCAGTGGGAAATTGTCGTGGGAGCAAGTACTTAGGTATGCAAGATTACGCAAGAGATATATATCATTGTATGCCAAGCTGCTTAAATCTGACATCAGTCGGGCGGTAGTTGATGACAATGAAGAACTTGAGGAACTTGATCGTGGACTTGATATTGAGCTCATACTGCAGTGGAGGTATTACTTTCTGTATGTATGTAACTGTTAAATAAGCAACTGCTATATTAGTTGCTCATTCTAAAGATGGACTGATGACATTAGTCTTGCAATATACAGTATTAATATTTCTATTTTGATTCTTTATAATAGTAAGTATAGAATATTATTGGAGTTTTCTTGCCTTTTGTATCTCATAATTCATTGAAATTATTGCATGCGCAATTGTATGGTAGTGGGTATTGCTGGTTTAGAAAGGGCTGATATTGCGGAAGGGTATGGTGTTAGTCATATATGGGTTACATGGCAAGAAAGTGAAAGAAGAATTTTTGGGTTTTCTGGCTGCTTATAAAATAATCCATTTTCTTTTTTTAATTTTTTTAGTTGATTGCATTGGAAAGAATGGCAATGCTCTCTTTTTGTTAATTTTTTTTTAAGTTCCGATTTCATGTTATGAGAGCAAGTAATATGTGGAGATATTACCTTTTACTAGATTGTTTATGTACTTCTGCAATTTGATTTGTGCAGGATGTTGGCTCACAAGTTTGTTGAGCAGACGTTGGAATCTGAAAGTCACTTGAAGAAGCAGAAAACCAAGCAATCTTGGTGGTCATTTGGATGGTGAACAGCTTCACTAAGAGAATGACTTTTTTCCCCCCTTTTCCATTTATCTGTCATTTATTTGTTATTTTGTGATGCTTCAGAGTTTATATGATTTGCTATTTATTTTATCATTTCCAGGAATAATCAATCCTTTAAAGATGAAAGCGAACCATTTAAGTTCAGTGAGGAAGACTGGGAACAGTTAAATAAAATCATAGGATACAAGGAAAGTGATGATGAGCAATCGTTGATTATTAATGAGAAGTTGGACGTTCTTCATACCGCCTTGGAGATTCACGTGAGACATAATGCTTCAAAGCTTGTAGATGGGTCTTTGGAATGTCTTGCTGAGTTATCATGTGAAGGCCTTGACTGCTCCATTAAGCTTTATCCCGAGACAAAAGTCTTTGACGTGAAATTGGGGTCATATCGGTTATCATCGCCAAATGGTCTTCTTGCTGAGGTCTGATTCTTGGTTTGGTTTACTTCAAAATCTCATTGCATTGTACAACTACAATACTCCTTTTGATATCTCAAATTCTTATCTGAATCTATGCAGAGTGCAGTGGCTTTCGAGTCTTTAGTCGGAGTGTTCTGCTACAAACCTTTTGATGTAAAAGTGGACTGGAGCATGGTTGCTAAAGCTTCCCCATGTTACATGACCGTATGCTTCTTCTGTCATGCTCTTGGCCTGGTGCTATTTTGGGCTTTAAGTTTACGTTTTTTATGTTTGCTGATTACGTGTTTGATCAGTATTTGAAGGACTCCATTGACGAAATCGTTAAATTTTTTGAAAGCAATACGGCAGTCAGTCAGACCATAGCATTGGAAACTGCAGCGGCTGTGCAGGTTTTGTTCTATTTTTTCTAAGCTTTGTAATACAGTTCAATAGGTTCCTCAAGAAATTGTTTCTGAAAATAATAAAACAAAAGAGCCTCCAAATGCTAGTTATGTTGTTGTTGTTGTTATTGTTATTATTATTATCATTATTATTTTTTTTTGAGGATCATATTTGGAATTCTAGATATTTTTTGGTAACGAGTTTTCGACAATGGTTACTACATTCTTAGGTATATCCGGTTGTAACCATGGCAACAAAAGCTTATCAACGAATTTTGAATTTTTAGTATATGGTCTGCATTTTAGAAATTGAAAAAGCATGTTTACTGTTGGACATATTTATGTGGTTGGGAAAATCACATAACGTTAGAATTTCTTACCAAAACAATGGTTAATATTTAATGTGATTTTTTATTTTAAAACACTGGTTAACATAAATATTGAATTATAGAATGAATTTTAGTTTAAATTTCATTGACTTCCTTAGGTAAAGCCAAAACACTGGATGACTTTAATTATTTGAGATTCTTTTCCCCATTTTTAATTTATTTTTTAAGTACCATAATTCTTCCCTGAAATTTATCTGAAATGGTCAGTTTCATGATATCTCAAAACCTCCCTTGCAAGGGATGTTTATGTCAAAAAACTTGATCTGGGGAGTCTGCCTGTATTTTGGTTAAACCTCAAGGGAGGTTTGATGAAATTCTACCAAACTTATAACAGGAGTTGACAGTGATGTGTTTTATTTGTGAAGTCTGCCTGTATTTTGGCTAAACCTTGAGGGAGTTTGATGAAATTCTCCCTGTAGTCAAAAAGGAAAAAACAGAGAGGCAAAGCTATAGAACTTTTCCTTATTATTATTCTACAAAACACAGTGATCGGTAGAAATAAATAGGAAAACTAGAGAGCAATTCTAGGGCTAATTTTTAGGACCATAAAATCAGAGTGTATCTACTTTCCTGATTTATGGTATTTTCCTATTTTATTCAAATAACAAGAAAATAGCTAAGAATCCCTAAATTATCGACACTCCCCCTCAAGTTGGCGCAAAGATATCAATCATGCCCAACTTGCTAACTTGAAGTTCAAATGGCTGTCTCATCAAGCTCTTGGTGAAGACATCTGCAAGCTGCTTCACAGTGGGAACAAAAGGAGTACAAATTATCCCTTCGTCAAGCTTCTCTTTTATAAAATGTCTATCAATCTCAACATGCTTTGTCCTGTCATGTAACACCGGATTATGGGCTATACTAATAGCTGATTTATTATCACAGTACAGCCTCATAGGGAGACTAAATGGCTGTTTAAGTTCTTCTAGAACCCGTTTTAACCAAAGTACTTCACACACTCCTTGAGCCATTGAACGAAATTCAGCTTCTGCACTACTTCTAGCAACAACACTTTGCTTTTTGCTCCTCCAAGTAACTAGATTACCCCATATAAAAGTGCAGTATCCGGATGTTGATCTTCTGTCAGTGATTGAACCTGCCCAATCTGTATCGGTATAAACTTCAATTCCTCTTTGCTGATTTTTACCAAAAAACAGACCTTTCCCCGGAGTTGCTTTCAAATAACGAAGAATTCGAAACATAGCTTCAAAATGTTCCTCACAAGGAGAATGCATAAATTGACTTACCATACTTACAGCAAAAGCTATATCAGGTCGAGTATGAGACAAATAAATCAACTTCCCAACTAACCTTTGATATCTGCCAGCATTCACATGAACTCCTCCTTTCACTTCTCCAAGCTTCACATTTGCTTCAATTGGAGTATCAGCTGGCTTACACCCACTCATACCAGTTTCTTTCAAGAGATCCAAGGTATACTTTCTTTGTGATACCACTATACCTTCTTTTGATCTTGCAATTTCCATTCCCAAGAAATATCTTAATTGCCCCAAATCCTTTATCTCAAACTCCTTAGCTAAACATTGCTTTAATCGGCTCATTTCTTCTGTATCATCTCCTGTCAGAATTATATCATCTACATAAACGATTAAAACCGAGAGCTTGTCTTTAGTGGAGGCTTTTGTAAAGAGAGTATGATCTGCTTGTCCTTGACTATAGCCCTGGCTCTTCACAAACTTTGTAAACCTTTCAAACCAGGCTCTAGGTGACTGCTTTAGACCATATAATGATCTTTTAAGTCTACATACTTTGGATCCAAACTTCTCAGTAAAACCCGGTGGAGGCTCCATGTAGATTTCCTCTTCAAGATCACCATTGAGGAAAGCATTCTTTACATCTAATTGATTTAAAGACCAGTCAAGATTTGCAGCAACTGACAAAAGAACACGAACAGTGTTTAGTTTAGCCACTGGAGAGAAAGTTTCAGAATAATCTATTCCATAAGTTTGTGTATAGCCTTTCGCTACCAGTCGAGCCTTGTATCGTTCTAAGGACCCATCAAAGTTATATTTCACAGTGAATACCCATTTACAGCCAACAACACCTTTTCCTTGTGGTAGATCAACTTTTTCCCAAGTAGCATTCTTCTCCAGAGCTCTCATCTCCTCAAAAATAGCCTCCCTCCATTCAAGAACCTTTAGAGCTTCCTGTACATTATTTGGAATAACCACACTAGAGACTTGTGAAATAAAGGCACGAAAGGAAGGGGTCACATTTTTATAAGAAATAAAGTTGGATAAAGGATGTTTAGTACAAGACCTAACACTTTTCCTAAGAGCAATAGGAAGATCTTTTTTATTTGAGGAATTTAACTCAAAATTACCTGGAGGATTCTTGTCAGAATTTTCATGATCCAACCTCTGGTCAGATTCTTGGTGATGCTGTAGGACAGTGTTCCTCTTCTTTTTTTGTTCTAGGTACTCCTTTGAATACACAAGACCTTTATACCGTTTCGTGCACATCTCTGACATTCCAGAATTTTGGTTATGTGATGGCATTAACGGAGGTTGTCTAGAATTTTCAACAGTTGATTCATTTAGATTCCCTTTCTCATTTTCTTTCGGCAAAACATCATTATTAATACAATCAAATTCAATGTTTAAGTCAGAATCATTTAAGCACATATCATTTTCACTATTGTTTTTCTCCCCCTGAAAATGGAAATTGTGAGAATATGATTGTCCTTCGAAGAAAGTGACATCCATAGAAACAAACATTTCTTTCAAAACTGGATCAAAGCATTTATAACCTTTTTGATTTGTAGGATAGCCTACAAAAATGCATTTATGTGCCTTTGGATCGAATTTTGTTCTTCTAGAGTCATGGTTATGAACAAAAGCAATACTGCCAAAAATTTTTAATGGAATACTTGTTATTAACCTTGAAGCTGGAAAACATTCATTGAAAAGATTTATTGGTGTCTTAAACCCTAAAGTTCTTGTAGGTATTCTATTTATAAAAAATGTGGCTGTCAAAATAGCTTCTTCCCAAAGATACTTTGGAACTTTAGTTGTAAAGCTCAAGGCCCTAGCAACTTCAAGGAGATGCTTATTCTTCCTTTCAGCCACTCCATTTTGTTGTGGAGTATTGATACAAGAACTTTGATGTATAATTCCTTTTTCATCAAAAAAATTCCCTAACATATGATTAAAAAACTCTTTGCCATTATCACTCCAAAAAATCTTAATCTGAGTCTAAAATTGTGTTTGTACCATAGTATAAAATTTTTTAAACACACTTTCAACATCAGATTTATCTTTTAGCAGAAATACCCAAGTAACTCTAGTATGATCATCAATAAATGTAAGAAATCAGCGTTTTCCAGAAAAAGTTGCTACTCTAGAAGGGCCCCATACATCACTATGAATCATAGTAAATGGTTTTGATTTTTGGTATGGTTGTGGCAGAAAAACAACACGATGATGTTTAGCTAATTCACAAACTTCGCATTGAAAACTGAAAGCATTTTTATTCATGAATAATTTGGGTAATAACTGCTTCAAATATTGAAAACTTGGATGTCCTAACCGAAAATGCCATAACATAATCTCATTGTTACTGGAAATAGAATTGAAACAGGTCTGCTGGTCTTGCCTTCCAAAGTTTGAACCATTATTAAAGAGGTAGAGGCCACCGTCTTGCCTAGCATCCCCAATCGTCTTCCCCGAGGTTAAATCCTGAAATTGACAATGAGAGGACCAAAAATTAATTTTACGGTTATGATCACGAGTTAATTTACTGACTGACAAGAGATTATAGGACAAATGAGGAACATGAAGAACATCTTTCAAAGTAAGAAGAGGAGAAATAATAATTTTTCCTTTCTCTGCAACAGTTGCAAAGGAACCATTTGCTATTTTGACCTTTTGATTTCCTGCACAAGGTGAATAAGAAGAAAACAACTGTGAGGACCCAGGAGGTGTTTGGATTGATACAGGTAAAGGTTGTGGTGAAAATATTACCTGATTGGGCTAAAGAACAAGATGAACTAGAATTTCCTACGGATTGGGATTGAAACATCTTGTACAGGTGCTCCATTTGTTCCTTAGTAAAAGGAAGAGATTCTGAGGATGACTGCTGCTCTGGATTAGTGGTGCTAACTTGGAAAGCACGATTATCTCCTGTTGGCCGAGCATCGTCACCTGATTTCTTCTTCCAATTTGCAGGTTTTCCATGGAGTTTCCAACAACTTTCTCATGTATGCCACGGTTTCCGACAATGATCACACCATGGCCTTTGTTTGCCTCCTCGTCTATCTCCTTGTTGCTCATTACCACGAGCTACAAGGGCTGAACCATCAAGATCAATCTTTGGTTCCTCTACTCGCTTTAACATCACGTCTCCGAGCTTCCTCGCAACGAACCTCTGAAAAAACTTATCTAATAGAGGGCAGAGGTTTTCGCCCCAAAACTCGTCCTCGAACCTCATCAAGGTCTATATTTAGTCCTGCCAAAAATACAAACACTCGACTTTGCTCAACTTTTTTCTTGTATCGAGCGCTATCATTTGGACTCTGCCATACCTCAACTTCAAACATATCCAATTCCTGCCACAAAATCATCATGTCATTATAATATGCAGTTACATCTCTATCACCTTGTTGCGTCCGCCACATCCGAGTGTTTATTTCATATAATTGAGAATGATTCTCTAGGTCTGAGTATGTCTCTCTAACAGCCTCCCAAACATCACGAGCAGTTGGCAAAAACATGAACGGCTTTCCCAAAGTAGGTTCCATGGAATTAATAAGCCAGGCGGTAACCATTGAATTTTCTGATCGCCACTGTAGGAATTTTGGGTCATCAGCAGCTGGAGGTTGAATTTCTCCATTTAAATTTCCAAGTTTGCCTTTGCCATCAATCACCAAACGCACAGACTGCGACCACTCTAAATAATTTTTACCATTTAACTTGTGAATGGTTATTTGTAAGGTGTTTTCACTAACATGCACAATTGGGGATGGCTGGGAAATCCCTTCAGAGGATGTCGCAGTGCTGTTAGCGTCGGAGGAGGCCGAATTAGAGCCAACCATGGCTGCTTTGTAGTTCATGGCCGAACCCTAAAGCTCTGATACCATGTAGTAAAAAAGGAAAAAACAGAGAGACAAAGCTATAGAACTTTTCCTTATTATTATTCTACAAAACACAGTGATCGGTAGAAATAAATAGGAAAACTAGAGAGCAATTCTAGGGCTAATTTTTAGGACCATAAAATCAGAGTGTATCTACTTTCCTAATTTATGGTATTTTCCTATTTTATTCAAATAACAAGAAAATAGCTAAGAATCCCTAAATTATCGACACTCCCAAACTTGTAATTAGAGTTGTCAATGATGCATTTTATTTTGCCTTCCTACAGAGGAGAATTGAATGTAATCAGCATGCTTCTTGTAGTTTAGACATGTAATAAATGGTACATTTTTGTTGCTTTTTACCAAAGAAATGAATTTCTGATTTTCAAGTGTTATAATTTTTTCTTTCATAACAATCACCACTTCGACTGGGTTATCATCTTTCTCTTTTAGTTAATTGTCACAATCACCACTTCGACTGGGTTATCATCTTTCTCTTTTAGTTAATTGTCTTACCTATTTCAGAAATTATGAGTAATGTGCCTGATATAGTGAATGGTTTGCTGATGGTGTCATTAACTGGTAACTAGATGACAATTGATGGAGTCAAGCGCACTGCACAGGAGCAAGTGAACAGGGCTCTGAAGGATCATGCCAGGTTTGTTAGTTTTCCAAATTTGCGTTGGTAAATGTACACATGATTTCTGAATTATGATGAAATCATCAATTTGAGTAATAAAATTCAAGCTTGTCCTATGTGTGTATGTGGTTCATGCAGACCTACGGTTGATTTTTTGCATGATCTCCTTTGTTGGTTTGTTCTTGATAATTTGTTTGAGAGTACAAAATGATGGTTATTCCTTAGCTTACATGCCATTGGGATATAGAATCAGGAAGGTTATTAGTGAACAGTGTCCAATTAAAGTTCTCTCTTGCAGCTAAATTACTTTCTTATGTATCCTATAGGTTATATGTTCATTTTTCCCGACTGATTTTATGCTGCCCAGCAAATATAATTAGCTTTTGAATGGTGGCTGTATACAATTGATCATGATGTCATGTTAGCTGCAGAAAGCTGGTTATTTTAGTTATAAATTAGTTTTCTAGTAGGTTTCTGCTGGACTTGGATATTGCTGCTCCCAAGATTACAATTCCAACTGAATTTCGTCCGGATGATACCCATTCAACAAACCTCATGCTGGACTTGGGAAATTTGGTTATCCGTTCGCAGGTTAATGCATAAACTTGATCTTTTTATTTCTTAATCCAAATGCGTATCAAGACTCTGATATATAGAGGTTGCTGAATGAGTGCAGGATGACTATGAAAGGGAATCATCTAACGAGCTGGATATGTATTTGCAATTTGATTTGGTTTTGAGTGATATATCTGCTTTTCTGGTTGATGGTGACTATCATTGGAGTGAGAACTCAAACAAATCTTCTGCTTCCACCCACAAAAGTGGTGCTAGTTTTTTACCTGTTGTTGATAAGTGTGGGGTAATCTTAAAACTTCAACAGGTATCACTCTCTGTATTGTGCCTTGTATTTTGCATGTGACTTTTGTCGGCAATGCTCTATTTACCTGTTAAATTCATGAAATTGGTGTTATACATGCTATATACAGATTCGATTAGAGAACCCTTCCTACCCTTCTACAAGACTTGCTGTACGGCTTCCATCACTAGGGTTTCACTTTTCCCCAGCTCGATATCATCGGTTGATGCAGATATTAAAAATATTTCAGGAGGATAGTGAGAAATCAGATCTCATTCACCCTTGGGACAATGCTGATTTTGAGGGTTGGTTATCCCTACTTACTTGGAAGGTTGCCCTCTCTTCCTCTTTTTGTCTGTGCATTTTATTTTACATGGTTGCAAAACATTTAACGCTTCTAATCACTCTTTTTTCCTATTGCTTTGATTTCTTTTAACTTTCCTGTATTGTAATGTGATAGGGTGTTGGAAATAGGGAAGCTGTGTGGCAGCGGCGATACTTTTGCTTAGTCGGGCCTTTCCTTTATGTGCTAGAGAGCCCTGGTGCTAAATCTTATAAACAATACCTCAGGTTCAGATGTCAACTTTCCCAATTTATTTGTGATTGGCATGACACTGTCTTATTGCAAATATTGGTTTAGAAAACATAAAAACATCACAACTGAGAGAATACATTGACTGAATGAAAGTACACAGTTAAATTTAGCTGTTTTACACTTGTGTTGTTGGCAATATAATCTTCTTTTCTATTAATTGTTTCTGGGTGTGAAGAGGATATCATAGTTGTTCCTGGTGCTTGTTGGTTGATTGGTCTTGAGTAATCTATGGTAATAAATACTTGGTTGCTGTTGGAATTGCATTTTGTGGTCCAGAAATTGTTTGAAGGTAAAGGAGAATATCAAGGAAGTGGATGCTGTTAATTTTTCATTAATATATCTGAGTTGCAGCTGCTCCTTCCAATTCAGAAAAACTGAGAAGTTTTATTTAAAATGACATTTTGACTTTTATGAGATATTATTAGGATTTTTATGGATATCTTGACTTTCACTTTTGAGGTTGGACACCTTTTGTTGTGTTTCCTTCTGGATATTTCTTAGTTATAAATAAAATATCTCATTTCATATCAAGAAAGAGTAAATGATCAAAATTGTTATTCCAAGTTTAATAGTTATATATACTTATTGCTTATGACTGCAGTTTACGAGGGAAGCAAATATATCAGGTTCCATCAGAAGCGGTTGGTGGTGTGGAATATGTATTAGCTGTCTGTGATGCTGCCCGATCCAATAGCAAGGTTTAACTATCACTTCTCCCGGGTTTTAAGACTTAAAGGGTTTATTTGGATTTCTATTCATATTTGATTAGGTCTACTGAATATGACTAAGTTTGTGCGTGAACTTGTAATTAGGTTGTAGAAGATGTAAACGCACTTATATTACGGTGTGATTCTGATGATTCAAGGAAAACTTGGAAAAGCCGATTGCAAGGGGCTAAATATAGTGCTTCGGTACATTTTCATAGCTTTGTTTTTTGTTTATTTTAATTTAAACATTAAATAATTCCTTATTGTTCTAGTTTGTGCAGTATGTCAAATATAGTTTTTCTCTTAGTTTTCATTTCATTTTAATTGGAGGTCTTTAAGTGGTTTCCTTCCCTTCTCACTTTTCTTTCTTCTGAAATATTGTATTGGTAAGAATCTATTTTCAGAGGTTTGTTGTTCTAGTTTTCTCTTTAATCATGGTACATTATAAATGTGCAAGTATCTTAAATTCTTTTAATCTGGTTAAATATGTCATTTAGACAGCTGCTAATGTGAACAGTAACTGTGAAAAATCTGCATTTGCTTTGTTTTACTACATCATGAGCAACCTGTGTTGAATATTCTATAATGAATGAAAATGTTGTGTGCGTGTACATATATGCGCATTTGTTTTGAGCTTGATGTGGTGTAAAAGCTGGAGCATTAGTGAAATATAATAGAGACTCTCAAACATAAATTTTCAAACAGGGTACTGCTCCAATCACTGGTCTATCAGAAACTTCATCAGACTCCGAGGATTCAGAGAGAGAAACTAACAAGAATCCTGATGCCTTTGAGATCTTAAAGATAGAGAGAGTGTTTATTACCGGTGCTCTTGATGAACTGAAAATTTTCTTCAATTATAGTCATCAGGTAGGTTGGCCAATATTTTTGTCCTGGAGTCTCCTTTCAGTGGAACTTGCTAAAAATCTGACAAATGTGTTGCTTTCGTAGCATGATCATAGTTTCATGAAGATTCTTCTTGCTGAAGAAATGCGACTATTTGAATTTCGAGCCATAGGTGGGCAGGTGAGATCAATAATAATTATTACATATGTTTGAGGATATGTCTGTGTTTTTCTCTTTTGAAAGATGTACCTCCGTGAAAACAGGTTCAACTTTCAGTACGTTCGAATGATATGTTCATTGGCACTGTTTTGAAATCTTTGGAGATTGAAGATTTAGTTGGCATCCATGG
Organism: Citrus sinensis; assembly: GCF_022201045.2. Lineage (NCBI taxonomy): Eukaryota > Viridiplantae > Streptophyta > Magnoliopsida > Sapindales > Rutaceae > Citrus > Citrus sinensis. The sequence goes on from NC_068558.1 coordinate 4,593,217, forward strand.
AGTATCTCGGCATTGTTACCTGGCAAGGTCATTCATCCACAGTTCAGATGCACATTTATCTTCCGATGAGCCTGCAATTCGAAGTGTTGATAGTAATGATCTGACTCTAAGTGAAGGAGAAAAATTCTACGAGGCACCAGAAGATTTGGTTGACTCTGCAGATCATGCTATGCAGTCACCACAAACAGTATCCAAGAACCTAAGCTCCCAGATTTGGCTACCATCTGAGAACTTATCGCTCAAGACACCCAGTTTTGGTCGTCTTGCTGGTTTAGTCCCTGATGACACAGTTGAAAATAGGATGGAGGATGCTGAAGTAACAGAAACATTGGATAGTTTTGTGAAAGCTCAAATAGTTATCTATGACCAGAACTCTCCTTTGTATCATAAGATTGATAAGAGGGTTGGTATTTTCCTATGTTTGAGTTTCTGCTTTTACCTGTAAAAGACTAAAAGTTGTTTAATGACAAATGATCAAGTAAACAATTGTTTCAGGTGACGGTGACCCTGGCCACTTTGTCATTTTTCTGTCGTAGACCTACAATTCTTGCCATTATGGAATTTGTCAATTCTATCAATACTGAAGGTGATAGCTGTGAATCTTTCAGTGATACTTCTTCAGCAGCTATTGAGAATTTTTCTGGAGGTGTGGTTGATGACCAACATTTGATGGCCATTGAGGAACCTCCTGTCAAAGGTCTGCTTGGGAAGGGGAAATCTCGAGTTATTTTTAATTTAACATTGAATATGGCACATGCTCAAATTGTACTAATGAACGAGGATGGAACTAAGCTTGCTACTTTGTCGCAGGATAATCTGCTCACCGATATTAAGGTTAGATTGGGCATATATATCTTCTTAGCATTTCCCCTTCTCTTCATCTGTCCTGTAGTTTCTCTTTTCCTAAATATGAAGACTACTTTATTAATGTTCTCAATTTTCTTTTGTCTTAGGTGTTCCCGTCATCTTTCAGTATAAAGGCTGCCCTGGGAAATCTGAGAGTGAGTGACGATAGTCTTCCTGACAGCCATATGTATTTCTGGATCTGTGATATGAGAAATCCAGGAGGCACTTCATTTGTTGAGGTACTTTAACTTTTGTTCTCTTTTCTTTTAAAGAATGATACCTTGGTATTATTTGGTTTTATCTATTGGACATTCTATCAATGTCTGTTCAGACGGTGAGAAACATTTCATAGGTTCTTGTTCATAATAATCTGTATATTTATTTTTTTCCAGTGGCCTTCATGGTTAATTTTATGAACATTGCTTCTGGTTATGTAGTTGGTTTTTACTTCATTCAATGTTGAGGATGAAGACTATGAAGGTTATGAATATTGCCTTTTTGGGCAGCTTTCAGAAGTACGCGTTGTTTATTTGAATCGCTTTGTCCAGGAGGTAAACCTGATTGTAAATACTTCATCTCCATTTTTCTTGTTCCTTTCTATTATGGCTGAAATTTCTCATATTTCTGAAATTTGATATGTAGGTTGTTAGTTACTTTATGGGCCTTGTTCCTAATAGTTCAAAAGGTGTTGTCAAATTGAAAGATCAAGTAACAGATTCCGAGAAGTGGTTTATGACTAGTGAAATTGAAGGATCACCTGCTGTAAAGTTGGATCTTTCACTGACAAAACCCATAATTTTAATGCCTCGGAGAACAGACAGTCCTGAGTACGTGTACCATTGTAGATAGTTTATATTCATATTTTACTTTTGTACATTATGGTATATTCGTGTAATTTTTTTAATTTTCTTTGGCAGTTACTTGAAGCTTGATGTGGTTCACATAACTGTCCAGAATACCTTTGAGTGGTTGTCTGGGAGTAAAAATGAGCTGAATGCCGTTCATCTGGAAATTTTGACTATTCTGGTGAGAATCACTAGCTGTCTTCAGTAGCCGTATTGAGATGGTGGATTCAAGAATATACCTGCAATTGGCTTGATCGGAGAAGCTTTTGTTTCTTATATAATACTCAGAAAATTAGAAACACTACCAGCTTGATGTTTCAATTAGAATTGCCGGGCTTCTTTTATGGACACAAGCTTTCAACCCCTTGTTTGCAACCATTGTTTCCATAATTATTTTCCAACTACCATTATAATTTTTTTCTCATGCTTATAATTCCCGACTCTTTTTTATGTACTTAGGTTGAAGACATCAATCTAAATGTTGGTACTGGATCAGATTTAGGTGAAAGCATAATTCAAGAAGTTAAGGGTGTTTCTGTTGTTCTTCGGAGGTCACTCAGAGACTTGTTCCATCAAATACCCAGTACAGAAGCTGCAATCAAGGTAATGTATTGAATATTATCTAGAGCTCAAGTCTCAAAATGAAGGCATGTAGATGTCTATTTATTCTGACCCTGGGATTTTCAGATAGAGGAACTTAAAGCTTCACTGTCAAACCAAGAATACCAGATAATAAGCGAATGTGCAGTGTCTAATTTTTCTGAGACTCCACGTACGATGCCTCCATTGAATAACTTTGCAACATCTTCTGAAGATGTTATAGAATCTGTCATTCCTCAAGCTCCAGCTGGCATTGAATCTCGAACTCTAGATAGGGAACTCTGGATTACAGTGGAAGTTTCAGTTGCCATTAATTTGGTTGAATTGTGCTTACATGCGGGGGTAACTGGAGATGCATCTTTGGCCTCAGTGAAGGTACATCATTTATACTGCATATGTGTATGGTCTTGGATGTTCTATTCTTTCTTTTAAGTGCATGCGACATAGTTCAGTCGATATAATTTGTGATGCCAGCTTGTCAGTTTCATCTCTAATTTTGCATGTGTGTGAGACTGACAGTTTCTTGTTCTCTCTTTATGATGTATTACTTGTGTTGTCTGTAGTGGCCTGGGGGTTTGGGCTGGGGGGGGGGGGGGGGGGGGGGGCCAATTGTTGGCCAATAAAATTTAGAAATATAGGGAAACAAATGGACAGTCTACCGTGTGATATATCCTTGAATGTGGACCGTCATCTGCATCAGTATTTTTAAAATTATATTTGTAGTTGAGCTTTGAGATTGTTCAACTGGGAGTATTATTGCATGTTTATGTAGAATGAAACTTTATCGTTTCCTTGTTTAACCTCTCTATATTCTCTTCTTATACAGGTAAGTGGTGTGTGGCTACTTTACAAGTCTAATAGTTTGGGTGAAGGTTTTCTATCGGCGACACTTAAGGATTTCAGTGTGATAGATAACCGTGAGGGGACTGAAGAAGAATTCAGGTTAGCAATAGGAAAGCCTGAGAACATTGGTTATGGTCCTCTAAAGTTACTCTTCGATGATGAACAGTGGATTGATGCAAATGTAAAAAAAGAGAACGACTTTAAGCTGGTTACTACTATGCTTATTCTTGATGCCAAGTTCAGACAAAACTCATCTTTCATTTCTGTATCTCTCCAAAGGCCACAACTACTGGTGGCACTCGATTTCCTGCTGGCGGTGGTTGAATTTTTTGTTCCCTCAGTTGGTAGCTTGCTGTCAAGTGATGAGGATAAGAGCCCTATGCCTGTAGTTGATGCAATCATTCTGGATCAGTCAATTTACAGTCAACCTTCTTCTGAATTCTCACTATCTCCTGAGAGACCCCTAATTGCTGATGATGAAAGATTTGATAATTTTGTTTATGATGGTAAAGGTGGAGTACTGTACTTAAAGGATAGGCAAGGGTTTAATCTTTCACAACCTAGTACGGAGGCTATAATCCATATTGGAAGTGGTAAAAAATTGCAACTCAAAAATGTTGTCATCAAGGTATCAAAATATATATGTGTGTGTGTGTGTGTGTATATATATATGTATATTCCGTCATCACCGATATGAGTATGGGAAATCATATCTGTGCAAAGAACATTGACTAATTTCTTAACTGTCCTGAACAGAATGGGTTATTCTTGGATTCCTGTATTTTGCTTGGAGCCAACAGTAGCTATTCTGCTTCAAAGGAGGATGGGGTCTATCTTGAGGGAGGGGATGAAGATCCTCTCCAGAACCGTGCAAGCGAAAATGTCAATGGTTCACCATCCCAAAACTCTGCAGTTGATAGATCTGTGGAGTTAATCATTGAGTTTCAGGTCAAGTGTTTGTTTTGATTGTCTGCCTTTTTCTTACATGGTTTGTTTAAGAATGTGAAAGATGGCGTATTTTTATGTCTTTGGGTTGATGTGTGTGATTGTTTCATCCTTGTTTCATCTCTAATGTCTTAATTGATTTCTACATGAATTACTCAATGTTGAATATTTTCAGAAGTTTATAGTTCATCATTAACATTGTATGTATTTTTTGTGGTTCCCTTGTAACTGAAATGTTTCTTTCCAGGCTATTGGCCCAGAGTTAACCTTTTACAATGCATCCAAAGATGCGAGGGAATTGCCGATGCTTTCCAACAAACTTTTGCATGCGCAGTTGGATGTCTTTAGCAGGTTATTTATAATCCATGCGACTAAAATACCTTTTTTAAGGAAATGCTACACGATGCATCTCAAATTCTGATACCAAATTTGATTTCCCATTTTCATTCTTTGAATTTGAAAAACAAGCTGCAAAGGCGTATGAAATGTGTCCTAAAATTAACATGTTGCAGAATACCCAGAAAGAATATATCAACATTTAGCCTAACTGACAAGTCAAAATATGAATCTCGAAAATTTATTGGACTTGGACAAAACCTGTTGGGGCTTTATTATTTATTATGCAAAATTTCTGTGACATTAAAAAGCATTATTGGCAAGTCTGAAACCAGTATCTGAAATTACATTACCCCTCTGAATAAAATTCTGATTTATTATCTATAGTAGAATTCTAATGGTGCTAGTTAATAAGTACTATTTAGGATGTTTCTTAATCTTGTTAACTGATAGGACTTAGGGCTAAATTAGGGCTGACTTTTATTGATTAAATCAAAAGAAAACAAACAATCAATCCTGACCTACAATTCGAGAGGTAGGTCAATCTCTCCCAAAACTCCTAATGGTTCCTAATACCAGACAAAACTCAACATAAACCCTAAATGACTCCATCATCTCTTATTTATAGCTAAACCCTAATTAATAATAAAGTTACTAAATTGCCCCTGCCCCTAAAATTACTAAACAGCCCCTGCCCCTTTATATTTGCGCCTAACATAAGTTTTCATGGACCTAACATTAACATATACTTTCTAGTTTATGGCCGTTTTCTGAAGTCATATGTGATAGATTGCTTCCTAGAATAATCTAGACGTTGAAATCTTTCTTCATAGATATTTGGTTTCAACTCCCTTCTGCCTTTTTTTTAATTCTTCTTTTTTCAATTTTGCCGCAATTCTGAAGTACCCATGCATCTTTCAGCCCAACCAGATTGACTGGATAAAACTTAATATTATTATTTTATGATCCATGATGCTCATAGGGGCTCCATACTTGTTTACTTTTAGAGAACCAAGATGTGATGAGAACAGACCTGACACACTAATAAATTATGTTGACTCCTGTACCTAACTTCTATAAAGCAACTTTTGTTAAGAGCAAGCTCAAATGGCATGACAAGGAACTCGTAAAGCTATATCTGGTAACAGAAGTTGATTTGGTGTTGATTCAGTCGCTTTGAAATTTTAGCACCTTCATCTGGAAAATACGTCGAGGAAAACCATACATTTTCTTTTTTCATCTTCATATTTACCGATATTTTTAATGTATTGAAGTGTATAACTGTTGCTTTTTTTTTTTCTCTTCTTTTTTAAAATTATAAAGTAGATTATCTAAAATGAAGTAATTGGAAAATGACATTTGGGTTTATGCTGCAATCAGACTTGTTATGAGAGGCGATACCCTTGAAATGACTGCAAATGTACTTGGTTTGGCAATGGAGAGTAATGGAATCAGAATTCTGGAGCCTTTTGATACCTCTTTAACGTATTCAAATGCATCTGGGAAGACCAATATACATATATCTGTTTCAGATATATTCATGAACTTTTCATTCAGCATTTTGAGACTATTTTTAGCGGTCGAAGAGGACATTTTGACTTTTTTGAGGACGACATCAAAGAAGATGACTTTTGTCTGTTCGCAGTTTGACAAAGTTGGGACTATTAGAAGTATGCAAAGATTTACTTGGTTCCTGTCGCTTTCTGAGCATACGCTCAACTGGCACGAATTTATGTAATGGCTTGTATTGTTGACTAAAACTCTGTTGTGCTTGGCAGATTCCTTGAGTGATCAAGTATATGCCTTCTGGAAACCCCATGCACCCCCTGGCTTTGCAGTCCTCGGTGACTATCTGACTCCATTGTCAGTGAAAACTCTAGTTATCTCTTGTTTTGGGATTTTTTTCTTTATGGTTCTTTGTGTTGAATATACATATTAATTGTCTTCACATGACAGGGACAAACCACCTACTAAAGGAGTTCTTGCCGTCAATACTAACTTTGCAAGAGTCAAAAGACCCGTATCTTTTAAATTAATTTGGTCACCTTCAGCTGGGGTTATATCTGATGAAGGTATATCGAATTATGATTCACGACCAAATAGTGTCCTCAGTGAAGGAGACCATTGCTGTTCTGTTTGGTTCCCGGAAGCACCCAAAGGTTATGTTGCAATGGGCTGTGTTGTTTCCCCAGGAAGAACACCACCGTCACTGTCTTCTGTTTTCTGCATCTCAGCTTCTCTAGTATCTCCTTGTTCCCTAAGGGATTGCATTACCATCAGCCCTACTGATATGTATGTGTGAAAATTTTCCTGTTATCCATCCATTTTAACTCCATATAAATACAGATGGATGTGTGTGTGTGTGTGTGCGCGCATTTGTTTTGTATATATGCTTGTATGCTTATTGCTGGAAACATCTGCTAGCCAAGATTTGTGTAAAAGAGGCTCTGCTGGTCATTAATATCCTTCTTGTGAGATTACGTAAGTAAAGTTTTACTCACGTGATGAGCAGTTTAGGAAGGTTTTTGACGGTGGTTAAAGGTAGATTTTGTATCTATGTATGTCTATTGCTCAACGAATCTTCCTGACCAACATGGTTAAGTTGCATCATAGAAACAGAAAATTTTGCATATTCAATCTTTAAAATTTTGTGTTCTGGAAAGTGATGCGGGTTGTTAATGTCATCCTAGCAAGGCTACTGATGTAAGATTCTACTTACTTGATGAGCAGCTTAGGAAGGTTTCTGGCGATGGATAAAGTTAGTTCTTGTTTGTTATACGAGAAAATATGGAATATTGCGTATACAAATTTTTACATGGGTGCTTGATATCTGGATTAGTTTTTTTCTTCAAAATGACCTGCATTTTTTCTTAATGATTGTGCAGGTGTCCATCAAGCTTGGTATTTTGGCGTGTGGATAATTCTGTTGGAACTTTCTTGCCAGTAGATCCCTTGACTTTCAGCATTTCAGGTAGGGCATATGAACTGCGTCAGATGATTTTTGGTTTTCCAGAAGTCTCTTCAAAAGCATCTGCGCATTCCTCTGGCCGAGCTTCTACCAGTCATGTTCACTCAGCACAAATGCAAGAGTCAGGAGTTGTAAACTCAGGTAGACATTTTGAAGCTGTTGCTAGTTTCCAGTTGATATGGTGGAATAGGGGTTCAATCTCAAAGAAGAAATTATCCGTGTGGCGTCCAATAGTCCCTGAGGGTATGGTATATTTTGGAGATATTGCAGTTAAAGGGTAAGTAAAGCTTTATAGTATCTTCCTTATACATTTATTTTTTTGTTCTGCTAATTAAAGGATTGAACTTTGATGATCTAGGTATGAGCCGCCCAATACATGCATTGTTCTTCATGATACTGGAGATGATGAACTTTTCAAAATTCCTTTGGATTTCCAAGTTGTTGGACAGATCAAGAAGCAAAGGGGATTGGAGAATATTTCTTTCTGGCTTCCTAAAGCTCCACCTGGTTTTGTTTCTTTAGGTTGCATTGCATGCAAGGGCACACCAAAACAATATGATTTCACCAGGTTAAGATGTATACGCAGTGATATGGTCACTGGGGATCAATTTTTGGAAGAAAGTGTATGGGACACTTATGATGCCAAGCTTAGAGTGGAACCTTTTAGCATATGGATTGTTGGCAATGAGTTGGGGACCTTTATTGTCCGCAGTGGCTCCAAAAGACCTCCTAGGAGGTTTGCCTTAAAACTGGCAGATCTGAATGTTCCAAGTAGTTCAGATGATACAGTTATTGATGCAGAAGTTAAAACATTTTCTGCAGCACTTTTTGATGATTATGGTGGCTTGGTAAGAATTCATATTACGAGTAGTTTCATTTAAGGAAATTTGAAAAAAATTTATAGTAGCTTTCGCACTTACTTTGGTTTATGCTAGAATTAGATGAGATCTGTATTTGTGAATAAACTGAGGAGAAAGCCAACTACGATTTCCTGGTGAAGCAGTCTTGAAATTATTTTATGCATGTTTTTATCTTGCTTCTCTGTTTATCCAATTTCTAAATGGGTACTGGCACATTACCATCCTTTCTTTTGTTCCTACTAGGTTCTTCCATGTAAATTCTTTCTTCTTATATTTTGAGCCTTCTGATATAAGTCTGCTTCACCAGAAAGTCTGTTCAAAGAAGGAAAATGACTACGGCTTCTTGCTGTTAAAAAGTTTCATGATTTCGCACGTGGTATGAAATGCCTAATGTAGAGGTGGTAACTAAGATTCAAAACTCTAGAAATGCATGATTTCATTTATTTCTTACTGCTTTCATTCCAACTTTTTTTTCCTTCCCTGGCAGATGGTCCCTTTGTTTAACATCTCACTGAGTGGAATAGGGTTCGAGTTGCATGGGAGAACTGACTACCAGAATTCCACCGTCAGCTTTTCTCTGGCTGCAAGATCATACAATGATAAGCATGAATCTTGGGAGCCTCTTGTTGAGCCGGTAGATGGATTTTTAAGGTACTATATTCTACGATTTATCAAATTGAATGTAAATATGAATGATTGGAAGTATGTATAGTTGTCAAATTCTCTAAATCTTGCATGCTGATTCGTAGAAATTTCAATTTTGCTTTCATGAGAGAAAATCAGTAACTCGAAAGTACTTGTTTGGTGATTTTCTTTGCTAGTTTGTTAAATACTTTTCATAGCTTGTCAGAAGTTCAATACTGCTTAATTGAGGTTTTATGCTTTTTTCTTAATGGAATTGGTCACTCCTGGGAAAAAGAATATTGTTCCGAATTCTGAACACCTTGTGGTAGGAAGTCTTGAGCTTAGTAATTATTGAAACTGTACGAATTCTAGTTCCGCAATGGCGTTTTCCACTTGTTCCCTCCTTCTCATGGTGATGGAGTACTGGTTTGTGTTTACTGTGGATTTTATCTATCATGCCTACTCATCAGCTTTTCTTTTTTCCACTCTCATGGCACCATCTTCTGTCTAAGAAATTCTAGTTTTATGTGAGTGCCTAATTTGCTACAGGTACCAGTATGATCCCAATGCGCCTGGTGCAGCTTCGCAGTTACGTCTTACCTCCACTGGGGATCTGAACTTGAACGTATCTGTGTCTAATGCTAATATGATGATTCAAGCATATGCGAGCTGGAACAATTTTAATCATGTCCACAAGTATGATAGCACGAGGGTAAATTTCGTCTCTATAATATTGATTTTTTTTCCTCTCCCAATATGAAATATTGATACAGATATTAGAAAGATTAATGCTTCCACTCGTGTGTACATACAACGGTGTCTCCGCACATATATTCATACACGTGTGTGTGTTTATATATTTCTTTTTCTCTTTTTTCTGCTTTGTTGCATTTGACTGGCTTGTTGTGCCTAATCTGCTGACACTCCTGCTTATCACATTTATATAGGAAGCTTTTTCCCCAACTTATGGTGGACAATCTATCATCGATATCCATCACAAGAGAAATTATTATATAATCCCACAAAACAAACTTGGTCAGGACATTTTTATTCGAGCTACTGAAATCAGAGGATATTCGAATGTAACTAGAATGCCATCTGGGGATATGAAGCCTGTTAAAGTTCCTGTTTCAAAAAATATGTTGGATGCTCATTTGAAGGGAAAAACTTGCAGAAAAGCTAGGAGAATGGTGACACTTATTGTATTTGATGCACAGGTACGAATATAAACATGTTCATTTATCATGTGAAGGAGAATATTGCTTTCTCTGCTTTTCCTTAAAGTTTAAGTACTTTTGTTTGGGCCCTTGTTTTTAATCTTAGTTCTTAGGTCGAGCAGTATTTTAATATGATTTAAGAACATGTTTGACCTTAGGTTCCTATGTTCGAATGCCCTAGAATACTATTTCCTTTGATTAAATCAACACTAAAACAACTTTGACCACATAGTCTTCTATTTACGCACCCTTGTAATTTAGATGTATTTTATTTGTATGACAGAGCCCATATTCTATTGTAATCGATACTATTTCCGTTTTGTGTACTGATATTTAAACATCATAAGAGGGGAACTGTTGATGCTACAATATCACTGTAGCACACATAATGATAGCACTGTTTGTGCTACAGTGAAATCATTTCTGTCATGATGGTGTTTTGTTGGTGGTCAAATATCATTTTTCTTTCTGTTTTGTTAGTTGTTTTCCTCTGTTTAATCCTCTGCTTGTATGTGTTTGGATGTTAGTTCCCAAGTGTTGGAGGTTTGACTCACCAGTACACTGTAGCTATCCATCTTTCTCCAAATCAGACCCTTTCTGGTGACTCATCGCTGCATCAACAGAGTTCACGCACGCGTGGAAGCATCTCAAGTTATTCCTCCTCTTCTAAACTTGAAGTCGTTAACTGGAGTGAAGCATTCTTCTTCAAAGTTGATTCTCAGGTATGAATTTTGCTAATGTGTGTTTCTGTTCTAGTTTCTCTTCTATATAGATGTGTGTTCGTGTATTTTAAAGAAGTTTTCATTTTTTTCGAATGCCTAAGCTCTGGACCTGGTCCATGGTATTAACCACTTATTCTGCATGATGAGTTTGTTAAATAATAGGACTTTTTGAAATCTGATCCAATTATAGTCTTAAGCCATGTGATCCTTGGAAACGATTTGTGGAGGGAGAAAACAACAATTTGATTCACAATTCTCTATGTAGCTATGTCACTCTGTTGTCCATGATTCTATATTCTGTGCCCAAGATACCCAAAATAGTTGTTTTTAGGTGCATTCTAGCAGTCTATTTTGCCTAGATCAAATATTAAAATTCATTTCTAGTTTTAGCTAATTAACCCTTGATGAAAATATCACTTGGTGCTTTTGCATGCGTACTCGCAAGAACCTTCCTGCTTATATTCAAGCTGCCTTTTATGGTTAAAGTGCACTTACATTTCAAGTTGGTTTTCATGATCAAAATGCATTATCTCTTTGTTCTTTCTCTTTATTTTAGTATTTGTCACTGATTTTTACCTGTTTTGCAATTATATGGACATGCATGGGATGTACACATATTATCCATAAACTACATTCCAGTTAATTTTTAGTGTTGATATGCATTTGCCCAGGCAATAGAATTAATCTCTTTCTTTTGTAAATTGTTATGACGTGTAGTTGCTGATAAGCACTGTAGTTTTGAGTTCGTTATGTTGTGTATGAAAAATCATCCATCATAAAGCACTTGTGGTTGCTGATAAGTACTGTAGTTTTGAGTTCATTATGTTGTGTATGAAAAATCATCCATCATAAAGCCTCTCTCTTTCTCTTTCTGCCCTGGCTTTGGTGCAGCACCTTATATGACTGTGTAAACTGTTTCAGGATTACTACACAATTGAAGTAATAGTGACTGACATGGGAAAAGGTATTAATTTTTACATATAGACCTTTTGTTTGTGCTGTCAAAGTTACTTGAATAAAATTTTTTGAATTTGAATATTGCTGCAGTTGAACTTGGTAGAGGTTGTCAATATTATGGGAAAACTAAACTAATTTCTTCATTAAAATTATGCAACTTACTTTTCTGTCCATTCACATGCATTTGCTATCTTCAAATTCATCGTCGGAGCTGTTGAGTGTGTAACCTAAAACTGAAAAAAGGAAACATTCTGAACTCACAAAATTTGAAGGGCATTTGCTGATTCATTAGTTTCTTTTTCCAATAAAATACAGTTCTCTATCCATTTAAATCAAATCCTTGCTTTTACTAAAAAATGATCCATATTACCTTTCCATTTTTAAAATGAGAAATCAATCAGAAATATATAAGACAAGCAATATGTAAAATTCTGGAGAAATTAGAAAAGAAGCACCTAAACCACATCAATATGGAGTGTCTATGGTTTTCAGTAATATCCGTGCTGTTTTCTGAACACAATGATACCTCTAAAGGCTGCAAGGATAGATATTTCTAATGATTTTGTTACTGGCAACTATTGAATTTCTTTTGGATTACTTTCTGAACAAAGTTAGTTCAATCAATTTTTGAAAGAGAGAATGTCGGATGGACCGAAAGATCAAAAACACAGTGTTAGGCTGGTCTCCTGGCTTATGTGACCAGGGAAACTGAAGTTTACTTTTTTCCCAAAAAAAAAAAAAAAGGTTACCGGTGATTTGGGAAACCCTGGTTTGATACACTGGAGTCTGGACTATTTCTATGTCATATTAATGCATATGAAATTTGATTGAAAACTTTTAATAAGGTCAGATCTTGTCTTTACCTCAGAGATTTTGGTGAATTTGTCAAATGAAAAATCCAGAGTGCATGTTTTGGAATGCAATTCATTTGAGTGCTCTGGTTCTCTAACGTTAAGGCTTTAAATTATTGATAATGTATTTGCTAATGTTTTGTAATAGGAAAATTTACTCAGGCCCTAAAGAAAGATGATTGCTTATATTAGACTCATTTAGATCATCATTATTAGACTCATTTGTATCTTTGTTAACTTTCATGTTTGATATTGCAGGTGAACCTGTTGGATTCTTTTCAGCTCCATTGAATGAGATGGCAGTAGATGTTGAGGACTATGTATATCAGGATGACTACTTAAATAACTTAACCTGGATAGACTTGTGCTCAACAGAATCTATGGTAAAATCTCCTGTTTCATTTTCCTATTTTTCCCTCCGTGATTGAGGTATTCATGAGCAGATTTAATTCTGAAATTACTCTCTTTGTTGCAGAATGCAAGCCAAGTGGATAAATCTAAGAGTCCGTGTGGTAGAGTAAGATGTGCTGTACTCTTGTCCCCCAAATCTGAAGTTGAGGACAAAGATGAAACTGCTATTGGTGGCAGAAAATCTGGATTTATTCAGATCAGTCCTAGCACGGTGGGCCCGTGGACTATTGTGAGGCTAAACTATGCTGCGCCTGCTGCTTGTTGGCGCTTAGGCAATGATGTTGTTGCCAGTGAAGTAGTTGTCAAGGATGGCAATAGATATGTAAATATTAGGTCTCTGGTTTCAGTACTTAATAATACAGGTTTTGTACTTGATTTGTGCCTTGTGTCCAAAGCTTCCAGAGAACAGATGAGGACACAGCAACTAAATGGTTCGAGAGAGCATGGAAGTTCACAAAGAGTTGATGACAATATTCAGATAGATGAGTTCTTTGAAACTGAGAAATATGACCCGGAAATTGGTTGGGTTGGCTTTCAATCTATCCAAGATCACTCAGAAGGTAGAAGCTCCCATCAGGTGAGTTATTGCTGTGCTTGTTTGATTCCTCAAACATCAAAGTTCAATGCATCTTAGTTGTGGTTGTCTCTGCGTTGTAGCTGTTTGCAATTTCAATTGAACTAGGTTTTAATATCAGAGATAGTTTCTTTATCTCTACTTTTTTTTTCTTTTTCTTTGTTCCTTGCCCGAACATTACTGATTTTGCCTGTTGTTTTAATCATATTAAGTTTAGCTTTTTTATGCAGTCTGATATATTTTCTATTAGAACTGTGCAAGTATTTTACTATTGAACTGCTTAAAATGCTCTCTCTCTCTACACACCGTATATGTGTGATAATGTGTGAACTTCCACATACCCTTTTTTTTTTTTGTGGTTCTTTGTTAATCTACCATTGTGTTGGGTGGAGAAATGCTAAATATCGCACACATCATTCCCAAAAAAATTCATTGGGAATGAGATGTCATATGATTTGGCATTCAAGAATCCACAAAATGAATGCAAAATCATCTCGGATTGATTTTCTGGGATAAATTTTGGAAGGTGTACCTTTTTTTCATGTTGGGTGCTAGTCTTCGTTATTGTCTCTGTCCATAGTATAACTTAATTGGAAATCAATACCTAGTACTGAAAGTGGGGGTCAGTACTTGCATGGATTAACTCATCTCCCAGCTATGAAAATAAATCCTGATGAGACGTTTTCACTGTGAGTAAAGTCAATGGTAAATGATTGGTTTTGGAAGCCTTCACTTGTTTTGTATCCATGTTGTGTACAGGGAATTTCTGGATTTGAGTTAACATCAGGCTGGGAATGGATGGGTGATTGGTATCTGGATACATCATCAGTTAACACTGCTGATGGTTGGGTTTATGCTCCTGATATTGAAAGTTTAAAATGGCCAGAATCATTTGATCCTCTTAAGTGTGTTAACTATGCAAGACAAAGGAGATGGATCAGGAAGAGAAAACAAATATCTGACAGTGTGACACAGGAGATACCTGTTGGACTGCTGAATCCTGGAGACACACTGCCCCTTCCTTTATCAGGCTTGACCCAATCGGGACTCTTTGTCCTGCAATTAAGGCCTTCAAATCTTGATGGCCCAGATCAATTCTCTTGGAGCTCTGTCGTGGATAGATCTGGTCATCTAGAGGATTCCGGTAGACGCGAGGTCTCCTCTGAAATTTGTGTATCAAGTCTCATGGAGTCCGAGGAGCTGTTGTATTGCAACCAGATTAGTGGAACTTCTTCCAGCGGTTGTCAGAAATTGTGGTTCTGTGTAAGCATACAGGCAACAGAGATTGCAAAAGACATCCATTCTGATCCTATTCAGGACTGGATTATTATAGTCAAGGCCCCATTATCTATCACCAGTTATCTTCCTCTTGCAGCTGAATATTCTATTCTTGAGATGCAAGCAAGTGGCCATTTTGTTGCCTGCTGTAGAGGAGTACTTACTCCGGCAAAAGCTGTCAAGGTTCACAATGCTGACTTGAGAAACCCTATGTTCCTTTCTCTTCTTCCACAAAGAGGATGGCTGCCAATACATGTAAGATCTTAATGCAAGTCCTCTCCTTGTACATATGCTGTTACGTTTTATATGATCCTTTTACATTTTATTAACTTTATTCACAGGAAGCTGTTTGTATATCTCATCCTCAAGGAGTTCCATCTAAAACATTGAGTTTGAGAAGTTCAATTTCTGGAAGGTTCATCATATACTGCATAACAGTCTCCGTTGTACATTTTTTTTTTTTTTAAATGCACGATGAGTCTGAAATGTTCAAAAATCATGGTATATGCAGGATTGTTCAACTTATTCTTGAACAAAATTATGACAAGGAACACCAGCCACTGGCAAAAGTTATCAGAGTCTATGCTCCTTATTGGTTTGAAATTGCCAGATGTCCACCACTTACAATTAGGCTTCTGGATTCAGGGAAAAAGCATACACGGAAAATTTCCTTTCCATTTCAGTCTAGAAACTTCACTGAAGTAGTTTTTGAGGATATAACGGAAGAGGAAATATATGAAGGTCATACAATAGCTTCAGCTTTGAACTTTAATCTATTGGGTCTCTCAGTGTCGATCAGTCAAGCTGGCAATGATCATTTTGGACCAATCAAAGATCTTTCTCCTCTTGGTGACATGGTAGATGTCCAAATCAATTTTGTGAAGCCATCAGTTATCGTGAAGGCGGAGATGAATATTAATACTCATTTTTTTTTCAAATTATCTGGTAGGATGGATCACTGGATCTCTGTGCTCATGATGCTGATGAAAAATGTATGCGGCTTTTCATTTCTACAAAATCTTGCCCCTATCAGTCTGTACCCACAAAGGTTTCATTTTCTTCTTTTTTCCCTGGGTGTTTTGTGAATCTGCACATGCATTGTGGATCATCTATGTGCATAATGCTAAGTGTTTTACTTGTCTTTCCAGATAATATGCATTCGACCATTTATGACTTTCACAAATAGACTTGGTCAAGACATATTTATTAGGCTGAATGATGAAGATGAACCAAAGGTTCTTCGTGCATCTGATTCAAGAGTCTCCTTTGTATGTTATGAAGCAGCTGGAGCACATAAACTTCAGGTCAGTTAAATACATAACTTGGCAATATTGTTATTACTTTATCCTTGCTTTGGTTAGTTATTCTTTCTCTCTTTTGCTTTTTGGGGGGGTATAGCTTTTTCTTCTATGCCTTATGCACCTTATCTTGTTCTCGTAATTGGTTTGTGAATCTTAGAAGTTGAATATTGGCAAGCCCTTTCTCCCTTCTGTTATATCTTTTGTGGGATAAACAACTTTCCATGGCTATCTACTTATCTGTTGTGGAAAAAGGTTGTCATAATACTACAAAGTCATACCTCTTATCCAAGCTTGGGACGTCCAAATGAATGGTTAGAAAGAGCCAAGAGAAATTCAAGATATTGATTCATATAATGGTGATAGTAATTATAGATAAGTGATAACAAAGAAATGAACAGTTGAAGCAGACATAGAGCTTATATAATCTTAATTGTGTATTCCAGCTTGTATATTGCTACTATCACTTCTATGGGTCTGTAAAACCATTCCATATCCAGATAGCAAATAGAAAATTTAGTGTTTGTCATATTTTTATATACTTCTTGCATATCAGATTCCAGTTGGTTGCTATTTGTATGTACTACAGTTGCATAATCTGGTGCTTCTACTTTTGAGAATTTCAAATTCAAATTTTGCTGAGTTACCACTTGATCCTTATACCTAGTGCTAATACGTAAGGGGCTAAATAATTAAGCTTTCACATGTCTGACATCTCTTCACTTGCAAGGCATGTGGACTGAACACAACAACTATAATCTTCGTAATTTAACAAACGACTAGTTCACCAAACTCGAGCACAGGGTATTTTAGTTTAATTAATGTAATGGGGGAATCGGAACACTAGATCACCTGTACAAAACCTGCCATCATACCATGTTAAATCACCACTTGACCTAAAAAAGCTATTGATTATATGAGTTAAGCAAATTCTTCCAAATAGGTTGATGATTCATTCCTTTTTGCTTCCAACCATAGCCCACAATTTGGAAAATGTGTTTAGAATTTTGGTTTCTTCCAACTAGTGAGTATTGTTTAAATGTAGTTTGGAACTATCTTTAATCAAGGTATGCCATTCAAAATTAATAGGTACGACAGGAAGATACAAAATGGTCATATCCTGTTCAGATTCTGAAGGAGGACACCTTCTCGCTGGTTTTGAGGAGTCATGATGGCACACAGAGATTTTTTAGGACAGAAGTACGGGGATATGAAGAAGGATCTCGTTTTATAGTTGTATTCCGCCTTGGATCAACCAATGGTCTTATCAGGTATGTTTTGTGTATGATAATAAATCATCAATCACTGTGATTCTTTAGATATGGTGACTAAGAAAGTTTCCGTTAACCAGGATTGAAAACCGGACATTTGGTAGAAAGATCAGCATTCGTCAGTCAGGATTTGGTGAGGATGCATGGATTCAGTTAGAACCTCTTTCAACCTCAGCTTTTTCTTGGGAAGATCCTTATGGCCAAAAATCTATTGATGCAAAGATTGATAGTTGTGGTACCATTGGAGTTTGGAGACTCGAATTAGAAAGGACTGGGTTATATTCTGCAGAGCATGAACTAGGATTACAATTCCATGTTCTAGAAATGGGTTCCATCAAGGTTGCGAGGTTTACAGAGGTTAGCATATCAAGTTCACATGAAGAAATCAGGTCACTGACACCTGGAAATTGGGGAACTTCTCGCATGCAGAGAGAAACTCAGCACAACTCTTCACCGATCGAGCTAATAGTTGAGCTGGGAGTTGTTGGGCTTTCTGTAGTTGATCACAGACCTAAGGAACTTTCTTACTTGTACTTGGAGAGAGTTTTTGTGTCATATTCAACTGGCTATGATGGTGGAGCAACAAGCAGGTAAGAACAACTTCCATGATGAGTAGCGTTATTTCTTTAATTCTCATTTCTGGCTCATTCATTAAGGACTGGTACAGGACCTGCTTCTTTTTAGTAGTCTTAGCAAACTTTTGTTCCTGTTTATTGGTGGTGCATTTTCTTTTGTACAATGTTAATAATTAAGATACTGATCTTTTATTCATTTATCAAAATCCCTAGTACAAGATGTTATTCTGATTCTTCCTCATTGCTTTCTGTCAGAACTAGAATGTCAAATGTCCTATTTCAAGTTATGACCCCTTAAGTCTGCTCATTTTTTGTGCCTTTCAAGGCTTTAGTGTCAGCAAGTAGGTAGTGGGATAATAAACACAAAGCAAGTATGCTAATTGAGTAATGTTGTAAATTACATAATGGACCGCAAGTCCACTGCAAAAAACTGATAGGGAGCTCATTTTTCTTTTTTCTGATTTTATTTATTGTATTGTACCACATCTTTTTGTTCTGTTATGTTAGTGAAGAGGCTTGGGGCTGAGATGTTTCATAGAGTGTTTATAATCTTCATGATCAGAACATCTGTTTGCTATCAACAGGGTATTCGTTAGTAGAAATTTTGCCTGAACCGAATCTTATTGAATTTTGTGATCATTTATGCCAGGTTCAAGCTCATACTAGGTCATTTCCAGATTGATAACCAGCTCCCTCTCACTTTGATGCCAGTGCTTTTGGTACCTGAGCAGGCTACTGATATGCATCATCCTGTTTTTAAGATGACGATTACAGTACGCAATGAGAATACTGAGGGCATTCAAGTATATCCATATGTATATATTCGGGTAATGCCTTTTGTATCTTGAACCATGCTACATGTTATTTCTGTATTCATTTAATTTCATTAATTTAATGTGCGTAAGAAATGGCCCTATAGGTAACCGATAAGGTGTGGAGACTTGACATTCATGAACCCATTATCTGGGCTTTCGTAGATTTCTACAGAAATCTTCAGCTCAACCGTGTCCCTGAAAGTACAAGTGTCACGCAAGTTGATCCAGAGATTCGCCTGGTGTAAGACTTATTTTTCCACCTGTTTTTTTTTTTTTAATTGGAACAGTGGAATGCTTATATATTTCTGGATTAATTATATTTGACTTGTTAATACCAAGCAATCACACACTGCTTGACTGGAATTATGGCTTTTGTTTATTTGTTCAATTTTATCTTGGATTTCACTGCAAATATTTCTGGCCATCCATGACTCACATGAGCTAGATGTTATATAACAATTAAATGAATGCATATAAACTTTCATGGCAGGGAAATGAGAGGTTTCTCTGGTAAGAAAAATGAGGTAAATTAAGAGGGTGTGTGTTTGTATGTGTGTATGCATGTGGTTATATATATATATATAGACATACACAGACACACACACATATATATAAATTGTTTTGGGAACATTTTCACAATTTAAATTTTCTCTATCTTGGTAAATATCAATCAACTTCTAGAGTTCGCATGCAAATTTCCTTGCCTCTATTTTATTTAGTATATCATCCATTTTCTATTGTATTATAATGCACTCGCCCCCCCCCCCCCTCTTATCCTCGTTTTATGTTTAACGTACTGTTGATGAATGTCCATATCTTGGGTTGCTCTTTCCTGTGCTGTACTTGAACTGAACTACGTACACTAATTTTTTGCAGTTTAGAATCGGTACCAATAAAAACTGGAGAAAAAGGGTTTATATTCTCTGGAATATTTGCATGCATTATTAAAAGCAATATTTTATATTTGACATGCATTAGTAAAAGCAATATTTTTGGTACTTGAATTGGAGACAATATAATAATATTTCTGTGGTTGTTTCAGCTTAATAGATGTTTCAGAAGTGAGGTTGAAGTTGTCACTGGAAACAGCACCGTCTCAGAGACCTCATGGGGTTTTGGGAGTGTGGAGCCCTATACTATCTGCTGTTGGAAATGCATTTAAAATTCAGGTGAAGCTGCGAACTTAGTTCGGGTGAACAAGCTTTACCCGAACAAGCTTTCATATTCCATGTTGCAAAGCTTATGCCGGATTACTGCTCAAATTAAAAAATTCGCCAGTTAAAACTGATAAACCTTTAGATGTCAATGATGAGTAGTCATTTGGTTGCCAGAGGAATTTCCCACCCACAGAAATTTCCCCCTAAGTGCACTCATTTGATGCACCATCATGGGATAGTATTGCAGCAAGGTAGTCCAACATTTGGATATGAAATTGCAAGATTAGGACCATCCGTACACAGAAAAATGGCACTCAGCACATTACACTAAGATGACCCATAAGAGGGTTTGGGTTATCTAGGTGCACCAACATCCTATGTATTTAACAAGGAAAGAGCCTGGGAGAATATCTTGCTGTACAATTTTACATTTAATAAAAATAATTAAATAAAAGGATTTGGGGGTATGGAGCATCATGCATAGATGTTTCTTTGTTAGTTTAAAATTTGATTTGGAAAGCAAACTATGCTGCCTTCTTCCAAAGTATAGTTGTGAACTGGTGTATGCATTTTAATTCATACCATAACATATTGATTACTTCCCACGTCAAATGATTGTGTTTAGAGGCTATTTGTGTATTAGTGTATGGAGCTTCAAAGATTTGTACGTTTTATAACAAGTTCAATTTTAGATATCCCCTTAGTTGGATCAACGACATGCCCATATAGACGAACTTGGTAGGCTGGGACAATAGTAAGTTGGATGGGAATAAATTAATGAGATTTGTTTGAATTATCTGTCCTACAATTTATTTTAGTCTCTAAGATTGGTCAAAAGGGATTGTAAATCTCTTGGTGTCTTGTGCTTTTTTGAAATTATATTAAGCAACCTCTGGTTCACTTTTCTCTTTATTTTTCAATAAATTTTATTTGTTTCATGTCATAGATGAAACCCTATAGCAAGGGTTGGTTTTTATTTCTTCAAAACTTCATTTTCCAAACTGGACACTCATCATCCACTGTTGCAACTTCCTTTTTGGAGTCATCAATAGTTCCCCACTCAAATTCAAGAAACATTTACCACCTTAATACACTTTCCCTATTGCAATGACATCCTTTGCATTGACTTGGGTTTCTTTAAGAGAGGACATTGTATTGTCACCTTAACTCAAGGACATTTTAGCCTTAAGCAGCAAAACATTCTCTGTTGATATGGGGCCTTTGATGTTTATTTCAGGTGCACTT
This sequence comes from Citrus sinensis, assembly GCF_022201045.2. NCBI lineage: Eukaryota > Viridiplantae > Streptophyta > Magnoliopsida > Sapindales > Rutaceae > Citrus > Citrus sinensis. Next base: position 4,614,455 of record NC_068558.1, read on the forward strand.
AAGGAGGGTGATGCACAGAGACAGATTCATGAGGAAGAGTTCAATTATTCCTGCCATTGGAAATCGTATTTGGAGAGATTTGATTCATAATCCTTTGCATTTATTATTTTCAGTGGATGTCCTTGGTATGACAAGTTCAACATTGGCTTCTCTCAGTAAAGGATTCGCTGAGCTTTCGACTGATGGGCAGTTTATGCAATTACGGTCAAAGCAGGTCACTTTTCTTTTTCTTTTTATAATTTGATAACTATAATAGTACTCTTTCAGTAGGGATTGAGTCTTCGATATGGGATCAGGTTTCATCAAGGAGAATCACTGGAGTGGGTGATGGAATTATTCAAGGAACAGAAGCTCTTGCCCAAGGTGTTGCTTTTGGAGTTTCTGGAGTTGTGAGAAAGCCCATGGAGAGTGCCAGGCAGAATGGTTTGTTAGGACTTGCTCATGGGCTCGGACGTGCTTTCCTAGGATTTGTTGTACAGCCCATGAGCGGGGCATTAGATTTTTTCTCATTGACTGTTGATGGAATTGGTGCAAGTTGTTCTAAATGCTTGGAGATGCTCAATAATAAGACCATCTCCCAGAGGATCAGAAACCCTCGAGCTATCCGAGCCGATAGTATTCTGAGAGAGTATTGTGAGAAAGAAGCTGTTGGGCAGGTACAGCTGGTTTCTTGGTTTAGTACAGTAGGTTGATTGTATGTTGGTGATTTAAACCAGAAGTGATTTTCTTGCTCGTTTTTCCCTTTTGTTTCCAGATGGTACTTTACCTCGCCGAAGCAAGTCGGGATTTTGGCTGTACTGAAATATTCAAAGAGCCTTCAAAGTTTGCTTGGTCTGACTATTATGAAGAGCATTTTGTTGTGCCATACCAAAGAATTGTCTTAGTGACTAATAAGAGGGTCATGCTGTTACAGGTTAGTGACTGAGAAGGTGTGAACTTGTGTATCAACTTTCAAATGAATCTTTGTCTTCTTAATCCTGTTTTTCTGCTCCATCTAGTGCCCAGCTCCTGACAAAATGGATAAGAAACCTTGCAAGATCATGTGGGATGTGCCATGGGAAGAACTCATGACAATGGAGTTGGCAAAGGCAGGCTCTCGACAGCCTTCTCACTTGATCTTGCATCTCAAGAATTTTAGGAGATCAGAAAATTTTGTTCGAGTAATAAAATGCAGTGTTGAAGAAATGGAGGAAAGTGAGCCACAAGCTGTAAGGATCTGTTCGGTTGTGCGTAAGATGTGGAAAGCATATCAGTCTAACATGAAAAGCCTAATCCTGAAGGTTGTTATTCTGCATAAGTTTGTATTATTTTGTTGCATAACCACCTGGCCTAAAAGTTTGAGCCAGTGGGTAGGGCTCTAATGATATTTAAGATTCAATGCCTCCCAGCAATGTCCGAGATGGAACACAACTGCAACCTCAATCTTAACATCAAACTCAACATACTATACCATTTGGTCAAACGGGCTCTAATATCATATTAAGTACCTTTTTTGACCTAAAAATTAAGCTTATTAAACTTATATGTAGGTGATTTATGGCGCTACTGAAGAGTTAAAAATGTATTTTAGATGTCATCAATAGAGTTTTAAATAACATTTTCAATACACAGGTACCTTCAAGCCAGAGACACGTGTATTTTGCTTGGAGTGAAGCTGATGGGAGAGAACTGTGTATGCCTAATAAAGCCTTTTTTAAGTCGAGAGAATTCTCATCATTTAGTTCCACCTCTGATGAGAGGAGATTTGTGAAACATGCTATCAACTTCAGGAAGATCTGGACCAGTGAGCAAGAATCAAAAGGCCGATGCACATTGTGTAGAAAGCAGGTGCTTCAGAGCTTAGCATGATCAATTGCCATATTTTTGTTCTGATTCATTTAGTTGCTATTTTCTTTCTATTTTGAGCAGATTGATGTTGAGGTTCCACTCTTTTGCAGTGTTAAACATAAATATTTTTGTTTTGCTTTTGTCAACAGGTTTCACAGGATACTGGAATATGTAGTATTTGGAGACCAATTTGTCCTGACGGGTAATCATTGATTTCTCTATCCTTCCATTTTCACAGATCTAGTATCTATTTGAGGTTGTCTTTTATTTTTATCTTTTTTGGTATGGTTCTATGACTACTGCAATAACGCATATGCTAATTGATGGAATTTTTGGCCTACTAATGGGCATTTTATGTAGTTTTTGTAGTTTTTGGCAGTGCCTGAAGAACATTTTTTTCCCCTCTTCAGGTACATTTCTATTGGGGATATAGCTCATGTTGGAAGCCATCCCCCAAATGTCGCTGCGGTTTACCATAACATCGATGGACAGTTTGCGCTTCCAGTGGGTTATGACCTGGTAAAATTAAATCCATTTGCTGAATCAATTCTTTTGTAGAAATGTGTTTGATGAGGCTTTTCTTAACTCACTGGCTAATGTTTCAATATGGCGTTTCTGCGATTAAACTTTTAAAATGCTGCACAATTTATAACCGAACAACGCATTTGGGAAAGGGAGATGCATCTTTTAAGCAATTCATTTTAACGGAGATATGTCTTTGACATTTTAGTTCTTCCTTCCCCTCCGATTAATCAAGAGGCTGCTGTTATGATTTGTAGTTATTTCAGTTTAAAAGCAAAGTTGTTTCTGTCCTCTTCATATTTCCCAGCTGAATTGCGTGCATAATTGCTCAGCACCATTATTCTTTTTTTTTTGTTTAAATTTAAATAGAGCTCAACTGAATAGGATCAAGATTGTAAAAAACTGGATTAGGCTACAACTTTTGCATAACTTCAATTTATTTAAAACACTAAACTACTAGTCATTCAAATTTATCAAAAACCCAATTATTATGACTTCTGGATGATTGTTTCTGCCCTTTTTTAAAAAAATGGAAATTTATATTCAGAGATGTGCTGCAGGTGTGGAGAAACTGTGCAGATGACTACACTAGTCCTGTGTCAATTTGGCATCCTCGTGCTCCAGAGGGATTTGTCTCTCCTGGATGTGTCGCTGTAGCAGGTTTTGAAGAGCCGGAACCGAATTTGGTTTACTCTGTGGCAGAATCGCATGTTGAGGAAACAGTATTTGAAGATCAACAGATTTGGTCTGCACCAGATTCATACCCCTGGGCTTGTCATATTTATCAAGTCCGAAGTGAAGCTCTTCACTTTGCTGCGTTAAGACAGACCAAGGATGAATCTGACTGGAAGCCAATGAGAGTTCACGATGACCCGCAGCCTTCGTCCCAATCTGAAGAAGCCAAGTAAAATTGTATGCTTATATTGTGATATACCCACTTTTAATTTTTTGGCCATAAATGTTGGCGATGCCAAGGACAAGGTGCTTGCAATGTTCTCATGAACTTTGTACGGTTGATGGTAGCTCTCCCGCCCTGTTTTGTATTGAATTAATCCATGTTAGGCTTGAAATCCAATTTTATAGGAAAGGCGTTTGTTTGTTCGTTAGGCCTGAAATCCAATTTTTGTGTTCGTTTATTCTGTATTCTAACATGTATTTTATCTAATTTGAAAAGAAAAGTTTTCTTAGGAGAATTGTTTTTGTTCAAAGCTTACTTGGGCTAGACCTCCCTCTTATTCTATTCTTTATGGGAACTAATGGGTAGTGGCCACAGGCCACATGAATAATTTTGTATTATTACAAGATTACCTGATTTGTGCGACGAGCCTTTTGTAGAGCGGGCGTTCGAAATTTAATCTAATTCGCTCAAATCATTTGATTTCGTAAGAATTTAATCGGTAAAAATTTGATCTATAGATTAAATTGAATTGAAATTTTAAAATTTCTTAGTCAATAAATTAGATATGAATTTATTTCTTAAATTCGTAAATTTAAAAAAAAATTAAAATATATTTAATTAAATAATAAATTTTATAAATGTAATACTATTATTATTAATAAATAAGTTAAAATGTAATTGCATTAATATTATATTATATCTTCTCTAAAAATAATAGAAAATAAAAAATAACTAAATAAATCTAGCTCTCAATTTCAACTTTTGTACAAATTTAGATTCATAATTTTAGTTAATTTTCATATATTGATCTAATTAAATGAGATTTTTTTTATTTGATGTGTTATATTTTGAAACTTTGAATGTACTATTCTAGCTTTATTTAAAAAATTAATTTATTTTAATCTTATTCAATTTTGAATTTCATCGGCAATAATATTATTTTTATATTAGATTTTTTTTATTTTACTTAGTTTATGGATTGAACATAATTAAAAAAAAAACTATCATCAAACCAATCCCTAAAATAATGAATTAGATATGAATTGAATCAAATATGTATATGACATGCAAACATATGGATTGTATTTGAATTTTTCACTAATTCGCGGATTAGATTTAATTGAAAATTTATAATTCACCAATCCGCAAAATCCGATCGGGACACCCACACTTTTATAGGAGTACTAATGCTACACTACGTATAATTACTCTTGCAGAAAAACTCCCTACTAGTGTAAATTGATTAATTTAATTAACAAGTTAAAAAATTTGTACTTGAACTTATAAATCCATGTGTCTTACTCCTCGAATTTTATTTACATTTGAAAGACAGGAAATATATCCTACTTTTCTTCTTGGGAAAAAAAAAAAAAAGAGAAACATTATTGTTTTAACTCCTACTTAAAGAACTTTAATAATCCCATCCCATCCCATTCCATCCACCCTTTATTTTCTTTATTTTGAAATAGAGTACATAATTTGTGTTTCTTGTGGGGAATTGACTATGGCAGCCTGGCAGGGCATTGGGCAACGAAGACGATGGTGGATGATCGTACTTAAAATTAAAGATATTCATTAATGTGACATCTATTAATTAGACTATAAAAATTATAATTAAAAAATAAAATCAACTGATATTACAATAATGTTTATGATGATAATAAATGAAGGTGTATTATCATCAAATACGCTATAAGAAATCTGTGGATAGAATTATTTTAGCGGAGGATATTTGTATTTGTGCATGCAAATCTGTCGGCAGCAAACTTAAGTAGTGGTCTGTTGTCTCACAGATCCACTCTAATTTTATATATTTACACAAATTGCCATTACCCGCCATTCTCAACTTCATTCAACGAGCGCATGTAGCTTTTGTTATTACCTCACGTACTGTAAGATCCTTAACTCTCACTTCGTTCACTCCCTCTCTCACTTTTACACAAAAATGGAGGGTCTGATCAAGGGCTTAGTCGACGTGGCACTCGGTGGTGGCCGCGATCGCGACGACAGAGAGGAAGAACAACGGTCCCGAGATGAACGGTCCAGATCCAGTTGGGCGGAGGTTAGTTAACGCCTGTTTGTTGAACCTTTTCATCTCTCTTCGATGATCAGGATGTATGATGAGTGTTGGAATGGTACATGCTAAAATGCGCAGGTGGTGTCGGGAGATCAGGATCGAGACGCTCAAGAAAGACGCCGCCACAGTCAGCATAATAATCAGTGGAGCGTTCAGGTCTGTCTTTAGATTCATTTGATTTGATTTGATTTATTTAATTAAAAAGATATCTCGATTAAAAGTTGTAAGAGATTTAAGATGTGATGCGAAAGCAGGAGGAAAGTCAAGTCTGGCAGGACGAAGGTTCGAGACCTTCAAGGCGACCTCAGAAGGTAAATTTTGAATTTTCGCTTGTGAATTGTCTCATCATCACAGTCATCATTCGTCGAGCTTAAGTAATGGCTCTCCCTTTAAATATATTAAATTTAAAAGAGAAAAAGTTTCTGACTCTAATTTGTCACTTATTAGTTGTTTCATCACTCCGGATTTTTGAATTGTGATCATTTTAATTAGGCCTTTTCTCTTGAAGGGAATTTTAGAGGAGAAATATGTATTTGTTACGGTGTTTTGCGTCTACTAAGTTATTGTATTTTATATTAAGAGTTACTTAATTATGCCACAGATTGTTACTGTGGCAGATATCAAATGCACAATTTTGGCACCCACAAATGTGACATGGGTTTGTCGATAGTGATTTTAAGGAGAGAATATTTGCATCACTATTTCCAGTTTGAGACTTAACTCCTGGGGATTAATAATGCATTACTAATGAAGTGGAAGGCCTTTATTTTACATGTACGTTATATGATATACGCGTAGAGCACCTTGCAGAGAGAATTTATGTCGCCCCTCACACACACACACACATGAGTTTTTATGTGTGTATTTTGTCAGAAATAACAACTTAACGAAAAGATGGTTCCACCTTAAGATAAGTCTCTTAATAAAAGAAATGTAAATGACTTTCAGAACCGTTAAAATCTGTACACGACAAAAATTGAACCCTCAGAAATAACATCAATTATTAATTTATGAATTTTGCTTTCAATGTTATACTATTATAACTTTCCTGTCTTCATGTGCAGTTATTTGGATTTTCTTTTTCTTTTTTTTGGGGCATTGGCTCAATGAGGTGTGTGCTCTTCAATGTCTGTAATACAGGCTGTAGATGAAGGGCACGAGAAGAATGAAGGTTTTAATTGGAACCAGAACAACTGGAACAGAGAGGTCGGTTACTGAGTTTTATTTTATGCTCTGAAAGTCTGAATTCCTATCATATAATTTATTTTGTGGAACTTTCAATGTTGTTTTGACTTTTTATACAGGAGAAAAGAGAGGATAACAATGATGGCTGGGAGACTGTTGGCAGGAAGCCTCCAAGGCGACAACACAAGGTAGGTATTTTTGCTCAAATTTATCGTGCACACTTCAGTATGGCCTGAATATTAGTTATAGTCCATACCTTAGATATATTACTATTTATCTCATATGTGCATTTAATCAACTTTGAGGAAATTGTCTGTGGAGGATGTAATTGTTAATGAACTCACCGATTGGATTAAGTTGAATTGTCGATTTTTGAAACTCAGTTCATCTGAATTCTACATTCTTATTAGATATATTACTTTGTTACTTTCTTATTCTGCTAGATCGGAATGTCATAATTATACCGAGAACATGAAATACCTTGGATCATTTTCTGATGGTTAATTCTTAAAGCATTCTGGCTTTCTTCTTAATAGTCATTATTTGATTGATACTGTACAAACATTGGTTGAACAGATTCAGAAGGAACAATGGAATGGGTACAAAAAGCCTCCTAATGAGCAAGAGTACTCTAATGACGTTCAAATTGATGATACCTTAGAACCCTCAGAAGAAGAGCTTGCTGACCTGTCACAAGGCTGCTATAGGCTCTGGGAACTTGATTCAAATCGTCTGGTACCTGGCAAGGACTATGAGATTGACTGTGGTGACGGGAAGAAGGCTTACCAAAAGGATGATATGGCACAAGGAAGCCTGTTCAGTTGGCTTAGTGATGACGTATTCAGGAAGCCTACTTATTCTCGGTTCTGTTCACTTTTAGATAATTACAATCCAAATGCAGGACACAAAGAAGTTGTCACATCTGAAGAGAAGCAGGAGCAAGCTGCTTTCATTGAAGAAATCAGTAGAACTGCACCAATTAAATATCTTCATAAGTATCTCTCAGCCAAGGGCATTGTATCTGGGAATTATCAAGATTTTAAAAGAACAATCAGCAGTCTCTGGTTTGATCTTTATGGCCGAGGTGGTACATCCAGTTGCTCTTCTGCTTTTGAGCATGTTTTTGTTGGGGAAATCAAACAAGCTGGTGAACAAGAAGTTTCTGGCTTCCATAACTGGCTTCAGGTCTATAATTATTTTCTTTTTCTCTTATGTTTATTATTCATTATTAAGTTAATGTGAGTTGGAATTCAAATGATTTGCATTAATTATATATGTTTACAAGTTTTGAGAAATGTTAAAAAGCTACTGAATTATTTTACAATTTATTTTTTTATATTTGATGGAGAAGACTAAAGAAGTTCAAGATAATGCATCTTGTAGTTAGTGATTGTTGTTGAAGAAGAAGGCACTCTTGATTCACTGTAACGTATGCTTGGAACTGGTGGAACAGATGCATTATCCCTTTAAATAAATGTGACAATTAGGTTTGTAGTCATTCTGGAGAATTATTGTCAGGGTTGGTCATCATGGGCACCCTAAATATTTTGTTATTTGTAGATACTGAATTTATCACAATAGCAAAACTTACTCAGAAATTTTAAATCTTTGTAATTTTTATGGTTAATAATTTTCTTTTCATCCTCATTTCTCTTTTCATTTTTTTTGCAATTAGAGAGTCTATCATAAATTATAACAGCTGAATATTGTGTTTACATCTGTTGTTTTCTCCAGTTTTGCCTTGAAGAAGCAAAAGGAAATGTTGATTACCAAGGATATATATTCCCCCGACGTCGCGGACAAGTCGTAAGTGTCTTTATCTTATGTTCACTTTGGGTTATGTGTTGACGAAACTGATGGTTGAGCTTGAAATCACAGGAATAGAATGTTTAACCCACTTTTTTTCCTTTTTATTTTTGGAACTCTTTCTTCAGTTATCTATTGCTAACTGGGGCTTCATGTAAATATGTTAGTATCATTTCTAACATGCATTTTATGCAATGAAAGGATATCTTCTATTCTCTGACTTCCAGGCTGTGCAGGTTCTGTATCATTTTTCTGCTGTGGAGTTTAAATAGTAGTCTTCTAAAAGATCTTCATATACAACCTTAAACTGTTTCTCACTTATGATTCTTTTAACTAATCATGTTTAGGGAAATAAGCCGAATGATAAATTGGAGAAATTGCATTACTAAAATTGGATCTGTCCAATTAAATTGTTATATCACTTGTATATATATCAAAAACAGGTTTTCCCATAAGGGAAGCATCCAACCACAATTGGCTTTGTTACAAGATTTTAGCTACTACTGCATCAGTGGAAACCAGATTTACTATATGTTATGATATCAAGAACAGGTGGTTTTCCTTCATCCATTTTAACCACCACAGCTTTTGTATTTTTAATCCCTCTGTTTCTTTGTTCTCTTGCAGCCGGACTCTGAAACGCAGTTGCTAACAGTTCAGTTTGAATGGAACGGCATTCTCAAATCTGTATCAACCACTTTGGTTGGAGTGAGTCCGGAGTTTGAAATTGCTTTGTACACCCTATGTTTCTTCGTTGGTGGAGAAGATAACTATGTACAGCTGGGTCCATACCCTGTTAATATCAAGTGCTACCGATTCGGAGACAGAATTGGTTCCGTCTTTCCTATTGCAGAGAATTGAATTTCTGGTTCTTGGTGAAGCCTTGGAGTCTTACTCAAAAAAGTTACTATGTCTAAAAAAGTAGAAATTGTGAGACCATGTAAAATTATGTGCTAGAAACTGAGGAAAGTTAATAAGTAAACTGTTGTTTTAGGATTTTGCCATCTAAGGCTGTAAAATAAAACATGCAGAAACTTACTGTCATATATGATGATTGTTATGCTCAGCAGCCCTTTTATATTTCACTTATGATGCTTACTGACTGTCAAGATGCTAACATACGTTCTTCTGCATCAACTGCCCCACAAAGAAGCACTATTTTATCAATAGCAAGTGATGTTTCTGTGGGCGGAGTGATTCAACATAATGCAGATCTTACTTGTAATCTTTGGGCGTCATCTTTATTGCCTTCTTGTGATGACAATGTTATTCATCTGTCCATTGTCACTCGCAGTTTTTCAAATTTTGAGTTGGTCAGTTGGCTTAACGGGAACCTCTTGAGAAAGAAACAGACACGAGACATCTGAAAAGGATACATAAAGAAATATCATAAGAGGATTCTGCATCTTCAAAATATCGATTCCTTCAGAAACCTCCATCCAGATGCAAAGGGTCCGGAAGCAAGTCAAGCAACCATTAGTAGATTAAAATGAAAATATCTTGAAAGTTTATCTGATTACATGGAGATAGATCCCTGGCTGAAATACACAAGGACAGTATGATTACAGATATACACATTCTCTTATCCGCTACCACCACTTGCGCTTATCATAGACGAATTGTACTTTTATCAAGTGAATGGAACCACCATTTGTGCGGATGGATATGCAGGAGTCCGACCATTTGTTGTCAGCATTAGCAGGATGAAGATATTTCAAGCTCAGCCAATCTTTCAGGTTCAGTATCTAGCTGTATACTACTATTAACGACGAAGCACCTTATAGAAAACAGCTAAGTTGCTGGCGGCTTCAAATTGCCACTTTGCCTAATGAATTAAACCTGCTAATTCCAGCAATTCTGATTAATCAAATGTCCCAAGCCATTGGTTTGCCAGCTAATTAGTTTGTGCTAGGTTTCTATATATATACACTTTGACTGTAGCTTCGTTTGAAATGAAAGAACTTAATTAGAATCGAGACCATTTCCAATCTTCAGATTGAAATTTCCGTGCGGCACCAGAATAGTATTGTCATAATTGTCATTCTGAAGGATAATACGAAGAAATGGGATCAATGTGATCATATCTACAGGACAACATTATATATTTTTCTACAAGCGGAAAGTACACAACAAAACACAATGCCTAATGAAGTCTTATATGTCCACTGTATGTGTTAGGCAACGAGCTTTGAAACTATGCGTTCATTTTCTGCAGTCTCTTCACATTCTGTAGTCTATACGGCACGCAAAGACTTGGAGCTGCCTAATGCGTGTACTTTGCTACACACTTGAGTTGATTGATACTGGAAATTGCTTAATTACATGCAGAAAAGAGTCATGCCCATGGCCCCTCGTAATTCTATTTATATTGAAGGAATGCTCATGGCCACGCAATGACTAATATGTGTTTATGTGGATTCTGAAACGCATACGTTTCAGCAATGGAGAACCGCAAGCAAAGAAATTAAACCAAATGGCACCAACAATAAATGGAAGATATAATTGTGTTGGAGGACCATATTAATTACACTTTTGTTGCTAAACTACAAGACAATAACCAAGTGTGAAAACGTTAACCAAAATGTGGTCTCTTTCCTGCCTGTCCAAATTCAACACTAAATTCAGCTTCCTTGGAATTATAGTAGGTTACCAAATTTTCATGGTAATGAAACTAGATTCCCCAAGGGGGAAAGAAACTGAAGAAAGGGTAACAGTAAAATTTATAAAAAGAAAAAAATAGGTACTGAAAATTTATTTAACATCTTATTTATAATAGATTTATGTATATAATTATAATGAAAAAAAAAAAAAAGGGAAAAAGCAGTATGGGTATTAATTATCACCAAAGCATACAAAAATGAGCTAGTGAAATATTATATCAGTAGTAAGGAAACGTAGAAGAATGATGCATGATTAATTTCCGACCCACCATACAATCTGGGACGTATATAACCATTGATTACACATGCCTTATGATTAATCATTAATTTGTCAGCTTTTTATATACCATATACAGAGCGGCCATTTCACTTTGAAAATATGTAACAAAATAACACAAGAGTCTCAACCTTTAATTTAACTTGATTCTATCTCAGACCCGTTAATCTATGCATGAATTGAATAAACCTCTTTCACTTTTGCTTTGTATGAAAGTGAGTTCGAAGAGATAAGGGTCGACTATGAATATATATCATCCGCAAAACCATGTAATGGCTGACATGAAAACTGAGAACTACTTGATGACTTGCTGAACAACTAAGCTCAAATAGACCTCACTTGACTAAAGACCAATCCATCGATTTCAATGGGGTTTCTAAAGATTCGAAATTATCTTTTATCTAAATTATTAGGACCCGCTAGCTTAGTTCTTTGTTATACATCAAAATCGAAATTACCAGCATTTTATAAAATGAAAATGCTCAAAACCCCTCGGGCATGCACATCATATGCATGAACCAAAGTGGTATATACTTCATCAAAAAATAATTTCACACTAAAGATTTATTAAAAATGTGATAGAGCCCTCAATTTATTGAAACAAATTCAAACACATGCAATAAAATATGGTGGATCAGTGAAGCTATCATAGTTGGTCTTTTGATAAATCATCATAGCACAAAACGAAAACTCCAAGAGAAGAAAGCGCGAAGGCCTAATTACAACGACATGAGCAGTAACCCCACTTAAAAGAGCCACCGGCTCTTCTTATCCTAAGCAAACCAAAACCAAGAAAATTTTGCAATGAATCAAAAAATTTCAGCCACATAAAAATTTCAGTGACTAGAGGTGAATGTGGGGTTTGCTAGGTACTTGTAGGAAAACAAAACCACCCATTGCTTATCATGAAACCAAAAACGATGTCGTTGAAAGTTTGAGTACTCGAGTTGATTCAAAATAGCAAAGAGGTTGTATCATCATTTCAAAGATACTTCATTTTCTGTGCTGGCCTGCCTGCACAAATTTGAGGTAATTAAATTGATATTAACAAAACGCACATGCAAAATATATAAACTTTTACATCAATAGGGTGATCACAGATTCGCAGATATACCCTTTGTGCCAACAGCCCCCAATAGTGGATAAGAATATAAAAAAGTGCAGCCACGTAAGGTGAATACGACTAGAAAAAGTGAGCTGACAAATTTGATCTTCTGCACTTTTTCTTTCGTAAACTAGAGCCCACACAAACGTCATCGTTGTCCTCTTCAAAAAACATCAACTTGGAGTTGAGAGTTTTTCGTTTTATAAATAAACACAGAAACCCGCCTTCAAAATATTCCTTATTGGCCATTGCTCTTCATTTCCAAAGGAAAAAGAAAAATATAGTGCTATGGCCTTAACACTACGTTCTTCAACTTCTTTTATCAACTTAAATGACACCAAAACCATCAAAACACCCGACGAATTCTCATCACCCACTACTTGTTTTGCCAAAATCAAGCCTTCACGCCGTCTCCGGGCTAAGAGTTCAATGCAAGAAGCTCAGCTCTGTCGTGACAAACATTCAACAATGGGAGGAATTATTAGGAAGAGTGAGAAAAGAGAGATGGTTCATGAGCTCGCGAGTCCTCCTCACAATCATCATAGAAATAAGGTGCCTGTGTTTGTGATGTTGCCACTGGACACGCTGTCAAACTCGGGGCACTTGAATAAGCCTAGAGCTATGAATGCTAGTTTGATGGCGTTGAAAAGTGCCGGTGTTGAAGGAGTAATGGTTGATGCTTGGTGGGGTTTGGTTGAGAAAGATGGACCTCTCAATTATAACTGGGAAGGCTATGCTGAGTTGATTCAAATGGTGAAAAAGCATGGCTTGAAGCTACAAGTTGTTATGTCGTTTCATCAGTGTGGTGGAAATGTTGGAGACTCCTGCACGTATGTGATAACATCTAATTTTATTATTATTTTTTTTTTTTTTTTTTTTTTTTTTTGCATATGCGTGTGTTTTAGTAACGCCTCGTGAAGGGTATTGAAGCTGTAGTCTAACCAAAATAAGTAATCTACGGCTTTATGTTGAATATGTACAGTATTCCGCTACCTCCATGGGTGCTTGAAGAAATCAGCAAGAATCCTGACCTGGTGTACACAGACAAGTCAGGGAGAAGGAATCCAGAGTACATCTCGTTGGGTTGTGATACAATACCGTTGCTCAGAGGAAGAACACCGATTCAGGTCTACTCAGATTACATGAGGAGCTTCCGGGACAGATTCAGAGATTACTTGGGTGATGTTGTACAGGTAATAAAGCTTTCTGTTCAGTGTAAGATTACACCTTGTGATGTTAATTAGTACTAGTATCAAGGATAGTTTTAACATAAATTAACCAGATCTTAACCTAATTATTGTTTGGCCTCAAAGAACATAGAAGTAGCAACACTAGTACAGTTTAAAATGGAAATCTTATGCACTTTTAAGGTACATCTACTAGAATGGCCGTTTTGCCAATCCAACATTCAAAACCCATTCTTTAAAAATCACAAGTCAAAATATGCTGGGAACTGGATTGCTACTGCAAGAGCAGAAAATTTTACTTAGTTTTAGAAACTCATTCCAATTTCAATTGCAGGAAATTCAAGTGGGCTTGGGTCCTTGCGGGGAGCTGAGATACCCAGCTTATCCAGAAAGCAATGGGACCTGGAAGTTTCCAGGGATTGGAGAATTCCAATGCTATGACAAGGTCAGCTTAACACCAATTCAAATAATACAACCTTTGGATGGCCCGTCAATTATTTTGTCAACATTAATTTATCTAAATGGAGGACCCATGTTTGTAAAAATAATAATAATAATAATAATAATAATAAAATAAATGAAATTGACCACCCTTCAATATGATCAGACAAAACATAAATTTGGTGAAACCAGCCAGATCAAGTGGATAAATTGAATTTGGATTAATAAATTGTATTTACTATTTCATGTCTAACTTGGCTTCCATGCCAAAACAGTATATGAGAGCTTCACTGAAAGCATCAGCAGAGGCATCTAGTAATGAGGACTGGGGAAGGAGTGGGCCTCATGATTCTGGCCAGTATAATCAATTTCCTGAAGATACAGGGTTTTTCCGGAGAGATGGTACCTGGAACTCTGAGTATGGACGGTTCTTCATGGAATGGTACTCTGGAAAGCTAATACAACATGGTGATCGAATTCTAGCAGCTGCCAAGGAAATATTCCAAGGAACTGGCTCAAAACTCTCTGGAAAAGTAGCCGGAATTCACTGGCACTACAGATCGAGGTCCCATGCGGCTGAATTGACAGCCGGATACTACAATACTAGGTATTGTGATGGTTACATACCAATAGCACGAATGCTGGCTAAACATGGAGCTATATTAAACTTCACCTGCATGGAAATGAGAGACAGAGAACAGCCTGGTAATGCGAACTGCTCACCAGAAGGATTAGTTCAGCAAGTAAAGATGGCAACAAGGACAGCTGGAGTAGAACTTGCCGGGGAGAATGCACTGGAGAGATATGATGCAGATGCATATGCACAAGTTCTGGCAACCAGCAATTTAGATGCTGGCAACGGGTTGGGTGCATTTACATATCTAAGAATGCACAAGAAATTGTTCGAGAGTGACAACTGGAGAAACTTGGTAGAGTTTGTGCAAAGAATGTCATCGGAAGGCAGGAGGCCAAGACTTCCAGAGTGGGACTCAACTGGAAGTGACCTTTATGTTGGCTTTGTTAAAGGGAAGAATGGGAAGAAAACCAAGGAAGCTGCTGTTGTGTAAAATGTATTTTGATGTTTTAGTATAACACCACATTCTATCATAAATCATAATGATGACAAGAAAGGAAAAATAGTACAAAAACATTGTAGTAGATGTACAGCATGACACTGGCATCAAACATGGGAAGTTCTTACTTAGATAGCCCAAGTCTAAGAACAATAACAACTGCACCCCATCACCAATTTATTAATGGAGAATAGTTTTTACAAGGTAATACTTTTGTCAGTCCAGATTATGGGGATATGATAAGCAGTTGGAATGGATTCATTGTGTTTTGAATAGTGTGTTCAATCAAATTCGTTCGTTCCTCACAAAATTTTTTTACCAAAAGGCACCTGTGGTTTCTACTAATTCCCATTTCTTATGTAATTTCGAGAAAGTGGCGATGCTCAAATGCTACTTAAAAGCCAAGTGCACTACTGATAACCATGCTTTTAAGTAATAAGTGCTACCGTTATTTATAGTCAAGAATCAATAAATTCCCAGCACTGACTATTGCAAACTTACTGTCAAAAAAGATTAATATAATGAAAGGCCAATAGGGTCTGTACTGACATCCATTTTCACTCAAAAGAAGAGTCTTGAGGTGAACAAATTACAAACCTTTTCCGGAAAATGAGAGGAAATCTGCACCAAAACTAACATGCCAATCCCATTGGTTCCTAATTATCCTCTACAACAGCACACATTCCTCACAGACAACGCAAGAAGCCACGAAACATATGCTTCCAGAGAGGGCCACCTGGGTAGCACTTTTCAACCAATGTCTGAAACCTAATGGGTCGTCCTTCTTTCCCAATTTTCATCCTTAATCATACTGATGACTACTCAATTCCTAACAAACAACCTAAAACCAGTCACCTGAATTTTCCCAACCACAAAGAAAAATCCACACTTCAGATGAGCATCAAATTCAAAATTTTGATCAATTGCCAAACAATAACTAATAAATAAAAATAAAAAAACTCTTAGAACTGCAGATGTGGATATTCTTTCAGCTAAGATTCAGTTAAATAAGTTATCATTGTATGATTCCACAGGACAGAAGAAACGGAGTAAATGAAAATAAAGATGAAAAAAAAATACTCACATACCGATCAGGAATGAGGAGGAGGCGAATTTCCTCGTTTAAGATCTTCGATTAAGTGCTCCAGGTCCTTGCGAGCGGATTCTCTTCCAAACATGAATCCGTACCTGACAACACAACCAACATCAAATTTCAAATAAAACAAAGTTTACTTCTCGTAACAGTGTGACAAATTACGAGAATTACCATGCCGTAACAGCGGAAAACGCAGCTGCAGTGGCAATCGTTTGAATCAGACTGAACCTTTTTTCCATTTTTCTTTTTTGTTTTGTATTTTATTTTGATTTTGGAATTTGATAGCAGATTTGGGTTTTTTTTTTTTCTTTCTCCCCCAGGGTTTTGTTCTGAAAGTTGTGACTGTTAAATTTGGGCCGCCTTGGGCCGGTAGCTTACGGGCTGAACGAATCAGGTCTTTGTACTTGTTAGTCTCGTCGTAATTTCTGAAGTTCCCATTTTCTCTTAAATAAACTCGATAAGTCTTTGAGAACTTATGGTGATTTTCATAATCTTTCAGGATCTCCCTGCCTTCTATTATCATTTACCTTGGAAATGGTTAATTATGAACACAAGTACATTAATTGTGTGACAAGTGTCCCCATCAGCAGTCCCGTAAAGTAACCAAAAAACCAAAAAAAAAAAAAAAGTCAATTGTTTTCATGAAAATTGGTAATAAACATGGCATTTAAACTTAATATTAGAAAGCTACAATCGCCTCAATATGAGTTTTCTATCCTAATTTACACGCATTTTATATCTAATATGACTTCCTCTTCACTGCCTCTCTATGTAATGAATGAATACAGTAGTAAAATGTAGAAAATCAGAAATAAAAATAAAAATAAACATGCAGGATCAAGGCTTTGCTTATTTACTACTAGTTGAATCAAGCATGTAAAGCCAACAAAATTGTATGTTTCCAATGACTTTGGGATGAATTTTGTATAAGAAATAAGCCCTTCCCGTTTACACTTGGACCTGCCAAGAAAATAAGAATCAAAAGTTAGTCAGCATTAAGATTTTAAGCATCTGGTTATAAATCACAAATATCCATATTTATACAAACCCTCTTTGATCTTCGGTCAACTAATCTCGATGAAGAAGTAACAGGAGTCTTGGCAGCGGTAGTGGTGCTGGAGCTTCCCTGCTCTGATTCTTGTACTGCTAGCTTCAAGCTTTCTACCACCTGATTCATTGTCGGTCGCTCTTCAGGATTCTTCTTCAGACAGTTGTCTGCCAATTTAGCAACCCTCCGAGCTGCATTGATGGAGTACTGGTTTCTTAGTCGCGGGTCTATCATCATGCTGAACTTTTTACCATCGGCTGGGAATTGCTTTACCCACTCAAGAAGTTTCTGTTCCATTGTTGGGCGGTTTCTTTCTAGCACCCGCCTGCCAGTAAGGATCTCATACAGCACCACACCGAAACTCCATATATCACTCTGAGATTTGAGATGGCCTGTTTCAATATATTCTGGGGCAGCATATCCGTACGTCCCAACAACCTGATGCCAAACATAAAACATATACTCTGATTCATCAAGGCCAGAGCAAAGTTATAAATCGTTAATGCAAACAAGCATTCCATGCATTCTTCTTGCCAAAGAATTTTGAAGAAATCAATCTATAGCTAATGTTTGAATGAGAGAGCTATCCAAGTAAAAGGAAGGGATCATTTTGGCTTTGAAAAGAACAACGATGCTGGTAAAATCCCCCGCAAAGGAAAATAATGGCTAATCAGAGCAATGTTGCTTAACTCATGGCTGTTTTAGAGGCAAACAGAAGAAATTAAAATTAATTCATCATAGCTACCCAATGGGAAGCACTTAAGATGGTTTTTGTAAAATTATACAGATACGGCCACTGAAAGTGCCAGACATATGCATTTCTAACACCAACTTACCGCGGTTGAAACATGAGTATGGTCACCCGTTGGCCCTTCCCTAGCAAGCCCAAAGTCTGAGAGCTTTGGCTTAAAGTTCCCATCCAAAAGCACATTTGAGGTCTTGAAATCTCGATATATCACCTAAAGAATCAACACAAGCAACAATGGATCAAGAACATGCAGATAATAAAGTAGTCTTCTAACAAATTAAAAGTAATTAATGAAATTTGAATAAAGATGACAGGCAAGTACGACTGTGGGAGTTAGTTAACAGCAGAATTTAAAGGTCATATGAGCATTTGACCCCAATAGGCGGCAAGAAACCAAGAATGTGCACACAGAATCTTTACGACGATAATGTATTACAGGTCTTTATTTTCCCCACAATTCACTAAAAAAAAGCATATGATGTATCTCTGATTTTATCCCCAAGCTTTCATCAATTTCCAAATTCAAAAGCTTTAAAATGAAAATGAAAATCAATTATTTTAGATTGAGCTAACAATTATTTAAGACCTTGCTCCGTAGGGTTTAATAATAATATAATGTCCGCAAAGTACAGATACTCCAAATTGACAGATTTGAACTCTTCTTAATGATGGAGCTACCTCACCAATATCAAAAGTTGAAAACCCCATAAATTTCCAACTTGTGGGATGGTAAAGATGGGCCAACTTTAAAATAAAAACACTAGAGCAAAACTGCACAATGACATTCATTAAGTTTCCCTGGTATAACAGAAAACTGACGAGAATAAAGCAGCACCACATGTTTCTGTTTTCCAACAATCAAAAGCCACAAGCTAGATCATAAAAGATATCAACTAAAGTTTGTATAGCCTAGTGAAACAAGTTGAGGTTGAAGCCTCATATTCATGAATTGTTAAATGTCTAATTCCAAGAACATTGATACACAATCATACGGTCAACTGAAGTTTGCTGGAACAAAGCAAATTTACCTGGATTTCCAATCCTTCATGTAAGTACGCCAATCCTTCAGCCGCACCAAGGATAATCTCTAATCTTGTCTTCCAAGGTAGCGTGGGCTGAGCCCTGCTAAAAAGGCGATCTTCTAAGCTTCTATTAGGCATATATTCATACACCAAAAGCCTTTGAATTCCTCTTTCATCCTCTGTGGAGCAATATCCTAAAAGTTTCACCAAGTTTGGGTGACTAACAACCCCAAGAAATTGAACTTCTGCGAGCCATTGCTTATGACCCTACAGGAAAAGACATTATAAATAACATGAATTATACATATAATGAAGTGCAAATACGATAATGATTTTGTTAATTCAGGGAAAAAAAAAGAAGAAGAAAGTCGCAAACACAAAAGCCATTCATTAAATATTTTCCGTATCTTTTGATTTTTCATCTCCCTTCCGCTGTACAATGGAGAAAAGATGAACTTTTCTTCCCCATACCCAATATTCTTTCAAGCACGTCCTATATTTTCAATACTTGATGAATTTCAAAATCAAAATTTGCCACCGGTATGAAAATAAGATTACCCAGAATTTGTAAACCATCTAGAACCAAAAAGCGATGAGCTTTTTCACCCTTTAATGTAAACAAGTGTTGGGCTGTAATGCCGATCCCTGTCTAATTCAAGCCATATTTTCTCTCAATTCCCAAATTTTATTGATTCAAGCACAACATAATCCAAATTTCGACGCAGCAACAAAAAGTAAGATTCACATTTCGTTG
The DNA here is from genome assembly GCF_022201045.2 of Citrus sinensis. Taxonomy (NCBI): domain Eukaryota; kingdom Viridiplantae; phylum Streptophyta; class Magnoliopsida; order Sapindales; family Rutaceae; genus Citrus; species Citrus sinensis. The sequence continues at coordinate 4,634,181 of NC_068558.1, forward strand.
CAAACTAAATCCATGCTTTCACAAGATAAGCCGCTTGATAAAGATCGAACTGATTCTACCAGGAAAGCACAAATTGACTACAGCAGAAGCCAGTCCAAAAAAAGCAACATCTGAATAACAATTAAAAAAAAAACGTATTGCAGTAATTGAAAAATTATGACCTTGTACCTGCAAACCATGGTTGTTGAGCTTTTTGACGGCAACAACAAGAGGCTCACCCCTACCATCGAGAGGCCTAATGGTGCCCTTATACACGCTCCCAAAACCACCTTCTCCAATCTTTAACATCCTGTTGAAACCATTGGTTGCCTCTCTCAGCTCTTGCATATCGAAGACTCTCAAATGGTGTTCCTTCTCCTTGTACAACTCTGGTATGCTCCTTGGTGATGGTAATGATCTTGCTGTACGGTTTAAAGCAGAATTATTATCAAGTCTATTTTGGTTTCTGGGTTCTGGGGCAGAGTTTGAACCTTTTTTGGGCTTGAATTTGTCCTTGAAAATGTAGAAACACTTCATTTTTTTATCCTTTCAATATGAACTTTCTTCGGTCTTTAAGCTTTTTGAAAGAGAAAAGCCATAAGCAATCACCAACTTAAAAAACACAAAATTTATAGAAAAAGAAACAAATAAACAGTGTGAACTGAGAAAAGAAAGCCAGATAAAAAATTTAGAAGGAAAACGAGTGGGAATAATTGAAAAGCCGTGAAGTTGAAGATATAATTTATTTGGCTTCTAGTACTATACACAGGATATGATCATATGAGCAACAAATATGAAGACGGGAAAGAGAAGGAGAATACACAGTTGAAATGTGGAAAATCTTGAATGCCCACGTAGTATGAGAGAGAAACCGGTGCCGCGTTTGGACTATTGAAAAAAATAAATAAACAAATAGAAAAAGAAAAAGGACAAGGGGAGTGACGGAGACAGGACTATGCAGCAACTAGATGACCAGTCCATATGATCAAAAGTCCGAGAAGACCCTTCTCTCAATCTCCCTCTCATTTATTGGATTTTTCATTTTTGTGTCTGTCGTTTAACAAATTGTAAAGACTTTTGACCTTGTTTTATAAATATAAATAAATTAGCTCAATATTCAGTCTCTGTCTTTGATTGTTAGTCTTCAAGAATCAAAGACCGCGCCAGCTTCAGTTGAGTCTAAAGGTTGGTGACGCAATGCATGTCGAAGCGGTAGCTTCACAGCCAAAATTTGGGGGCGGGGGGAAGTTTTCAATACAATAAAATCTCCATAAATTAATAAAGTTGGAATCATATAAAATTTATTAATTTATAGAGCTATTTATATTTCAATTAACGTACATTAACAACACTTCATAATTTCTTATTACAATTTAAGAAATCAACTCCGGAATTTTTATATACAATAAGAAAAATAAGATATAAAATCCAACTAAATTTAAATTTTAATATAAATAGGTAATAATAAATTTATATTTTATGTATATAAGTAACAATAGAATCTTATTTTATGTAATTAAAATAACAATAGAGTCGCCATTTGTAATTTCAGTAAATTATTAATTTATAATTTGAATGGGACTACAAAATTATATAAGATTTAAAAAAAACATTATTATATTATTATATCAAAATTATTAATTTAGTTTATTAACTCAAGTCGGAATCGTGAAAATTTATTATACAATAAAAATTATTAATTTATCAAATATTAATTTATAGAGATTTTATTATATTACGTCTCCATTTCAGTTCAAAGAAAAAGGTTAGCCGACTCATAATTTCGTTCATAATCGGTCGTATGATTACAATAAAGTGGGAAAAAGTAGTTGTAATCGGGCTTAGTGTGGGAGGGAGCCTCGTACTAGGTAGCGTTGCATTATCAAAGATCATGATTTCGTTGAAGTGGAAAACGACTGTCAGTGTGTTCTGTGTAGAGAATATTATTATATCAATTTTTTATTGTTGCCCGCGTTACGCCCGGCTTTAAATTATTGTATCAAGAGCAGCATGGTTTGGCATATTAAAAACAACATGAATAAGGAGGAGGAATATGAATAGTACTTAAAAATGTCAGTTAACAGTCCATGCTACCAAACAACATATTAAAAAAAAAAAAAACTCTAAATAATCTATAAGAGTAAAAATTATTCCTTGGTGCAAATGTGCATTACCTTATTATATTGAAACTCGGTGGGGGGTTGTTTCGAAACAGGGGAGTTAAAAAAAGGCAAAACAATGATAGGTTCATAAATTACAACAGCTGGAGTGCTTCTTTCGGCAGTGTGAACAACGATACTGAACTTTGAAATTGAATGTTACGGACTAAAAAGCATTAGGAAAGAAAGAGAGCTTTCAATTGACATTTTTTTGACTCGACAGATAGGATAACAGTTTCACGGACCCATTTGAGCTCTTTCATTTATCTTTTCTCTTTGTGAGAAATTTTAAAATAATTCTTTGCGAATCGCCTGAGTTTGACTGTGACTGCGACTCTTTTATTTTGTAACATAGTATGGACAGAGAGGCAGAGATGCTTCTGTTTTTCTTCTTCACTTTATGGGAGTTCTTTTGGGTACGTGGACGGAGTAACACATGACTGTCAAAATCGGCGACCCATGTTCCCTAATAACTAGAGATATGTGTACAAAGCATTAAAAAAAATGGATTAATTATGCTGTGAGAATTGAGATGATGCTACTTCATTCACAACTTGATTAAATGAAAAATCAAAAGATTCGAGTTTTTATTTTTTAATTTTTATGTGCCATAATATTGAAAGTATTTCATTTATTAATTTAAAAGCAAACAATAGGGACAGTCAAGTTAATAATAAGGGATTGTCAAATTTAAAAATAAATCATGTATCAGCGTGAGTTAATTTTATTTCAAATATTTGAAAATACATCACTTTTTCTAAACTGGGGTATTCAAACTACATTCTTATTCTTCGAAAAGAAAAAAATTCAAAAAAGTATTCAAACTACACCTTAAGAAATTGTAAATTTCTAAATATGAATACTAATTTAGATAAACACAAAAAGTCATTGACGCGTGGGGTATTGCCTCCACCTAAAAGTTAAACTTGATATCGACTTCCCTGCTTTCAAATATGACAAGAAGTAGTTGTCTTTCCAATTACCACATAAAATATTTGCGAGTCAATCTAATTCTAACCACGTAACTTTTGGTATTAGTGATAATCCGTGTTTAATAACAGTTTGACAAGTAAAAGCGGTCTCCATAAAATAATAAAAATATGATACAACATTAAATTATGACTGCTGTTTCCACGGGACTTTTGAGTCCGGCTGCGGTACCGTGTAACTATTGCATCTAATCTTTAAATTTATTTATATAAATAAATTTATGGTGATCCAACGGCTGAATACAATGATATCCACAATTTTCTCCGGGACTTTCGTATTGGATTTGACATAATCCCAGCAATTACCCAGACAAAAGAGCGATGAAGGCTACGGCTCTCATGGTGGGGAGTTGGGACGATATATGTCTGCGTCATTTGTATAGTCTCGTAGGACTTGACTAGCTTACAGAATCTGTAAGCTACAGACTGCAGCATCAGCCGTTGGATGTGGTTGGATGTGGAGTGAGAAACTAAACAATAGAAAATCGGATGGTGGGATGACGGGAGATGTTTGTTACAGAATCTGTACCATAGACAGGTCCAGTCTCGTATTGTATTTTCATTTTTCCGCGTCGTTGAAGTCAAATCATAGATGTCGCAGGTTCTTCCTTCCCTCTTCCTAAAGGTTACATATTTCTTGACTGGCAACAGCGACTGCCCATCTACCCACATAAAAACAGGGCAGCAAGCAAGCATTGGAAAGTGGAAACAATTCAGGAAGAGGAAAATGGATTAGTCGACTAGGATTACAACTTCCATCCAAGACCCGACATTGACTATGTCCGTGACCGTTTAAAGTGAAAAGTAAAGGAACAAATCTTCAAAACAAAAAACAAATTGGCAAGTGAAAGTGATACAACTGTGATTATACAGGATATGAACCGATACAATCTCAAATACACATACTATGGTACGGTTTCTCCCTGGATTGGAGGATGATTTTCACCAAATGTCGGAAAAATAACCATAAACTCCTCGAATGATTGAAGCTACCAATAAGCTGCGATAACAAATTGGGGAAGCCTGGAAATCTCTCCATCGTAGTACCAATAATTAAAACAATTCTACAACAGATGCATTCTGCAACACTGGGAAGGGCCAACTGGCACACAAGCTATGCTAATGATAGTTGCAATCAGACTGCAGATCACCCTAGAACTCTCATGAGATGTCAGATGTAACAATTTATCTAGGATTCGAAAGTAATCTTCGAGCCATTGCAGGTGGAGCTAATCCTGGAATATCCCGGATGTCTTTGTTGTTCGGGTTCACAAGCTGCAATATCAAGTTAAAAATGATGAGGCAAGTGCATGAACACCGGAAATATGCAGACAAGAGGATGTGTGGGGCAACCTGCACTGGCAGCATTTGGCAGAATGGCTTCTAAACGGTGAAAATTTTCTGAGGAGTTGACGAGGTAATCTAGTTTTTCTTTTTTCATTTTTATTTTAGGGGATAAGGAATCATAACCTTGATTGATTAAAAGACTGAAAAAGTAAATGATACTTTCTGGGAATATACCCTTCCCAGCAACAGATTCATCATATGCTAAAGCAAATTTAGCTAATCTAGTTGATTTATAGAATACTGTGCCGATAAGGATGTTAGGTAATAGTGCTTCAATATGTTCTTAAAAGGGAACAGATCCAAGTGCTTTTCCCCAAAATTATCAAAACTCTAATATTCTAGGTCGAATCAGGTACTTTCATGATCAAGCCATTTGTCCTCTGGCTAAGCTAAAACAAAGATCCTAACTTAACGCATACGTTAACCAGTTTTTTCATTGATCGACTTCAGTAAGTGTTCTGCAACAAGTTTTATCAACCTCACTGGCATTAAACAATAGATCACAAAGAAATTCTCGTATCAATTTCCAATTAAGCAGTGGCAAATATTTGTGGAGTTAGCTATTGTGAAAGCACGAAACATTTAAACTAGTACACTCTCAGAAAGACCTAATAACATAGCCAATCAAGTCTAGACAAAGGCAAATCTGATGCTCTTGTGTAAAAGAAAGGTTTTGTGGTGAATGAAATGGTGATCGCATTGCCCATTGAATGACTAGAACAATCTCCATTTCAACGGGAAATACCAATCTCCATTTAATGAACAAGTATAAATAGATTTCATACCTTCACTATTATAATGGCTATGACTCCAACGACAATAAGGAAGAGCATTGCCATAATGCACTTATCAGTAGCAACCTGATGAAATATAATGAAGTGAGTAACATAATTACACTGAACCTATTATACAAAAGAAAAGGAAGTGGATAATTCAGAGATTGACCTGCCTACCAATTTCCCTGACCAGTTGAGAAGCCTTCTTGATTGAAAAATGGATAGAGTCTAGCTCATTAACAATCCTACTCATTTGTTCGGTCTGAATATGAGACATAAAAATGTTCAGCTCCCAAAGCCACATTTAGTCTCGTACAATGAAAAGAAAGTAGCCAAAAAGATAAATTGAAACTCAAAATTGCCAAAGTCCATAAAATTCAAATTCTTCGAATGCTGTCGAAATTGCAAACCTGAGCCTTGAGCACTGCGGCTGTCTCTGTTCCAACGTTAATAGTTTCATGAACAACCTATCATAAGTAAGCAGAGGGGACAATTACTTCTTTATTTTGTGAACTACAGAACTTACAACCAAACTTTGGAACTGGAAACTGTAGTCTTCCTCTGAACACACACTAACCTGTTTTGATCTCTCAATGGCTTGATCAGTCTCATCCATCATTCGATTTCCACTATCCATTAGTTGTTGATTTGTCATGGCTGCAAAATAAATAGTCTCAACCTTAGAAATGCTTTGGTTGGAAGAAAACAACTCCTAGAGTTAGATTAACTGCAAATATGTCAAAGTTCAATTGTGTTATACGTGGGAAGCGTGGTCTAATGCAACAGCATTTAATGGTGTACAAGAACATTACAAAAACAACAAAGTTGTGAAATTTCACAACTGTACAGATACCATGGAGTGAATAATCCAATTATTTCCGAATTCCTTAGAGAAAATACGCATTTTAGCAGTGAATGTATATTCTTGCAATGTTTTATACCCAAATTTCCAACTATTATTTATAACACTTGAACCTCTATGTAGACAGAGCTATGAAAAATCATGCTCAAGAATAGGCTATATTCTTACATGAAGCTAGCAAAACATTGTCTTCAGCAAACCCTTCGTTTGGCCCGTCAAAGAGATCAACTCGTTTGTTGTTTTCAAGATTGGTTTGATGTCTGAAAGCCAACATCAAAATAAGTGCAATTCAGGGATCAGAAGCATGACTGAAAATTATTTAACAGTCAATAGAAAACAATAACTACCACAATTACGGCACTGTATACATAATTAATGCAAGAATGCAAGAGCTTTAATTATTAACATTTTGCCACTTCATGACAAAAATAGAGTGGAAAAGAGAAAGTATGGAACTGTATACAGATTGGCAACGAAAGGATCAACCCCACAAGAGAAGAAAAAATAATTAAAAAAAATCTAAACTTAATGAAATTAATCCAATCAACGGTTTGAGCATCATATACTTCCAGAGGAAAAAAAAAAAGTTTCACTGAAACTCAGTAACTATACAAGGTTGAACAGGAATCATAAACCATAAGAGAACACAAAAGAAATATGATATTCAAAACATTCAGATGCAATGTACATGAATAAAACTGCTCTTGAAGCTACAACCTACAAGAAGCAAAATAGTGGTAATTTTGAACATATGCAAACTTACTGCTTTTTTAGAGCCACATATGAGTTCAACTCTTTGACCTGCAGAGAAAATGCAGACAGCATCAAGCAAACTTGAGATATAAATTGACAAAAAAATACAACAATTTAGAGCGTCAAATTATCAATAAAATTTAGAGATTGAAGCACACCATTGACTGTTTTTTCTCACTTAGCATCTTGTTGGTTTCTGGATCATTTCTACCCTCTATATCCTTAACTTCTCTGTCAAACTCTTTGATAAGCCTGAAATGACAGGAAGACATTGCTCTGTTTCAAACTAGAGAGAAAGCATATTGAAAACATCACCAGCAGCATATTGGCCGACCAATCTAGACAGCAGTCTTTGTGAGATATCTAGAAGTTCAAGCCTAGCATCTAGAGATTGACAAACTAGAGTTCCCAAATTGTTTGGCAGCTTCCACTGAATCACACAACTTCAATCTCATTGAATTTGAACGGTCAATCACTACACAGTAGCAAGTACAGGGTCGACGTCACGAATTTTGTAAATCTAGGAACGTCCTAATCTAATATTCATTTGTACTTCATTTCATAGCCAATGTTCTTCAAGGAAGTACGTTACACATATGGTATACTAGTTCAAAAATGTAAAAATTGCAAACGATGATAGTCACTGTCTATGATTGCTCTACTAACTAACAACAATTAGTTCAGGAAACGAACTAAATTATTGAGCAAAGTGCGTATTAGATTCATCTTGGAGCTAGAAAAGGGAAAAAAGGGCTAATAATAAGAACAGTACATATGTTAAATACCTTTTACATTCCCGCATCTTATCCGTAAGCTCCTCCAACTGCCTACTCTGCCTATTAACATCCTTGATCTTCTCCAATTTCTGGAATCCATTTCTGCAACAAAACACATAAATTTACAAATGTTTATATATGTGTATGTGTGTGTGCGTGTGTGTGTGTGTATTTGTGTTTTATGTATTTCTTACGATAAAGCACGGAAAATGTCAGTGATTTGTCCATTGATCTCCGCTAAATCGTCGCTGATCGATGATAGATCCATCTCTCAAAAAAAAATTCAGAATGCAGCTCGAAACTTTATAAAGCTTATACCGCCAAATTAATCATCACCAAAAAAAACTAACGAATGAAGCTCCTAATTAAAAAAAGAATAGAAAAGAAAAAAATGAAAACTCGAAAATCTACTATTCAAAATCAGATCCGCTGAGTCTCAATGGAAAATCGGCAATTTCAAATTCGGATTCGATCCGCACAATGTAGGTGGCTGTATCGATCGGGGAGACCAAAACGAGGACTTACAATGTCGCCCGATCTAAACAGCATAAACAAACAATGTGTTGTCGTGATTGACAGAATATGATTTGGGTGGGTTTATTTTTGTAATTTAATTTTGTTTTACTGTGTTCGTTATTATTATTATTATTATTGAGCTGATTGAATTGTCATTGGTTAGTTTTGGAGGTTTCGGCTCCGAGAGTGAAAGGTTTGAAAAATAATTTAATTTTGTTTTATTGTTAGCGATAATTTTGGCCGCATTTTCGGCTAGTTTTTAAAAAGAAACTGTAGCTGTGGGGCCCGTCAAGCACGCGGTGTCTTGTGCGCTCTGCCTACTTATTAAGTGGTTTGGCCAACTGGTGGGGTCCACTGCTAGCATACCGTATCGTCGAACCCTGCTGACCGTCTGATTTGAAGATTTTTCGTGACGTCTACGGAATTCCCGTGGGAGGATCTTTCACCCCGTTGAAAAATGATTTGTCCTTTTTTCTGTTTTTTTAAGTAGGAAAAAAAGTTAGCTAATAACTTCACAATAACTACTCATAATAGGCAATCCGGGGATCCCTCGTAATAATATCAACTCTACATATATTATCTCATGTAAACACCTTCATTCTTTTCATAATAGAGTTAGTACAGATATATTATTAAATTACACAAACATATTACTAAATCATACATTTTTATGGTGAATTAGATATTGATCTTTTTTAAATTATATGATTTAATAATGTGTCCGTCTTTTAAAAACATGAAAATACCTCATATATATATATATGTATGTATGTGTGTGTATTCTTTTTTTTTCTTTTTTTTCAAGTTTTTATAGTCTAAGATAAATACAATCCAGAATTTATTAGTATTATTGGCATACCGAGCATTAGAAGCCCTTGCAAGTTCTAAGAGCATGAAGCCATGAACAACTTTAGTTATCGCTCATTAATAGAAATTTAGTTAGGTCCATTTTTTTTACTATAAATATCTGAATGGTTATTGTTTTAATATTTTTAATAATATATTATAATATGCATCCATTAGGTACAATAGAGATTTTTTTTAAATAATAAGTTATCGCTTTTGAGCATTCAACTGAGTGAACAGCTAGCCACTTGGGCCCCTCCCTCACATTTGTGAGGGAAGGAGTTCGAGTCTCCGCAGACGCATTGTAGGAGTTTAATTTAAATATCCTTCTTTGGAGCCCTTGAGCTCGAGTGAAGGCAGTCTTTCTCTCAGATTGAGAGTTTGGCGTTCCTCGAATATTTGAGAGGGTTAAAAATCTGAGCGGTGCCATATCAACATTAATGTTAACAAGGCTCAGTATAAATATATGATTGTACATATCAATTATACTATCATGTAATATGAGTTGTAATTTGAACTGTAATTTGAGTAATAGTCTCATGTAATCAAAAAAAAAATTGAACTGTAATTTGAGCAATAGTCTCATGTAATTAAAAAAAAAACTGAGTGAACAGCTGAACAAGTACGTTAGAAATTCACTTCTTTTATAGATTTGAAATGACAATCTGGATACTGAGCTTCACTAAAATTAAAAGTTAAATTAAATGTATTAATATTATGGGTTGTGTAATAATAATAATAAGGTCTAATTTCCAAGAAGACATAATTCTCCCAAAAAATTGAAGGATTACTTATTTTGTATTTGTAATATCACTTGAAAGGAAAACAAAAACAATATAAAAAAGGTGATAATAATAAGATCCTTATCTTCACTATGTTATTATTCATGAGCATCACCAAATGATTCTTCTAATTTAACTCTTCAAATACTTATTTACTTATTTATCTTACAGATAGAAAAGTGAAAAAATAAGTTATCTTCCAAAATACTTTTCAAATAAAAATAAGTATATATTATTTTAATCAAACTTTTTTTTCAAAAGTCATGAATTATGAGAAAAATAATATAATATTAAATTAAAGACTCCAAAAAACTCTTCAAATATGATTTTTCAAATGAAATAATATTTTTCTATTTTCAATATTGAAAAGAGAGAAATATCATCTCATTTGAAGAGTTTTTATCTTTTATTTTTTTAGTTGATATGGCTCTTCAATTAAGTGGTAAACTCTCATTTGAAAATACTTTTTATGTTGCTCTAATCATAACACAAATTGTGAATAATAAAGGACATTATCACAATTTATCTTATTTTATTTATTTCATTGCTTTTAATTTATATTTTTTCAGTCACACCATCCCATATTAATGTTTATTTGTAATAGTATTCAAGACGAAAAAAAAAACCTCATGTAATAAACAATAATAAAAGATGTAATAATAACAATTTAATTCTTATCTTTGATCTTTCAATCAAATAGTGCACACATTAATTTATATTAATAAGTTTACATTAGTAGTTTATATATGTATAATGTATATTGTGAAAAAAGAAAATGGAATAATGTTTTTGAGATAAAAATTTTATAATATATCAAATATAATAAAACTAATTGATGCATGCATGACATATGTAATTAAATTTAATGTAACTACAATGGTCTTTTAAAATAAATACACACATATTATAATATAATTTACTTATTTTATACATGTCATGATATCTTTGCGATGCCCCATTATATTCTTCAATCTAATTATTTTTTTTGTTGGAGGGAGTATATTCCTCAATTTAATTTAATTTAATTTAATTTATTATTAGATATATTCCTGAATCTTAACTGCGCATTTATTTTTGCTTCTTCAACTGCAGCATTAGTTACAAATACAAATAGAAAGGAAAGGAAAATAGCCATTCCCCATCTGCCAGTTCCCAGTTGCGATGCTGGTGGCAAAGGTAAATAAAGATCCATAAAGTGGTGTACCAGACTTGAAATTAACAGCAGTCAATGAGCTAAAATTTACTCGAAATTCAACATCACAAGAACATATGACTTGCATTATCAAAAATAACAATAATATATTACATTATATGTCGCTCTTATTTATAAGTTATAACCAACCGATAATTTTTTTTCTAATTTTTATTTTAATTTTCGAAAATGTGTTTTGTAAATGAGAACGGGGAAAATGGGTGAAGAAATCTGAAAAGCGGCAGCGGTCCTTGATATTTGAGTCCAGAACATTTGACCATGCGAATCGCGCGTACAGGCTGATATGAGATCTTCTATTCCTCCATTTAGGAAAGGAACGTAGAATCAGCAGAACATGGTGGAACTCTCAGATAGTCAGATTATCAGACTCAGATATCTACTTTGAGTGTACTGCTGTGCTGGCAGGTAGCCAGTCTGGTTGCCATTGCTGTTCATTTTAACTACGTAAAACGCCATTGCAATCTGCTACAGCCAATGTACTCTCGCGCCATTTAAAGCAGCCTATGGGCTATGGTAATCATGAGCTTAAATGACTAGTCATGTCATGCCCAACCAATCAAATTTTAAATACTCAAAATTATTAAGTAAAGATTTATTCCTACTCTCGAGATAAATATTTGATTAGTGCAAACGCCGGTGATGTGATCGCCTGATCGGTGCATTTGAAACAGAAAGATCTGGGCGTTGCTCTTTTAAAGCTATGTCCAACTTTCAAATAGATATTAAAAAATTTGGGAAATTATCTTTCAACCAACCTTTAATTATTGTAAATTTTTCTATAATTAAAATTAAGATTTATTTGTTATATTAAGTATTTTATGGATATTCTTATAATTATAATGTTTTTATTTTTAAACTTTTATAGAATAAAATAATTGTTTAATTCATCTAAGAATAAACTAACTAGTTATTATTATTAAAATGATTGATTAATATAAATTTAAAAATAAAAATTGTATAAATAAAAATTATTTATTATTATTAAAATTTTATAGTTCCATTTATTATGGTCACTGCTCTTGAATCTTGATTCTTGATTTAAAGTTCAATGTTGATGCTGCCACCAATTTAAACAGTAATTTTGCAGGATTAGGAGCTTTGGTTAGAAAGTCAAATGGTGAGGTCTTTACTATTGCAGATCCAAATAAAGTTGCTTTATCTATCAATTTTATATTAATATCTAAAGAATAATAATATATATACAAATTCTTGTATAATTATTTTTTTTTGTATAAACTGATATGGCATGATTTAACTGATTGAGTTATATATCTTCTGATCGACATGATTTATTTTTATTATTTTATATTTTTTTTAAACCAATGAGTTAATGTCAAATTAGTTTGTACAAAATAAATTCGTAGTTGTATCATCACTCTTAAATTTAAACGTTTTACTTGCAATCGATCGACTTGGCTAGTTCATATCTACACCGACGTGTCTATTTTTTGACCCTTAGATCTCTTCACCCCAAAACAAACTACAGATTTACTAAAAAAACAGAATTCAGGATACTTAACTCTCTAGAGTTGGTCATTAATGATGTGTCATCCATTAATTCAAAAGTTACATGTTTATAACTTATAAAATTTCATATTTAACCATTTTACTGAGATGAAATTTTTAGATATTCAAATGCATAAATGCGGCACTGCTCAAGTTTAAAAGGAGCTAATCACCAATTTGAGAAAATAACATAAATCAGTGAAAATTGGGGGGAGGGGGGATGTTTTACCCTAGTTTAATTATTATTGTTGTAAGTATAACCATGTAGACGCGTGCGTGTGTGATAACTTTATGATTTTTAATTAAATTAATCTAATACTAATGAACACTAATGTTATATGTGGTTAGGATAATCTAAGGGGAGAGGAAGATTCCTTTAGTCGAATAATACCTTACGGAATTTAAATTCATTATTAAGTATTGTGTAGCTTGAATTGCATTTAAAATTTTAAATATATATTTTTAACTCTTTTATTTTTTTATGAAATAACGTCTATATGGAGAGGGAGCTCAATAGATAAACAAATCAGAGATTTTGGTGTTGATGGGGGCAGTGGCAAAGCTAAAGGTTGCAGCCCGGGTTAGCTTTTTAATAATAATAATAATTAATTATAATTTATGAATTTGTCTTTATTTATATTTATAAAAAAATAAAAATAAATTTAATAGTCCACCCCAAAATATGGTGTTAGCTTCGCCACTGGATGGGGGAATGTAATGTGATCCACGAACTAGAAAATATTGCTTCTATAATGTTTATGAAAACTTGTGGATTGTTGTTTGACATTAAAAAAGAAAAAAAATACTAAATATTTAGTTTTTAAGTATTTTCCAACATAAAAATTTAATGAAATACTAGATTTATTTATTAGTTCAAAGATATATTTGTTCTTCCTTAAGTAATTATAATTTATAAAATAGTTCCGGATAATTTTATGAAATTATATATATATAACTTTTTTTTTCAAATACCCACAAAATCTTTTTCCTAACTCGTCAGTGACTCTTCATTCTCCTTTTATCCGCTCGTTCCGCTTCTCCATTCTGCTTTGTTATTATTGTTTTCCTTTTTATTATTAATTTATTTTAAAACCCAATCGATTCGAGGAAAGCAAGTCCTGTAAAAGTCAACTCACACGCAAACTCAGTGCTCGCATAGCACTCTACGAAAACCCATTATTGTCCTTGAAGGGATCGGTACTCATGTTTGAATAGGGGTAATTCGGACATCTAACAAAATCCGTAGCACTGCTGGAGGACTTTTGGGGGAGAGAAAGAGCAAAACAAAAACAAAGGCAACAGCTTTGGCCATAAACTCGCCGTGTTTGTCCTTCCATGCATTCCCGCCCATTCACACCCTTTGAAGCTTTCTGAAAAATCTTTACGTGTTCAAATCTCTGGTGAGTTTTCTCTTTCATTTATGTATTTTTTTTCTGCGTTTTATGTTCGGCCCTCTGCGTTTTAGTTTTGGTTGCATAAACTTTTGTTTTCAAGCATTGCAACGTACAGAGCTCATAAAGTTTCCTCCTTTACTCGCCGTTAGACTAGAACGTTGCCGTAAGTTTCCTCTCTTTTCTCGCCGTTAGACTAGAATGTTGCCATAAGTTTCCTCTTTTTCTTGGTGCATAAACTTTATGTTTTCAAGCGTTGTAATGCAAGAGAGTTTATAAAGTTTGCTCCTTTCCTCGCCGTTAGACCAGAACGCCGCTGTCAGTTTTCTCTTTTTCTCGCCGTTGGTTGTTACCTTTTTTAGTATCACCATCTGTCGCTTTCATTCTATTTTCATGCTTACTTTTGTATAATCAATGAGTTATCTGCAGTCTGCAGCGTGCCTTCTTTTTTTTTCCCTCCCCTCTTTGTGTTTTTGTTTCTGTAGCATTCTCCTCTCTTCTTTTTCCTCGCCGGAGACCTAAAAATTTTTCTGTAGCATTCTTCTCTCTTCTTTTGCTGTTTGTTTTTGTTTCTGTTTGTTTTGTGTTTTTGTTCTCTCTTCGTTTGTGTCTGTGTTTTCGTAAACTTTCTTTTGTTGTTGTTCTGTTGTGTGTATGTAGTAAATGTGTTTTATATTTTGTGTGTAGATATTGATGTCTTATTTTTCTTTGAATTTGTGACAGTGGGAAAACTGAATTTTTGCAGATGAAGAGGCAACCGATAGCAAAAAGAACCCGTTCTCAAACAAATCGCATGATTGAGGAGAAGTATAAAAAACTTAAGGAAAACAAAGGACAAGAAAAATATGGGGCTGAATCGTCTAGTTCTAAGGTTAATGAATCATCCAGTTCTAAGGATGATGAATGTGTCAAAGGATTTGAAATGGACAATGTGAGTGACAAGGAGGAGAAGGAGGAGGGGACTAGATCAAAACAAGTTGATGATGATTGTGGTGGTTTTTTGTCAGAATCAGAAAGTGACAATGATGGAAGTGATCCTTTAAGGCCAATTATAGTGGATTGTTGTCCTGAAGAAGATTTGGATTTAGATGCTGAGAATAGTAGTTTGGGGTCAAAGACAACTGATGAGTATGTAATTAATGATGATTACGTGGATGATGATGGTGATGATGACGGTGAGAAGGAGGAGGAGGAGGAGAGGGAAACTGATGATGAAAGTTTACTGGAAGCACGTACGAAAAATAAGGGGAAATTAAAAAAGTCAACCAAGGGAAAGCACAACCGTGAGCTGAAACATGATCATGTTGAAAGAATTATTTTGAAATCCATTTTGAATACGGAAGAAACTCCCTCAGAAGATTATCCATCTTCCAGCAGAGAGGTTTTAAGAGATGAGATGAGTCAATCATTCAATGATGATGAGGAGTCAACTCCATCAGAGAAATCAGAGTGTGATGATGGCTTGGGTTATCTCTGGGCTGAGATGGACTTTGCTCGCAAAGTCAGCGAGCTGCATTCCACTAACTCTTCCATCGTATGTCGAGTTTGTAATTTGATTGAGCACAAAAGCATTACATTAGGATTGTTTTTATTGATTTAAGTTTTTATATTCTTTCTTAGATTGCATTGTAACCTATTATTGTTTCCTGTTGGCTGCCTGACAATGTTATTCATAAATTACTCTGTGAACAAGTATTGGCAATTAGATTTTAAGCAATGCCATTATCATCCATATTGTAATTAAAAAGTAAAAAACAGGCTTACTCTTTTTTCTTTTTCAGGTGTAGGCTTTAGTTTAAAGGATATACATGTTGATTTAATAGATTTAATTGAGGTTCCAACTTCAAATTTGCATGCTGTAGACAGAAGTGAAATTGCTCTGTAGTAATTAGTATACCTATTGCTCTTTATTCTTTAAATTACTTCTAAGTTTTATGAACTTCTATTTTACATCAGAGGCTTATGGAATAAATTGATGATGCAAGGGTCAAATGCATGACTTTGTTGCTGTACTATATTATATTGATTCATATTCTTAATTGTGATCATTTAGCATGAAAATATGTTTGTTGAACTGATGAGGCATATGCTATAGTTAACAAATTTATGATTGTTTTAGCTAATCAAATTCATTATATTTTTGTTTATTGTTATTTGCATTTATGACAAAGATGCTTGACTTTGTTGCTGCCCTAAATTATCTTTATTCATATTCTTAAATGTGATTTTTAGTGATAAAAATATGTTTGTTGTACCGTTAAGGTATATATGTTCATGATTAGTGTTAACAAATTTATGATTGTTTTAGCTGATTAAGTCTATTATATATTGTGTATTGTTATTTGCATTTGTGATTAAAGATGCTTGGTTTTGTTGCTGTTCTAAATAATTTTGGTTCATTTTTTAATTGTGATCTTATAGCATGAAATATGTTTGTTGAACTGATTAGATATATATGTGTTCATGATTGGTGTTAACAAATTTATGATTGTTTGCTTATCAAATCTATTATATTTTGTTTACTGGTATTTGCATTTATGAACGAAGAATGTGGTAAACAGAAGTTGTTCCTTTTTAATTAGCTGGCTGAAAATGAAGCTGCTTCATCTAATGAGGTTGAAACTGCGAAAACTCGTTGTCAACGAGGGGATCATGATCTCATCCTTAATGAGGAATACGGTCTTTATTGCACAGTCTGCTCTTATATGAAGTCAATTAAAGATATTGATCCACCTTTTGTAAGTAATGACTTTTATGTTTTTCTTTATGTTGATTATTAGTTAAATTGCTTATGTGATGTACTTTGCATAGAGATGAGTGTTTCCCGAGTAGGAAATTACTTATTAAAAGATGTATATTGCACATTGTTTGTTATGGATTTAAATTATATTCATGAGCTGAATGCTTACTAAGATTTCAATTGCTAATCTGGAATTGGAACCAAAACATAGTAGATTATGTTAATTTGATTGATTTATGACAGAAGCTCAGTTTTTAATTCTTTTTGACTCTCATATCTCTCTCTTTTAATTTTTTAAAGAATAAATTAAGCATAACTTATCTGATTTTTTGAACTTTGTTTGGGATGTCGCAGGCTACATCTCCTAGTAGAAGAGCAGAATGGAGGGAGTACAACAATGTGGATCCTTCATTTCTTGACGACCTTAACAGCCGTGACTCTGGTTTTGACTCCCAGTCAGGCTGTGATCCCTTTACTCATGCCCAAGGCACAGTTTGGGAGCTTGTTCCTAGAGATGTTAGGAAAAAAATGTTTCCACATCAGCATGAAGGTTTTGAATTTATCTGGAAGAATATTGCTGGAGGAATAGACCTTGATGAGCTGAAAAACTCAACTAGTACTGGTGGTGGAAATGGATGTATCATATCGCATGCTCCGGGGACTGGGAAAACCGGTCTGACCCTTGTATTTCTGCAAGCATATATGAAATTGCATCCAAGATGCAGGCCTGTCATCATTGCTCCCCGCAGCATGCTGCTTACTTGGGAAGAAGAGTTTAAAAAGTGGGGAATTGACATTCCCTTTTACAACTTGAACAAGCCAGAGTTGTCTGGAAAAGAAAACAATGGTGCTGTGGCTTTAATGGACAACAGGAAACGTGGACGAGGGAAAGTGGGCCTTATACGGTATGTGAAGCTCTATTCGTGGAAAATGGGGACAGGGATTTTGGGACTTAGTTACAGGTTATTTGAAAAGCTTGTTAGTGGTGATGAATTAAGTGGAATCCTTCTTGACCTTCCTGGTCTTTTTGTCTTTGATGAAGGACACACTCCTCGAAATGATGACACTTGCATGTTTAAGGCTCTGAGCCGCATTAAAACAAGACGGCGTATCATCCTCTCAGGGACTCCCTTCCAGAATAATTTTCAGGAGCTGGAAAATACTTTAAGTTTGGTGCGGCAAGAGTTTGGAGAGGTGCTACGTACTGTTAGAAAGAGTGGGCACGAGAAAAGTAAAGCAAAACATGCCTCTCTGATCAGTTCCATTGGTAGATGTGCCAACCACAGAGATGATGAGAAACTGAAAGAGCTCAAAGAGAAGATTGCCCCATTTGTGAATGTACATAAAGGTACAGTGTTACAAGAAAGTCTTCCTGGACTGAGGCACTCTGTGGTTATTTTACAGCCAGACGAGTTTCAGAAGAGGCTCTGTAAGGCTGTTGAAGGAGTAAAGAGCTTTGTTGAATTGAATTATTGTGTCTCTTTAATCTCTGTGCATCCTTCTCTCTTACCTCAGCAATTCTTTGAGAGTTTTGATGTTGACAGTGCCAAATTAGCAAGGCTTAAATTGGATCCAGAGGCTGGAATTAAGACAAGGTTTCTTTTGATCCTCCTTGAGCTTAGTACTAATGAAAAAGTTTTAGTTTTCAGTCAATACATAGAGCCTTTAACCCTGATAATGGAGCAGCTGAGACATAGATTCAACTGGAGAGAAGGGCAGGAGGTATTATATATGGATGGCAAACAAGACGTGAAAAAGCGGCAGTCATCCATTAATGTTCTCAATGATCCATCCAGTCAAGCAAGGATAATGCTTGCCTCGACAAAGGCTTGTTGTGAGGGAATAAATCTTGTAGGGGCTTCTAGAGTAGTGCTGCTTGATGTTGTATGGAACCCATTTGTGGAGAGACAAGCTATAAGCCGAGCGTATAGGCTTGGTCAGAAAAGAGTTGTGCATGTTTACCATCTGATTACATCTGAGACATTGGAATGGGATAAATTACGTCGACAGGCTAGGAAAGTCTGGTGGTCTAATATGGTGTTCCCTTCTTCGGATGGAGGTGGTAATGATCAGACAACTGCATCTGAACCATTGGAGGATAAAATTTTAGAGGAGATGGCTCAACTTTACAACAATCCATCTGAAACATTGATTAATGCTATAATCCCTCAGCCCAAAGAAACTGAGTTGATTGAGACTTTTGGCGAGTTTCTGAATAAGAGCTCTTGATGGTATGTTCAACAATCTTCTTAAAGATGGTTGTTTAATCAGTAAATTATGCGAGTCATATTGCAAAATGTTATGTCTCATTAAATAATTTGGTATTGTATACCAAACATGCTGGCATGGTGTGCAGGCCCTAGGATACCAGATATTGTTTAAAGAAAGATGCCTAGTCCCTAGTATGTATTTATCTCCAAGCTGTTGTGTTGCACAGAAAATGCTTGTTCTTGCACTGCTCTGCTGTATTCTTCAAGGTATCTGGGAGCTAAGTTGTTCTGTCATGAACTTATGCTGCCATGGCTTTTTTTTTTTTGGGTTGTGTGCTTGGGAGTAACAAAAAAGATATCTGAGGATGAGGACAACACAGCGGCCGCCTAACAGAAAGGGGATTTTGATGTTTTGTAATTTGTGTGGAAACTTTTAGTGATTATACCGTGTTAAGCTATATTGACATCCCCTTTTTATACAAATTCTTTTGGAATTAAATATTTCTTTCTCCGTTTTTTTTAAGAACATATTTATCTTATTTGATGATTCTACTCTGTGCTTATGTCTTATGTCGCCTCTACATACATGCCTTTTTGAGTTGTGATTATATTAAATAATTCTGGAAATATTCCTCCTTTGGCTTTTTTGTGGAATTGGTTTATCAGGATGTTAAAGAGTTGTCTCTGTAAAATTGTATGCGACGGTGAATTGTACTAAACAAGAGATTATGTTGTTTTTGGTCCTATCATGGCTGTTGTTGACTTGCTGAAAAGGAAGGTTTTAGTCTTTGAGGATATATGACAGGGCAGTGGGTATGCTAGAATCTTTCAAATCCGTGCATCAACATATGGGTTTTAGTCACTAGGGTATTATGAATAGTCCTATCAATGTGGCTTCCCCGAGGCTTCATGGTAAAAGATGAGTGTGCACCCGGCCCGGACCCGGACGAACCCGGAAAATCCGGGCCGGGTTGAACCCGTACCGGAGTGTAAAAAATCCGGTATCCGAAATGAATTTTAATGACCCGGATGTTTCAGGTTGGAGGTAACCTGTATATCCGGAACCTGGATCCGGATATCTTATTTTAATATTATTTTTTAATTATATTTATTAATTAATATAAATACAAACATAACTTTCCAAAAAAAATATAAATACAAACAAAAAGGATCCCTAATTTTATCATATTGAAGTTGAAGCTGCCGCCTACTGCAGGCAAATTGCCCGCTGCCAAACAACGATCCAGGTTGCTACCGTCGCAAGTTCGCCACCATCTCAAGTTCGCCACCGTCCCAAACTTGGGTTCGCGCCACCGTCGTAAGCTTGGGTTCGCGCCACCGTTGCAACTCATACCCTTGGATTCACGGTGAATTGTTCACCACCGTCGCAGCCTCGCAGGTCACAACTCGTACTCTCGGATTCACGGTGAATCGTTCACCACCGTCGCAGCCTCGCAGGCTTGCAGCTCCTCTATTCATCATCGGCTGCCCTTTTTTGAGCTGTAACAACGCACCTTCATCATCATTTGCCGTTATTGCTCAGAAATTTATATTGTTGATGAGTGATTTACAATCTGGATGTGTTGTTGCTGGAAATGTATTAATATTTCATTTTTACAATTTTTAAAATTGATTTATTGATCCGGGTTTAAAACCCGGAATTCGGAAATCCGAATTTTTCCGGGTTTGAACCCGGACCGGACCCGGGTGAAGAAAATCCGGGTTTTAATCCGGGTCCGGAAGAAAGAAAATGGCATCCGGGTCCGGAACCGGAAAGGCTAAACCCAGACCCGGACCCGGATTTTGCCATCCCTAGATGCAGGTGTAAATTCTAGGGCAGTTTTGGCTGGTCTCGGTGCAACTGGAGAGTCTGTTGAAGCCTTTATCAATTCACGAAGACTGGAAGCTGGCCTCGGATGCATAATAAACTAGTAATCTGCCATGTACTTCTGTAGTTTCTAATCCCATACAAAATCTTGAAGTCCTGGTCTGTAGTTTTGTTCAAAGTACTGTGTTCAGCACACTGAGGATCCTAATACGGCCTTGTTTAGAGATGCACGGACATGTCTAATCCAAAGGAACAAGTAATTTGCAGAAGAATTTGCTGTGATGGAGAAATCAAAACTTGTCATATAGTTTCAAATTTTCAGCTAGTCTGGCAATGATTAATTACACCATGAAATGATTAATTAGGTTAAAACTGTGAAAGCAGATGTTAATTAATTATTATGCTACATTATTATTAACAATAGAAGATGTTAAATAAAGAATTAGAGAATACTGTGAGGACTTGTATGATTGTTTAAAATTCTTATAACGTCTTTTATGCTTCTTTTGTTTTTTCATAATTAAGATAATTACATCCTAAAGTTGGTATTTCATACATGCGTTCACACTTTTTTTTTTAAATTATAATTTTATTTGACTCTCATGTTTTCTTCTTTACAGTATGTAATAATTAATTTGGTCTGTTAGAAAGGGTATTTTCTAGGAGAGCATAGAGTAAATCTTTTGAATTGAATCTTTTGTTATTAGGTTATATTTTTCGAAATCATATTGTGGGCAATGGAACTGTCCACCAATCACTTGGCTTGTTAGATGGCCAGGGAAATTTTGTTGCAACAAGTGGAGGTTTGAACTTATGAAACTTTAGTATTATCTTATGTTGGCTATTATAATTTTAGATTACCTTCTCTTTAATTGACAATCTTCAAATTATTACTTTTTACTTTTGAAAACTACAAGTTACTCTATTTTTATTTCAAAGATACGAAAAAAAAGAGAGAGTGGATTGATGATTTTTTTTTTTTAATCTTCTTAATAAAAAAATATGAGTAGTCTAAAATTAAAAGAAATAATGAAGTAATTTAAAAATAGTGAATGGGGGAAAATCCAAAATAAACCTATGCAAATACATTTTATCTTATAGAATCAGTGATATGCAAATACATTTTACTTTTTCTTTTTAACTTTCATATTAATGTAATTTTATGAACTGAGATGGCAGAAAGTAAAAATGAAAATCCCAGTCTTCAAAACTGGAATAAGATACGAAAGCAAATAAGCAATTATGCTATTTTAACTCAATAAATAAAACGACATGGGGCCTGGGCTTCGTTATGGGACATGAATTGCCTTTGACTAAAGTCATATGATGTGTTGCTTTTGGGCTTTCATAGTTTCATTCTCATTCTCATCTCGGCTCGATTAAACGTGATAGTAGGACTCAGGCTGCCCGCTGGGGGCTGGGCTTACTCGTTCGTTCTTCTTTAAGTTGACCCGCTCCATTCTAGGAGAAAGTTATCCAATCCACTTGACCCGGTTTTTTAACCCGACTCGACATTCCACCGCTATATAAAATCCGAACAAAATGCATGCGCTGGGGTTAGGGTTTCTTTTGTCGCTCTACGTCTCAAACAGCCGCTGCTTGTTGAAGAGCTACAGACCTTCGCTCCAACGCCACAATGGTACTACCTCGCTCTCTCTTTCTCTCTGTTTAGATTTTGGTCTGTTTGTTAATGATGATAAAGAAATACAAATGTGTATAAAATTTCTCGTGATTCTGATTTGTCGATTTGACTTGATTTTTCCTTTTTTTTTTCCTTAATCTTCATCTGTATTTGTGGAATTAGGACTAGGAGTGGTTTTGTTTTTCAAATTTGTTTAATGTTTATAAATTTGAATTTTGTTGTTTTAAAATATTTCTGCTCATTTCCCAAATTGAAAAATTGATGCCTTGTTTTGTCTCAGTTCCTTATAAGATATGATCACTTTCACTACATTATAGGTTTCCAAATTAATGGTTTTATATATAATACATAAAAAAAGAGTATTTGGAATGTGGAATTACTGTGTTTGAGTGTGTATGTCTTGCTCTGTCTGCATATGTGAGTATCTTTTCTATGTGGTGTTCTAAGCTGAATCATTTTTCTTTGGTGCAGACCAAGCGTACGAAGAAGGCTGGAATCGTTGGAAAGTATGGTAGGTGCCAACTTATTATTCAAATCTTGCTTCACTCTCGTTTTATTATTATTATTATTTTTTGTTTGCTGTGGGGTGTAATAAATGGAGGTTGGAAATAAATTTGATATTTATCACTTGTGCTGTTGTTTAATATCAAGTTTTGGTTGATCTCTATGAGCTTGGATTCATGGTTTACCTCTTGATGCAGGTACCCGTTATGGTGCCAGTTTGAGGAAGCAAATTAAGAAGATGGAGGTTAGTCAGCATAGCAAATATTTCTGCGAATTTTGCGGGAAGGTATGCCATCCATGGTTATATATTGAGCCTATTGTGATTAATATTGTTTGCCAGTGTTAGGACTGATCTTGGTTTCAAACCTATACTTTCTGCTGCAGTATGCGGTGAAGAGGAAAGCTGTTGGCATTTGGGGCTGCAAGGACTGTGGGAAAGTCAAGGCAGGCGGTGCCTACACTTTGAAGTAAGGATATTCTTTGAACTGCTTCTCCGTATCTTTTATTTTTAGCTGTCCAAGTAGTAACTGGTGGTGTTGTTAATTTTGCAGCACTGCTAGTGCTGTGACTGTGAGGAGCACAATCCGTAGGTTGAGGGAGCAAACTGAAAGCTGAGCTTGCCACCATTGGCTTACTCCCGTGTCTTAGGTCGTTTGATCTTTAGTTTCGGATACAACCTTAAATCATTTTTGATGTTGCTTTATTTCTAGATGCAAAACAATTGGTTGTTGGAACATGAAACTTTTGGCTGTGTTTTGACTCTTGAGATGTTCATTCGCTATTTTTCCTATGAAATTATGTTATCTAGTGGGTTTTCCTATGAAATTATGTTATCTAGTGGGTTGATTAAATTGTTTTATAATACCGTTATGCCTTGTGCTGCTGTTCTGCTGCAACCAACCAATAATTATATTTTTATGCTCTGCAAAGTTAATTTATACGCATCAGACACCTCATTTGAAACTCTAAACCAGTTTATTCCCGTCTCAAATTGTTTGGATACATTTGAGACCTTACGATACAAACAAGTTGTTATCATATATCTGGACGTGCTTTCATATGTTACAACCATGAACACAAAGGATTTGCATTAGATACAAGTAAGGGAATTTCCTTTCAAATCAGATTCTGATTTTGGAGGAAAAATGTGATTCCCTTTCCACGGTACACCTTCGTTCCTATTACTGGAGAGTTCCACAAGTGAAAAGAAGCATGGGATGGGTGGGGAATCTAAATGGTGAATACAAATCAATGAATGAGCGAGAGTTGTCTCTACAAACAGTTCATTTAGTACTGTTATTTTTAGTAAGAAGCCAAGTTATGGATGCAACTCTTTCCATTAGTTCCAAGCCACAGAAACCTAGGCTCCTACGTCGAGCCATCTTTCTGATATGTCAAGGTATGCTGGATTAAAGCACTCCATCAACAACTCAATTTGATAGAAATGGTGATTCAAGTGGATAGGATTCAAACTGACATCCATCTTTTATTATAAATGACGCGGTCATCCGTCTGCACCACCAAGCCAACTCTAATCTATCACCACTGCTATCTACATCTCAATAGCCATATTGTTCTCTTAAATTCAAGATTGATTTTTTGTTTCTCGATCTTCGTTTTTCTGGGGTTTGGGCTTGAGTTTGAGGAGTTGACTTTTTCGGTGATCGAAGTTTTATAAGCTAGTAAAAATAACTTGATCTGCCAATGCTTTTAATGCCAATATCACAAAATCACCAGGTGCACACTGAGATACCCATCTTCGATGGGTTTCTTCATCTTCTGATTCTACCAGATATAATTTCTCCAGATTTTTTAACTCCTATAAGTCCTCCACGCGGCATACGAGCCACTGGCTGAAGGACAGTTGGATTGGCATACATATCGGCGCTGAACTCACAAACCATTATCCTAAAAAAATCAATGGCACGAAACTTATTTTTGTGATAAAACAACATCGCAGAACTCCCGAGTCGTCGGTGGTGGAGGGGTGGGGTGCAATGTGATCCAAGTAGAGATGGCAGAAAAGCCCGCCCGGACCGGATCCGGACCGGACCCGGCACATGCGGTCCGGGTAAAATCCGGCCCGCATGCATGAAAAAGGCGGATCCGGGCATTGATTTTCAATGCCCGGCTGTTTCCGGGCACGGGTCCGGTCACAGCACCAAGAACCCGGAACCCGGACCCGTGCCCGCTTTTTTATTAAGTAAAATATATATATATATATATATATAAAATGAAAATTGCATTTTTTCTTTACCCAATTTCCCCCAAACCCAACCGGCCAACCAACCCTAAATCGCCAATTCGGGACAAGTCTCAGAAATCAGAATCGGCACCTCCTCCCTCCGTCTCTCCACCAATACTGGAATAGCCGAATGGGAATGAGACGGGGCAGATAAAGAAAATGACTAGCACGCGTCGACTCCCAAGTGTCGGCAAACAGCAGTCTGGCGGTGAGCTAAATTGATCGTCATAACTTAACGGAGATGACTGGAGCGAGCGAGTGATGCTTGCAGCATTTAGTTCATCTCTGGATCTTTGGTGTATAAAATTATTCTTTTCTTCTCATTTTTAGAAGTAATAAATCTTCACGGTTCACACAAATTTTATTTGCACAAAATATTTTCTGATGTTTCACAGGCACTACAAAGATGTATGAAAAAAGACCAAAGCCGAAACAAAACTACAAAACCGCTTCCCACAGACATCTGAACTCTCCCGGCCCAAGCATGGTTCAGCATGCACCAGAATGCTCCTCCAAGTGAAGATGAATTCATCAGGCTTATTTCAACAATTTTCCTGTTCGTATCAAATGATTCCAGCACAAATTCTTATCCCTCTCCATGCCACATGCTTTCCTTCCACAACAAAAATATTAGCAGTGGAACTTGGAAGAGAGAATACCTTTTGAGCCCTTGTTCCATCCCAACACATGGTGCGTCGCAATCAATAACACATCCTACTATTATTGAACAGCCACACTACTGTCCTCTGTGCGAGGAGGCCTCCATTTTTTATTAAAGAAATCCCTTTCAACTACATTTGGAGACTTTTGCTAATCGTCCAGTGTCTTCAGCCTTTCATCAATAATTTCCAGCAGCTCTTGCAAGCCAACTCCCGTCCTGGCAGATATTTTGACATCTGGGGCATGCTGGTCTTGAGATTGGGAATCTTTTTCCATCACACAGACATCTTTAGTAGACTCAGGTTGTTGGTCCTCCGCAGCCTTCCAGAACTCTTCTTCAACGTTGTCTTGTTCATCTCCCGATAGTAACCAGCCATGAGAGTAGTCATTGTGGTTTTTATTCATGCTCTCTCCAAGATCCTCAGACACAAAGCCATCATTGTTTTCAGCATCATCACCACCATAATTATCAATGCATTCTACATCTACTTGCAAGTTGGGTTTGCAAGTGGGAAAAAGGCTTTTAATGAATCCTCATTTCAATATCTTTAATCAGTGAATTTCGAAGCTATATGTAATATGTGCGTTTCTGATTTTGTCCCATATATTATGACCACTCAAATTCATCAGTTATCACCACTCAAATCCGGGTAGAGAAAACCCGGAAAAAACCCGTGCCCGGCCCGCATAAAAAAATTCCGGGCACGGTGCGGGTCCGGGTAGCTACATTTGATATCCGGGTCGGTCCCGGGCAGCTCTAAACCCGGACCCGACCCGGACTTTTGCCATCTCTAGATCCAAGATAGGGGTGGGCAAATTCGGTTTGGATCGGTTTGGGACATATTCTCAAACCGATCCAAACTAATTGGTTTGAAATATTTTCAAACCGATATCAACCTAAAATTTTTTCAAACCGAACCGATCCAAACCGATTGGATCGGTTTGGATCCAGTTTGAACTTATTAGCTAAAATTCCACTTCTTTTATATTATTTTACCTAAATTATTTGTTATTTTTTTGTGTCCGTAATCCAAATTGATACCTCTTTTATATTATTCATATCTACTTTGATATCTACATAACAATTCAAAGATACATCCATACAAGTTTACAGCATAATACATCCTAATAAACAAGTTCTTAACATGTTTATTCAAAACAAACTCACAAAATTAAAATAAACTTGAACAACTTTTGACAATTAAAATATTGTGCATCTTGTCCGTCAAAATTTATGGCCCAATTACTTTTGATTTGTCAAAATCTGCATAAAATGATAAATATAATTAGTTAGATTGCTTAACTTAGAATATAATGTAATTATATAATATTTCTGGATTGGATCGGTTTGAATCGGTTTGGAATCCTTCCAAACCGAAATCCAAACTGAGTGATGTCGGTTTGCAATCCAATAAATCGAAACCAGTTTTTTTACTAATGAAACCGATCCAAACCGATCCAAATGGTTGGTTTGGATCGATTTAGATCGGTTCAGTTAAAATATACCCACCCCTAATCCAAGATTTAAAACCTGGTCTAAAATAAGCCAATAATTTACCTGTACTACCATAAATAGTGGGGTAAAAGCTTGTTTAGTCCCTATATTATGAGGTTAGTGTCCATTTAGTCCCTGTATTTTTAAAAACACCTCAAAACGTCCCTGCTACTAAATATTGACACTTATGCCATTATTTTTTATTATTTTTAACTTGCTTTTACAATATTACATTTTTACAATAATGTTTCTTTTTTGGATATTAATAAAAAATTAAATTATCAAATTAAACTCAAAAATAAAATAAAAACAAAAAAGGTAAATATTAATTTTTGTGGAAGCTCACGTATGTCTAAAAAATTAATATCGTAAAAAATTACATTATCAATTTTTGTAGAAAAATTAATATTTTAACTCAAGAGTGTGTTCCACAAAAATTAATATATATTTATTTATTTTATTTTATTTTTTGGTGTTAAACTGGTAATTTATTTTTTTCTTTTTAATAATGTCTAAAAAAATTATTATAATAGGGTTATTTTTTTCTTTTTAATAATGTCTAAAAAATTATTATAATAGGGCAATATTATAAAAATAAGTTAAAAGGAACAAAAGATAATGGCAAAAGTGTCAATAATTTAATGGTATGGATGATTTGAGGTATTTTTAAAAATATAGGGACTAAACGGGCACTAACTTCAAAATATAGGGACTAAACGAGCTTTTACCCTAAATAGTGTCATCAAAACACAATCTTTTTTCTGATGTCAATAACCAACAACTCGATAATGACAAAATAGGGTAAAAGCTCGTTTAGTCCCTATATTTTGAAGTTAGTGCCCGTTTAGTCCCTATATTTTTAAAAATACCTCAAACCATCCCTACCATTAAATTATTGACACTTTTGCCATTATCTTTTGTTCCTTTTAACTTATTTTTATAATATTGCCATATTATAATAATTTTTAGACATTATTAAAAAGAAAAAAATAAATTACCAGTTTAACACAAAAAAAAAATAATAAAATAAAATATATTAATTTTTGTGGAACACACTCTTGAGTTAAAATATTAATTTTTCTAAAAAAATTGATAATTTAATTTTTTACGATATTAATTTTTTAGACATACGTGACCTTTCACAAAAATTAATATATACATTTTTTGTTTTTATTTTATTTTTGAGTTTAATTTGATAATTTGATTTTTTATTAATATCCACAAAAGAAACATTATTGTAAAAATGTAATATTGTAAAAGCAAGTTAAAATAAAAGAAAATAATGGCATAAGTGTCAATATTTAGTAGTAGGGATGTTTTGAGGTGTTTTTAAAAATACAGGGACTAAATGGACACTAACTTCATAATATAAAGACTAAACAAGCTTTTACCCGACAAAATAATCTGGTGATAAAAAGAAGGTCGCCATCGAGTTTTGACCAATTCGCCATTTATAATTGAGAACGAGATAGAGATCCGAAAAAGCATTTTTCTTCTGAAAGAACAGAATTTTGATGACAATCTCTGAAGACGGACGCAAGTCTATCCAGCACAACGGGTTTCTGACTGCTAACAATAATTAGTTTTAAAACATGTGTAATGACTTTTTTAAAATTTTATTTTTTTCAAAAAAAAATTATCTCCCATCAATCTCAAAATAGCAAGTGTATGTGCCGTCGCCACAAGTTTCTGATTAAAATTAATCCTAAAATTACGAGCAGAAACTGTAAAACAATTTCATGCCATCAGAATGCAATCAAGCGACATGGTCGAGCAAATCCTCCAACAATCGGAATCAATGTGGGCAATCTTCACATCCAAACTTCCACAGAGCGTGCTTCAACCTATTATTGTGCTTACGGAATCCAAATGCATCGCAGCCCTTGTTGCAAGAAAAGCGGATCTCCTTCTTGCGACGATTGGTTCTTTTATTAATTAATGTTTTTTTGATATCTGAATGAATACAAATTTAGCTAATATATATATATATATATATATATATATATATATAGGGTAAAAGTACAATTTTTACAATAGAAAATGAATGTATTAACTGGGGGCATTATTAAAATTAATAATTAAAATTCTATTTTAAAGTTTTGCCATTCATTTAAAAGTTATAATATTTAATTTTCTCATTTAAAATTATACATCTTATAATTGGACAAAAGTTATAATAACGTACAACCCCTAGTGAGGTAATGTTTGAAATTACGATGGGCGTAGAAATTTCGATGTTTAGATTTTTGATATGAGCGTTGAAGTAAAACATATTAAATACTAATGTGTTTAATTAGATTTCTTGCGTTTATTAAGTTCGATGATGAAACAAATACAAGACAGCACGCATAATGCCGCTTGAATCCAATAACAGAGGGTTACTCCGCTGTGTGGGTGCTTGAAATGTGAGGGCAACAAACACAAAAAAAGTCGTCAATCAAAGTGGCAGTTACGAACAAAGAATTAAAGGCATGATGGAAGACGACACTACGTGGCAAGTAAAGAACTTAACTCCACCAAAAAGAACCCAAGTTGCAGAGAAGCTTAGGCCGCTAAAATTGAAAACAAATAATCGCTTCACATGCTGGTGAAATTTGCTTATGATACTATTCAAAATATATAAGAAAAGGAAGCCTACATTGTTATAATAACGAAGACTACCAAAAGCATACTTCCAAATGGAAGCCAAGTGATACACAATTTGGCTGAAGACTCTTGAGCTTTTCCCATTTCAGCATATCATGGCTTGTGAATCTTGAACCCAAATACTCTAGGAGCATAGCTCTGTACTGCCTTTTGTGGCTTGAGGTGCCCGTAAGTCATCAGGAAGAGGTGAGGAAACGTCGTTCCAAAATAGGCTCCATCAATGTCTAGATACAGTTAAAGAAACTTAGGAAATATTTGCAAAGCAATGCCCCAAGCACAGGGTGTTGGACTAAAAAGATTGACTTAACTCCACAACTATCATGCACTAGTCTCAGTTGAAACAAAAATAAATCACATGCCAGAACCAAAATATATGAAGCCAATTCATAGACGACATGTAAGTTATCAAACAAATTATACAAACAGCCATCCCCTTAAACATTTGTATCTGGCGAAACTTCTGGTTTTATCACCCTAAAGGTCAGAAGTAAATAGAAATAAACAATATCACAGAAAAGACAAAAAGAAATTTTGAAGGATACTACCTTGATACTTGGACCTAGGGTAGTAAATATCTTCACATCTGGGGCAGTATATTTTCACAGTGCTTGAACGAGGAATGTCCGATTGACCAACCGGAAGGCAGGGTTGTCCACAGCAGTAGACCCTGGGACATCTCCCAAAGTCATAGTTCTTGTACTTGTCCAGCTGCAAAAATTCCATAGCCATTAGTGCTATCCAGTGCCTACATTTTGGTTAATGAATGCACAGAACTTCCAACAGATTATTGAGAGCAAAATCTCACCATAGCAGCCATTCCTTTGGTAGTCAGTATGTATCGAGCATGAATTAGACCATAAAGCATCTCTGCTGCAGATTCAACTAATTCATTTTGTTCTTCAGTGAACATTTCACCTATAAATTCCAAAAAATTAAATTTTTGGTCACCCAGGAAAAAAAAAAAAAGGACGAATGACACTATGTATACAGCCAACGCATCAGCAAGACATGACTGATTTTGTGAAGACAATCAGAACAACAGAATTCAATCAAGAGCCGCCTAATAACAATATAACTTAATTATGAAATTGGAGCAACATTGCAACAGTATGAATTAGTGTGAAGAATCATAACTTAACTAAAACAGCAATCACTTAATTTACATAACAGACTTCAACAAGAAAATATGCAAACAATGAAACAAAAATGCAATGCATCCTTACTACACAAGCTTACCATGAGAGGACTCAACATCCAAAATCAAGTCAAGTGCATAATCATAATATGGAACTTGACCGCTTAGCCCACAGAGGTTAAAATCATCTTGTATATAGTCATCATCCACTTCACAGAAGAATTCATTTCCTCGAAGATTGCAAAACCATGAGATCCAAGATGTGTCATCTCCCTCAGAACCACTGACATCTGACTCTTCACTGTCTGTTTCAGATTCTTCTACAGCCAAATCAGATAAGTGTTTGCATCAAGGAACTGATGAAAAAAAGCAGGTGAAGTATTATAAAGCACGAGAATGGTTTAAGAAAATGAAACATAGAAATTGAAAGGGGAAAAAAAAGATAAAGGTGCTAGGCATTCAAAGGACTCATTCTATTTCTTAATAATAAAATTAACCAATGGAAAATAAATTGATCATGGCAGTTTAATAGCAAATATCCATATGAAATCATTTCACAAACAGAGAATGGGCTATCACATAGCTCAAAAGTAGAAAACAAGAATTGAGGTCGTCTAGAGTGCAAAGACTTGTTTTATTTCTTAATAATAAGATTAACCAATAGAAAAAGCAGCATAATAGCAGTCGGAGCACAAAATTCAAATCTAGAGTAAGCAAATTAAATAAATTGATCATGGAAGTTTAATGGTAAATATCCATATGAAATTATTGCAGAAACAGAAAACTAGAATTGAGGTTGTCTAGAGTGCAAAGCAAGACACAGACATAGAAAAAGTAGGATGCATGTGGCACAAATACTAAAATTTATTAATCCAAAGTTCCAATCTGACCCCTCAGTTATAGTTCCATCAAAGACCAAATAAGTCATTACAAAATTTTTACCATTTTAGAAGTATAATGAGATAATATATTTCATTTTCACGTTCTCATTAAAGGTAACAGTGCTTCCAAGTTAAAAATTTTTGAAAGAGAATATCATTTTTAAACAGATATAACATGTATAAAAGATGAAGCTTGTCTAAAAGCAAAGCATACTCTTAAGAAAACCCCACTCCATCACATTCCCGTTCCCTTTTTTTTTGGCCCAAAATGTTAGTTCTGTTTTGGTAGAGCAAGAATTCTCACAAGCAACATGAAAGTGACTTGTTTAAATCATTTTATCATCCAACACTAGCAAAATGACAGATGCCCATCTCAGCAATCGCAAAACAGTAAATTAAAACATTAACTCTCTCTAACATAATGACTTATCAATTTCAAACTTTAAAGAAACAAAACTAAAGAGTTACGTCTTCTAGAGTTCGAGAACCCAGTTGCGTCAATGCATTCACTCACTAATATTTTATAAAACAAAACCAATTCAATCAAACAAATCAATTCCCACATTCATAGTCGACAATCATGTTGCACATCCTTGAGTAATTGCAAACTCTAGAAAACATGCAAAAGACAACTTTTTATAGTCTCTGGCAGCTGCCGTTTCTTAGAATCAACCACACCAACATTGATACTAGCTTTGGGATCCTTCACCTCCACAATAAGAAATGTAAAATAACCAAAAAAAAATCTTACAAAAAAGGATTTTTTTTCCCGTTCACTTACCAAACAAACAAACAAACAAACAGAAAAAATTCTCAATTTAATAAAAAATAAGATATTTCAAATAACAAATAAAATCAAATTTATGATAAAGAAACAAATATACATAAAAGGGCAAAAACTTCTAAATAAAAGGACAAATATTTATGCTTATCTGATGCATGAATACGGATTTTACCATCAGAAGCATGATTTTTGGAGAGAGAAGCGGAGCGAGAGTCTCGCTGATGATCAGCCGGATGCTTCCCCAAGAGAACGGACATATCCTTGCCGTTGATCGTCGTTCTCGAAGTGGAGGGCGAAGATCTCTCCAGCTGCTTATCTAATGCATCGTTAATCCGCTTCCGATCAACTGGTCCGACAACCACTTCCGACTTGGACCCACCGGTCCCTCTCTCTCTATACATCTTGTATCCTCCTTCGCCGATGACGATTTTTTTTAATTAAAGGCTACACGATTACCACCGACACATGGCGCGAGAAATTACCACACTAACCCTGCCTAGGGTTTTTGATGGGAAGCAGTTTGTGTGTGTGTTTTTTTTTTTATATATATATATATATAAGGCTTAGCGGCTCAGCCCATGCTGTCTCTTGCTAGAGATTATTATTGAGTTAAAAAAACAGGGCAAAGAGAATGACAGATTTAGAGAGGAAGAGAGAGGGATAGTGGGATAAAATCGGAAGAATAATATATATATTTTTTTTCGTAAGGTTCCGGCGAGGAGGCCGATAAATCGGCGGGGACAGTTTGGTTCCTTTACTTTATAGTTGAGGGGGGTTTTGATGCGGTTAGTGAGATATTTTATAGGGGAATATGTGGGGACACGTGGCGTGTGATTAGAAAATTGTGGTCCCACCAGGAATTGGGGGTACCCGATGGGTGGGAAATGTCATTGATCGAAGATCTTAACGTCGTTTGATAATGAAGTGGTGAGCGGTGATGGTAGGGTTTTGTAGCAGAGATTTTTTTTGTTTGCGAATAAAGCCAATTTAAGTGGAAAAAATGGAAGGACGTCGTCAGCTTAGCTTAAAAGGGTTACCGGCACGATATCCATGACTTGTATGCATAGTTCTGTCTGGCTCAAGAAACATTCCCCGCCTCACGTGCCAAAGTATTGAAACCGCAAAGAGAATGCCCACCAAAGGGTTATGATAATTGCTATATTTGCAAGGTCAATACATAAAAATTTATACCTATTAATGTGATATTTAAGCTGATAGTATCATAAATTGTCATATGTCCTTTAGTTTTTATTTTGTTTATTTCATTATATTGCCAAATGGTGAATTGTATAAGAGCTTACGCACATTAGAATATGCGTTGATCAGTGAAGCAAACGCTTTTGTAGTTGCTCTTTGTCCTATCCTTTTTGCTGATTTCGACTCAAGGGAATGAGAATTATGTGCAGCAATTGACTTCATGCAAATTAACAAAATAAAGTATATTCGTTGCAAAGTGGAACCGTCGAATCTGTTAGTCCATCGAGACCAACTACTCAGCTTGTCATTTATTTATTTATTTATTTTACTTGTCCAAAACTGACTCTCCCAGAACGATCATAAAAACTGTGAAAACAATTTGCCTTTAGTCAAATCTCTCGATAACCTCTTCAAACAGTACGTGGAAACACCACGACCCTTCACCACCACAACTACCCTATTGTCTACTCTTATACAAACAGGAGACTTTGCTAAATCCTTCGCCAACCCTTCGCTAAAATCGAATTATCTCGTCATCTTCTCATTCCATTAAGCCATCCATTTTACCCAAAGCACACTGAAGATAATGCCAAAAAAAAAAAAATCCAACAATGGCCTTTTCATCCAAGATTTATTTTGATCATAGACTTGATTCAAGTATAATGCTCGGCTGTAACCTATGCCCAATACCGACTTGGACAGATTTCCAGTGCAGCACCTTGACTGCCTTCAATTTGTCTACTTTCTCCCACTTGTTTTTCACATTTTCTTAAAATCAATTTACTAGCTTCGAACACCAAGCAAAGAATCAGAATCAGAATCAGAATTGACAAGGAACAATGCCATTCCAGCTTTATGGGGGCCTACTTGGTTAAAGGAACAAACATGTGATCACACATCATTTACACAAAACAAAATCTGGCATATAATTACAGTAATTAGTTTCTAAAACCGTAAACAAGAAGTATGCACCAGGTCAAAGAAGCAGCAACAAGATAATGGGCTGCCATTCTTCTTAATCTTCGGCAAAATACTTCTCCTCTGCATCCTGACTCACTTCTCTGAGCCAGTGATCATCCAGTGTCTCATCAGTATCTATTTTAGAGTAATCAAAATGCTGATGATCTTCACCTGACAGAAACTTCTGCTGCATGATGTAGGTGAACTGTTCCATCAAATCTTGAGTCTCTTCTACAGATGGTGCTACCTCCTGATTGTGCTCTGCTGGGGAGTGGGCACTGTTGCTTGCAGCAGAATGATTAACAACCATCTAAAGGTCACAAGTGTCAAAAACAACCTTTGATCATTTTGAGGTAACTAAAAATGACTAATAACCAAGCTTCAGAAACAAAAGAGAAGGCAAATGCAGATACATCAAAATTATAACTCGAGAAGCAAAAATCATGAGCTCAAATCACAGATTTTGAATCATAATCTACAGGAACGTTATGTTATTCATTTGAGAACCACCTTGAAAAACATGGTAATGGTCGACCTTAACCTTCTTTTGTTAGCATGCTCTTTGTCTCATTACTGCTTCAACATGAGAGAAAACAAGGCAAGCAAAGCATCCAATTTGATAATTAATATACTTTCTGCTTGCCTTCAATTCTATTCAAATCAACAAAATAAAGATAAAGGACATAGCCCCAACCCCCAATATTACCTCTGTTCCTCCTGGTTTTGAGGAGACTAACAAAGTAACTCATTATCTCTCTCATCATCAAAGAAGATAGACAAGACCAACAAAATAATGGCACACAATAATATCCATATTGACTCACCCTAGTGAAATAGGCATCATTGTAAGGTGAGATTTAATCAGAAACAGACTAAGCTGCTATGCAGTTAAATTCTATCCTTCTTCATAATGTATTATATCCTTGTTCCAAATAGGTCAGTTTTCAGCATAATCTATTTATACTAAACCCATTGAATTTCAATAGGAAGTCTTTTGTAATATCTTCTTATCATCAAAGAAACCTAAACAAGGTGGAGAATCTTTGAATATGTGTGGCAGCAATCATATGTTTGCTGAAGGGCATCCCTTCATAATTCATAACACAATTCGTAATGTCTCCTTAGTTAGCGTGTGCACCTACTTCATGCTCTACTGTAGATCTTCACAATTATAGATGACTAAATAACAACTAGCAGGTTATGCAACATCTTTAAAGAAACAACACAGAAAATGACTATGGAACTGAAAATTTTCAAGGGAAGAATAAATTACCTCAGTGGAGTGTGCAACCCAACTTGCATTTTTCACTGCTTCATCCTCGTCCTCATCATCGTCCTCTTCTTCGTCGTCCTCGTCCTCCTCTTCTTCTTCTTGTTGGTTTCTTTCGTTACCAATCCATTCCCTTTCAGCCACACCCAACCTCTGCTGCTCCTCCCTAATCTTTGCAATCAAAACTGCTTCCTCCGATCTCCTCATCAAAGTCTCAGACCAGCGCTCCCCTGGCCTTGCCATATCCCGTTCACTCAAATCCCGAAACTTCCCCACATACTCATGATGCAAATAGGGCTCCCTCTCCCTCATAGCGTCCTCGGAGAAGTAGTGCCCATCATGTATCAGTCTATTAAGGTACGCAAGCCTCCGGTTCTTCACCGCGACAGACCTCGACCGCAAGTCCTCTGAAGTTGGATTCATCTTGCTCCTAAGATTCTTTAAGTGCCAATTTATCTCATAGTCATTATTCAGTGGATCAAACTCACCAAGCTCATCAGAAGTCAATTCCGATCCATATCTTTCTGAAATAAAAATATAAAACTAAATCAGACTGTTAACAAACATATTTAAAGCTTTCTTAAAAATAATGACAATAATAATAATAAAGAAAAAGAGAGATAAAATTATCAGGAATATGGTAAGACAACGGCAATACCTAGGAAAACGGCGGCGTCTCTGGAGAGGAGGTCGAGGAGGATTGATTTGCGTTGAGAGGGAGTGGCGGCGTTGGATTGTAGGGCACGAGGAAAGTAGAGGTGATCCAGACACGAAAGTCTCGACGTTATGCTTTCCATTGATTCCTCCTTCACTTTTCTCTCCATTCTCTCCCACCAGCGCAACAACAATAATACAACAAAAGCCTGATTATTTCGCTCCTTTTTAGTTGCTTGTTTGTTTCCTTCGTATTATACTGTTGTACAGACAAGTATCTTTTCCCGTCACTCCCTCCATGGCGGCGATGTATAAATAAAAGTATATTGGATGGGCGCCGATGGCGTCGTTGTATCTTTTCAGCCGTCGCGGAACTGGTGGCTTGTGAGAATCACGTGACATTGGATTTTCTTCATATTTCACTTCAAGCATTTTCTTTTTTAATTTTATGCAGCAAAAATAATAAATAGCATTTATTATTCATACATGATATGTTACGTTACATCCGGAATTAAAATTTTATAATTTTTGTTAAATAAATACTTTATTTCTGTCTTTAAAAAAATTTCAAATAAATTTTTACGTGAGAAAATACTTTTATGAATAAATGTAAAATTTTGTCATGAAAAACATTGTGGATGACAAAATGTCGGGTTCGGATTGGGCTTAGCAAAGTCTGAGCCTCGCCCTAGTATGCCTTTTGTCGGATTAATTTTTTTTTTTTTGGACTTCGCCAAACAACCTAAATGTTCAAATTTTACATTATATGTTTTTTTTTAAAAAAAATTATTTATTATGCTTTACAACTTTATAATTTATAAATTTTGATTTTTTTTCCTTTTTTGTTGGATGTGGTATTGCCATTCATTAAATAAATTTTGATTTGGTTAAATGATTCACAACTTTAAGAGTAGTGATAAATAGTTTATTCTAAATGATGTACCATTTATTAAATAATTAATTTTTAATAAGATTTAAATAAATTAATTATAATATTTCACTAACTAATTAATGAATGTTTCATCGTTTAGAAAATTTTTTAAGATAAAAACTTAAAATGTGTAACACTATTAACACTTTAGATATATGTATGAAAGGGGTAAATATATTTAAAAATTATATTTTACTTAAAATAATATATATATTTTTAAGTTTTTTAATTTTTTTGTGCTTTGGATTCGAGTTCAGATTTTTTAAGAGAAGTCCGGACTCGGCCCAAACATTTAGAGTACATGCTCGGGTCGGACCAGATTTTCTATCATCCCTAAAAGACACCTTCCTTCTAAGTACTTGAACTGGAAAGGCACGCTAGACTGAACAATCGATTACAATCAGAAGAATGGATCTTTGTTTCATTCATAAAATAATTTACAAAGATCCAGATGATCCTGTTAAGAGAAACAAGAATTCCCCACTCAATTGTGGTGTCAATTGCACCCCCAACCTATTTTTGGGGTAAGCTACTAAGCTTGGCTTGGCATATATGTAATTTCGCAAGTGCACAGTTCTTTTATCTCAAAATTACAACAGCTTTTTGAAGCAAATATCCTGATACCACCAATATTTAAACTACCCTCCTTTCATTCCTGTATTTCAATTATAACTCCCCTCGTATCTTGTATTTCAATTATTGAAGTATCATCAAGTCAAGTATCTAAATATTTTGTAATTGCTCGACGTGGCAAGTAATTGACTCTGGGCAAGAAGAGGCTTGTAGAAGCTCCAGTCGGTTGGATGGTGGATTAAAATGCAATGTGTAATCTTCATCTGAAAGTAACACAATCACAACAGTTGCATTTTATTATCGTAAAATTATTCGATCCAAGACAAAGCATTGCTACAAAGGAAGATAACAGATTTTCTGAGATGAAGGTCAGAGTCTCACTTTCTTTTACTGTTCCATAGAGCCAGCATAATACCTCATCAGCAAATGCCAAACAAACTCCACCCTGAACAACCAATTTTCAGTCAGGAAAATGGCGCAAGCAAAATCCAACATTTACACTAGAAAATATTGACTGAAACAAGACATAAGAAGATGGAAACAGCTTGATTTTTTTACCCAAAAAGAGTTTTTTAAAAAAAAAAACGAACATTAATACACCATTTCGGGCAAAAGAAGTAAGAGTTAAACTAACAATAAATTCATCAAAGGTAGAGGAATCACTGGTAAGCAACCATGAAGCAAGAGGATTAATTCACATGCAATTCACGCAAATTCACCTGCCAATAATTCTTCATTTTCACTCTGTGAGTAATATCTTTGGTTCTTAGTCTCTCTGTACGAACAAGTCGACCTGCATCATCCCTGCGTCAACATTGATATAATATTACAAATTTTTAACTCAGGCTGAGGATAACAAAATGCTTCGATACCAAATGATTCATGAAACTGAACATAGTAAGCACATATGCTTTAAGACAGAGGAGGGAGAGAACAGGCCACAATCATATTTTTCTGCTGGCAACCCACTGGATGGAAAAGCACACTTGTGCTACTTTTTTCAACACATTCATTCTTAACGTTTCCGATTGAAAGTTGATGTAGTGTTTCTTGCAAGAAGGCTGAGGAGTCTTCAGTGAAGACTGGAAGCAGTAAAGGTGAAAGTTACCTAAATCCAACAACGATAAATGGAACACCAGCCAGGAAAGATTGAATCTGAAACAAGAGATAACAAAAATGAGTATCATCACTTCTAACAAGACAATGGAAGAAAACTGCATTTAAGAACAAGAGAAAATTCTGGACTAAGATATTATGTCCAGCAATTTACAACAACAAAGTTATATCCCTGAAGAAATATATAGTGCCATTATATAACATTTGAAATATTGATTTATGATGCCAGAAATATCATTGGTTTTATTCATATCCTGTTAAATACTAGAGCTTTCCCCCATTTGCATTATTAAAGGATCTGCTGAGAATGAGTGATGGGGTATGGACAGACATTTTAAGAATTGAAACCTATCTCCTTGAGATTGGAAATAAATGTCTGAAACCTCAATGTATTTCTGGAACTTTGCCCTCGGGAAATTGTGCGACTTCTTCATTTTTGTGCCTGTGGTGCTTAATTAGCAAATGAGATGCTGACTCTCATTTGTAGATTTGTTGAACTTTGTAATTAGAAAGATTTTGTTCTTGAAAGACGGATTGTGAAGTCAAATGATCGAAATGCCTATCGTACATGGATATAATATAAGATTTAATCTACAAATATGTAATTGTACATGACAACATAAGGACATCTACGACTATGTTATTATACATGCCAATCTTCCAACAAACTCCTAGCAACTAATACAATTATACCAAATAAAAGAAAAGAAACATAAATTCAAAGCCAGTATAGGAATCAAATGTACCCAAAACTTGAGCAGTTTCTCTCTCTCAAATCTTTCTTCAGTATGATAATCCAGCTGCAATATGAGAAAGATGATTACAATGTTACCAGCAAACTGGTAATGTTCCAAAATGGAAAACCCAATAAGGAAACAAAATGAGCCATAAGTCTGAAACAATACAAGCATGTGCACCAACCTCACGACTTGTCTTTAACTCCACATAAAACCTCCTTCCATCATCAGTTGAGTCACAGCAATCCATTTCAGCACCCATCAAAAGACGATGAGCCCCTAATTTGGTTTTCATCACAGCACAGAATTCAACATTGGCATCAATATGATGTATCCCTTCTCCGTCAGCTCTTCTAGGATCTTCAGTGGCAAGGCTCTCGAAACAATAACCCCAGTAACATCTAAACAAACAATTCAAAACTAGAATGAAACATGATTCAATTGAATCCATACTAGAAGTGACAAAAGAAATAATGGCCAACTACAGTTAGTTTTATCAAGAAATACCGAACCAACCAGATGGGGTGCAACTAATCACCATTATTATATTAAAGATCCCCCAAACTTTCAGTCCTAAGGCATTTATTTCAGAGTAAATCACTGAAGTCTAGTACCTTCGGCGATCCAACTCACTTTTTGGCCTTTCTTGTACTTTGTGCACATCAAGATAGACGACCCCATTCCTTTTATGGACTCCCATTGCCCAAGCCTCATTTCGGATATAAGCAGTAGCTAGTATCTGCAGAAAAACAAGAAAGAAGTCATTCGTCAACCAAAAGAGCTCGTGGAAAGAAACCAGCATAAGTTAGCTAGCTGATGCTAGAATGATAGGCTGACAAAACTTTTATTATATTTCAATTTATTAAAACAAACAGGGGATACAATTTCAGTCTATCTAATCATATGTCGGACATTAATCCCCTAAGAATAAAGTCTATAAAGCCAAATTCATATTTATGTGTTAGTGCTGCAAACTTTTTATCCATACCATAAGCATCTCATAAAAACAATCATTCAACTGTCCTCTAAAGATTCGTTAACAATTTCAGTAAAGAGAATTAAAAACGCTGACTGAACCAGGAACTAAAAGTTCAAGATCCGTTTAAGATAGTCATTGAGAATGTCAAAGAATATTAAACTAATTGTAATCAATTATCCAGAGGCAGCAATTACCTTGTTAAGATTGTTACGGAAAGTCTGCAAAGAAAACAGGAGGAGAAGGCATATATTAATTTTAAGACTTTTATAAAAGCATGGTAGGAATATGAGAGCTAAAGCTATTAACCACTCTTTATACCACAAAATGCATGTTCTGAAGCGGGATATTTCTGTTTCTTATGCAAGAAAGCAAGTCGCCAAATCCCTCAGAGCCCAACTCTGGTTAAAAGAAGAGAAGTAAAAACAGTGTTAGTCAAATGCATTACCCCTCATAGCATAAACCCAAAGATATACATATAGAAGGAAATATAATTGATAATATATTATCCCAATGCTAAAAGGCAGTGATTGCAACATTGCCAACAACACGCAATACCTTTTTTCTCAATAAAAGTATCAAAACCTTCATTTAGATCAGCTCCAACATCCTCAGAAATGAGACGTTTGAAAAGCCTCTAGAAGTATGAAACGAAAAGCACAGGAAAGAGCTTACAATCAGCACAAATAATCACACGTAAAAGGACCCTACAAAAAGTAATTTAGTAAACCTCTTTGAGAACAGGTTCCTGAAAGCTTACCAAGCTGCGATCATCGAAGTAGACATCACCACCTTCTACTCGACTATATTGTGCAAGCTCACATGGCTATTGGATTGAATAGACCAATACAGCAAAAGAAAAGCAATGAAAAACAACAAACTCAATAGACAAATACATAAATAAAAGAAGAGGAACTTGGATCACCTCTTGAAAAGCAACAACTTTTCTAGACAAAGTTTCTTCACTCCTTGAAAGCTTAAATTCAGAAACAAATCGTTCATCCTGGCGACCATTTGAGAATCTTGAGCCATGGCCATAACCTCCCTGCCTTGGAGGATATCCAGGTCGAGGAAGAATGCCCACACCTCCTCTATCATTTGGCCATCGACCACGTCCAAAACCCCCTCGTCCACCATGGTTGTTATTATTGCGTACAACAGGCAATACTGTGAATGAAATTTTTGAGTAAAACGAAATTTTGTTACAACACTAATGGTACAAAATACTAGACTGTTTAACCCAGAATGTTTTAAACTACTGGAAAATAGCAAAACAAAATAATTAGTAAGGTGCAAAACCAGCACACACTGCAAATTTACAAATAAAAGAAATCAACAAAATTGAGAAAAAAAAAACCTAATAAAGATGAAGGCAAATAGCTCAAAATCCAGTAATAAACCTAAAAGAATAGATAAAAAGTTAGTAATTACCAGGGATAGGGTAAGGGCTAATGGCAGAGGTTCTACAGTAAGCTTCGTTATCAGAACCGAACAGATCTTTATCATCTTCTTCGACTACTACTACTTCGTCGTCGTCGTCGTCATCACCAAAAAGGTCCCTAGTATGATTATAATTATAATCTTCGTAATTTTTGCTATTCAAATTAAGAGTATTCTCTACTTCCTCTCCACTCTCTTCTTCTCCTCCTCCTTCTACTCCTAATCCAGCAGCTCCTCCTCCGCTGCTTGCGCTTCCACTGGCGCTGCTGGACTCTCCCCCACCACTGCCGTTTGAAGAAGACGACGCCGATGATGACGACGATCGTGATGATGAGGTAGAGGAGGATGAAGACGATGAGGAAGCCGACGACTCGTGGGTTCCGCCTTCTAGTTCGTGGTTGTTTCCGTATTCCTCCCCGAAAACATCCACGTCTTGGTCCGGGAAATCCATTGAGGTTTTTGGGTGAACGATTGAGAGATTGTTCTGAGTTTTACTTTTTACGAATTTACGGGTGCCGGAGTCGAGTCTTGCCTTGTTGATGCCGATGGCGAAGCAGTATGCGGACTCGGATAGTACGATCCGATTAGGTATATGAATATATCTTTTGGGCCTTGAGCGGCTCAATAAATTGATTATTGAGTTTTCAGAGTAACCCTTTCTATATAAAAAATTCATCACAAAACTTCTTTCTTATTGAAATTACTTAAATAATAAAAAAAACAAATTAATTTAGTTTTTATTTTGAATAAAAATTTAATTAAATAGATTTTTTTAATAAAGTTTTTACACCCTCTTTATCATATGATTTATATTTATATTTAAATCTTAAATGAAAAATATTCTTTTTAAGAAAATTATAAGAGTTTTGAGTTGCGGAGATACAAATAATGTAATGAGTAGAAAATAATTAAAGAATTTAGGATTGATATGTATTTACAATAAAAGTTTAAAAGAGATAATTTTTTATTAGTGGTGAAATTTTGTGGGAAGATAGTTAATTTTTTTATAATAAGTTAAATTTGGGAGTGTTATAAGAAGGAAAATTCTAGAGGGGTATTAAAAACTCCACTCTTTTCTTTATTGGATGTCGTTATAAACGCTCAATTTACATCCCAATTACATCGGCCATTGGCAGAAAGCAATGAATTAATCATATTATTATTCTGCTTGCATTGAATTGGTGAAATTCATTCCTTAAAAAGGTGATCGAAATTGAAGAAAGCATAGTTAAATGAATAAAACCCCCTCATACATAAAACAAAACAAAACAAAGAGAGCAGTCAGGTAAAGAAGATTTATTTATTTATTTTATAATCAGAAGCTGATGGGATGAGAACAGATGAAACACAAGCATATATTCGCTTACTGTTCTGATCCTAAAGACATATATACACACATACACACATTTTTCGTGTACTGTTTTTTACCATTTTAATAACTAAGAACAGTATATATGTGTGTGTGTGTGTGTGTGTGTGTGTGTGTGCGCGTGCGTGTGCGTGTGTGTGAAATAGGTACAAGCTGATTCTTGCCAAATAGGGGTGGGCAAAAAAACCGTAGTGTTAAAAAAATCGAACCGAACCGACGGTTTTTTTTAATTTGGTTCGGTTTTTATTTTTTAAAAAAACCGAATATACCGTTTGTAAAAAAAATCGAAATGTCGGTTCGGTATTCGGTTCACTTAACTGAACCGAAAAACCGAACCGAAAAACCGAATTATTTTTTGATTTTATTCAAATCAGACATGATTTTATTCAAATCAAACATGTGTTATTTCTCTTTATAATATTATGATTATGTTTATATAGATGGAGTATTGGAGTTTGGTTATGTATTTTGAAATTTTAATATTTCATATTTTGGGAGTATCTTATTAATAGTTAGTAAGATATTAGTGATAAAATGTGTTTTGAATACTTTGTATTTATTGTTAATATTTGTAATAAAATTAGGAAAAATTAATTGTTGAAAAAAATTATTACATTCATGAGGCCCAATGGGCTAAAAAATTAAAAATTAAAAATTAAAAATAGACCCAATAGGCCCAGAACCAAAAAAACCGAACCGAACCGAACCGATCCGAAAAGAACCGTTTGAGTTCGGTTCTTATTGAGTTCGGTTCTTATTCGGTTCTTTTTATAAAATAACCGATTTAAATCGGTTCTACTTAATTTCAAACCGAACCGAACCGAACCGAACCGTGCCCACCCCTAGTAGGCTGCATTGATAAGAGGAGAATGAAGCAGCGAAAGAAACATTTGAGCGCATTAAAAAGTATTCCATG
Organism: Citrus sinensis; assembly: GCF_022201045.2. Taxonomy (NCBI): domain Eukaryota; kingdom Viridiplantae; phylum Streptophyta; class Magnoliopsida; order Sapindales; family Rutaceae; genus Citrus; species Citrus sinensis. The sequence goes on from NC_068558.1 coordinate 4,678,985, forward strand.
CGAAGGAGTTGTGATTATGCCAATGAGGTACACAAACCAGAAGGGTGATGGGGGGAAAAGAATAGAGGCTAACATCAAGAAAAAGCAACAGAAACTGAGATATTATTCCAAGCGGGGAGTTGAAATGAAGTTTGGTTGAACTGAAAATGAGGATTATGCAAAGAACCATCAGCACAATGGGGATGAGAAGCACTTGGTCGTTTATTCGAGGTGTTAAGAACTCAAGCATGAGGTTAATCAAAGAGGGCTTTCAATTTGTGCAGTACAATTACAAAGGCTTGGGTTGGAAAGAATGAGATCGGATGTTTATTTATATATGCAGGGACGTGTGCCTTCTAACTCGTTTGAGAGTGATTCAATATGTTAAAAGAAGAGCTGAGAATAAAAGATGAATCAAAAGTGGCCAAGTGGGCACTGGCGAGTGGGCTTTCATGTTTTGTGGTAGGAAAATGCTAAGTAGCGAGAGGGACGAGAGAAAGACGACAGAAACGGCAATCTTTCCTGTCGTTTCTCCTCTCATTTCCTCTCACTCTTTAAACATAAAAAAATAAAAAAAATGATCAAATGAATAAATAAATGGCGTTGGAATGCTTTGCTCCCTCTTTCACTTTTTCACTTTCCCCACGATTTCACTTTCTTCTCTCCTTGACTTTTTCACTTTCCCCCACATGAAACTCTCCTCCCTCCTTCACTTTCATTTTCCTCCATTTTCGTCAGTTCTCACGCAGCTTCACTTTCAGGCTTCTTCTCACGTAGCTTCACGACCTCCTCCCTCTTCCCCTCTCTCGGCTCTCTCGGCAAAGATTAAGTGAGCAGTGACTTTTTTCAGCTTGTTCTTTTTGTTTTAATTTTTTGTTATGTGAAAGATCTGGCGTGGAATTTAAGTGTATTGTGGAAGTTAAGTTTGTTTTTTTTTTTTTTGGTGTTGTTGCTGGATCTTGTTGTAATCTAAGCTTCTAGCATTTAAACAATGTAAATTTTATTGCGGGTTATGAAGACAACAATCGCCGCAATTGATGTTTGATTTATATTTGTTTCGATTATTTTCATTATTATTTCAGTTAGATTTATCTTTGAATTGTCAGAATTGAGATTTAAGTTAGAAAAAGTGGCAAATTAAAAAAATCATTTCAAATGTTCGGCTATTGTGTTGTTTTTGTTTGTTGGAATTAAGATTTTGGTAAATATTACAATTATACAAATTATCCACAAACGAGAGGAGATAAAGAATATAAAACTAAAGAGACTCCATTTAGCAACGCCACTTGCGAACAAATGAAGTCTTGCCATGAAATAAGAATTAGTAGCCAAAAGAAAGATGATCAAGACTTTACATCCTGTTCCACATACATAATTGCAAGCTACCATTAACGAGAAATAATTTTTATGTGTGTGTATACTCTATATACTATGAACTGAATGCAAGCACGGAACAAACTCGAAAGAAAAATGTTCAATCAAAACAGAGGGCTGCTTGACTGCAAATTTGAAATTATATCCAAGAAGAACGTATGCAGAAAAAAAATAAAACGTATGGCCAAGTCAAAGAGTGCCTGCTTAGATGAAAGATATTTCAAATTTTCTGTCGATAATGATTTAAATGGTGAGCTCTTCCCATAGTAATGATGTTCAAGTGAAACCACAGCTGCTCCAAACTTCTTTGCCAGAACCTGCCCAATGATACATGTGTCCAAATATTCCTCAAACTATCCCAGCCACTCAACAATAACCATGAATGTTCTTTTTTTTTTTTAATTATATTAGTAAAGGATACAATTAAAACTTACACCAAGATAATCATTTGGTATGCCATCGCAAGTATATTCACCACAAATCCTCAAAAAAATAGGTCCATCCGGAGATCGAAAGTGGTCAAGTAATTCATAATATCCAGTAATTCAACATATTCAGAGATACATACATAGAAAAAAAAATGAGGAAGAAAAGAGAAAAATGGAATTTAGGAAATATGAATAACTTTAGAGGAATAAGGAGAGAGAGGGGCCGGTTACATAAGGTGAGAAATGATCGAGAGAATGTCTTTGCTAGTGCAAAGCCGAGAAAAAAAACTACTAGTGCAAAGCCTTCCCCTTCGTTAAAGAACTTTAGCCGAGAAAAAAAAAATTACTAGTGCAAAGCCTTCCCTTTTTGTACGAAGCAAAGGTAATCAAGAACTTTAGCCGTGAGGGATCTGGAAGCGTGAGGCACACCGGAAGCCATGAGGGAGCTTCTGGAAGCGTGAGGCACGCCGGAAGGAAGCCGTGAGGGATCTGGAAGCGTGAGTCACGCTGGAAGGAAGTTGTGAGGGATCTGGAAGCGTGAGGCACGCCAGAAGGAAGCCGTGAGGGATCTGGAAGCGTGAGGCACGCCGGAAGGAATCCGTGACGGAGCTTCTGGAAGCGTGAGGGAGAGAAGCTGGTGAGGGAGAGAGGAAAGTGAGGGCTGGAGACAAAATGTTAAAATTTTCCTCTGTACGAAGTGATAAAAGCAGTCTTTCTTTATTATTATTTATTCATTCTTTAGCGAGAGGAACGAGAAGCGAAACGACATGAGAGAATGCCGTTTCTCTCGTCATTCTCTCGTTCCTCTCGCTACCTAGCAGCACTCTTTGCGGTAAAGTAGACACGATCTTGTTGTCTTTCCAATATCACCCGAATGATAAAATAAAAATTTTGACTTGTTGGGTATTAAGGTGATGTAAGGCAATCGAGTGGATTTTAAGAGCTTTATTTAATTAATTATTTAATGAAAAAAAATCCACCATCCACTCATTTTTTTAAATTTTTTTAAAAATACACAATTTTTTTTTTTTATTAGAATCCACCTAAAGTTACATTTTGTTTCACTTTTTCACTTCCGTTTGGAATTCGTTAAGAACACTAACGGAAACTTTAAAAAATGATCATTTTACCCCCCAAAACGAAAATAGCAATTTCACCCTAAAAATTACCAAAAATAATCAGATTAAATCTAAATATTTTCCTCATCGGTCAATAAAGAAATTAATTCCACAACCATCAAATACGGGGTTTTTTTTAAATATGTATGTAATTAGAATGCTAAATTATAACAATAGTATTAAAAATAGCCAAATCTCATAAAACAATTAATTGAATTTAAGATAAGTAGAGTTTATTATTTATTGAGTTATAATCTCTAGTAGTTAAGATTTTTTTGTACTTCATTAACATACAAATAATGATATTAATCATTAAATCTAATTATTTTTGGTATTTTTTAGGTTGAAATTGTAATTTTCGTTTTGGGGGTAAAATGGTCATTTTCTTAAGTTTCCATTAGTTTTCTTAACGGAATCCAAACGGAAGTGGAAAAATGAAACAAAATGTAACTTTAGGTGGATTCCAATAAAGAAAAAAGAAATTGTGTATTTTTGAAAAAGTTGGAAAAAACGAGTGGACGATGGATATTTTTCCTTATTTAATTTCGAATCTTATAAGAGATACGAGATTAAAAAATAAATTTATAATTTGTGCACTCCCATTTTAAATATTATAAATTTTTTTATCATATAATGACAAATTAAATTAATTGACTTTTAAAGTTCCACAATTTAATATTTGTCAAATATTTTAATACTGTAATTTTTAAAGTATGACTGCCTAATCTTAATATTAATCAAACTCAATGTTAGGACAATAAGCACATTTTCCTTTGTTTAAAAATAAATATCAAATTATAGAATACTTTTGACTTAAAAATTTGAGTTAGGAGAAGGAGAGTAAGGACATTTTTTTTTCTTTATTTTGTTTTAGTATGCCACTTATTAAATTTTGACTTAGAACTAGTCTGACTTAAAAATTATGGCATATTCATTAAAAACGTATACCTAATGGGATGTCAAACTCGAGCAAGCCACCTGCTAAGATTTTTTATTTTTATTTTTTTACACTCTCACTTTGAAATTGGCTGATTTCAACTATAAGTATATGCGTGATAGTGTTAGGAAATGTGTTCACTGATGACATAGTACACCTACACCCCTTCCTATGTAAACTTTCCCCAAGCGACTATGCAGCCAAAGGAGTTAGAAGCTGTTTCTTGCAATTTTAATTTCCAGTTTTAGTGTGTGTGTGTGTGTATTATATATATGTAGCCATCCTACTCCTATAAATTAATTTGGAACTTACTCATCTCTCTATCTTTAAAAAAAAAAAAAAAGAGTCGTATCCTTGCCTATTTTTAGTCTAAAACTCTTAGGATGCGTTTGACACGCTGTATTATATTATATTGTATTACATTATTTTAATGCATGTGTATTCTTCTATGCACCACCTTTCTTTTTAAATGTGTAAAAAGATAAAAAATATTTGTAAAATATTTTAAAAATAAAAAAATACCCCTAAATTTAAAAAAAATACCTTTTAAAAAAATTATTTCTTTTAAAAAAATAATTATAAAAATACTTCTAAATTTAATAAAATAAATCCCAAAATTAGAATTTATTTTTTAATAAAAATTATTATAATAAAAATTTTAATTATAAAAATATTTGTAAAATTTTGGGATTTAATAAAGATCCCATAAATTAATAAAATTTTGGGATTTATTTTTTAATAAATAAATTTAGTTATTTTAATAAAATTTTGCAAAATTATAATTTTTTAGTAAAAATAATTATTAAAATTTTATAAAATCTACATTTAATAAAAATTAGCTGAGCACATCTATTTGGGATTTATTTATTTTTATTAAATTTAGGGGTATTTTTATAATTTTTTTTATTTTTCAAAACTTTTATAAAATAAAATAATCTTTTAATTTATTTAAGAGTAAAATTGTCATTTTATTTAAATTATTTAATGGTATTAGTGTAAAAATGACTAATTGATATAAATTTAAAAAAAAAAAGATGATGTAGAGAACATGCTATAATTTTATGGTAGTTAGATGAATATAAAGTAAAATAAAAGTGGTGCAGTGATAATTTCCTTTTAATGAATAATTAACTCATCAAAAAGTCAATGTAAAAGCACGAATCATTGCATGAGAAATTATACAGTGGAATTTGAATTTTTTAAATCCACCTTCTTTAATTCTCATGCATGTTATTATGGATTTATATTCGCCAAATCACGAATACAGCTATCGTTTTTCGGCATCTTGTTTGCTTTGGTCGAGAATAATTAATCATATATGATAAATTGATGATGTTAAGGATGGGGCTATTAATTCGAACCCACCAGATCGCTCCTCACTCCCATTTGTTGTCGTGTCAGTCACCACTTGATTTGAAAATTTTAAATTCAATTATATGCACCTCGTTAAATGCCAAAAATGTGTATGTTGATTGACTGATCTTTTTATTGTGATGTTTTTGTGTCAATGTGCGTGCGTGCGTTTTTTTTTTTTATTTTTTAATAATTTTGATGGTAATGTCTTTGTAATTGGTATTGATAAAACTATTGTTTATTCTGCAGGGAAAAAAAAAAAAAAAAAGAAGTTGTCGATCCAGAAGGAGAAATGAAGGGAAGACGTACGAGTTACCTGCCTCAGAAATCAGTGGGGTAGTAGTAGGACTAGGAGGCGGCCATGTCTGTGTCTATGGGACATGAGAATAACGAGTTAGTATTAAAACTATTTTTTTTATAAAGGTTATTTTCATAATTTTAATAAAAATCTTGTTAATATATTTTTTGACAGGTTGCAGCTATTTGAACCCTTTAAAATGTTTTTTAGACTTATTTTTTAATAAAATTTTTTATTACTAAAATGTCCTTGATTGAAATAACTATTATAGACAAAATAATTTTTTTAAAGTACATAATGATAATTAAATGCAAAAAATATTTACTACTCCCTTTTTAATCCATCTCTTCTCGGACAAAAGATTGAATGAAATTGTTTGATATTTGGGAATAATTTATTGATGACACAGCTTGAATTCAGCCAATAAACTATTTTTGTAAACTATTCTTTTAATTTGGGCTATTATCCTCTCTCCCTGGTCAACCTTTCATTTTATGGCAAAGCTTATGTTACATTGGCTGTACGTTACAGTTATAAAGTTTTAAATCCTTAGAAAATATAATAATTGTTAAAAAATTCAATAAGTTCTAAAACTTTACTTTCAGCCCCAAGCTGCAGCTAGGCAGCAGTACTGCAATTACTTTAATTTTTTTTTTGAAGTTTTTCATTTTATAGTTATAACAAATTTAGTACCAAATTATTCAATAATTATTTTTATTTTATTAATTGAATCTCTAACTTGTTTAATCTTATATATATTGAGTTTTTATTCATTATATTAATGATCTCTTACTTTAATATATCATGATTTTCAATGTTGAAATCTTTCATTAATTGTTTAACTTTATTAAATTATTTACTCAATTGATCTTTTAACTTTTTAATTTTTTTTATATTTTCTTTATTGAAATTATTAATTTCTAACTTTTTTTACACTTTCTATATCATTTATAGATAAATTTAGGTTTTCTAAATTATTTAATAAATATAGTGACATTCAATTTAATTGATTATTTCTTCTTATCTAAATCATTGATCATATCAAGGGATTTAAATCTTCCATTGAAAAAATCTTTTTGCCTATAGCTAGAAGGTGGTAACTTATTGATTTTTATGTTTTGTGAACTTATTAGAGGTTTCGGTAATTTATTTATTGTACCATCTTTATAATAATTTATTAGATTCATAACATATTTATCACATATAATATCTCTTATAATTCAAGATACTAAATTTAGATTACCAAATCTATGTGACAAAATTGATGGTATGTTTTTAGGATGAAAAAATAGATTGAATATATGTGTGTGTGCATTAGAAGAAAAGTCTTGTCTATGTTTCAAGAGAGACAAAAAATTGTAAATACATGTACAAAAAGCCATTCAAAATTTGTGAATCTTTATGAATATGATAATCAGTTAGATCTTTATAAAAATATGGTAAAAACTCTATAAAGTTTAAAAATAGATGTAGAAGAGATGGACAACAAAACTATTTAATTATACAATATCAATGAGGACTTATTTAAAAAAAAGTAAATATGTGATTAAAAATAAAATTTTTCATAAATTACTATCACACTTATACTTGGTTTTACGTTAGAATAGATCTCATCCATTGGATTTAAGAATCAAAATCAATGACTTATATTTATTGGTTGTTTGTTACATTGTTTGTAACATAAGCTTTGCCTCATTGTATATCTTAAAAGTAAAGAGCCACGTGGGATAAAAACGGATTGTTAAATTAATGTGGTTACTGATATTGTTTTATTATTGTTGGGGTTTCCTCCGTCTTCTATATGCTTTTAGCTTCTTCTTTTTTTTTTTTTTTTGGTATGTCCAAAATTGAAAAGAGGATTTGTATATGATCACGTTATTTTTTTCAGCATTTGTAAAATCCATGGAAGAAGAAGTTGCAGAATCATTATAATCTATTATATAGTAAGGGAGATTAAAATGTGTTTGTAAATGAAAATAAATTTTTTTATATTTTTTAAGTGAGTTCATTGAGAAAATGAGCGTGGTGGTATTTTTATGGGTTCGGATAGTCCTCTCTCCTGTTGAGAATTATTAAATTGTCATTTAACTTATATTACTAAGCTGCCACCCCATATAAAAGCAATTGCTTTAGTAGTTTTCGTTACGGTTCCGGTAGCTATAACTTTGAGTACTTAATTTGCAGTAGCCAAGTAAGTTGACTTAGAGAGAGACTAGTTAGAAAATAAAATTTAGAATTGTCTGCGTCTAGTTTTTCTATCATGCTAATAAAGCAACTGGCATCAAACATAAGAGTTCTATGTGCAATTCTTAATTGATTGTAATTACATGTGCTAAATTCTTGATTGATTTATTAATTATTATATAATTATAAATTATTACAAGCTACAATGTCAAATTCCATTATTAACTTTGATAGTATTTTAATATTTGAATTACATTTGAATTACTTTTCATCAGTTCTATATAATTACCATTATTCAGAATACATAGTTATGTAGGCAAAGCTCCTAATATCCCCTTATAAGGGGTACTATTGTATGCTTATATATATAACATATCATGTTTACAAAAGTTTTTATTTTTGTCGGGTACCGTAAAGTTTTGTATCTGCCCTACTTAACAATATTTGTTTTTATACTTTTGTTCAGTAATTTCATTTAGTTGCACATTGTATCCGTAAATTTACATATTTTGACCTAAAAATTTATCCTTATATATTTGACCCCATCTTTCCAATTCTGATGGAGTTACCACGTTCCAACATTTATTTTAACTTCAAAGAACTATATATATCTTCTTCTTTTTTTAGTACAAAAACATAAACAAACATGGAAAGAAATAAAAGAATAAACATGCGACTGCGCATGACAACTATCTAGGGCTTCCATATCCACCGGAAACAGCAAACTAGTAAGGGAAACTATTAAGTATCTATAATAAATGGAAAATAATTTTTGAACAAAAGCAAGATAAAACTATAACCAAATATATATATATATATTTTATGCTTTTGTGAATTATGAAATTTTGGATCCACGTTTTATCTTGCGTTTGTTCAAATATCATTATCCATACAATATACCAAGATAGATAAGTACGGTACTGATGGAGAGCCTCAGCCTCAGACTGGAACAATTTCACTGGGAGGAGGGTCTGCTTCCTCGACCGAAAGAGTGGTGCTCGAAGGTTCAACTTCTACAGTATCTTGCGACCGCAAGGTGCTGTGCGCGGCGACGACAACGACGAAAGTAGGAATGGATTGAAGAAGCTGAAAAAACCAGCTACAGAAGCGACGGAGAGTGTTGACAAGCGCATGAAACCAAGGAGAAAAGCATATGCAAACGAAGTAGGCAATGCAAAAGTGAGGCGTTGGAAGCAGCAGTGAGGCCAGTACTGACAAAGCCAACGTACCAGAGAAGTCTCCAAACCTCAGACGGATTGGCAGTACTTCGAGCGAAACGTTGAGTGGGATCTTGAGAGAAGTGAGAAGAAAGAATAGTGTCAAAATGGCTAGAAACAACATGGCCACGGCCGTGAACAAGAGACTATGCTCATGATCAGTGGCAGCGATGTTGAGTACTGGAAAGAGACAGGTTTCATTTGAAGGGTTGAAAACAAGAAGCAAAAGACTTAGCATAGGTGGAGCAGTAAAGCGCAGATCAATGTTGGAGACCATTTTCTTTCTCAGAAGCCTAGGCTAAGTTTGCGTTGCATCCATTTGCCTTCTATTATTTTCTTTATATAATCTTCCCCTTTTTGTTTTTTTGCGGCGTTGGGAGGTCAGTGGGTGGCGCTTTCTCGCATGGCCCACAAAACGCGTCATAGAAACCGCGTTAAAGAAAAGTTTCGCAGGCACAGAACAATTTCCTATTTGACTATCGACAACTACGCAGATCTTCCCGCTGAAGAAAAAAAGTTAAAAACTGCCGCACACACAATTAATTTGTTCTACAAATAAATGAATCACAAAAAAGTAAAATACAATTTATTTTCAGTTATATATACATTTATCATTGTACCATATTTCAGTGAAATATCAATATAATTTTTTTTATTTGTTTTGAAGAGGAAGAAAAAAACTCCTGCTATATTAATGAATGTGGATGTGAAAATGTAAATGTATTATTTTTAAAAAAAAATCAATGTATTTGATATTATTATTTTAACTGATAAAAGGGTTAATAATTCTATTTTTATTTTGACCAAGTGATTTTTAAGGTTTTTTTTTAATTGGTCATCGGTGCTCGAATTGTGAAGGAGGTCAAGGATAAAAAAATTAATTTAAACTTTATCCAACCTTTTTTTTTAAAAAAAAAAGTATATGACAAAGTTTGCATGGTAAAGGAGTTGCATTTTTTCTATAGATTTTAATTTTTCTGTTACAGAGGTTAATTAAATAATTTATTGGAACTTAATTTGAAATATTTGATATTCTTTCCACTCATAAAACTAAAAATAACAATATTATTTAAAAACATAATAAAATCAGTCTACATAATTTTGTATGATTTAACTAGATCCTTAAATTTTCCTAATTAGTTCAAGAGACTTAGTCAAGAAAATGGTGAGAACACTTTCTAATTAACATGTTTTTATTTTTGGTGTTTCTAAATTAAAAAAAAAGGGAAAATGGTTCTTAAAAAACACTTTAGGACACCTGATTGGATGAGCTCAATAATACGATTGATGATCTTTTTCATCGGGTCTTACATTAGACACATTACCCTGCAGATGCTGATTCCAGTGATTTGTGTGCTAAATTTTAGATGCATGAAGCATGAAGCATCAAATTGTTCTCTAATTGTTCAATTTAATTTGATGTTATTAACATGATCATTATATTTTCTAAGAACTAGTGTTTCACTGGCTGACAATTAGTGAGCAATCTGGTTAGGAAACTCCTCCAGCCAAAGTTTATTATAACGGCATCGGCAGCCTATATCAATTCTTGACTTGCGCCTTGAAAAATATTAATAGATGATTCTTCATTTTTATTTAGATGCAACAAGTTAACGCGATGCATCCATTTAAGTTTATATTCTTCAATACAAATAAAAATGGCTGAAAAAATGTGTAATTTTTTTTCCTTGCAAAAAATAGAGAACTGAGGGGGTTGTTTACGCTGACCGTAGAGAGGGTAAAAAGGGAATTGACTGCTTACGAAAAAGAGTCAAAACGGACAGCAAAGAGCATTTACTCATTCCTTGCAAAAAGTCAGCTTTGCTTGGACGGTTGGACCCTTCTCCCTTTCTCTCTCTGTGAGCCTCACAATACCGTGTGACATTCAATATGGGCATTTGTGTGGAGGCGGCATTGCACCGGAAAACAGAAATCACTAAAAAGGAAAAATAAATAAATAATTTACTCGTCCCCATTTTTTGTCCTTTTCTTTTTTTTGGATAAGACTCTTGTCCTTCGTTTTTTTGTGGCTTTGTGGCAAGTAAATCGGTTTTCGGCAGACATTTTTTGGGCTTCTTCTCACGGTGTGAAAACTTATTGCGAACGATTCTAAACCTCGTATCCTCGTGTCGTGTGCACGATTTTGACGCTAACAGTGTTTGTTTTGTACACGATTGTAACAAAGAAACCATCCCACAAAGCGTAGGACATGTATCTCCTCGTAAACCCAACCCGATTTTTTCATAAAAACTACTTTTTTAATTATTTTGTGTACGGTTTGTAAGAGTAATGATGATCATAAAAACTATCTTTTAACTATTTTGTGTACGGTGTACGAGGGTAATGACATATGAGGTAAAGTAGTGGTTTTTTTTTAGTAATATTATTGGTACGATTAATTTATAATTTTAATATTATTTATACGGAGTCATAACTTATATCACTTAATTTAATTATCCTTATATGATGGATATTGATGCTCAATAAATTATTTTTTTAGTATATATCAAATAAAATATGGAGGTGTTATTTTATACATCGGCTATATTATAGTCACTCTCTACAATGAGTAGACATCAAATCGGCATCAATATAAAGAATTCACTACTTTTAAAGTAATTTATATCCTTGTTCAAGTAACCACATATTTGAAACAGACTTTATGAAATATGTGATAATATTCAAATTTTCATTTATTGATCTTGTGTATTTCAATAATAAATACTTAAATAGCATTTAATTTTGTCAAACCATTAGGGTACTCTTTTCTTTTTCTTTGAATATTGTCTACATGACTCTTACTAGATTATACAACTGTGACCCCTCGTGTCATGTATGTTGATATTTTGGTATTAGTTGTGCTAGAAATAATCAGCTATAATAAGAATTAAGTAAACGTTTGGTAACATTTGTTTTTAGATATGTTGGGAATTTTAAAAGTAATCTTATATATTTAATAAATTTTACTGTTAAACTACTGTAAGAATGTAAAAAACTGAATTAAATATAATGTTGAATAAAATTTATTTACACATGTATAAGCATGTATTTAAAATATTTTTTTATTTTGTATATATAATACCAATTGATAATTAAAATAAATATTTGTGTTATTAATTTATTTTTATTTTATTATCTTAATATAGTTGTTAATATTTATAATCTCTTTAAGTTAATAACTTTATTTCCTAATTAATAAGAATAAGTTTAGATTTTTATAATATATATGAAAATATATATTAAATTAATTATAAAATTGATTCTTAAAATTAGATTCTGAAAAACTACTCATATTAATGAGCATTTACCTTAGTGGGAGAACCCTCGAACTCACATAAGAGTAAGGGTTCGAGTCTTCATAAAAGCATAAAGCAACGCTTTAAAAGATCAATGTATATGACATGAGAGGTCCCAGATGTTTGTAATTTTGGTATTAGCTGCTGACATGTGGCTTGGGTTCTTTGATAGCCTTTCTGGCATGTTGCTTCTAGTTTTCATATTAGCTGCTGGGTGGTTGCTGGCTGGTTGCTTGTAGAATTTAGTTGTAATTTCTTTTCAGGCAGTAATCATGCTGTTCATATGTTCCAGTTTCCAGTTTTCATGTTCCAGTTGTCATGCTGTTCATATTCCAGTTTTCTTTTCTTTTATGTCTAACTAACTATAATTGCAATTAAAATTTGATTTGGGTAATTTCTTTGGCATTATTAACTGTAATTGTTTCCGTTTTTGGGTAGTTTATTCCTAAGGGACTATTAACCACAAACAATGTCATCCGAACTAAGTGAGAATCGAAGCTCATTGCAAATGTGTAATGGATGCAATAATCATATGGAGTTGTTAACGTCACGCACAACAAAAAATCCAAATCGGAAATTTTGGAATTGTAGAGGATGTAAGAACTTTCAATGGGCAGAAGATCGTAAACCTACCCAAGAGAAAATAGACTTGTTAGCGGATGAAGCTAGGAAGTTAGTCTTAGAGATCGAGTGTTTGTCCGTTAAATTTCAATTATTGCATAAAGAACTTGAGCATATGCGAGAACGTGAAGTGCAGAGGCGATTGTTGGACGACGAACTTCGAAAGAGAGAGGCACCACGATATGATTTTATTAAAATACTGATGATTGTTGTATTATGTTTTTTCTTAAAGTATTATTTTTAAGTTGTTTCAAGTTAAAAACTTGTAGACATATGTAATAGCATTTTCATGTTAAATATCAGTTTCTGAGTAGTTTGACTCTCTGGATTTAATTCACAGTATTATGAAATTATAATTTGGCCTCAAAAATTATTCTTAAAATTATACTATGGCCCAAATCATTCTAATATTTTTGAAATTAATCTAATTCTAGAATTTTGAAAATAGACTTATTAATTCACAGTATTATGAAATTATAATTTGGCCTAAAAAATTATTCTCAAAACTATACTATGGCCCAAATCATTCTAATATTTTCGAAATTAATCCAATTCTAAAATTTTAAAAATAAACTTATTAATTCACAGTATTATGAAATTATAATTTGGCCCTAAAAATTATTCTCAAAATTATACTATGGCCCAAACCATTCTAATATTTTCGAAATTAATCCAATTCTAAACTTTTGAAAATAAACTTATTAATTCACAGTATTATGAAATTATAATTTGGCCCCAAAAATTATTCTCAAAATTATACTATAGCCCAAATCATTCTAATATTTTCCAAATTAATCCAATTCTAGAATTTTAAAAATAGACTTATTAATTCACAGTATTATGAAATTATAATTTGGCCCCAAAAATTATTCTCAAAATTATACTATGGCCCAAATCATTCTAATATTTTCCAAATTAATCAATTTCTAGAATTTTGAAAATAGACTTATGAACTCCAGAAATTAAAAAATGTCGAAATACACATACACCAAATTACATTAGTTCATTAGTTGAATAATACATAAAACATAAGCATAAGCTAATTTCGATTACATGCTTGGTTCATTAGTTGAAAACTCCCCTTGATTGGCCTCCTCGAAATTTTGTTGCGGTGCATGTTGCAAGTGTACATGATGAGCTGGACCGTAATTCATCCAATACTGATAGTAAGGGGGGAAAATGCATGTTGTGGGGGTGCTTGTTGTGGTTGCTGTTGTACCCAAAAAAAAAAGTTAAACACAAATTATCAAACATATGACAATGAAAGGAAATAGCAAATAAAAAAATATTACCATAGCCATATTGCTCTCTTGTGTTGGGATTGTAGTAGCCACCTAAGAAGATAAATCATGTATCTCCGCATCCTAGGAGTGCAGTCAACACACATTTAAAGTATATATTAAATTAATTTAAAATGAATGTATTAAAGTATTAAATTAATCTAAAGTATATACAATTACCTCTATAGTTGTGTTTATCGAAACGTTGTTCGATTTCTGTTTTGGCTGCTTAAATTGCTTTTGCTTTCTTTGACTAGGTAGACGACCTTTACGCCGACTTACCACAGGATCTTGTATGTTACTACTGGATCCACCATCAATGGTTGTATCGTCGACGTCACATCGAACATTTAGAGAAACATCCTTCATAAGTTTCTTAATCCAACCCATAATGTTTTTATGGCTTTCTTCATTTTTGGAAGCTACCTCAGCAACATCATAAAAAGCAGTGCACTCCTCTCTATATCACTGATGTTCAATGCTCGAACTCCGTGCATCATAACTGACTTTGACTTTATTAGAGAATCTCCGCACATCTTTCCTCCATCTTCGTAGGATATACTTTTCAGGCAGTAATTGCACACAGTTACGTGACAACACTGCGATAACGTGTTTGCAAAGAATGCCCTTTTATTCAAACATTGAGCACACACAACGAATTTCACCTTCATCTTTTTCAAAAATGACTCTAAAAGTCTTTTCTCTACTCTTTTTATCGTTTTTAATAAGTTCATATTCTGACCCCCCACAACTGAAAACCTCACAATATATCTTACTCACCAGCTCCTATTGAAATTCCTGAAACTTGGAAATAGTGTACACTTCTTCAACTTGCTTTTCCATGGCAAAACTGGTACGGCATGGCAACCGTTGGCTAAAACTCCGTGCATCTGCTTGCCATTTTTTCTCAATTTTACTTTTCATTGCTTTCTCATATTTCTCCACAAATTGCTTCAAAGTTGTTTTCGAATTAACATACCCATCAAAGAACGCATTCATACTCTCACTACGCTGAGTGGTTGACATTCCAGCCCAAAATGTTGTTTTCATAAAATATGGAACCCAATGATTTCTTTCCTCATATAATCCACTTAGCCACTAATTATTACTAAGATCATATTTATCTAACATGTCATGCCAAGCTTCCTCGAATTCAACAGGAGTATGTAAATCATAAACAACAGAAAGCAATGAAACTCTAATGGCATGATATTCTGCATACCTTCCCAACTTCTCAGACACCTTTTTCAATATATGCCACAAACACCATCGATGCCTAATGTCTGGAAAAACAATCTGAATTGTGTTTTTCATCGCTTTATCTTGATCTGTAATGATTTCGAGGGGAGGACACCCAGACATACATGATAGCCATGTGTCAAATAACCACGTAAATGTTTCCGTGTCCTCATGCGAAATCAACCTACATCCTAACAAAATTGATTGACCATGATGATTAACTCCTACAAAATGAGCAAATGACATGTCATACTTGTTTGTGAGATATGTAGTATCAAATGTGACAACATCCCCAAAGTCCTTATAGGCTGCCCTGCTCCTTAGATCTGCCCAAAATACATTTTTTAATCGACCCTCCTCATCTAGGTCGATACTGAAATAAAACCCATCATTTTCTGTTTGCATTTTCTGAAAATACCTTTGAATTGCAATAGCATCCCCTTCTCCGAGTCTTAATCGCCTCATCTTGTCAACATGATTTCTAGCATCTCTTTCTAAAAATGACACATTTTCAAAGCCACCAGCCTTGACAACAATCGACTTAAAATTTTGAGCCATTTTAATTCCAGCTTCTTCATTTATTTCAAGCTGCTTTTTAACAAAAGGACTAATGGAACGGTTGCATCGATAATACCTACTCTTGCTCGGACTCACGGCATGGTTGTGTTCAAAGATCAAATTTTCAATTACCCATTTTCCACTAACAATATCCAAACGTCCTCCAATTTTAGCATTACATCCAATTTTTTGGTTTGGTTGAAGTCGCAAAACATTAGTGGCTTTGGCTTTTGACTTCTCGTTTCTCCCACAAGTAAATGTAACATATCTCAAACTCACATCATCTCCTTTTCTACAAGATCTCCGCATCACTGGAAACCCCTCTTGTAGGCCATAAGTTTTATAATATTCAAACATTTCATTAGGACTATCAGAAGACATCCCAACCGTAGGCTCAACAACATTTTCTACCACCAATTCCTCATTGTTTTCTTCCAAATTAGCCCCTTGTAAATCCTGCAATTCCCCAACTTCATCAACCTCCTCCACTTGTTCGAAATTATCCATTAACTGCTGCAAATGAAAATGGGAAGAGTTAAACGAAATTATCCACTTGTTCGAAATTCCCCAATGCAAATGCATGTTAATTTGCCTAAAGTTTTCATATGATTCTAGGCAGTAAAAGATGAGAACAAAGATTTTAATCAACAATGCAAACCCTTCCCCCCTCCCCCCCACCCTAATTCGTCAGTATTGCGCAAGTTCTGTAGTTCTTTAATTGCTCATGCCGATTCCAAAATTTAGTAATAATAATAATAGAATAAGAAGAGGAATTTTATTCTCGAGCATTATCATACTTTAATGCATGTACCCATTATATTAATATAATTGTCAAATAACGGCAATATCACCCAAAACAAAGTTTCATACAATGTTGTAAAAAATAAATTATGATTTGAGAACTGAAAAAATAATATGACAACTGAAAAAATAAGACAAATCAAGAATATGAGAACTGAAAAAATTAATTCAATGTTACAATGTTCTAAAAACGAAGGCCAACTTCCTAAAATAAAATTAAAAAACAAAATGCTACAATGTTAATCTTCGAAAATTAAACTGAAAAAATGAGACAGTACCGAAAAAAAACAAATCTTCGAAAATTCAAGCTTGGCACAATGTTAATCTTCCGTCCAAACTCAGCTTTCAAGGACACATTTCGCAGTCAAAACTCAGCCGAAACTCAGCTGCTGTTGGTCTTGTTCTTCAATGGGTGCGAAACGAAAAAGAAACTCAGACGCTTTCAACTCAGCTTCCAAGGACAAACTTCGCAGCCGAAACTCAGTCGAAACTCAGCTGCTGTTGGTCTTGTTCTTCAATGGGTGCAAAACAAAAAACAAACTCAGACGAAGAGGATGGAGCTTTAATTAGTAGATCCCGTTCTGCTGTCGATGAGTGCTCCGGTTGTGGATCTCGATCGAGGATGGAAGAAATGAAAAAACAAAAAAGAAAATAAAAGAAAACGACGCAAATCATTCAATAAACAAATGAAAAAGAAAAAAAAACGACACAAACGACGTCGTTTTGTATTTTTGGGGTTTGACCCGGGGCAAACATCAGCACTCTTTTTTTTTTACATGCACTTGTCAAATTATTCCCTGCATATAGTACATATCCCAAATGTGGGCATCATCAATACTCACTTTTCATTCCTCATTTCTCCAGTACTTTCGTTCGTGAAGGTGAAAAAATTACTCATAAAAAGAATTCTCTATCCCCAGACAAAATGCTTGCGTCAGTGTGGGACTTGAAACTGTGCTAGAAATTCTTCCCCATTTTTCGGCTATATAATATATAATGAATTAGGGTCATGCTAGGTTACATTTTAAGCAACTTACAATCCAACAAATTATCACCAAGTCCTCATTGTATTATTGATATTTATACTGATTTGATTGACGGTAAATTACTGTAAGTGTAACCTAGCAAAAGCTGATGAGTTAAAGTTTACTCGAACATTACGATGACCAACTTTTTGTAGGTGCAGTACAGATCAAGTTTTGGGCTGGCTCTTAGACTGACACAGCCGAAGTTTTTAGCTGACTAAGAAAGGGGTCTCCCTAAGTTTTATTTAGTGTAATTTACAGTCTAATAAAAGTAAACTAAAATAAGATTCTGACCGTATGTAACCCTGCATGCTAGTTATTCATTTTTACATGTTTTTAGTGGGACGTCAATTACACTAAATGTAACTTAAAGAACATTCATGAGAAAGAACACCGACCTGACCACATAAAAATACAAGATTCAATTAGGCTGCAATATAACATTGTACCATTTTGTACGCTGTTGGGCTCTAATTCCATTCAATTGTATCACTTGTGGCGTGGCATCTGGTACGATTTCAAAATTTTAATTTTAATTTTAATTCAACTGGAGCAGAAGAGGATAAATGATGGAAATGCAAAACGAATTATTAAGATCAGAGGAGAGTCCGGAAACAACGGACATTGTCGGGTTTGTATGCAACTCAACTGTCAACGTCAGTCAAGTTATTTCCTTCTAACCACACTTTTGACGACTTATCAAAGCATCTTTCTTTGTCAGAGGCAACTTCCATTAATTACCAGTTGAGTCATTCTTTGTCGTTGCAGGTTGTCGGTCTCCTATTACTATTACTATTACTATTACTATTATGTAATCTGCGCAAAGCTTACGCTGTATATAATGTAACAAACAACCAATGAATATAGGCCATTGATTTTGATATTCCTTAAATTCAATGGATAAAATTAATTTTAACGTAAAACAAAGTACAGGTGAAATAGATATTTACAGAAAATTTTATTTATAATCATATGTTTACTTATTTTTTCAAATAAGTCCTCATTGATTTTTTATAATTAAATGATTTTTTCATCCATCTTTTCTACATTTATTTTTAAACTTTATAAAGTTTTTACAACATTTTTATAAAGATTTAAATGATTATTATATTCATAAAGATCCACAAATTTTGAATATATTTTTGCACTTACAGTTATAATTTCTTGTCTCTCTTGAGACATAAACTAAAATTTTCTTCTAACACACACACACACATTCAATCTATTTTCCTTTTTAAATACATATCATCAATGCCATCACACAGATTTTGTAATCTAAATTTAGTATCATGAATTATAAGAGATATTATATATAATTAATATCTTATAAATCTAATGAATTATTAAAAAGATGGTACAATGAATAAATTACTAAAGCCTCTAATAAAAAGATTCCAATTCTTTGATCTTATCAATGATTCAAACATATGGAGAAATAATCAATTAAATTGAATGTCACTATATTTATTAAATAAATTAGAAAATCTAAATTTATCTATAAATGATATAGCAATGGTAAACAAAATATTAGAAATTAATCATTTCAATGAAGGAATATAAAGTAAATTAAAAAGTTAAGAGATCAAGTAATCAACTAAGATAGCGTTTGTTTTTTAACTTAATAACTTAAAGTGACTTAACTTAATTAATTAAGTTAATTAGAGGTGTTTGTTTTTATAACTTAATGAGACTTTTTAGATAATTTTGACTTAATAAAATAAGCCAATTTTTTTAGCTTTTTACTTAATGGAGAAATTTGAATTAAGTCAATTACTTACTAATGTAAAAAAATATCCATGTTTTATAATTTATTTTTCATGTCTATCCCAAAACTCACCCATAGACATTTACCCCATATAAAAATATCCTTATTTTTTCTTTCTTATATTATATATGATAAAATTTAAAATTTATGATATTTTATATATTAAAATTCTAAAATAATTATATATTCACTTGAATATAGTTTTACTTATAAATGTTAAAATATTGTGGTATTTATATTATTTATTTGACATTCAAATTTAATAAGGATACAAATGTAAAAGTACATATTTTCAGCTTTTTCGGTTGAAAAAAACAAACAACTTAATACTTATTTTTCGAGATTCAGACGAAAAAACAAACATATTATTCAGATTCAGGTATTCAGTTCTATTCAGAATTCAGACTAATTCAGGTATATTCAAATTTCAGACAAAAAAACAAACGCCACCTAAGTAAAGAATTTAATAAAGTTAAACAATTCATAAAAGACTTCAACATTAAAAATTATGATATATTAAACCAAGAGATTGTTAATATAATGAATAAAAACTCAATAGATATAAAATTAAACAAGTTATAGATTCAATTAAATAAAATAGAAAAAATTGTTGAGCAATTTGATACTAACTTTGCTATAAATATAAATGAAGAACTTCAAAAAATTAAAATATTGTAGCTTGGGTGTAAACAACCTGGAGTATAAACAATCTGGGGTATAATGTAAAACATTAAAACTTATTGACCTTTTTAATAATTATTATCTTTTCTAAGGGTTTAAAAATTTATAGCTGTAACATACAGCTAATGCAATGTAAGCTTTGCCTGTAATCTGAGGAATACTAAATATCAAGAATAACGAGATAAGGATGAGAGAATTGCATCTTCTCTCTCTGCTGTCAGTTTTTTTTTCCTCTCTCTCCTCTCACCACATGCTTCATTCTCTCGTTCTTCTCTCGTTTTTCTTGATACTTAGCATTTTCCTATGTCATCTTGGGTATTTTTGAATCATTTCCTTGGTGTCGTCGATTGCACCATCTAATGCCATTAAACATTGGATGCCACGGGGAAGAGTACTACTAATCCAAAAAAAAAAAAAAAAGTTGCAACAGTCAAATAGCAGCTATATTGCAAGTAGATATTTATAGATCTCTATGGAAAGATCTTTTTTGTTGATCCTTTTCTTTCCCTTAATTTTGTATACATTGACAAATGACGAGCAATCTACGTCGATGGTTATTAATTTCGTCTAGTTGTTAATTAATTAACAATCCTGATTTTTTAAGACTATCTTTGTTTGATTTATTATTAATAAATTAAATTCCTATCTTTATGACACCAGATAGTCCCATGAACAATCTTTCTTGATTGTCTTACTGTTGCACCTTTATTTTGCCTTTTTTTTCTTAAGCTTCTTTCTGGATAATCTTTCTTGAAGTGTCCTTCTTTGTGACACAAGAAACACTTCAAATCCTTTGGTTTTTCTTTGTTCTGGTCTTGTTTCTTTTTCTTGCCTTCTGATCTGGCTTTTGCTGTTAAGCCTTAACCTGATTCATTTCCTAGATGATCTTGTTTACCCTGTAATTTCTTTCTGTTGAGTGCTGATTTTACTTCATCCAAAGATAGTGTCTGCCTTCCATACATCAAAGCATCAACAAAATGCCCATAACATTTTGGAAGAGAGCTTATTAACAGAAGGGTTTTATCTTTATCATCAAGGGCTGCATCAATAGTTTCTAAAGTGTCACACATTTTGTTGAACTCATCTAGACGGTCATCTAAAGATGTGCCCTCCATCAATTTTAATGTGAACATCCTCTTTTTTATAAATAATCTATTTGCCAGGGATTTCTTCATGTAGATACTCTCTAGTTTGGCCACTTCATGTAGATACTCTCTAGTTTGGCCCACAAATCAGCTACAATGGGTTCTTTTGCCACTTCCCTTATAACAGAATCTGCAAGACTCAAGATTATCGTTCCTCTAGCCTTTCTATTAATCTCAGCAACCTGTTCATGAGTCTTTAATGAAGAGAGCGCTTTTCCCTCTTTCTTGGTCACTGGTTGAATTGCATCACCAAGCCCCTGAGTAACCAGCAAAGCTTCCATTTTCACTTTTCACATGTTAAAGTCATTCTTTCCGTTAAATTTCTCAAGGTCGATCTTTGGTGTATCCATACTAAGATCTTGATTTGTTAACCTTGCTCTGATACCAAGTGTAGTGGTTGGGTTGCTCATCAAATTCTACAGCACCCAAATCATTACAGCTCTGTATAAGAATTTCATTGAAAACATCATTTTTGGACTCGATGAGCCACGAATAAAAAGCTGAAGTTAATTAATGGTAGGAGAAGCAAATGCGTAATTGATCGATACTCAAGAAAAGCTACGTTTAATTTGGACTTGAAGAAGAAAATATAAGTGGTTATATATTGATAATGGACAGTAAACCGCAACTCCGTACTTGACCTATTTAATATTTACTTGACCATCGGGTTTTCCAATTCCAATGAGCAACGTTTTGTAAGCAAGCAACGCTTTCATTTATTAATGTTTTAATGAATAATTAACTCATCAGAAAGTCCATGTAAAAGCACGAATCATCGCATGAGAAATTGTACAGTGGAATTTGAATTTTTAAATCCACCTCTTTAATTCTAATGCATGTTATTATGGAGTTATATTCACCAAAATATGAATGCAGCTATCGTTAGCATCTTGTTTGCTTTGGTCGAGAATAATCATATATGATGAATCGCTGATATTAAGGATGGAGCTATTAATTCGAACCCACCAGATGCTCCTCACTCCCATTTGTTGTCGTGTCAGTCACCACTTGATTTGAAAATTTTAAACTCAATTATACGCACCTGGTTAAATGCCAAAAATGTGTATGTTGATTAATTCATATCATGACTGATCTTTTTATTGTGATGTTTTTGTGTGCATGTGCGTGTGCTTATTTTTTTTCTTTTTTCTTTTTTAATTTTGATGGTAATGTCTTTGTAATTGGTATTAATAAAACTATTGTTTATTTCGCAGGGGAAAAAAAGAAGAAGAAGAAGAAGATGAAGTTGTCGATCCAGAAGGAGAAATGAAGGGAAGACGTGCGAGTTACCCGCCTCATAAATGAGAGAGGCATAAACAATTTTTGGATTCGGTCATCAGTGGGGTAGTAGTAGGAAGTGGCCATGTATGTGTCTATGGGACATGAGAATAACGAGTTAGCATAAAAACTACTTATTTTTATGAAGGTTATTTTCATAATTTTAACCAACAATTTGTTAATATATTTTTTGAAAGGGTGCAGTTATTTGAACCCTTTAAAATATTCTTTAGACTCATTTTTAAATAATTTTTTTTATTATTAAAATGTTCTTGATGGAAATTACTATTATAGACAAAATAATACGTTTTTTAAGTACAGAATGATAATTAAATGCAAAAAATATTTACTACTCCCTTTTTAATCCATCTCTTCTCAGACAAAAGATTGAATGAAAGGCTTTAGTTATTTTATATCATCATGTAAGATACATGATTTTTCCACAGTTGTTAAATAAAAATTTTAACGGTTGTGAAAATAACATAATTTTAATATTTTATATTTCCACAACCGTTAGATTTTCATTAAATGGGTATAGAAGAATCATATATCTTACATGATTATGTAAGATAACAATCTCCTGTATGAAATTGTTTGATATTTGGGAATAATTTCTTGATGAGAAAGCTCGAATTCAACCAATAAACTATTTTTGTAGACTATTCTTCGAATTTGGGTTATTATCCTCTATCCCTGGTCAACCTGAATTTCTTTGTATATATTAAAAGTAAAGAGCCATGAGAGACAAAAACGAATTGTTAAAACTAATGTGGTTACTAATATTGTTTTATCATTGCTGGGGTTTCCTTAATCTTCTATATGCTTTTACCGATTTTTTAATTTTATAATAGGTCTGAAATTGAAAAGAAGATTTGCATATGATCACGTTATTTACAGCATTTGTAAAATCCATGGAAGAAGAAGTTGCAGAATCATTATAATCTAATATACAATAAGGGTGATTAAAATGATTTTGTAAAGGAAAATATAATTTGTTTTATTTTTTAAGTGAATTTATTAAAAAAATGAATGAAATGAGTATTTTTATCGGTTCAGATAGTCCTTTCCCTTGTTGAAAATTAATTTAATTGTAATTTAACTTAAATGACTAAAAACAATTGCTTTAGTAGTTTTAGTTATGGCCCAGGTAGCAATAACTTTGAGTACTTGCCTTGCAATAGTTAAGTTTATTAGACACGTTTTCAATACGTGTATAATATGGCCATTTAATTTATTTTAATTATTAGTTTTTTAATTTAAATTGATATTTATCTTTATTTAGTTTAATTTTAAAACGTTGGTTTTGGTTTAAAATTTGGATAAAGATAAAACAACTCTCTAATATCTCTCATACACGTTACGAGTGGTTTACTAAAATCAAGGGGATAACGGCTCATTACTTCCTCTTTTATTTAAACATGTCTTTTTGATGGGAGAAGACATCGGTCAAGATTTTTCAAAAATATTTAGGGTCCCTGGTCTAACAACAGAGCCTGTGTATACCATCTACTCTCAGGAATTAAGTGTTGGATAGACTAGAAAATTCTGAGTACGCAGCATTGCTTGTTTTCGTTGGTTTTGTTTGCATTCCAAAAGAAAGATTGTGTACAATTGAATTTGATAACTATGGCAGGAGGTAAGCTTTCTAACTTGCGCATGCTGAATATAGTCTTTTAAAGTTGACTTAGAGATAGATTAATTAGAAAATAAAATTTGGAATCTTCTGTCATTTTGATCATGTTAATAAAGTATTTGGCATCAAAGAGAAAAGTTCTTTGTGCAATTCTCATTTGATTGTAGTTATATATGTTGAATTCTTGATTGATTTATTAATTATTATATAATTACATATTACTATAGTTTACACTTTACAATGTCAAATTCCATTATTAATGAGTTATATTATTTGAATTACTTTTCGTTAGTTCTATATAATTACTATTATTCAGAATACATAAGCTCCTAATATCCCCTTATTAGGGGTACTATTTTATGCTTATAGATATAAACTATCATGTTTACAAAAGTTTTATTTAACTCGGATACTATAAAGTCTTGGGCCTGCCCTACTTAACAATATTTGTTTTTTTTATGGTTTTGTTCAATAATTTCATTTAGTTGACATTTTATCCGTAAATTTACATAATTTGACCTAAAAATTTATCGTTATATATTTGACCCCATCTTTCCAGTTCTGATGGAGTTACCACGTTCCAACATTTATTTTTAGTACAAAAACATAAACAAACATGGAAAGAAATAAAAGAAAAAAACACGCGATTGCGCATGACAACTATCTAGGGTTGCCACATCCACCGGAAACAGCAAACTAGTAAATGGAAAATAATTTTTGAACAAAAGCAAGATAAAACTATAACCAAATATATATATATATATTTTTATGTTTTTGTGAATTATGAAATTTTATATCCACGATTTATCTTGCGTTTGTTCAAATATCATTATCCATATAATACACATAGATAGATAAGTACGGTGCTGATGGAGAGCCTCAGCCTCAAACTGGAGCAATTTCGCTGCGAGGAGGGTCTGCTTCCTCGACCGAAAAAGTAGTGCTCGAAGGTTCAGCTTCTACAGTATCTTGCCACCGCAAGGTGCTGCGCGCAGCGACGACGACAACGAAAGTAGGAATGGATTGAAGAAGCTGAAAAAACCGGCTACAGAAGCGACGGAGAGTGTTGACAAGCGCATGAAACCAAGGCGAAAAGCATATGCAAACGAAGTAGGCAATGCAAAAGAGAGGTGTAGGAAGCAGCAGCGAGGCCAGTACTGACAAAGCCAACGGACCAGAGAAGTCTCCAAACCTCAGATGGGTTGGCAGTACTTCGAGCGAAACGTTGAGTGGGATATTGAGAGAAGTGAGAAGAAAGAATAGTGTCAAAATAGCTAGAAACAGCATGGCCACGGCCCTGAAAAAGAAATTACGCTCATGATCATTGGCAACGATGTTCAGTACTGAAAAGAGACAGGTTTCATTTGAAGAGTTGAGAACGAGAAGGAAAAGGCTTAGCATAGGTGGAACAGTAAAGCGCAGATCCATGTTGGAGACCATTTTCTCATGTGCCTGGCTAATTGAAGTTTTTTAACCCGATCAAACCTAGTTTGTGTTGCATCCATTGCCTTCTTAATTTATAGTTGTTCTTTTTTTGCTTTTTTTTTTTTTTTGTGTGTTGCATCCAAATTCATTGGTCTTATCAAGCATGGCCCACAAAACGCGTCAACGAAACCAAAGAAACCGCGTTAAAGTTTCACAGGCATAAAACGATGTCGGTTGCTTCAGAAGCACTTTCTAATTAACATGCTTTTATTTTTTGCGTTTTAAATTTAAAAAAAAAATTAAAATGGTTCTTGAAAAACACTGTAGGACAGGGCTAAGGTATCTTTTTGGGTTTCCATGGGTTGGCTGATTAGATGGGCTCAATAATACGATTGATGATTTTTTCATTGGGTCTTACTGTAGACACATTAGCCTGCATATACTGATTCCAGTGATTTGCGTGCTAAATTTGAGGTGCATGAAAAATGAAGCATCAAATTGTGCTCTTAACTGTTCAATTTTAATTTGTTGTTATTAACATGATCTTTTTTTAAAAAAAAAACTAGTGTTTCACTGCCTGACAATTAGTGAGCAATCTGGTTAGGAGACTCCTCCAGCCAAAGTTTATTATAATGGGATCGGCAGCCTATATGAATTCTTGACTTGCGCCTTGAAAAATATTAATGGATGATTCTTCATATTTTATTTAGATGCAATAAGTTAACGCGATGCATCCATTTAGTTTTATATTCTTCAATACAAATAAAAATGGCTGAAAAAATGTGCTGAGGTATGAGATGTTGTCTTCCTCCCTGGAGTCTGGAGAAAATAGATCGATTCAGATTTCAATTAAAAAGTGGAATAATAATCTCTGTCCCCAGACAAAATACTTGCGTCAGTGTGGGGCTTGAAAGTATGCTAGAAATTCTTCTCCGTTTTTCAGCTACGTAATATGCAATGAATCAGTGTCATACTAGCTAGGTTACATTTTAAATAACTTACAATCCAACAAATTATCATCAAGTCCTTGTTGTATTATCGATACTTATACTAATTTGATTGACGATAAATTACCGTAAATGTAACCTAGCAAAAGCTAATGAGTTAAAGTTTAATCGATCATTACCGTAAGAAGAAAAAAAAAGAACTGTAGCAAGATGAAGGCATAGTGGGATATTTAAAGAAGAAGAAGAGAACGAGTGTTACGATTAATCCCCTTCTTATTTCCATGCCATCCAACGTCATGAAAGTATATATGATTGTAACTGTTGTTACTATAGTTAGGGACGTTTCTTAGTTGCAGTCAGCATAAGCAACAATCCCATGTGAGGTATTTGATAATTCACTATGTGAATTTAACGTGACATCAATTTGCCTGCAACTAGTATTTCCAATATATGAGAAACTGTGTGTGAGGTGGACCATTTTTTGTATTATATAATTTTATGTATATTTTGGTTTTGAGCCAAAATAGTGATAGCTGATAATCGGCCTGAAACTGAGAGAGATTTGCATAGATTAAACAATGTTTCCAATAGAAGAGACTGTTCTTGATGTGATCCAATTTTCTCCATGTCACATTATGTATTGTTTAATTAATTAGTGCATTGATTTAAGTGATTGATCCATTAATTCGGCCATCTCCATCTCCTTCTTAAGTTATTGGTATTGGATTCAAAAAAAACTTTTGCAAGTTTTAATTTTTACCTTTTGGTTTATATAATATCTTTAAGTTATTTCGAAAATTGAAATAATTTTTTAATACAAGTTAGAATTTTATAAAAAAAAATTACTGATATTTGAACGGCGATAAAATAACTGTAAAATCATATGATGTAATAGTGTTAAATAAAAAAGCAATGCTTAATATTATAATACCATATACCATATGATTTTACGATTATTTTTATCGCCATTCTATCACGGGTAGGTTCTTTATCATTTTCCTTATAAAAAACATGAATCAGTCATTACATGAAATTTATTTTTGTTAAAAGATGTACGGAATAGACCCAATTTTAGATAACAGTCTAACAAACAAATGCCACCAATAAATAATATCTCCAGTCACCCCGTATTATAACGACGATGGGTCCCAAAGGCTCTCTTTGTGTGTGTCTTGGCCCAAACTTGACATCTTGCCCTTCTTATTGGGTTGTTAGGCCCATAATCAATAAGATTCTTCATACGTACCCGCTTTGGCTTATGTAAATATAACGTACATATTATCACCATGCATGACCATTAGCATAGTGGGAATTTTTATATCATGATGTTCGTTACATCATATCATTAATAATCACTAGAAGTAGAATGGCGTTGTCGGCGAGTCACGTTGGAGCGATGAACGGTGTGCAGCTGTTATGGCGGAGGAGTGGTGCTGGACTTGTCTCCGAGGAGCAGCTGCTGCACGGTGGAAAAGGTGGAGAGGAGCAGATGGCTAGGGTTAGGGAGCTGATACTTATAGTTTTTACTCTTTTTTTATTATTAACTTTGATTTTTGTAAAATGTGCTTGGTAGGTTTTGGGTTAGGTTAGGGTTTTTTAATTGATTGATGAATTGAATTGAAATGCCAAGATGCAAACTGACTTGTGAAATGGGTATCTGGATAATTTAGTTCTTGTCCTTCTTGATGGATTGGTTTCTTAATTTCGTCCCATTGTTGTTTTTTATGTGATTGCAGAATGTTGAAGTCAGTGACTATTTAGTAATGGTGATTTGTGCATGGCTGCATTTGCTTAACGTGTCACCAGCCTCGTTGTTTTCTTTGTTTTTTCCCCCTTTTTTTTTCTTCGTTTTTTGTTCAAGATACCCATAATCGAAACTCGATTAGATCAAAATTCACAGAAAAAAGTCATCATTTTGTCCTGCTTATGTTAAAGTGTAATGGTCTGCATAAGAATTTCATTGAAAACATCATTTTTGGACTCGATGAGCCACGAATAAAAAGCTGAAGTTAATTAATGGTAGGAGAAGCAAATGCGTAATTGATCGATATCCAAGAAAAGCTACGTTTAATTTGGACGCGAAGGAGAAAATATAAGTGGTTATATATTGATCATGGACAGTAAACCGCAACTCCGTACTTGACCTATTTAATATTAGGAGAAGCAAATGCGTAATTGTGTGTGTGTGTGTGTGTGTTTTAATTTTGATGGTAATGTCTTTGTAATTGGTATTAACAAAACTATTGTTTATTTCGCAGGGGGAAAAAGAAGAAGAAGAAGAAGATGAAGTTGTCGATCCAGAAGGAGAAATGAAGGGCAGACGTGCGAGTTACCTGCCTCATAAATGAGAGAGGCATAAACAATTTTTTGGATTCGGTCATCAGTGGGGTAGTAGTAGGAGGTGGCCATGTATGTGTCTATGGGACATGAGAATAACGAGTTAGCATTAAAACTATTTATTTTTATGAAGGTTATTTTCATAATTTTAACCAAAAAATATTTACGACTCCCTTTTTAATCCATCTCTTATCGGACAAAGGATTGAATGAAATTGTTTGATATTTGGGAATAATTTCTTGACGACAAAGCTTGAATTCAGCCAATAAACTAATTTTGTAGACCATTCTTTCAATTTGGGCTATATATTATCCTCTCTCCCTGGTCAACCTTTCATTGCATATATTAAAAGTAAAGAGCCATGTGGGACAAAAACGGATTGTTAAATTAATGTGGTTACTGATATTGTTTTATTATTGTTGGGGTTTCCTCCGTCTTCTAAATGCTTTTAGCCTTTTTTCTTTTTTCTTTTTTTTTGGTATGTCCGGAATTGAAAAGAGGATTTGTATATGATCACGTTATTTTTTTCAGCATTTGTAAAATCCATGGAAGAAGAAGTTACAGAATCATTATAATCTATTATATAGTAAGGGAGATTAAAATGTGTTTGTAAAGGGAAATTAAAAAAATATATATTTTTTAAGTGAGTTCATTGAGAAAATGAGCGTAGTGGTATTTTTATGGCTTCGGATAGTCCTCCCCCCTGTTGAGAATTATTAAATTGTCATTTAACTTATATTACTAAGTTTCCACCCCATATAAAAACAATTGCTTTACTAGTTTTCGTTGCGGTCCAGGTAGCTATAACTTTGAGTACTTACTTAGTTTGCAAT
Source organism: Citrus sinensis (assembly GCF_022201045.2). NCBI lineage: Eukaryota > Viridiplantae > Streptophyta > Magnoliopsida > Sapindales > Rutaceae > Citrus > Citrus sinensis. Next base: position 4,708,737 of record NC_068558.1, read on the forward strand.
AGTTAAGTTGACTTAGAGAGAGACTAGTTAGAAAATAAAATTTTAAATTGTCGGCATCTAATTTTTTGATCATGCTAATAAAGTACCTGACATCAAACATAAAAGTTTTATGTGCAATTCTTAATTGATTGTAATTATATGTGCTGAATTCTTGATTGATTTATTAATTATTATATAATTGTATATTATTATAAGCTACAATGTCAAATTCCATTATTAATGAGTTATATTATTTAGAGCCTTGAAAAGTATAACTTTGATACATTTGAATTACTTTTCATCAGTTCTATATAATTACCATTACTCAGAATACATAGTTATGTAGGTAAAGCTCATAATATACCCTTATAAGGGGAACTATTTTATGCTTATATATATAACATATCAGGTTTACAAAAGTTTTTATTTAATTCGAGTACTATAAAGTCTTGCGGTCTGCCCGACTCAACAATATTTGTTTTATGACTTTGTTAAGTAATTTCATTTAGTTGACATTTTATCCGTAAATTTACATATTTTGACCTAAAAAATTATCCTTATATATTTGACCCCATCTTTTCCGTTCTGATGGAGTTACCACGTTCCAAACATTTATTTTTACTTCAAAGAACTATATATATCTTCTTCTTCTTTTTATATTTAGTACAAAAACATAAACAAACTTGGAAAGAAATAAAAGAAAAAACACGCGACTGCGCATGACAACTATCTAGGGCTTCCACATCCAAAGGAAACAGCAAAATAGTAAGGGGAAAAATTAAGTAGCTATATATAAAAAATGGAAAATAATTTTTGAACAAAAGTAAGATAAAACTGTAACCAATTATTTTTTATGTTTTTGTGAATTATGAAATTTTATATCCACGTTTTATCTTGCGTTGGTTCAAATATCATTATCCATATAATATGCATAGATAGATAAGTACGGTACTGATGGAGAGCCTCAGCCTCAGACTGGAACAATTTCACTGGGAGGAGGGTCTGCTTCCTCGACCGAAAGAGTGGTGCTCGAAGGTTCAGCTTCGACAGTATCTTGCGACCGCAAGGTGCTGCGCGCGGCGACGACGACGACGAAAGTAGGAATGGATTGAAGAAGCTGAAAAAACCAGCTACAGAAGCGACGGAGAGTGTTGACAAGCGCATGAAACCAAGGAGAAAAGCATATGCAAACGAAGTAGGCAATGCAAAAGAGAGGCGTTGGAAGCAGCAGTGAGGCCAGTACTGACAAAGCCAACGTACCAGAGAAGTCTCCAAACCTCAGACGGATTGGCAGTACTTCGAGCGAAACGTTGAGTGGGATCTTGCGTGAAGTGAGAAGAAAGAATAGTGTCAAAGTGGCTAGAAACAACATGGCCACGGCCGTGAACAAGAGACTATGCTCATGATCAGTGGCAGCGATGTTGAGTACTGGAAAGAGACAGGTTTCATTTGAAGGGTTGAAAACAAGAAGGAAAAGGCTTAGCGTAGGTGGAACAGTAAAGCGCAGATCAATGTTGGAGACCATTTTCTTTCTCCTAAGACTAGGTTATTGAAGTTTAACCCGATCAAACCTAGTTTGCGTTGCATCCATTTGCCTTTTATTACTTTCTTTATATAATCTTGCCCTTTTTGTTTTTTTGGGGGCGTTGGGGAGGTCAGTGGGTGGAGCTTTCGCGTGGCCCACAAAACGCGTCAAAGAAACCGCGTTAAAGAAAAGTTTCGCAGGCACAGAACAATTTCGTATTTGACTAACGACAACTACGCAGATCTTCCCGCTGAAGAAAAAAAGTTAAAAACTGCTACACAAACACAGAATTTATTTGTTCTACAAATAAACGAATCACAAAAAAGTAAAATAAAATTTATTTTCAGTTATATATACATTTATCATTGTACCATATTTCAGTGAAATATCAATATAACTTTTTTAAAAAAAATTGTTTTGAAGAGGAAGAAAAAAACTCCTGCTGTATTAATGAATTTCGATGTGAAAATGTACATGTATTATTTTTAAAAAATTCTGAAAATAAAAATTTGGGAATATATATGATATTATTATTTTAACTGATAAAAGGGTTAATAATTTAATTTGATCAAGTGATTTTTAAGGTTTTTTTTTATTGGTCATCGGTGCTCGAACCGTGAATGAGGTGAGGGGCTAAAAATTTAATTTAAACTTTATCAAACTTTTTTTAAAAAAAAAAATGACAAAGTTTGCATGGTAAAGGGGTTGCATTTTTTCTATAGATTTTTAATTTTTCTGTTACAGTCCTTAATTAAATAATTTATTGGAACTTAATTTGAAATATTTGGTATTCTTTCCACTCATAAAACTAAAAATAACAATATTAATTTAAAAACATAATAAAATCAGTCTACATAATTTTGTATAATTTAACTAGATCCTGAAATTTTCCAAATTAGTTCAAGAGACGTGGTCAAGAAAATGGTGAGAAACTTTCTAATTAACATGTTTTTATTTTTGGCGTTTTTAAATTTAAAAAAAAAAAGGAAAATGGTTCTTAAAAAACACTTTAGGACAGGGCTAAGATATCTTTTTGGGTTTTCTTGGGCTGGCTGATTGGATGGCTCAATAATACGATTGATGATCTTTTTCAGTAGGTCTTACTATAGACACATTAGCCTGCAAATACTGATTCCAGATATTTGCGTGCTAAATTTTAGATGCATGAAGAATGAAATTGTTCTCTAACTGTTCAATTTCATTTGTTGTTATTAACATGATCATTATATTTTTTAAAAACTAGTGTTTCACTACCTGACAATTAGTGAGCAATCTGGTTAGGAAAATCCTCCAGCCAAAGTTTATTATAATGGGATCGGCAACCTATATGAATTCTTGACTAGCTCCTTGAAAAATATTAATGGATGATTCTTCGTATTTTATTTAGATGCAACAAGTTAACGCGATGCGTCCATTTAATTTTATATTCTTCAATACAAATAAAAATGGCTGAAAAAATGTGCGGAAGTATGAGATGTTGTCTTCCTCTCTGGAGTCTGGAGAAGGTGGAACAATAATCTCTGTCCCCAGACAAAATGCTTGTGTCAATGTGGGGCTTGAAGGTATGCTAGAAATTCTTCTCCATTTTTCAGCTAAATAATATGCAATGAATCAGTGTCATACTAGGTTATGTTTTAAATAACTTACAATCCAAAAAATTATCACCACGTCCTCGATGTATTATCGATATTTATACTAATTTGATTGACGATAAATTACCGTATATGTGACCTACCAAAAGGTGATGAGTTAAAGTTTACTTAAACATTACGATGACCAGTTTTTTGCAGGTACAATGCAGATTGAGTTTTGGGTTGGCTATTAGACTGACACAGCTGAAGTTTTTTTGCTGAGTAAGAAAGGGGTCTCTCTTTAAGTTATATTCATTCCATGTTTGTTTTGAAGAAATATAAGAAGAGGAGAGGAAAGAAAAGAAAGAGAAGGGAAAGAAATAACGAAAAACAGATAAATTTTATTTTCAACCTGACCACATGAAAATACAAGATTCAATTAGGCTGCAATATGACATTGTACCATTTTGTAGGCTGTTGGGCTCCAATTCCATTCACTTTTATCGCTTGTGGCAGGCATCTGGTACGATTTCAATAATTTTAATTTCGGTTCAACTGAGAGCAGAAGAAGATAGACGATGGAAACGTGAAACTAATTATTGAGAGAGGAGTGCTAGCAACAGCCGCTTATGCGAGCAACTGTTGCACTCGCTGCTCCTCTGGACGACACGTGTCTTAGAGTGTTAACAAATGTGTCAGTTCATTAAATTAGAAAAGCACTCATATTTTATTTTTTTACACCCTCCACTTGAGCTATGAAAATTACAACACTACTCTTGTCTTCTTAGCATTCACAATTACGCTTGGTGACCACAATAGCTCATCAAGACATCAACTTTGGTCCGTTGATTGACTTATCCTTCTATCTTTTGCAGTTTTTGTTTTTCATTTTTTTGTTCATTAGTTTTACACTGATTAGTTTTCACAAAAAAAAATTATAAATTATCTCAAATTCTGACCAAAGCCCCAACCTTCATTCTTTTTTTAACCATTATTTTCATTAAAGCATTTAACAATTTAAATTTTTTAAAATAAGATAAAATTATTATAAGATTATGATATGTCGAAAAATTTATTTAATATTACAAAGGTCCTAAGAATAATTAATTAGGGATAGATTTTGCGAGATTGTAATTAATTCAAAAGAAACTTACTTTTCTTTCATATATAAAAATATAGAAATATCAAGTAAGAGAAGAAATTTTTGAGAGACTAAATGATAAGGAGAATATTAGTTTAAAAAGAAAATGTGAGTGATTGTCCTTACCATTTAGTCCCTCAAAATTTTCTTCTCTCACCTACTTTTTCTCTATTTTTGTTCATGAAATAAAAAGTAAGTATCTTTTGAATTAAACAAAATCTCTCTCTTAATAGTGTTTTGAAGAGAGTTACAAAATAATTGTAGAAATGCATTCTCGTCCAATAAAATTTATCCACCTCTATAATATTAAATAAATTTTTAGACATATCATAATCTTATAATAATTTTTTCTTATTTTAAAAATTTTAAATTGTTAAATGCTTTAATGAAAATAATGGCAAAAAGAATGTGGATTGGGGCTTTGGTCAGAATTTGAGATAATTTAGAAGAATTTTTTTTTGTGAAAACTAATAAGTGTAATAATTAATTAAAAAATGAAAAAAAAAACTGCAAAAGATGGAAGCATGATTCAATCAACGAACCAAAGTTGATGAGTTGTTGTGGTCATCAACTAGCGTAACCGTGATTGATAAGAAAACAAGGGTAGCGTTGTAATTTTGTAGCTTAAGCGCAGGGTGTAAAAAAAACAAAATATGAATGATTTTCTAATTTAAGGAATATTGTTATTATCTAAAAAACTTTTAGATCACAACAATAGAATCCACCTCACATTTCAAATCGAGTGCTGGGATTGTTATAACAAGTTTAAGGCCATAGCTTTGCGAGACGAACATTGAGAGAAAGAACATTGACATCTGGTTATTTTCTTTCCTTTTCTTTCCTTTTCTTCTTATTTTTTATCCTACATCTCAACATAGAAACAAGCATGGCCAACTATGTTTTAGTTTTCCTCCACCTCTTCCTCTAAGCTTGCTAATTTTTAAAATATTTAACTAGTGAAATTTTTTACATTTTTAATTAAAATTTTTATGATTCTAACATAAATATCCTATTGAGTATATGTGTTAGTGCTTGTTAAGTATACATATTATTGTTCACTTTTAGTATACGTAAATTTTAATTATATGAGTATACGTGTTAGTGCTCGTTAAGTATACATATTATTGTTCACTTTTAGTATACGTAAATTTTAATTATATGAGTATACGTATTAATGCTCGTTAAGTACACATATTATTATTCAGTTTTAGTATACATAAATTTCGATTATACGAGTATACGTGTTAGTGCTCGTTAAGTATACATATTATTGTTCACTTTGAATATACGTAAATTTTAATTATATGAGTATATGTGTTAGTGCTAGTTAAGTATACATATTATTATTCACTTTTAGTATACGTAAATTTTAATTATATTAGTATATATGTTATTTTTACTTTTAGTATACATAAATTTTAATTTTATGATTTTTAGAGCTTTAGTTTATATTTTATTGTCTTTGTGTGTGTTAGTTTTTTCATGTTTAAAATCAAATAAGCTACTTATCCTCCTACAATTGTCATAATAGTCAAATAATTCTTCGATAATAAAATATATTGTTATGAAAATGAAAAAAGAAACAGAAAACTTCTAATATATCTATCAATTAAGCTGTATTTAACATACAATTATCACATTATCTTAAAAAAAGAAAAAAAAAATTACGATGTTTTTTCTCCCGATGTTCGTCTCGCAGAGCAACAGTCTTAAATTTTTTATGATAATCTCCTCATTTGATTTGAAATGTGGAGTGGACTCTATTGTTATGATTTAAAAGGCCTTCAGGATATGTAAAAAAAGTGTATAGACATTGATAATATCAGTACTTCTTAGGACTCTTGGGCATTTTGGAGGGGTCAAAATGAACAGTATGAAGAAAAAAAGAAGAGTTAGATAAAGGCATAGTGGGGTATTTAAAGAAGAAGAAGAGAAAGAGTGTTACGATTAATCCCCTTCTTATTTCCATATCATCCAACGTTATGAAAGTATATATGACGATAGCTGCTGTTACTATAATTAGGGATGTTTCTTAATTGCAGTCAGCGTAAGCTAACAGTCCCAAGTGAGGTATTATCAATTTATTAGTTGTTGTTATTATAGTTAGAGACGTTTCTTAATTACAATCAACATAAGCTAATAGTCCAAAGTGATGTATTATCAATTTGACGCGACATCGATTTGGCTGCAACCAGTGTTTTCAATATATAAGCGACTCTGTGATGTGGTCCAATTTTTTTTTCTTATATAATTGTATGTATATTTTGGTTCTGAGCCAACATAATAAGTTATTATTTTTTTTAGCTCCCAGTATCAAACCCCTAAGCAATAAATTAGGAATCTGTGAGCTCGTCCCCCATTAAAGAGGAATTAGAAATTATTAAATTATTATTTAGGGAGATTGTTAGTTTTTTTTATGTTTAAAATCAAATATGCTGCTTATCCTCTTACAATTTTTATAATAATCAAATAACTATTTGATAATAAAATATATGGTTATGAAATTGAAAAAAGAAAAAGAAAATTTATAATATATTTATCAATTAAGTTGTATTTAGCATACAATTATCACATTATCCTAAAAAAAGAAAAAAAAAGAAAGAAAATAATTACGATGTTTTTTCTCCCGATGTTCGTCTCGCAGAGCAACAGTCTTAAACTTGTTATGATAATCTCTACATTCGATTTGAAATGTGGAGTAAACTTTATTATTATGACTTAAAAGACCTCCATGATATGAAACAAAAAAGTGTCTGAACAATGATAACACTGGTACTCCTTAGGACTCTTGGGCATTTTGGAGGGGTCAAAAGAAACAATATGAAGAAGAAAAGAAGAGTTGTAGCAAGATGAGGGCATAATGGGGTATTTAAAGAAAAAGAAGAGAAAGAGAGTTACGATTAATCCTCTTCTTATTTCCATATCATCCAACATAAAAATGAGTGAAAAATCTTCATAGATATAGAATGAGGGTACCTCATTGATAACACTATAATAATCATAATTAATTAATTATTTTGCAAGATGTTATACATTTCTTAATTTTTGTTTCGTTTTCGTCAGTCATTCAAATAATATTTTTGTACTGGGTAAGTAATTAAGATGATACATATAATATATACCCCATGTATTTTCTCAGTAATATACGTACGTAAATTTTATTCACATCAGATGTGCTATATGTATACATATAGTAACTAATCAACATCCATGGCAGCAGCATGCCTACAACTCTTCGAGGGTTTATGAGAATTAGAAAAAGCTTTCATTAATGATTCATACATGGAATGATGGGAAATGCGCAAGGTAAGAGATGGTGACATCTTCCATCTGACGTCTGAACTGAATCTGATGGATCATATATATCATGTTTTGAACTTTAATTTTTTTTTAATATTTTAATCTGATGGATCATATATATCATGTTTTGAATTTTAATTTTTTTAATATATCATGCCTGCAGCTTTTTAATATATATCATCTAATTTTAATTGGATTATTGACGACATTGACAACACCAATATATATCACAAAGTTGGTAACTCTCGGGTAAAATGGTCAAATCAACAAGGGCAATAATAAGAAAGTTGACAAGTACAATATGCAATGTAGTCCAGATCATTAATCATCTGGACTTACTAATGCATTTTTGAAAACTAATGATTTATTTGAATTTTCGTTATAGTATAGAAAGCAACAGCTTGGATAGGGGTGGACACTATTTAGTGTGGTTTGGTTCAGCCCTAGAACCGAACTAAACTGAAACCAAATGGTTCATGAATTTATGAACTAAATGCGAACTAAATTATAGAACCGAACCGAACAAAATTAATTTGGTTCGGTTCGGTTTGGTTTTATCCTATATATTCATTATTCAATAAAAAATATAATATAATAATACACTATTAATACAACAATAATCTTGAGTCTATAAATTAGCAAACAATAAATAACATAATAAAATCTAACAATAGTAAATTAACATAATAAATTCTAAAAATAATCTAAAAATCCATAAATAATAAAAAATATAATAAAATTTAACAATAATAAAGTTCAACAATAAAATAAAGTGTATGCTATGTCATATATAATATCATGTATTAACTAACAAATAGAAATAAAAAAAAGAAGATAAATTCTGAACTATTTTTAATTTTAATTTTAATTTTTTCTTGAACCATTTGGTTTGATTTTGAACCAAACCAAATAAAAAACCAAATGGTTCAAAATTTTTGAACTATTTAATTTTTTACTTCGAACTAAACCGAACCAAATTGCTATAATACGGTTCGGTTCAGACTAAACCAAACCAAATGCCCACCCCTAAGCTCGGGAGCGAGCTGCAGCAGCATCAGCATCGGCAGCAAAGGTGGTGGTGAATCTGGAGGAGGAGGCCGTGGTGGTGGTAGCTGTGGTGAACTGAATCCTACTTGAAAAATGCTATTTATCCTGAATTTACACCCCAAATTTACTCCCCGAAAACAAATAAAGCAACACGTGAAAAGTGAAAATAAAAGTGAAAGCTAAGTGAAAAGTAAATGAAGAAAAAGGGAAAGCATTTTGTTTTTCGGGATGCAAAATCGGAATAAATAGCAGCACTCATCCTACTTTTGTTAATGTCAGTTAATGTTAGTTTGCGACACCACATGGCGACATGGCATGATGTAAATTGTTTTCCTTTATAGAGAGTACAACACTTTTAATTTTATTAGTTAATAAACGTAGATTCCTCTTCCTTATAGAAAGCTGCAGCCTTTTAAATTTATTATCTTCCTTTATAGAAAGACCATTAATTCATTAATATAAAAAGGGCGGCGCTGTATTATTACCATGCTAAATTTGGAAACAAATTAAGCACTTTCCTTGTCCGCTAGGGGAAACTTTATGCCAAACGTCAATTTTCTTACTCTATGTATGTGTTCATAAGCTTCGTTCCTCTTCACACTTAACAATTTCAAACTGTCTCCAGGAATCAGAAGGGCGATGGGGAATTGGTCAGAACTGAATAATGACCTGTTGATCGAGGTGGCTCAGCGGCTCACGTGGCTCCAAGACCTAGTTGCTTTCGGTGGAGTTTGTTCTTCATGGCGATTTGTCGCAACCGTGGTGAAACTCACATTCAACTTCAATCGAGCCCCATGGCTGATGCTTGCACCAGAAAAGTGCACCGATCAACGCCGTTTCTTCAGTCTTTCAAAAGGCATGACTCGCCAATTTATCCTACCAGAAGCAAATGGTAAAAAGTGTTTTTCTTCGAAGGGTTGGCTTATTACAATTGCACAAGATTTGAGTATGTCCCTTTTACATCCCTTTTCACGCCGCCAAATTAAACTTCCGCACATCAAAACCATCAAAAATTGGCGTGATCTTAAGACTACTAAGATGTATGCTAATTTTATTTTTAAATGCGCTTTGTCATCCAGTCCTGATTATTCGTCCAATTATACGATTGTGATTAGTTATGTCGGGAAATTGGCATATGCTAGACCCGGTGATAGGTCTTGGATCCCCATAGACTTGAATGCCTATTATCATGACATTATCTTCTATAATGGGTTGCTCTATGCTGTGAAGACTAGTCAAGTGCGGGCTTTTGATATTAGAGGTAACAATCCTACTGTGGTACAAGAAGTCTCAAGTTTGCCCAGTGAACTTCTTCGGTTTTTTCCGGGCAGCTGGTATGTTGCAGAATCTACAAGAAAATTGTTAGTAATTGTTCGAGAAGGATCACAAGTAAACGATAATTGGTCCTATGGAACTACTCGATTTCAGGTTCTTGGGCTAGATTTTTTAACTAATACGTGGACGGAGGTCGAGAACTTGGGCGATAGAGCTCTGTTTTTAGGCCATAATTCTTCGTTTTCTGTCGATGCATCCATTTCTCACTGCAAGGCTAACTGCATATACTTCACCGATGATTGTGTTGATGCTTATTGGTATATTGCATGTAAAGGAGGAGGAAAAGATATGGGAATTTATGACCTCCAAGAGGAAACTATTGAACCTTTTTTTAAGGGCGACTCTTACAATCGCATCACCCCACCTATGTGGGTGGAAAAAAATTTCATTTAGTTCATCGAGGAGGATTATATATTATTTTTCTCTCAACTGTGCATTTGGTTTTAGTACATCTATCGTGTCAAAGGCTGTTTTGCTTGCATCAATGAATGTCTATTTCACAGTTACTTGGATTCAAATTTCTTTTAATTATGGGTCGGGCTGTAATGCAGTGCTGCATGTCGTGCAGCTGCCTTTATTGTTTTTTTAATAATGCGGATGTAACCGGCCACCGATACCCTCCTTTTAATAGCTTAAAACGGCAAATGTTAAAAGAAACTATCATAGAGCTCCCTCATTTTAGGAAATATTAAGATAATCAATTCAAACTAGTAAATTATCAAAGACCCCCTCAACTTTACACCAAAAAAATACTTCCTTTTTCTTTTTATTCATGGACAATATAGTTAATATATTTAACTTATATCCTAAAAGAAACATAATTAAATAAAATTAATTGGACTAATATATTTAAATAAAAATAATTATATTATTTTTCTTAATATTGCATTATAAATTTAATGATATTTTGCTTTAAAAACTGTAACTTATGTACTAATGAGAATACTATTTAAATATAATAAATGGAAATAATTATATATTAATTAAATAATTTTTAATTTATTAATTGCACTATTTTTAATATTATGTAATAAATGTAATGATATTTTGCTTACAAAATTATCAAAATAATTTTATCAACTTTTAATTACATTAGAATCCGAGTATCTAAACATATAACAAAATCGATTTATTTCTAGATATTTAGAAGAAATCAATTCTAGGATCTCACGATACACATTCGGGGACTTAAATCCCTACCTACTAAAATGAGGACAATATTTATCCAACTATCAAATAATTATCATTCCAAACATCGTAGTTACCCCTCAAATGTTGTTGTTGTTATTATTAGTGGCCAATATTAGTATGTTTTATGTATACCCTCTAAAAAAATATTCATATATTACAAAAATATAAAGCATATTATATTTGATATTTTTAAATAAAACTCATAATCAATCTCTTGTGCAAATTAATTCATACTATCTTAAGTGAGATTAATTATTTTATTTAATCCTTTTTGCTATAATAATTTTTTTGTTAAACATTAATCAAATTCATAATGGTACATAACATGGATAATTACAATTTGAATGCAAGTAATATTGAATAATGTTGTATTATGTTATACTTACATTTATATAATTTAAGCATGACAATTATATTTTTAAATTAAATTAAATTATTTGAGTAACATTGCACTCACTATATGGGTACATGATTTGTCTACTAAATGATGTGCAAGTATTATAAAATATGTTCAATCTTACATTTATATCTATATTTTTTTTAAATTAAGTTAATTTATATCACGACTAAAAAAATTAAATTATTTAAAAATATGAAAAATATAAATTCATTTTCATAGTAAGCAGTATGTTTTACTAAATTTACTTTTAAAACATTTTATGCCATGGGGGAGAAATATAGTCTTTTAAATTCATTTTTATTTATACGTCTTAAGCTTGTTATAATCTTTGCCACATGAAATATGTTTTCATTGTAATTCTCGCTAAATTTAATTTATATACTTTTATTCTAGTGGTAAAAGAAATTGAATTTGAATATAATTTTTTCAATTTAGTTTTTTTAACTGATTAAGCATCATGGTACTGTATTACACAGATATTTACAACTGTTATAACAGTAAATTATTACACTGATATTTACAATTAGATATATAAACTGAGACTTATATTATTACATTTTAAATTCTATGAAGTAAGTGCCCAGACAAATAACCCTCACAGAGGAGGAGTGTCTCCACTCCACTCACATTTCGTAAGAGAGAAAAACTTTGCAAATAATCTCCATATAATTATGTTTAATTAAGGGAGTTTGAGTCATGGGGACTCGAACTATTACCCTCATAGTCATGTTTTACTTTAATGGTGTGTTTACTTCATGGAATGGGGAATGAGAATGAAGGAATAAGAATGAAACCTATGTTTACTTGGCAAAATGTAATTTGAGAATGGGAATAAAATGTGTGGGTCCCACACAATTTGGGAATAAGGAATAGGAATCCCATTCCCGGGGTTGGAAATGAAAATGATGGAATGTAAATGAAATATATGTTTACTTTTGTATTCCTCTAATTTTTTCATATTTTCCAAATTACCCTCATTCAAATCACAATTAATTTTATTATTTTAATTTATCAAAATTTTTATTATTATTTTAAATGTCATTAATAATAATAATTATTATTATTAATAAATTTTATTAACTTTATTATTAATTATTTTTATTATTAATATTATCATTATTAACAATAAAAATAATGATAAAAATAATAATTAATAAAAATAATTAATTTATAATTATTGCTATTATTATTTTAAATAAAAATAATAATAACAATAATTAATAATAACTAAAATAATAAAGTTAATAAAATTTAATAGTAATAATAATCTAATTTTCATTATCTAGATATAAAAATGATATTAATTAAAAATAATAATAATAAATGTTAATCATGATAATATTAATAAAAATAATATTAACAATAATTAATAATAATTAAAATAATAAAGTTAATAAATTTTAATAATAATAATAAATGTTAATAATGATAATATTAATAAAAATAATAATAACTAAAATAATAAAGTCAATAAAATTTAATAATAATAATAAATGTTAATAATGATAATATTATTAAAAATAATATTAACAATAATTAATAATAACTAAAATAATAAAGTTAATAAAATTTAATAATAATATTATTATTATTACTATTAAATTTTATTGACTTTATTATTTTGGTTATTATTAATTATTGTTAATATTATTTTTAATAATAATAATAATAATAGTAATAATAACAACAACAATGATAATATTGTTAATAATGATAAATTAATTATTTTTATTAATTATTAATACTATGGGTATTTTGGTAAATTGATTTTCATTCTCATTCCTCATTCTCATTTATTTTGTCAAGTAAATACATCAATGACATTTCAGCACATTCTCATTCCCATTTATTTTTGCCGAGCAAACATTAAAATCTCATTCTCATTCCAGCTCATTCTCATTCTCAGCCCATTCCTATTCTACCACATTCCCATTTCATGACGTAAACGCACCATAAGGTCAATGGTTCACTACTGGGCTAAAGCCTAAGTGGCCAATTTAGCTTAATAACAACTAAATTTACTCCCATGGATTCAAACATCAACTATTTTGTTTTTAATTCAAATGATTTACAACTGCATTAATTAGTACCTACAACGTGATTATTAATATACTTACAAAGTAATATATCTCATTTATATTAAATTATCAATATATTTGTAGAAAATTAATTTTATATTAGCACAAAAGTTTAAAATATATATTTTTTATGTAAAATTTATACATAGAAAAATTTCATCTTGGCAGGTAAAACTACCGCCTCAATGAAAATATTATTTACAAATTACAAAAATGAATTTTTAGATTTTGAATGGTCACAACAAATTTATCCGTGCAAGTTTTGTCATACATCATCACTCTTTTGTTATCCTTTTTATTAATTTGAAAACTTTCACATTTTTTTCTAATTTCTACCGAAAATATAAATACTCACATTGTGACATTTTTGTTTTGGAAACCCTAGCCGCTCTTCTCAAATCATCAAACACACTCACTCACGTCAAACCCTCACAAGCCAGCAAGCAAGCAGTCATCGTCGTCTTCATCCTATGCCCGTTACGGTCCTTTCCATCAGCCAGTAGTCGTCACCGCATCTCACTTTCTCTGTATGCAAATCCTAGACCTGCGAGCCGAATCAAGTGGTGGATTTCAATCAGAGGCCATCGTTGACCGTTAAAAAGAGTCATCATCTCTTGCGCTGCCAAAGCATGGAGAAGGTTGGGGATCAAATTCATTAAAACCGATCGGGTATAACTTATAAAAAAAAAAAAGGGCAAAAACAGTGAAAGCCGAATCCCTAAACCTAATTCCTAGATTCCCAATTTTCTAAAGCCACAAACCCAAGGAATTCCTAGCCAAGCAGGTGGATTTTTAATTTCTCTATTTATAGGTGTAAAAATAAGAATTTTATTATTTGAAATTGTTTTATTCTCTAACCAGAATTAAAAACACGGGTAGGGATTGCAGCAAGATGAAAAGCTACAAAAAGCCCAGAAAGAAACCAAAGCCAAGTAGGAAAACCTTTATTTATTTATTTTCTGCTATATATGTAAATGCAAAATAAGTTATCAGTTCTCTATCTAGAGTGTGAACATAGCGAAGTTCGATGATTTATTTTATTTTTTAAAAATTATATGAACTATTTTTATATAGATTTTGGCACCAAGTAATATACTACAGTGTACAGTACATGCAGGCCAATGTAAATTTGAGCCATGAGCTTGTTTTTCCTGGCTTTAGTATGGGGCTAAGTGAGCATTGTTCTGTATAATCTATTTAATTCTATTTGGTAGAGCCAAGTGTTTAAAGCTGATGATGGAATGGAATCGGCCTGAATTTTTTAAATCTTAACATTTGGATTTAGAATGAACTTTTGAAAACTTGCTAGTTCATAATTCTTAATATCGTTTCTTTTTTTGGCCAATGCGAAGTTGTGTCAACTTGGTATTGTGGTTTTAAATCCTTTTACAAAAGATAATTGTTAAACGTTTGTTTGCCCCCTAAAAGATTTATTTACGAATCTTGTTATGTATTTTCCACAGAATTCTTCGTGAGGGAAAGGAATGCCGGAGACTATGAACCCAAAGGAAAACATAACGACCTTCAAAAGTAGTAGAAGCCATCCAAGAAGTATCCAAAATCGAGCCAGAAAAAGAGTTTTCAGGTTTAAAGTTGTTTCCTTTGGTATTGTTTATCGTTGTAATTTATAATTGAATATTTTGAATTTGTTGTTTTAGTAAACCAAATATTTCATCATTTGTTGTTTTCGGTTCATTTTCTACAATACTTGCTCCAATGCAAATCAATGACCTGACCTGAATTAGAAATCCAAACTGCTTTGTAACCCAAACCGACTCGAAAAACTGCGAATCGAAACCAAACCAAACTGACTTTGAAACCAAACCAAACTGAAATAACTTTTCAACCCCTTTGGGTTGAATTCTTGAACCCAAACTGGTTGTAATCTGAACTGAAAACTGAAAACACCAACAAAAAACTGAAATGTGTGACCCTATTCAAGACTATTGTAGTGTCCTATAAGGTGAGGTTGATTTCGAGCTCTCCTTGAAGGTATGATATGCAATCTGCTGTTTTTTTTTTTTTTAATTCTACTGTCCTCTATCATTATTTGTAAACATGTTAAGATTTTGGTTTATGCTTATTGTTCTTTAGTAAGCTCACCAATGTGTAGTTTTTGATACAAATGATAAAAGGGCTATTAATATTAGATGATGCTATTTGATGATTTATATTATTCATGCAATCAAGTTTGTTCTTGTTCATTGTGGATGTATTCTCCATTTATCTTCGAAAGATAACTTTGTCATTAAACTGAAATTGACATAAAGGTTGGATAGAACAAGTATGCTAATTTCTTTCCTATTGAAAATAAAACTTATTTGATCCTACCCAAGAAGTTAGGACATGCATTGGAAATTCTAAATATTATTTATTTTTTCCCAACCTTGTTTTCTAATATCATTTATTTATTTATTATTATTTTCTTTTTTTGTATGCAGAGACTCTTGAAATATAGCAGCATTTGAAGTCTAGCTTTCGGAAGCTGTAAATTGATTTAGTTTTGTATTGGTTTTATTTGATGTAAAAAAATTTTAAAACATGTTTAGATGAATGGAAATTTTGATTTCCTTTACTTTTTAGAGCACTGGATAAATTAATAGTGCATTATAATTTCATTTACAAACAAATGCCAATAAACCATTTAAAAAAAATTTAAACACGCCTAGATCATAATAATAAATGTTGTTACTATATCGTTATATTTTCATAATGCCATACATTAGTCATATTAAACATTGAAAAATTATTTTAGTTAAGTCCTGAAAATTTGAAAATTTTTTTAAAAGAGGGTGGTACTCGTTGAGACAAAAATGATGTTAACAAATTATAATTATTTAAGTGATAAATGAGCATAAATGTGAACAAAGGTCAAAATTTCAAATATAGATGATGAAACTCATGATCGAATCTCGCGAGGTGTTGAGTAATGATTTCGACCAAAAAATGATATTTCAACACTTAAAAGTTTTGTAACTTGCAAAAATCAATTGCATAATCAAAATGTTAATGATATCTTAATAATCTAAAAGAGTGCAAAAATAGCGTAGGACATATGTACATTCTTATTATATTTAATTATAAATCTCACAGGATATGATATTAATAATAATAACTGTAGTAATATCCAACAAGCACACATAAAAAAAAAATAGAGATGTTCAACTAAAATAGATTAACTAAGCTTTAATCTTGTAAATTAAAGTATTTTTGTAACTTAACTTATATCATCATAGCTTTAGAAGCATAGCAATTGCAATCCTTCTTACTTGTTATTTATTTATTTACCGTTGACGTTATGAAAAACTAAAGCAATTAATTTGAAAAGTAAAGAGAAAATGAAAATAAATGCATAGATTTATTTTTAATATAATTAAACGTTATTAATTAAAATGATTACAATGAGAATAGATATGTATAAAAATTAAAAGCTGAAGTATACATACAATCAAATTCAAAAGATTGCATGAAGTAATGAAGATGAAAAAAAAAAGGACTTGGATTATGGACTCAAAATGTTGAAAATGATGAAGGGTTGCAATAAAAAAATTCTTAGTATTATGTGGTAAATTGATATTTGTTAAAATAGTAAGGGGTCAACCATAATTTGCCTTATTGATATTATTGTTATTTTCAACAAGTAATTTATTATTAGTAAAAAAAGGACCTGAAACATGTACTGGTAGTGTTGGAATATAATAAAAATAATAGGAACATAAAACCATTATCAAAGTTTAACAAGAGTTGAGGAGCATAACTTAAAAGTTTGAAGAACTTAACAAGAATAGGATAAAGTTTAATCATAAGTCGAGATCTAAAAAATGAACTTGAAATATCTAAGTAAAATGTTAGAAATCAATGAAAAGAGTTGGAATACAGAACAAAAAAGTAGTGGGAACAAGAGTAGAAGAAGTTAACCTAAAAGTTGAAATAACTTACCATGAATTTGATAAATTCAAACGCGAAGTAGGGATCTAAAAAGTAAATTTGACATATTTACCCAAAATTTGAAATTCAATAAAAAGAGTAGGAATATTGAACCAAAAAGTGGTGAAAAAATAAGTTGGAATAACTTAGTAATAACTAGATAAAGTCTAACAGGATATAGAGATATAAAAAATAAACTTGAAATATCAACCTAAAAATTTGGAATTCAATAAGAAGAGTGGAAATATAGAATGAATAACCGGTGGAAAAATGAATTGAAACAACTTACTAAGAATTTGATAAATTTTAATTGAAAGTGAGAATCTAGAAATTGAACTTGAAATTTCCAAACAAAATATTAGAATTCAATAAAAAGAGTAGGAATATAGAACCAAAAAGTGGTGGAAAAAAGAATTGAAGAGGTTAACTTAAAATTCGGAAAGAGTTACCAAGAATATGATAAATCCAACAATAAGTAGGGATCAAAAAATAAACTTGAAACATTCACGAAAAATACTTAAATTAAATGAAAAGAGTAGAAATATAGAACAAAAAAAAAAATGGTGGAAACAAGAGTTGAGGAGCATAACTTAAAAGTTTGAAAAACTTAACAAGCATATGATAAAGTTTAACAATAAGTTGAGATCTATAAAATGAACTTGAAATATTTAACCAAATATTAGAAATTAATTAAAAGAATTGGAATTCAAAAACAAAAAGTAGTGGGAACAAGAGTGGAAGAAGTTACCCAAAAGTTGAAATAACTTAACAAGGATTTGATAAATTCGAACGCGAAGTAGGGATCTAAAAAGTAAATTTGACATATTTACCCAAAATTTGAAATTCAATAAAAAGAGCAGAAATAATGAACCACAAAGTGGTGGAAAAATAAGTTGGAACAACTTAACGATAACTAGATAAAGTCTAACAGGATATAGAGATATAAAAAATAAACTTGAAATATCAACCTAAAAATTTGGAATTCAATAAGAAGAGTGGAAATATAAAACGAGTAACCGGTAGAAAAATGAATTGAAACAACTTACTAAGAATTTGATAAATTTTAATTGAAAGTGGGAATTTAGAAATTGAACTTGAAATTTCCAAACAAAATATTGAAATTCAATAAAAAGAGTAGGAATATAGAACCAAAAAGTGGTAGAAAAAAGAATTGAAGATGTTAACCTAAAATTCGGTAAGAGTTACCAAGAATATGATAAATCCAACAATAAGTAGGGATCAAAAAATAAACTTGAAACATTCACGAAAAATACTTAAATTAAATGAAAAGAGTAGAAATATAGAACAAAAAAAAAAAATGGTGGAAACAAGAGTTGAGGAGCATAACTTAAAAGTTTGAAAAACTTAACAAGCATATGATAAAGTTTAACAATAAGTTGAGATCTATAAAATGAACTTGAAATATTTAACCAAAATATTAGAAATCAATTAAAAGAATTGGAATAAAGAACCAAAAAGTAGTGGAAACAAGAGTAGAAGAAGTTAACCCAAAAGTTAAAATAACTTAACAAGAATTTGATAAATTTTAACAGAAAATAAAGATCTAAAAATTGAACTTGAAATTTCTAAACAAAATGTTGGAATTCAATAAAATGAGTAGGAATATAGAACCAAAAAGTGGTGGAAAAATAAATTGAAATAATTTACCAAAAACTAGATAAAGTTTAACAAATTGTAGAGATATAAAAATAAACTTGAAATATCTATTCAAAAAGCTGAAAGTTGATGAAAAGAGTGGAAATACAGAACCAAAAGCTAGTGGGAAAATGAGTTGAAACAACTTACAAAAATTTAGATAAATCATTACTAGAAATAAGAATTTGAAAAGTAAACTTGAAATATACATTATAAATATTGGAATGTGACAAAATAAGTAGGAATGTAATCATTTTGTGATATGTTTATATTTTTTGTACTATTTTTAAATTTTAAATTATTACAATCTTTTTCCTCATTTAATTAAAATTTTATTCTTTTTTTTCCAAATTTTTTCATAATTTTTTCACATTAAAAACAAATAAAAATATAATTTTCATTATATTATCCGATTAAAAACCGGTTGTACCGGTTGCATGCATGCGCTGTATGAGATACAGCGCTGCATGGTAGGTTGACTCTTTAATTATATATATCCTGGATGACTTATTATTTAAGCAAACTTGGTTATATTACTTATTCAATTCGTTGGCAATGGAATTAGAGTGTTAATTCAAACAAATCCTCAAATCTTCAAACGAGAGAGATCACTGATCACTGATGCTTACTTGAACCTTAACTATTGCATCAGGCACTGTCACAAGCAGCTAACCGCCTAATCTCTCTGATGGAGCATGATAATATTTGTTTCCCTCATAAGCTGACATAGTTACCAGGGAGTAGATATTAGTTACCAATAACAATATTGACTGTGGATAAAAATAGATCCAATGTGGAATTGCAGTCTGGTTAAGTTCATTTTTTCTCTATAATGGGAAACAAGAGATACATTACTTATTTTGTCGGCTTTAATTGTTGCCGTAAGTATTTTTGGTTCTTTATTTTCTCCTGATTAAAAAAAATTATGCGCCTACCGTATAAGGATTAATTATTTATTTCTTTCATCGATCTAAACATGTCAATATTGGTACTAATGAAACCCATTGTTAGACTTGATTAATTGATTTTGTTGTTCAAAATGAATAAAACTTGAACGCAACCATATAGGTATCTTAGACATTTATCTTTTTCGCTGTTATTATTTTTTAAAATAGAATTTCAAGCTTCTAAATTTTGAAACACTTCTATAAAAAAAAAAAGATACATCAAAAATGCTACACCGCACTTGGTTAACGACTTAACATATCTTTGGCGACCTGTCAAAAATGCAATGTCATCCCTTCGATACTGATGATGCATCCAACAAAGCGTCCACTTGGGACTGTGAACATCTCCCATCTTAATAATACATTTTCACTAATCTGTACTTTCCCCACGTCTTATACACATCTTTCAACGTTGCAGCTTGTAACATATATTCATTGCATCAGCGGCACCTCATGATGAATCACTTTGCATTCACATAATTCAGAAACACCCCCCCCCCCCCCCCCCCCCCCAAAAAAAAAAAAAAAAAAATCAACCCACCAAGTATATAGATATAGTCTATTAACATGTTTGAACAAAACTATAATAACACTCGGGCCATACATCAACTAGCATTTCCAATTTCACTAGTTAATTTCAAGAATCAAAACCATGTTCTGACAAAAGTTTGCAATAACTGCTAAGCTACCTTTCCTTTCAACTTTATGTAGCAATCTCATCGACTTCTGAGTTAAAAATAAAACTTGGAAATGATGTTGTTATGTCCCTGCATTCGGATTCCAGAAAGATGATTTCAGTCAGAAGCAGCGGAGAATGGAATATAAAGAATTTGGACAAGTTATGTAATTACATACCTCAAATACGGAAGGGTCATGATTTTCAACAACGATGGGTTTTTAGAAACAAAGTTCTGCCACTCACATTTATCGATCTTGCCATCCTGGTTCACATCAGCATCCAGGAAAGTCTACCCGCCAAAAATGAAAATAGCAGAGTAGTACTTTAGGCAATTTATCCAAAAAATGAAAAAACTATGGAACACACAAAGAGGCAGTATGAAATGATTGGAAAATATTATTGATATGACTTAACACATGCTCATTTGCCACAGGAATTACAATAAATCAAAACCTTATCCAACTCATACAAGTGAATATTGCTACTTATGCAGTTACAAAACCCACGAGCCGAAATGTAACATCCTTTATATGACTCCCAAAACAATAATCATATACTCACAAATCAAACGCATTGAAGAACTCAAATCAAACAGCCTGTAGTCAATACACAAAATGCTGCACTTTTCTTTTTGTCAAAGTCTCCTAACAACTTCAATTCCAGCATAAACTAAAGGTGCCAGAATTAGATGTATGATAGTGCTTTTCCCATATTCCAAGTTCACCAGCATTGTGGGTGCTAGGGGTATTTCAAATGTTTAAACAAGTTTTCAAGAAGAAACATGTAAGATCGCAGGTAGTTAAGATTCAAAAGTCATTCTCACCTTATCAAGTATTATTTCAATGGTTTCATCAGCCAACTTCATTTCAGACTCGCAAAGAAGCGCAATCAGCATTTGCTTGACCTGCCAAAATCACATACAATGAAGTTGCCTGCAAGGATTGTTGAATAAAGGATAACTGAATTAACAAAACTAAACAGAAGATTTAGTTGTATTGCTTTTCACTTCGCCAAGCTCCAAAGAATATAGACCTTATTTCCAGAGATATTTCACGTAGGAATGAAAATTTTTTTTTTTTAAAATAATAAAACCAGAATTATATATGTCTATATTTTTCTGCTAATCAACAACATTTTTTGCTGAATAACATCGTAAATTAGTTTACAACTGAAAATTTCCTGTGATTAGAGGGGAAAACAATGAATTCATATGTCAAGAATTCCTATTTGGAAAGTAACTACACATGAATTCCTATTGGGAAAGTAACTACACATGAATTCCTATTGGGAAAGTAACTAGTTATACATATTACCAACACTAAGGATACAAGCTATAGTTTCTAACGTGCTAACGTTCAAAGGTCTACTATCCCCAACATGGATTTTGACACCCCAACTGAAAGCTTACCAAATCAACAGAGAAATTAGTAAGATCCAGTTCGCTCAACCAGTCAATTGCATGTATAATATACAGACAAAGAATAAAAAAGTCCAGAAACTTCTTTGTCAGAGCATGAGAAAGTAACCTCCAACATACCTCTTGCCGCTCAATGAATCCAGTATTATCTAGATCATAAAGCTTAAACGAAACTGCCAAAAAAAAAATGCCACATATTAAATGGAAGTATCAATATACAATGGCAAATTAAGGATGAACAACAAAACGTGATCTATGGCAATTGAGTAACAATAGATTATAAGTGGCCAACTTACAGTCAATCTTGTCCTCTTGAGGAGCATTTGGATGGAAGACACTGAGTGATCTAACAAAGTCACTAAAATCAATGACTCCTTTCCGCTTAACATCAAACAGATCAAAGATCTGCACACAAAATTAGTTGATCCCAGAGTCTCAGTACACACAATTGATTGAAAAGGTGATTAGAATAATGCTCATAGGGAGGATATCACAGATACCCTGTTGGCAAATAGATTCTCTTTCTTTCGGTTCTTGAAAAGAGCCAACTGAAACTCTTCCTGCATAAACAACAAAATTGTTTCAATCACATATCTTGAAGAAACCAATATAGAAACTTTAGAATCCTAACACTTCAGGTGACAAGTCAATTATGATACAAGTAATACAAAAAATTTTAACAAGAATATTGAGCAAATCATCTACGAGACTAAATGGCAATTGCTATGGTTCAAAAGAAATAAGTTTGTAATCAATTCAATGAATTTATAATTCTAAATCACTGTGTGAGGGAATAAAAGGACAGAAAACAATTGATCCAGCTTGCAATACTAAGGGGGTAATTTATTTGTGCAAAAAGACCAACTCAATACAAGGAAATTGTGGCACAGAGAGAGAGAAAGAGAGAATAAAAATAAAATTACTCCTAAGCAGTGCAGAAAAATACCTTGCTTATCAACCCATCGTCAACCACTGAACTGCTGATCATCTTAAATAGCTCAAATAGTGCTTCAACTTCACTGACACTAACTGTAGATTGGAAACAGCAGATTACTAACCTTCAAAGGCCAGAAACTAAAACAATAGCGACATGAGAGAAGAGAGTCATGAGTACATAAAAGAGGATGAATTGAGTAACCGACTTGATACTGTAGAAAAGACGATTAACAAAAATATGGATGAAAGAATAACATCTCAGTTATAATTTCATAGCAAAACACTAAAGGAATTTAAAATTTGCACATAAAAATCTTTCTCCCAGCTCCAGTATCTGGTAAATCACAGCAAAATGCAAGTGTAACCTTTCATCATAACCAATACAAAACAGTTTAAGTAGAAGTGATGGAATTCCATGTTTGTACCACAGTTTGTGATATTCTCGCACTTTATATAGAGAGGCAATCATTTTACGTATTGGCAATGGTAACAAAAGCAACATATCAATAGGTGCATAACAATTAACAGATGAGAAAAACAAAAATAAGTAATCTGTAAGTTCAACCTTCTTCATAATAACTTAAAATGGATCTCAATATAACAGTGGACAGCAAGAATGCACATACAACTGTCAGTCCTCTGAACTACTAATAATCCTCAACTTTCAATCAGTAACCATTTTGGATTTCATGATTGTTATGACTACTATCTTTTTATTTCTTCGTAACTGAGGACTGGTAAAACATGGTCTCAGTGCACAAAACAACAACTAGGGAATCCAAACACGATCATTTCAATGAAATAGTGAGCGACCAACTACTTACAAGCAGTCTGCGAAGCAAGAAGTATGGGGTCCTCATGTCCAGGGAACTGCTTTGCTACTTTAGACTGAAAACAGCCCATTTAATATCGAAAAACAACTATCAATAAGAGGAGAAAGTAGCGCAATGCACCCGACTTAAGAGCCTAGAGTTCTTTGACCACAATAGATTACATCATTTCCAAAACCATGTTCGTCTCTCAAACCTACAAATTTACACAAAAAAAGGCCCAAATTCATTTCATCAGTATAATAATAAATAACTCTGAGCAGCAAAAGAAAGTTCTGATCATATTTGCAATAAATAATTGAAAATGACACCCAGCCATAATCAAATATATACAAAGACTGGTTGATATAAAATAAAACGGATAATATAGAATATGGAAATCCTTCCATCAATCTTGAATTAAATCCTGCTTACATAATCATTCAAGGAAAATAAAAGATACATTTGACTTGTAAAATAATTAAAAAAAAGAAGTAAAAAGAGAGAGAGAGAGAAAAACAATTGAAGTAAATGATAAATGATTAAAAGTTTAAAAATTGTTTTTCCTTATAATTTCTCAGGAGTCAGGAACCAGACCAAACAGATGAAAAGAAAAAAAAAAAAGAGCTACATAGTCTTAAAATTCGAAATTAATCATGCATTACTTCATAATCGCAAATTAAATTAAAAAATTCAAAATTTATCGACATATCTTGAATCACTTTAAATACTTAATAAATTAATATATATATATATATATATATATATACAAGATTAAAAACAATAAAGAAGAAAAAGAAGAAAAAACTTACCGAGCCAATAAAATTGGCCGGCAAATGCCGCGACGGGAAAGACGAAAAATCTTAATTTGTCCTCCTCCTTTTTCTATACTTTTGTACAAAAGCTTAAGGAGATCGTCGGCGTGCGTTTGCGTTTTGCGAGAGAAATACAAAGGGGAGATCGTTTGACGATTTCTCCGATCGGACGGCTCAGACTCTTTGGAGCTGTAAGCCTGTAGCTGTCTTTCGACTTTCGAGCGCTGTGCTGTGCTGTGCTGTTGTTGTCTTGCCTAGAGATGGTTAACTAACGTAACGCGGACAAAAAGATATAGGAGAGGTAGTTTTGAAGAGAAGGGGTCGGTGCACGTGCTTCTCACGTGCTCGTTCGACGTCGTAAATTCGTTAAGTAGAATCTTCGACGTCCCTGTTAAAGAATATTCCTCCCCGCGGTTAAAAGTAGAAAGTGAATTTCCTTTGTGCCCCTTCAGAGTTGAGGAATTAAATTTCCTTCCGAGAAAAAAAAACAGTAAATGGATCCAAGTTGATTTGTTAAGATAAATTGGCTGATTTAGCTTGATTTGTTAGTAATGAGTGGGCTTGTATTACTTAGAATGTTCTCAAAAATTCTTATTACCATTAATATAATACCGGTATTTAAGCGTATTACTGTTTTCGAAGGAGTTTTTGTTATTCAAAGTTATTTCATTATTATATTTAACATAGATAAACAATATATACTGCCATAAGTAGTATATTAATTCTATCCATTTTGAAGGTGGTGGGATTCATTGATTGGGTGGTGGCATTGGCATTGATTAATAAATATTTTTATAAATTTAAAAAAATGAATTTAAATGAGTTTTACCTAAAAAATGAGTGAAAACGTTATAATGCTACTTTATTTCAAAGAAGAAAAATTTATAATAAGAAAGTTATTGAAACCCTACATAATTAGTTTTGTTATGATACTGAAAATAAGGTCAGATCCTTCAAATAGTTAGTGAACTTCTTTTAATTATGCGCACGTAAAAAGAGATTCTCGAGAGTGGAAAGCAGCAGTCATAGGCAAATTTGTCACGGGTGTTTGTGTGGCGGCCGCGTGCGAGTTTTAATAGTTGTGGTTTGATTTTGTTGAATTGACTGCGGCCATTATGAAAAGGCCGTTTCACACTTTCACGGTCAATTTTCTAGATTTTGGTATTTTGTTTTTTCCTAGTCATAAATTTTTTGATGCCAACGCCTTACCGCCGAGACCAACATGACGAATTTGAAGAATGCTCTCCTCCAATCCATCACACGCCTTCGTTTTTTTTTTTTTTCTTTCCCCTTTTTTTTTTTATTTTGCATGAAAAAATTATAATATTAATAATTTTTATTATTATTTTAAGATAATTTGGGTCAAGATTTATTTATTCGATTTAATTCGAAGCGAATTTAATGAGTTTAGGTTTAAAAAAATTAATTCGTTCAATAAATGAGTGAATTCGATTCGTTTTTTAATTATTTAATAGGATTCAATTCAAATTCGATTCCATTATTTGTTTTGCCACCTCTAATTTTGATGTAAAAAAATTTAAAAAAATTATTCTTTTGATGTGTTTGATCGTTCATGGTTTTGGAATTAAAATCATTATAGAACTGAACAACAATTAATTTCTCATCAATTTCCTCGATCATATTCGTTGTAGCCTAGGCATGCACTATAAGCCAATAAAAAGCTTGCTAACTACAAGTCTCTAGGCATGGAGATTTTTTGTTTTTTCTTTATTATCTTTCTTCTCGACCGGTCATGTATTTAAGTCTTATTTAAAATTAAATTTCAACCGTGTAGTTTAAAAGTAATAATATTAAATTATTTAGTAAACATTAATTATTGTAATTTATAAACTAAATAATAATTTTGTCAAAATTATTATTTAAAAATTTATAAGAAGTAACTTTAACTTATTTATTTATATGGGTAAAAGATGTACAAAAGTTATATAAATTTATAAGACTTGTCTCCAACTTGTTTGGCGAGAAGGAACTAAAATACTACTTTCAAATGACAGAACAAAATTCAATTTTAGACCCTCGAGAAGCTGATGATAGAACCGCTATAGCTAACCCACGAAAACCTATTCCATAGAACAATCTCATCCGCCACTTCGGCCTTGGCCGAAGTGGTGGGCTGCTGCCCTCACAAGCATTGTGAGGGCAGCGGTTCTAGCCCCCACAAAAGCATTGTGGGGGCTAAATGTTCTTTATATCATTCTCCCTTGCGAAATGCAAGTGGAGTATGGACATTCTCTCCTGTGAGGGGTTATTTGTATTGGGCATGTACTTCATAGAATTCATTGTAATAATGTAAGTCCCAATCATGTATATCTGATTGTAAATATCAGTGTAATACCTCTGCTACAATAAGCAGTTGTTGTAAATATCTGTGTAATGCGGTAATCTGATGATTAATCAGTCTCAAAAAAAAAAAAAAAAAGAACAATCTCATCCAATGCCTTATACTTTTCTCCAATACTTCAAACTCATTTTTAGGCATTTTTTTAATATACTAATATTGAACTTTAACCTTATGTTTTATTTATTTAATTTTTTTAAAGGTTAAACAATTTTTCTGATATGAAGTAAGTTTAAATAGATCAACAAACTTCTCCTAATGGGCCAACAAATATTTTAAAAACTCTCTCGTACACAATCATCAAAATGAATTTTTTGAGTTTGTGTTTATCATCACGGTTTTCCTAGTTATTAAATCTGCATCGACATTTTATTGAAGTACATCTGTTTGACATTCCAAAAAAATATAATAAAAAAATAGAGAATTTGTTATTTGTATCTATAAAATCTGTGACACAATCACACAATTTTCTTTTTCAACAAAAGATAATAAGCTACGTAGTATGTTTCTTTTATCATTATCTACGCTTCCATTAGAATATGTTATCTCCCATAACATTTGGCCAACAATTAGTACTCTTACGTCAATTTAGCTACCAACTTGGTGTATGTCTGTCTATAAATTTATTGCTTAAATATTTAGTCCGCATTGTACCCAAAAAAAAAAAAAAAAACTGTCATAAATAAAGCATTTCAACTATTGATTGGTTGGCAAATTAAAGATCATCCACATGCATCATTTCTTCGAAGTTTCAGCATTGAATTTTTTTTTTTTTTTTTAACCACGAGACATCTTGGGAAGGGCCCAACTGTGGGAGGTTCCTTTAAGCTCGTACCACAATCCAGATTAGAAGTCTCCGTTTGAACCGGAAGGTACAAGTTCTCCCAACAAAGTTGACTTCCATGCGACTCGAACTGAAAAGTAAACTCAATCAAACTAATTAAGGAGACTCCATTACCATTTATCAATAGAGCCAACACTTTATTGATTATCGTTGAACTTTATTAAAACTTGCAAAATCAAATGTTAATGTACTATATGTTCTTATTAGTCAACTGAAATTAATATTATTTTAATGGGATTGCACAGTCTTCTGTGATGGCAAGATTCAACGCATGAGCAGTTGAGCACCGTGAGGCTGGTAGGTCGACACATTAGACTCGCATTAGATAAACTCCATGTGCTTTATGTTTCTTTGAAGTAGGGGCAGAGCTGAGGAGAAAATTTTAGGGGGCTAAATTTAAACTTTTAATTTTCATGTTATTATTTATTAGTGATTTAGTGGGTTTTAGTGAGTTTGGTCGATTTGTTTCTTACTATTTTGATGCTATCATTAATGGGTTTAACAGTAAAATTATAATATTATTTAATATATAAACTTTATACATTGTGCATGGACCAATATGGACATTTCACACTAACTTTTCATATTTTATTTATAATTTTTGTTATGTTACATAATTATATAACATATATGATTATATAGTAATTTTTGGATTTTCATCCAACGATTGTGTAAATAATATGATTTTATTATTTTATATTTCTACAACTATTAAATTTTTATCTAACGGCTACTACGTAATATAATAATCTCCTTTATTTATAAACTTTAAAATTTTTTAAAATTATGCAGAGATCATGGCACTGATCTAGTGTTATATGGCCTCTGCCCCGGCTTTGAAGTCTATTTAATTACATAAATTATATGGTTTAAAAGCTGACAGCGTATGATTTTGCTCCCTTCTATTTGTTTGTTTTCTTTCGTTTGTCACTTCGAATCCGAAAAGTATTATCTTATGCGTTTTTTTTTTTTGGGTTTTTTTTTTCAAGTTTCATAATAATTTAGTTTGAGCATCAAGTGGGTTTGTCGCTTTGAGTGTATGGTCTTAATTGATTTTGGAAAAGATGGACTTTACATGTCAATGTCACGCACTCACACCCTTACTTTTTGTTCGTCTAAGATTCAAACTTAGCTCTTAGGTTTTTTTTTTTTTTTTAATTTTAATTATTGTATTATTAAGTTATAATCATTAATCAACCTTTGAATGTGAGTTTTCTTTGTCTAGTTAGTGACTCAAAAGCAACCGACCAAATGATTATCAGGATTAAAGAATTTGATCATGCACGTTAACTCATGGGTAAAGAAACGAGTGTAAGATTAGCGAGATCTCACCCATGTTCACGAATGGAGGTAAGTGGGTCCCAAAAAGAACGAAAAACCAGCCAGTGGGCCATTGTGCTGGAACCAATGTTAACGAGATCTCAATTTGAGGCGTCATGTTTGGGTCCCAAACTTTACGCTCGACTTAAATTTTTCCTTCTAATTACATAATTAGTTAGGGAGTAGCGACAAACGCACTAACTCTAAAATTATGGGTGAAATAAATGAGTTATGATACAGTTTTAAATTTTTATATAAATTGATATGATATAAATTTATTAGCCGGATGAAAATTATAAAAGTGATGATAGACATCTCAAATTTCATCATAAATGATAGATCATTTATTAAGTGATTGATAATTTTTTATAAGATTTAAGTGAACTAATTGTATTATCTTATCGACCAATTGATGAATGCCACATCATTTGAAATAATTTTTTGGGATACAAATTTCAAAATGTGTAGCACTACTCATAATAAATATAAATTATGTGGAATAAGAGGTATTTAATACAATCAACTAATATACCATAATAGTTTGTATAAAACAAATTTCTAAAAGAGCTTTTATCTCTATTATTACTCAAAATAAATATATCCTCTAATACTAGTAAGGATTAATATATATATCAACGGTACCATAATAGAATTAATATAGGTGAGTTCCAAGAAACATTAGATTGTAAATATTAGTAGACATATGATATGGTATTGTAAATATTAGTAGACATATGATATGGTATTGTAACATATCAATAGACCCAAAGGGGGGGGGGGGGGAGGGACTATTTATATAACTTGAGTTTTCTACTTAAATTTAACATATGATTTTTTTTTTTACTTTTTACTTTCTTGACATGGGACTTATCATTTTGTCGATTAGTTCTATTATATTTTGTAAATAAATCGAATTCACACTTTAAATGTTTAGGATAAAATGTGTTGAATTTTATTGTGTACAATGAGACTCATAAATAAAAGGAACCAATCAATAGGCGGACGATATAATATTTTGGAGAAAATATATGTAAGCGCATTTAACAATTTAGACCACACCAAAAACCAAGAGCACGAAAAAGTGAATAATTGATGGAAATGAGTTGCAACTAATATATATTTAACATAGAATATTTCAGAAATGCTAAGCATTTTAAAGAAGTACTATGAATTTTTTATCTTGTCCCAAAAAGAGAGAGAGAAGAAGAGGTATAGCGTAGTTGCTTTCTTTCTTTTTTTTTTTTTTACTTTTTGCCAAATTATGTTCATAGCCAAGGAAAGCGGTAGGTGTCACATCTAGTTGATATAATAAAATCACTTATATTAAAAACAAGAGGCCTAATGCCCACACTATTCACGTAAGTATAACCTAAATAATGAAAAAAAAAATTAATAAAATAGAATATTAATATTATCAGTCATGAAATTCATTATTCTAGAGATAAATCATACATAATATTCGGAACTTAACCCCTAACATTGTTAACAATAATAATAGTTAATTAAAAAAAAAACTAATAACTTAGCAACTAAGAGGCCTAGCCTAATGCAAGGCTATAGACATAACAAATTCTTAATGGATCTTCCAAAAAAAACAAGCTCATCGCCGGAAACAATTTCAAAACGCACATTAAAATAGTATATTTTACCCTTCACACCTTCCAAGTAATAATCTTTTAACATATATAGCAAAGCGGAAAGTGGCCAGAGAAAATTACGTCTAAATGTAGGATATCTTAAGCATCTCCAAATACATCCATGCCATTATCACATACATGCATCAACAATAAATTAATGTCACAAATGACATGATTACTCGCAGAACCATCCCAAGCAAGAGTCCACCAATTCCCCTAACTGTGTGGTTAAAGTGTCCTAAAATCACTAGCAACTTAAATAAATTATCCCTTTGCCTCGTCCTCTTATAAATGGTCAAAAATACCAATATCGAATAATAAAGTAAGATATACGGACACGCAAGTCGCATTTGCCCCCCATCTGTAAGGCCTGTGTATCCGAAAAGTGACTTTTTTTTGCTTGGGATTAAATAGAATATGACACTTATTTTATCCATTCATCTCCTTAGCTTAGCCGACATGCAAGGCTTCAAGCACAAAGCTTACACCTCAAGAAATTGTGGGGCATAAGCTGCCTGCCAACCCACCAAAAGTCGTGGGCCCCCATTGCTTAAAAGCAGGCCCAATACGAGAATCCAACAGTACGCTCCCATTTGTTTTGTCTTGCGTAGTAGGGCCCGCCGAGAGGACTTTTAGTATTATTCCAAATTAAAGACACCGAAAGCGACCGGTCCCTGACCCTAAAACTACGCGCGCACTGAAGTGAAGCTTAGCATGTGTTTGGTTAGGGTACATGCTTCTGCTACTGACATAGGACAATAAGACAGCGACTACTATTTATCTTGTCAGTAACCGTGTCTTTTAAGCAGACACGACACTTGGAACCCCACTTTCCCTCGTACGCGTGTCCTTCTTTTAGATTCACTGCAGCAGGCTGCCTTTATTTTTCTCAATCTGCAACTGGGTGTACAGTTTACGGGGTTAAGACTATTTTTGTCTTGTTTATTTTGATTCTAGTTTTCGGTTCCTGATTTGTTTTTTCCATGCACTATTTGTCTGGTTCCTGAATATTTTATCCGGTTTGGGCGGTAAGTTGGAACATAAAAAGGGAATATATAAATGAGAGTTGGGATTATTTTGGTTTTAATACATATTGAATTTTGAGTTTATTAAACAGTGGGTTGTTGGAACTCGGAAGGGTCATTTTGCTGCCCATACACACTCAGTCTCTGGTTTGTTTCATCTTTGTTCTAGTTTGAGTTTTGCTATTGAGGATTTGTTTTGTGGATTTTGAGTCTTGCTATTGAGGTTGGTGAGTGTGCAATTGT
Source organism: Citrus sinensis (assembly GCF_022201045.2). Lineage (NCBI taxonomy): Eukaryota > Viridiplantae > Streptophyta > Magnoliopsida > Sapindales > Rutaceae > Citrus > Citrus sinensis. Next base: position 4,740,918 of record NC_068558.1, read on the forward strand.
AAAGTGGTCATTGGTGGTGGATTGAGATGGAAGAGAGATATGAGCCAGTGAAGGAGCTTGGGTCTGGAAATTTTGGGGTGGCAAGATTGGTCAGAGATAAGAGGACTAAGGAACTTGTTGCTGTCAAATACATAGAAAGAGGCAAGAAGGTAATCTTCTTCTTCTATTCGGGTTATTGTATATATCTCATATTAGCAATCCTGCAAGTGATATAGCCAGAGATCCTAGTGGTTGCTTGATACTGATAACGAAGTTTGTTTTTCTACAATTATTTCCAGAAATGGGCTATTTGGATTTTTTTTTTTTAATTGCTGTTTCGATTCAAGCATTTTGGCTTATGAATTTCTTGCTAGTGGCATAAATGTCTGTTAGGGATGAGGAGTATGTAGGGAATGCCAATTTGTTCAGTAACGCTATATATATTATAGTATAAAATATTCAAAATAGTGTTTGGAGAATCTTGGAGAAGTTGTCGGTGAAAGTTTTTAACATTGGTTTTGCTCAATTGTCCGTGTATTCAAACAAGTACTCAAATTCTGTCCAATGGCTCATTAAAGAAACCTCATCATGTCACTGCTGGAATTTTTTACCTGCATTGGTTTGTCTGACACTAGGAAGGGGATAATTCTGCAGTTTTGCGAGAGTACAAGAGCTATTTGTTTCTGGTGCTATAATATCAGCATTTGAACTTTTTGAGGGATTCCAAATGTTGTTTAACAAATGAGACTACATCTCATTTTAGATGCACATTATTGTATTTACATTGTTTGACACAGAGTATATTGTCTAGTACATAGTTTTTGAATTGGAGCTACTTCCTATGAATTCTGTTTCTGGTTTCAGATTGATGAGAATGTTCAGAGGGAAATCATCAACCACAGATCTCTGAGGCATCCAAACATTATCAGGTTCAAAGAGGTAACACTGGAAAACACTAACTCATTTATCAGGGCATTGCCTCATATTTATTTTTATTTATGCCATTGAGATGTCATTTGCATTTTGGTTCAAATTTGACAACCGGATCTGTCCCTCGAATTTGAGTTATTTTTAGCAGACAATACTCCACTTGTTATATTTGTAAATGTCTACATGATTGTACTTTGCTTACACCATGGAGTTCAGATGAGTTAAAACATTTCTTTTACCTGCAGGTGTTGTTGACTCCAACTCACTTAGCTATTGTCATGGAATATGCTGCTGGTGGTGAACTCTTTGCAAGAATATGCAGTGCTGGTCGATTTAGCGAAGATGAGGTTGTAATATGAATTACAGAGTTTGCACATTTGATTTGACATCATCGGTTGTTTGCCCCAGTTTAATGTGTATGACTGTGATCCGAATTCTCGCTCTTATAGCTTTTTGGCAAATTGTTTTTGCTGCAGGCTAGATTTTTCTTCCAGCAGCTAATATCTGGAGTCAGCTACTGTCATTCTATGGTATGATATCTTTTTGTTAATTCTCATCTACTGTGATGATCTTTACATCACGCCATTGCTTTTATTTGCAGGAAATTTGTCATAGGGATCTCAAGTTGGAAAACACTCTATTGGATGGAAGTCCACAACCACGGCTGAAGATATGCGACTTTGGTTACTCAAAGGTTAGTATCCCCAGCTAAAATATAGCTTTGTGCTGACTACATAAATGACACAAGTTTGAGGCTTTCTTACTTTTCTTCTCCCTTTTCTCGTTTACCTTTATTTTTCGCAAAAATATAACAATAAGGCGGTAACTCTTAGATTCATATCTTAAATCTTTGTTCTTAGTTTGTTGTTTTCCAACTTTCATATTTCTGTTTATTTGGATCTCGCAGTCAGGATTGTTGCACTCGCAACCAAAATCAACAGTTGGTACTCCAGCATACATTGCCCCTGAGGTCCTAGCAAGAAAGGAATATGATGGCAAGGTATATAGTTTCCTATATTGCAACTGAAAACTGCAATGAAGTCATCGTGTTTGGTTGTCCAACAAACCTATGGAGCATTACATACAGATAGATAATACATTGCAGTTATTGGAAATTTTCATCTATGCCACTAGGCCATTGGTGAGCACAGGAAAGCACATGTTTATTGCATTAGTAGGTGAAGTCTTTTCAGAGCTTCTTCTATCAAGTTGAATGCAGAAGCCTGCCTATTCTTTCATCCGGCATGCCTCTTAACCCAATATGTGTGCAATTTCGATCTCAATTTTTTCCCCCAACTTTGACAGAGGGAATCTACCATTTTAAATTTCTTCTCATAAAGAATTGATTTTGGGGTTGATAGAGCATACAAATATTTGGAGTAGAAATAATTTCATGTTAGCAAAGGAAGTGTTTTCCTGCTAAAAATTCCCTCTGCATCTTTTGAAGTGTGCTATATGGCCTGGTAATAACGATGATAATGAGTTTGTCTTGCAATTTTCTTGTTAATCTGATAGAGTTCAGATGTTTGGTCCTGTGGAGTGACACTGTATGTGATGTTGGTGGGTGCATATCCATTTGAGGATCCTGAAGATCCAAGAAACTTCCGCAAGACAATTGATGTACGTTTCTTATGCACAACAGTTCTATAATTTGGAGAATTTCCTTTCTTGTCCCAACATACTGTAGAAAATGAAGTTTAACACGTGTAACTTAACAGAGAATAAGGAATGTTCAGTACTTCTTGCCCGACTATGTACGCGTATCTGCGGATTGCAGGCATCTGCTTTCTCAGATTTTTGTTGCTGATCCCTCAAAGGTAACTTCATCTTTGAATTTTAAATATTCAAATATTCTTTTGCCATGAAAGTGGGTTGATTTAAATTATATATCAAACCATTTGGAATGAGCTCAGTCTATTTGTTCATCAATACATGATAAGAAAATTAGTCTTGTTTATGTTCTGTTTTCAACCGATCATGTGTACTAACCCTATTTTATCCTCTTGAAAAAAAGAGGATCCCCATTCCAGAGATCAAAAAGCATCCTTGGTTCCTGAAGAATTTGCCGAAAGAGATAATTGAAATAGAGAAAACAAATTACAAGGAAGCAGGACGTGACCAACCAACTCAGAGTGTTGAAGAAATAATGCGTATCATACAAGAGGCAAAGATGCCGGGTGAAGCAACGAAAGTTGCCGGGCAAGGTGCTGCTGGGGCATCGGACCCTGATGACATGGAGGGTGACATAGAATCTGAGATTGATGCCAGCGGTGATTATATGAGCCATGATCCGTGAGTATGGCAATAGAAATCACATGGAGAGAGCTTGTTTTTCAAGCTTCTAGCTGTTCCTGTCATTGAAGGTTAATAAGGCACTTATTATAATATGTAAAGTAATTTCGTATTGGATGGTATTTACCTGGATCACCACAGAAACAGTTGGTGGTTCCAAGTGCCAACCGCGTAACAAGAATCTGTTGACTGTATATTTGACACTTTTTTTTTTTTTCCAATTATTGGACTTGGATTTTTGTGAATAGTCTATTCTCTCTGTACATTGCACATGCCAAGTCCATCCTCATAAATCATAATCCAAATATTTTATCCTTTACATTTCGAAGTCCATCATCATAATTCAAATATTTTATCCTAAATGACATCTCATAAATTTAACCTTATATGTAGTACTATATATTTTTATTTTACCACTTGAATGTGTCAGTCAACTGAGACCTGTTCCCGGCACCTCGATCGCTGCTAACCCGAATCCACCAAAACTTGACAAAAGTATTAAACCACAAAAAGGCAAAAACATTAACATATGCGATTTGGACACTTCTGATGTCTTGGATTTCTGTATAAATTTTCAGAGTACAAGGAAAATAAAATTAGATAACTGCTCCTAGTGAGATCATCCAATAAACATGAGATTAACAATACATGAGTCTATTTAAATCTTATATAATTGGAACCTATTTTTTTTTTCCTCTTTTTAATTCCCTCTATTTGATGAATTGAGGGCGGCGTCGACTTACATTTAATTTCCACAAGTTTTAGCTTATCCTTCGGGGGTCAGGCTGGCTTTTGGCTTAAAATTTTCCACAAAGGAAAGCAAACACACAAAGTCAAGGTCTTCCCATCAAATGAATTGCTTAAATAATTCGGCAATGTAACCCCACTACCACCAGAAGGCTCTTAAATATAATATAAATTGGATTAACAAGGGTGATGAGTTTGTTTGGAGTGAAAAACACGGCCCGATAGATCATACATAGACATAGAGAAAGTCATGGGTTCAATGAAGAAGAAGAACAGTCGTTGGTCTTCATTTATTATGTTGCGGGTGGCATGTGTGTTGATGTTGATGGTGATGATGGATGGTAGAGTGAAAAGGGTGAGTGGGGAGGGATTGAGCCCGAGTCAGTGCAACGAAGAGAGGCGGCTGGGGCTAAACGCATGCAAGCCAATCGTATATGGGCAGCCTCCATCTCCTGCATGCTGCCAACGTATTAGGGTTCAACACTTCGAGTGTATTTGTCCTTCTATTACGCCTAAATTGGCTTCTCTTGTCGACATCAATAAAACCATTTTGCTTCTCAAAACTTGCGGTAGACGAGTCCCCCGCCACTTCAAGTGCGGCAGTAAGATCACTAATTCCCTACCCTCTTCCTCTTTATTAATTAATCGTTTGTGTCTGATCATTGATTTTAATTAATTATATATATGCTATTTTATTAATTAAATTATAAGTTTATTGAGGGTTTTAATTTGTGTTAATTTGATTGCGTTCTTGCAGGTTTACATTTTCCTTAAAGAATAAATACTTCTTACAAGAGGAGCGATGAGGATGAAGATGAGCTACTCTTTTGTTGTAGACAATAATTAAGCTACCGATAACAGTTGTAATTTCAAATGCTCAATTTGTACTTGATTTTAACCAATTGATCGATGTTTCTCTTTTTTTTTTTTTTTAAGCCCGTACCACAACCCATATTAGAATTCCCCGCTCGAACCGAGAGGCACAAGTTTTCCTAACAAAGGCGACTTCCCTGCGACTCGAACTGGGGAGCAAACTCAATCAAACCACTTAAAGGGACTCCATTGCCAGTGGAGCCAACACTTTGTTGGTTGATGTTTCTTTTTTTTTTTTTATGATTGCTAGCATTGCGATTTCATAATCTAGGGAATGTAACCAAATCGATCGCCTAATGAAAACTATTAAATATTTATCTGATATTATACATAAAAAATTGAACAAATTAATATTCGACCATATGTATTCCTGGCGAATTGAATTAGTGGTGAAACAATTAATTCTCATTACAATAACATAATGTAATATTTTGTCCAGCAGACTTCTTCCAAATTAGCTGATGATCTAAGAAAGGGACGCTATAAAACATTTACTTCTCAATACGGTCTCCTTGCTTTAACTAATTGTTCTCCAATTTTATATTAAGTAATCTGTTACTGTGAAACTGAGGCTTATGGCTTACCTTAAGTTTGTGAGATTAGGTTTTTAATTCAGACCCTCAACGCTATTGGCTTTGTACTAAAAATCTAACATGATATAGTTTGCACAAAAAATTATATATTATTAATGCAAAAATGTTCTTGTAATTTTATTTCTCACCGTATCCAATAATTTCCACACACAACAAAGTTAGCTAAATTATAGCATTGGATTCACAATTTCACTATGTAATAAAATTAAAAACTATACATTTTCTTTATTTCTTCAATACAAGGAGGACATAGAATTAAATGTGCAGAACACAATATTGTATTAAGTTTTAAAGTGGTATGTTTATGAAGGTGTACTCTAAATTAAGATCTAATATCAATTTGAAGTATTACGAGTTTTCAAAGATTTTGTTCTATGTGTCTATTAACGAATAAGTCATGTTTGATAGAAAGAAATAAAAGAACAAGAAAAAAAAGAGAAAAAGGAGGAGAGAAAAAAGAAATGAGAAGAGACGAGGAAAATATTATATCAAACTAATGCTGCGTTTGGGATAGCTGTGCTGCGGATGCTCCCTAAATGATAGAATTCAGATCCACCCACTTGGTCGACACAAAATGAAGTGCTGTGTGATCCTTAGGACCCGTTTGGGGCAGCTGCGCTGCCACCGCGCAGCTGCCCCAAACGGGTCTTTAGTGACTTCGATAGAACCAATTAATTGTCTCGCATGGAGTGCAAGGTGGTCAACTTGCAAAGTTGCAAGTGCTTGGCCGGCTAACTGGACCAATCTCTTGGTACGAATTCAATAACGTGTAGTAACAGTAAGTATCCGCTATTAAAACATTATTAACATAAGAAGATCATTCGATACGACTGTCCGGAGAAAGGCTCTGATCAGTCAAATTAGGCTATGCATGTATTGTAGTGGCCACTTATGGGGGGCTATTGGGAAGTGACCTACCAGATTCTTTTATTGACTCCTGTTTAATTGTTGTTTTCATATTGTCCTCTGTTATGAGTATGACCGAATAGTTGGTTTTAACTTTTATTTTTTATTTTTTAGCTGACCACAGTGTGAATTAATGACTAGAAAAATAAATATAGACTTCACCAATTCTTATCATTTTTTTTTCACTACATTCGTATTAATTGAATTAAGGCTAACTCTATCTTAGAGCAGCTATAAAGTAGAACACGAATTATAACCACATATGTAAAATGATAAATAATAAAAAATACGTTGTGAATTTAATCGTGTAGTTATGAATGGATACTCTACCTTAGAGCAATTGCAACATGGTTGAACCCTTGAATTAACGTCTTGAGCATTCTCTAAATGCATTCACGGATAGTTAGGATTTAGTCAAAGCAAAATGATTTCGATCGCCCGTGATGTAGAATACAGCTAGTAATGAGAGAACCGCATCCACGCCATCCCACCACCTATCATGCTCGCCAAAGTATGCGGTTTCAAATCTAATGTATTGATTTAATTTTTAAGAGTTAATTTCGGATTAAAATAACTATTTTTAAAAACCTTTCAAATTATTGTAAATTTCAAATTTCCTCCCACTTTTGTTAAGAAGATAAAAAAAAAATCAACACTCTCTCATTTTCTATTATTTTTTAGAAAAAAATGAAATAAATTAAAAATTTATAATAGTTTACAAGGTATTTTGAAGTTTTTTTTTTAAAATAAGCCTCAAAAGAGGTAAATTTTACTAAATGAAAAAGAAGGTACAAAGTTTATTTAAAGGCATTTTGAAGATTGATAATCCGAAATTAATCTTTGATTTAATCATCACATAACTTGAAGTTCTCAGCAAGAAAATATCAAATAAATTCCACAATTAAATGGAAATGTCTTGGTTTGTGCCACAACTAAACCCATCCAATTTAGTTTGCTATAGGCAGCTGATGATTCTGACTTTTTGTTTGTTCTCCCTTGTTGGAAAAATCAATATAATAGGATTGGGTTATTTGAAATCACCAAATTTCTCTATACACCAATTTTAAAAAATAAATAAATAATTAAAATTTTAAAATTTAAAAATCTTAAAATTAATCTTTACTAATCTCTTTCTCTCGCTACCTCACAATTGTGTATTCTCTCTTTATTCTCATATTCTACAAATTAAACACTTAGTTTAACTTTCTTTTAAATTCATATTTTTTATGTTTCTTAATATATCATTATCTTCATTTCATGTTTTCCATATATAAGAACTTTTTCCTTGATTTTCATTAGCTTTACGTTTGGTAAAAAATAATTTCTATATTTATTAATTTCATAACTGATAAAAATTTGTTGATATTCATTTTTAAAAGGCGAGTTTTGTTTCTCTAGTTAGTGATGTTCATTATTTGTAGATAAAAGAATATATTTTGTTGAATGGATAAGAATTTGTGAAATTGAGAAGAAGAAGAGAAGAAAAGGTTAATTACATATGTAATTTTTGAAAAAATTATTTAGAAAATAAAATTCTTAATTAAAAAGAAAATGTGGAGAATAAATTGGTGGGTTCAAATAGCCCTACTCACAAATATCACTATTCATCATAATGAAAGTATCATTATTAATGAATGAGTGATGATACAGTCACAAACTCTTATACAAACTTATTTTGTACAAACTGATGTGGCATCAATTAATTAGTTGAATGAAAATACAAAATAATGAAATTATGTGGGCCAAGAGATATTTAATTTAACCAATTTTATCATGCCGCATCAGTTTGTACAAGATAAATTTGTACAAGAGTTTGTGGCTATATCACTACTCTTAATGAATTACGTATGCATGGTAATGTTACATGTAATAATAATAATAATAATAATAATAATAATAATAATAATAATTATTATTATTATTATTATTATTATTATTATTATTATTATTATTATTATTATTATTCTCTAGTGAGAACATTTTTACTTTAATAAAATGAAGATGCTACTGCCAAACTAAAAAAAAAAGAATAATTTTTAATACATTGAAATTTATATTTTTTTATACTTTGCTGTCCACGTCACTAGAGACTAGAGAGGGTGTGTGTGTATAATCTGCTGCTTCATATATAGAAGGGGCTCGTATAGCAATCAGCGGTGCTGCATCAAATTACGTAGTAATCTGGTATTATGAAAACTATAATTAAAATAATACGAATAAGATTAATGCTGATAAAACGGGGATGGGATCCAGAATCCGACATGCATCCCTCTATCTAGTAGCTACTACCTACTACCTACTAAATACTAGTTTGTATATGTCCCATTCTCCGTAATCATAATAAAGACTTGTACTGCAGGGCATGGACTTACTCGGTCGTTGGCCTCGAAAATGACTCGGCAAATGAAGAGCACAAATAAAAATTAAAGGGGAATGAAAAAACAGTCAAAAGAAAAACAAAAAGACATTATTCTACCAACACATAAACGAGGGAGGCTCCCACCCAGTACGCACCCACCCACTATACATATATAAATATATATACATATGCGCGTTAGGGTTAGTTTCTAAGCCCATCTTAATCGATTCTCAGGATTAGTGCGACTGAGAGACAATGGGAATAATTATAAGGTGGTCATTGGTATTCTTGGTAGCCAATGTTGTAGGTATGTGGGAAGTGAATATGGGTGCTAGTGCAGCAGGGCTCAGTGCCGCACAGTGCAAGGAAGAGAGGAGGATTGGGCTGAATGAATGCAAGCCAGTGCTGTATGGTAAGCTTCCGTCACCATCGTGCTGTGAGCGCGTTCGGGTTAGCCATATTGAGTGTGTCTGCCCTGTTATCACCCCCAAGCTGGCCGCTCTCATTGATGTCAACCGTGCCATTCGCCTCATTGAAGGATGCGGTAGGAGAGTCCCTCGTCACTTCAAATGTGGGAGTAAGCTACTACGATATTTACAAACACATCTTCTTTATACACACAGTTCCTCTTTCATCGTCATCTTTGTTAAAATGAAATATAATTACCTTCATCTTCATTGACATCAATTTTTTGTTTTTCTTTTTTCAGGTATTACAACTCCTTGACTTATCTCCCGGTTAGTTAATATACTCAGCCTGCTCCTATACATATATATATATATGGAGACGGTTGGAGTGATTAATAAAACGCTGGAATTACTTTTAACGCTCAAGCTTCATATATATTTTATTTGTCTGGTGTAATGGTAACTCTACTTATGCATTATCTTCATCAAATTAAGCGTTTCTCTTATTGCTTTTCAATAATTGATTCGCTGTCTTCAGCAATCGATCCTTGATTTTCTTGTACAATTAATATTACTATTGTTCAGTCCTCTCGCACGTTGTTGGCTTGTTGCTGCGTATGTATGGCTGCAATTAAACGACTGGAAACATTTGCTCCGTGCTATTCTTGTCTATATATTGATTCCAACTAATAATAAGAAACACTACACGTATAAATTAATGGTCTTGATCGATGAGCCAGCAAAGCAATTAATATACAAAAGAAATGCCTAGCTACCAGAATGAAACGAATTAGAGGAAACAAAATGGTGATTTGGCTTTCATATCCCTTTGAAACAAATTGGTGATTTTCTTCACAATCGAAAAATGACATCCCTCAGCAGCTAACCTGGCTTCGCACTCCTGGTAGTAGCTAGCGTTTCTACCTAGAAACTGTCATCTCAATCTCATCTTACGCGGAGAGAAAAAAAGGACAGAATGTAATTAACAAAAAAAAAAAAAAAGAAGACAAACGATACCGTTTTTATCAGACTTATCACGCATCCAAACGCTGCCGTTTAATTGGACTTCGTCGCGTGTCAACTTCAGTGAAACAACGAAAATGAAAAAGAACGATCTTGATTCTTGACAACTTCACAAAATAATTGACTTGCCAACTCCCCACCCCGATCCCTCTGTTTATAATTATGGGCACTATTCATTACATTGTACTTCTCCGTCGTTGTCACAGTCAACGCCCCTTGTTTGATCCGAATTCCCCATCTGGGCTCTTCTCCTCCCGCTCAAGCATCCAATGGTTCGCAGGCAACAAAACGACCTCGAAACCCCGCGTTTCACCTCCCTCATTCTCTTTTTCCTGGCCCTGATCTCCTTCGCTGTAGTCTACACATTCCTCTCTTTCATCTTCAGACCGAATGGACACCCCTTGGATGCCAAATTTGAGTCTTTTACAGTGGCCGAAGAGGGTGATCAAATCGGTCAGTGTTGTCAAGGGATTGAGAATTTGGAGTTCTGGGGGGGTGCCGTGAAGTGGGGCTCTGATTTTAAGTTCAATAGTTCTCGAATGTGTTGTGAGGCTTGTAAGGCTATGTGTACTGGCAACGATGGGCCTTGTTTGTGTGATACTTGGGTGTTTTGTGGCAACAAGAAGTCGTGTGGATCCCGATTTGGTGAGGTCAGTTGCAATTTCAGTGCTTTCTTGTTCAATTTCGATGCCAGTGAGTGCTCTGTGTGAAATAATTTCTATTCATCTCAGTGTTGGTTAAAGAAACAAAAAGATGTATTGGCCCCTGATCGGCAAGATGCAGGGCAAAAGGTTATGTGGACTTCAGGGCTGATCTTTGGGAAAGGACAGGTATGTACTCTATGTTTGGTGATCAATTAAGAATGATTTGAAATAATTTATAAATTTTTTTTGTGAATTTCCTTGTTAATTGTTATTGAAATTCAAGACTGTAATTATTAATTTTGTTATGAAGTTACATGCTTAGAATTTTGAGTTCAAAGTCTTGGAAGAGGTCTTCACATTATAGTGACTGTAGAGCCTCTTGTTGTTGTTCTTCTTGATTCTCCACTGGCCATTGTTATAAGGTTTGTGTTTCTGTTTTCAAGTATCTTATATGAAGATCAACTGGAAGTACGATGGCCTAATATTGATTTTCTCTTGGTTAATTATTTCCTGTTGACCCATACTCAGCAGGTTTTGGAGGTATTTTAGATCCCTTTCTTGTTATCAGGAGGCAGTATTTGAGCTGTGGTTGGAAATTTTTTCTAGTGTTGCTTCTTAGAATATGTTGTAGGTTTGGTGTAACCTGAGAGGAGAACTTTAATTTAAACTTGATGATATTTAGGAAGCTGCGGCTTCGTGAATTTGGAAGTAGAAGGGATTAGTTCATAACATGTTTGTCACCTAAAACTTGTGTTGCTGCCCATCATGTCTTACATCATTGATATTGCTGTTATGGGAATATTTTCTTTACCTTTTTACCCTCTACATCCACAATAATGTTAGATATTATAAATATTGTTACAAGTGAAATACACTGTGTAAGTTGAGGTAACTGTATGATTTTCCAAAGTATAAAGCACCTGACCTGGCTGACCAATTGAGGTCCATGATCAAACTAATTGCAGCCCTGAAGGACTATCATCACTGATGTATATTTTGTCTTTTTGTCATGTATGTTATACATTGTCCTGTTTTTCTTTTGTTCTTCAATTTTAATAATTTAATAATTATTTCTGGTGGTCCACTCATCTTCTCTATTGATGCTTACTTTCTTCTTTCAGGGAATTGTTGGGTTGGAAACAGAATATGGCACTCTTCACATAAAGGTAAGTGCTTTGGCTTTTCGAGGACCCTATCTTGAGGACAGTAAATCTTTATTTGTTAAGTTGGCATCTTTTGCATTAATTAGGTGAGAATACCATGGCTTCAGTAATCTCTCAGTTGTAGAGCTTCGAAATTATGTAATCATTGATACATACAATGATATGTCTGTGTGCAACATCTGCTATTGAATATTTTTTTAGGTGAGCCAAAATAATGCATCCTCTGGTTCATAGTTATAGAAATTATCTTGCTCTCAACCTAGATCACTCGTTTATGTTCTTCAATATTAAAGCCATCAGATTTTGCTCTTAGTGAGATATTAACTCCTGGGCTTTGTCCAACCTGCTGTTTCCTTGTCTACTTCAGTGGTAGAATTAGGTTTTGAATACGTTTTAACTGGGTATAAAAAGCTCTGATATTTTGCATCTGTGATTATCAAGGTTGAGATTGAAATATTTCATTGCTCATTATCCCTTAGTGAATATTCTTTGTTCTTGCTTGGAAAACCCCTCATAAGTTCTTGTTATTTGGTGTTTGAATTATTATTGTGAGAGCAAAACTATAGTACTGTTCATTTTCATAGTTAATCAGTTCTGTTGGCCCGCTGACAAAAACTAGTTCTGCTGCAGCTCTTCCCTGAGTGTGCCCCGCATTCTGTGGCCTATATACTTGAGTTGTTGACATTACGCCATTGTGCGGGTTGCCAATTTCATCGTGCAGAGAGCCGTGGTCAATCTTGGGACATTGAAGGAAACCACATAAAAAATGTAAGCCTATCCTTTTGAGTTTGCCGTTTTTGATATAATTGGAAATTTTGGTATGTAGAAATATTGTGTATCTTCGTTTTTGTTATGGCTTTTATTTTCAGTTAAGCATTTTGGATGCGTCTCTGTAGTTTCATGTAAATTGGCAAAGTCAAATTGCATCTTTGTATTACGATTTTACATGGTTTTTGTTTCAACCAAATCATTTCCCGTTCGTTTTGTTTCAATGTACTGCATGTTTATTTTAGTGACTCCATTAAATTCTACTAGTTCATTGACACACTAAAGGATGATTGTAAAACTATGCATCTTGGTGACAATTGGAGTCTAATCCCCGGAGTTGTTTTGTAAATTTCCCAGGCTCCTTATGGCCCACCATTTGGGTTGATTCAAGGAACACTGGAAGCCCTAGGAACCGCATTTAAGAAGATTCCCAGAGAAGTTTGCCCTAGCATAAGAAGAGGTTCAGTTGCATGGATTGGCTCAGGTCCGGAGTTTTTTATAAGCCTATCAAACCATGAAGAATGGAAGAATTCATACACCGTGTTCGGTTCCGTTCTTCCAGAAAACATGGAGATTGCGGAGAAAATTGCATGGCTCCCTACGAAATCAGATGTTTGGAACAATATTAACGTGACTGTTTTGAAAAAGCCTGTGCCATTGAGGTTAAGAAGATTGAAGAAATCAAGTCTTGGAGGTGTTGATGCAAATGTGAAGCAAGAGTGAAAGGTTTTAGTTTCCTAATGAGGGACAAAGTCACGGAGATGTTTGACACAAATGTGAGATCAGAGTTGATCTTTTTATCATTTTTTTACCTTTTTCTTTTGTTAATATTTTGAGTAAAGAAGCCAAGTTGATGTGGTTTATAGATTGCCCTGGTGCTGTTGTGCTTCGTGCAAATTGTAAGAGTATATTTAAACAAAATCTTTAAATGAAAGAGAGGTTTTTATTTAATTTTAAGACCTTTTGTTCTTAGATAGTGCTAGTATGAGAGAACTAGTGAAGTAATAGTTGCATAATCAGAATTTTGCTTTAACAGGAGGAGCTTTATATAATAGAGAATTAGGACTTGTTTGGTATTGTTTCTGAATTTATATTTTCTAAGAATAAAAATGAAAATAAAAATAATGTTTTGTAATTGCTGTATTTTGAATTTAAGCATGCGTTAGGTATCATTTGAAATGTCTCTCTCTCCCCTACGATAAAACCTGTAAATTTTATTTCTGTTAAGTTATTCCTGATTCCTTATTTCTTTTATGGGCCCGGGCCGGGGCCCGGTACCATCGTGTTTCCGCCATCTAAAATACAAGTACCAAAACATAATAATATCGTGGCCAGAAAGTTGCCGTTAGAACAATAGAACTGTTGACTGAATCCTAGCTTTCCTTTACGCAAAAACCACACCCCACTTGAAAGTTGAAACTACCCGCCGCCGCGCAACTGACAATAAAAACCTTCCCACCCAAAAAAATAAAAGATCAGCTGTCTCCTTCTCGTTCCTCCTGCTCGGCCAATTCCCAAATTAATCCCCGAATCAGTCCAATCAACAAACACATGGTGCTCGAATTTCACCAACACATAATCGCAGAGCTTCTCCAAGAGCCCAATGGCGGTCTCGTAATCCTCTCCTCAGGCCTCTCCCTCCCGAAGCTAATCGCCTCTGTTCTCCTCCTCCATTCCCCTTCACAGGGCACTCTCCTCCTCCTCTCATCCTCTCCTAACCTCAAATCCCAAATCATCCACTACCTTACTCCTAATGCTCCTCTCTTACCCTCCGAAATCACCGCCGATCTTCCCGCGAACCACCGCCACACGCTTTATTCATCCGGTCAAATCTTTTTCGTCACCCCCAGAATCCTTATCGTTGACTTATTGACCCAGAGACTCCCCACTTCCAATCTCGCTGGTTTAATCATTCTCAATACCCACGCGCTGACGGAGAACTCCACTGAGACTTTTATTTGCAGGATTATTAAGAGCTTGAATCGGGAAGCGTATATTAGGGCCTTTTCTGATAAACCCACAGCGATGGTTTCTGGGTTTGCCAAGACGGAGCGGATTATGAAGAGTTTGTTTATTAGGAAGCTTCATTTGTGGCCGAGGTTTCAGGTGAATGTGTCGGAGGAACTGGAGAGGGAACCACCGGTGGTGGTGGATGTGAGGGTTCCGATGAGTAAATACATGGGAGGGATTCAAAAGGCGATTCTGGAAGTGATGGATGCTTGTTTGAAGGAGATGAGGAAGACTAATAAGGTCGATGTGGAGGATCTGACAGTGGAGAATGGCCTGTTTAAGTCGTTTGATGAGATTCTGCGGAGACAGTTGGATCCCATTTGGCATATCTTGGGGAAGAAGACTAAACAGTTGGTTTCTGATTTGAAGACTTTAAGGAAGTTGTTGGATTATCTTGTCAGGTATTCTAAAAAACAGCAATTACATTGTTGTTTTTAAATATAGAGTTATGCATTAAACCATTTTACATAGTGTGATGTGACTCAATGTGGATTACTTAAGTATGTTGAAAGGGGTAAAAAATTTTATGCTGTTATGGTTTCTGATTGAAGGTTACATGTGTCATTTGGTAGGTATGATGCGGTGACCTATTTGAAGTATTTGGATACACTGAGAGTGTCAGAGAGCTTTCGCTCTGTTTGGATATTTGCAGAGTCCAGTTATAAAATATTTGACTATGCGAAGAAGCGGGTTTATCGCTTCACAAGGTCAGATGGTGTGGAATTGAATGGGCAAAGCAAGAGCGTAACAGGCAAAAAGAGAAAATTGAAGAAAGTTGATAATAATGAAGATGAAGGTGAGTGTTGTCCTGTTGTATGCTTTGTTCTAGTTTATGTCTTCCTGTTTGTCTTATGTGGCTTGTGAAACCTTTTAAACAGAGATAACTAAAAGAGTAGGTACCTGAAAAGCACTTATGTGTCATTTTGTTGAACTCTTTTGTGTTTTGTGTTCACTGAGCACAGATGGTGGTACTTCATCTACAAGTACAAAGGTAGTTCTGGAAGAAGTATTGGAGGAGGCACCAAAGTGGAAGGTGTTACGTGTGAGTGAGTGAGTTCCATTTTCTTTCATATCTACATTTGTTGTTGTGTAGTCTGTAATAAGTTTTAAGATAGTAAGATGTGATGTATTGACATGTATAATTTTGATAGTCAATGTTTCTTGTCCAAGTCTTACCCCCTATGCTCTCTCACCCACACCCCCCACCAAACCCCCCCCCCCCCCCCCCCCCCAAAAAAAAAGAGCTTCTTGTCCAAAAGGTACCTTTTGTGTTTCATCCCTGTATTTTTTCTTCTGTTATATTATCCATTGCATGTCACTTTAGTATGTCATTTTAAATTGGATTTCTCTAGCAAGATGAAACAAGAATGAAGTATAAACTCTCCGAGGGTTTATTCTGAGATTGAATATGATAATTTTATCATAGGAGGTCCTTGAAGAGATAGAAGAGGAAAGACTAAAGCAGGCTTTATCAAGGGAAGAAGTTCTCCTTGATGGGGAAGAAAATGATCATGGTATTGTCCTGGTGGCTTGCAAAGATGAGTGCTCGTGTATGCAGCTTGAAGATTGCATCAGGAATGGCTCAGAAAAGGTTTTTGGCATTCTTTAAGTGTTATGATCCCTTTGCTATTCTCATTCTCATTTTTCATGTATTGGCATCTCATCACTGCTGTCTGTTCTGGCAAGATCAAAGCTGGATTGCTTGCAGTACTCCGCTGCACTCTACCATTTGATTTCTGAGCTGAAATCTTGATTTCATTTATTAAAAGATCTATGGGAAGTTTCTTTTTTTTCTTGATGAAATAGTAATGTTTTTATTTGATGAAATAATAAAATGTTTGTTTTACAATAACCTGAAATATTGCATTTTTTAGAAATTTACATTTTAATCTTGAGTCTACTTATTGTATTCACAAGTTGGTTTATATTATGTTTTGATGATAAACTGTTTAGTAAAACCAAGTTGTATTGTAATTTGTTGTGAAGGTCATGCGGGAAGAATGGGAGAAATACTTGTTGAGTAAAGTACAGCTGCGTGGTGTGCAAACCTCATCAAAGAAAAAGAAATCTAAGGAGCCGAAAGGTTATGGAATTCTTGATGGAGTTGCTCCTGTAAAAATAGCACAGAATGCAGAAGCTAGTAGTGTCAGCAAACAGGAACATGATGCACTGTTGGCTGCAGCATCGAAAATAAGGAACCAAGGTAAAAGTGATGATGGTGATAATCCTGAGACTTATTATGGAAGCAAAGGACCTGGTAGAGGACGTGGAAAAGGAAGGAATAGAAATGGCCCAGCATGTGTTCCACAATCTGCAAATAAAGATAGTAAGAGTAACAGCAAAGCAGCGATAGAAGATAAACCCGAAATATCTGGTTCAGGAAATGAAGGCCCAGCAGATGAAATTCACTCCGGTGTAGTAGGTTATTCTGGAGGCATGCTTGAAACTGCATTTGTTGAGAAAGAGGTTCAGTGGAAACGCAGTCTAAAGACTGATACTGCAGAGTCCAAAGATTCCAAGCCAGTGCCACCTGTACACTTTTATGCGCTAGAAAGTGACCAGCCCATACTTGATATTCTGAAACCCTTTGTGATTGTTGTTTACCATCCAGACATGAGTTTTGTTAGACAAATTGAAGTCTACAAAGCTGAGAATCCTTCAATAAAATTGAAAGTTTATTTTCTCTTTTACGAAGATTCCACAGAGGTGCAAAAGTTTGAGGCTAGTATACGGAGGGAGAATGGAGCTTTTGAGTCATTGATCAGGCAGAAATCATTTATGATGATCCCAATCGATCAGGTTTGATCTTGTGTGGCCAAGAATTCTGTTTACTGTGACAGTACTCATTTATTCTTCATTTTGGTACTGAACTGCTTAGCAGTTTTCTGGATTTCATTAATATTTTAATCATTGATTCAAAGTAAGGGATGATGAACATCAACAAATATTGCTAGTGTCTCGTACAATTAATTCGGCCTTGATTGCCGTCTTCTCTTAAGTTTCTTCCTCTCTCAGTTCAAGTACTTTAAGTTCTAAGTATAGTTTGTGAACGAAGCAATGGATTCACCTCTGTTTATGCTATAATTTTTCCCTTTGGTTATGTAACTCAGTTGTTTTTCTGAAATCGATTAAAAATCAGGATGGGCACTGTCTGGGATTGAATTCTTCTACAGAGGCACAGGCCACCACTTCCCAGAATGCAATAACTCGAAAGGCAGGTGGAAGAAAGGAAGTTGAGAAAGAAATGCAGGTGCATGGAATGCTTTGCATATGAACTTTGCTGTACTTCAAATATATATTTATATTTTCTTTTTCACTGGAATCCCCATCATTTCAGGTCATAGTGGACATGAGGGAGTTCATGAGTAGCCTCCCTAATGTTCTCCATCAGAGGGGCATGCGCATTATACCAGTGGTTTTGGAAGTTGGTGATTATATTCTGTCACCATTAATGTGTGTTGAGAGAAAGAGTATCCAAGATCTATTTACAAGCTTCACGTCTGGCCGCCTTTATCACCAAGTGGAAACAATGGTCCGCTATTACAGAATACCTGTTCTTCTGATTGAGTTTTCACAAGACAAAAGCTTTTCATTTCAGGTAACCTGAATTAAGTCTTGTGCAGAGAATTGTTATATCCTATTTATTTAAGCTCAGGGACTGCTATCTGGTAGCCTTAACGGTTTTCTGTTTTGGTTTTCTTGGTTCTCCTTTTTTCAGTCTGCAAGTGATATTGGTGATGATGTGACACCAAATAATATTATATCCAAGTTGTCGCTGCTTGTTCTACATTTTCCTCGCTTGAGAATCATCTGGTCTCGCAGTTTGCATGCAACTGCTGAAATATTTGCTGCACTGAAAGCAAATCAAGATGAACCTGACGAGGCAAAGGCAATTAGAGTTGGTGTCCCCTCCGAAGATGGTATAGTGGAAAATGATGTGAGGTAAGTTTTCTTAATTTGAGTTTTTCATTTTTGAAAATTTACAGTTGCATTGTTCATGATAATTGCTCTTAGGTGGAGGATGTTCTGCTATGCAGAGAGAAAAGCAAGGCTTGTGCTGGGCCTTGTTGTGCCCTGTGCTTTTGCGCAGGGATGGAACTTTCCATCATTGGGCTCCCCCCATTAGATAAATCTTCTAGGAATTTGATGGCCAAGAACCTGCAAATGCCTCCTGGTTGCCCTTGGTGTCATGAAAATTAATGGTTATTTACTTTCTCCATTACAGAGCCGAAAATTACAATACATCTGCTGTGGAGTTCCTAAGGCGACTCCCTGGTGTGACAGATTCAAACTACAGGTCTATAATGGATGGATGTAAGAGCTTGGCTGACCTGGTCCTCCTACCAGTAGAAAGGCTAGCTGAACTAATGGGTGGTCAGAAAGCTGCGCAGACTCTCAGAGATTTTCTTGATGCCAAGTATCCAACATTACTATAGTACTCACCAAATCTCAACTGGGACTCTGGAACAGAGGCTGTAAGTAATTTATTCAATGTTTTATTTTATTTTTCTCATGTATCATTGTTATTGGTGTAGAGTGGGTAATGAGAGCACTTTGCCTTTCCCATTTGTATTGTATTTTTTAGTCATCAAATGTAATTTTTCTTTTGGAGAGATTAGTTTGCCATTTCACAGGCTTACTAGTTGCTGTTGTATAAGAAAATGAAACGTCAGAAACTAATGGCAAAAAATTTAATATTCTTTTATGCTTTCCCTCTGTCTAACTTTTTTCGTGTTTAGTTAGGAGACATATATCATAATACAAGTATGTATCATCAAATTAACGAATTGAATTCTTCTGCTGATCAAAGGATAAAGAAGGGTTGGTTACGGAAACATGTTTATTTGAAATGGTGTGAAAATGATAACATGGACTGTGAAATTGGTACCATGTGGAATGTATTATTATTAGTAAGGAAAATGACTGGTAACCCCGGAATATCAAATTGGTAGTATGAAACGTTATTCAAATGCATGTTAAGTTATTCAAATATATGTTATGGGACTAATAGCATGTGATGATAGTGAGTGAAGATCAAATTTCAAAGTCGGTCCTCTGCCTCTGATCTTCTGGTGTTTCTTATAGTGAAGCCATGTACAGTGTACTGGATTGATAAAAAAATCATAAAATTTGAACTGTGAATGAGAGAGCGAACGGTACCTAATTCTGAATGAACGCTAAGATAATACAACAGGATAACAGGCAACACAATTTTTGTTACATCAGCGGAGAAATTGCTTA
The DNA here is from genome assembly GCF_022201045.2 of Citrus sinensis. Taxonomy (NCBI): domain Eukaryota; kingdom Viridiplantae; phylum Streptophyta; class Magnoliopsida; order Sapindales; family Rutaceae; genus Citrus; species Citrus sinensis. Next base: position 4,760,853 of record NC_068558.1, read on the forward strand.
TTTTTCACGCTCAAGCATGCAGCATAGTTCTTATCTCACACATGATCTGATCATAATTCGCAACTACGGCAGACGGATGCTACTCTTGATTTGCCTTCATTAGCTTGTAAATGGTTTCCTCATCTGTTTTGAAGGCTTTTAGCTAGTAAATCTGCTTTTATCCCGCTTTCAAAGAGGGTACTACCCAGTGTAACTGTTCCAGGATTCGCACTTCCAAATATCCCCATGGTACCCCCACCACAGTCGCCTCTTGTGTAGTTTACAAAATGGATGAGTCCTCTGGGGATGACGAAAAGATCACCAGCCTGAAGCGTTTGTACAAACAGCTTGTTTCTGGTGTCGATGAATGAGATTTCTAAAGGCCCGTCTAATGCTACCAGAAGCTCAGATGATCTCGGATGGTAATGCGGAGGCGTGATGCTTAAAGGAGGATAAAATGTTCTAGAAACTGAAACTCCAAGCCCTTCCAACGCTGGAAATATTTTCTTGGTCACTCTGCGAACTATGGACTCAGTTTTGCCCGTGTAGTTCACCCTCTGCATGTCTCTGAGGCCAGTGAATGTGAAATATTGTCTAGTTACGCTGTTGATGTCAATCCCTGGGGGCACCAAGAAATCATCCAGGATATCTGGGTCTCCTGCATTGGCCGAAATTGCAAAGGCTATTAGTATTACGACGCTGCAAAGTCTTCTCATGTTTCTCAGTTGGGTTTTATTTGAGTTCCCAAGCTGTGGCTCTGACTCTATATATCGTACGTGTATGGTGTATAGGCAGAAAGTAAATGTAAATCTCTAACTTGAAGCTTGCAGCAGCATTGGGCTTGATGGCAACATTATACTTGTTTATTAGATAATCAACGGGTCCCTGACTCCCTGTTGGGCAGGCGGCGATGATTCTGAGGGAATGCCACAGGATTGATAATTGACTTCTTGATGTCTTAAAGAGTAATTATATAATATATGATAAACGCTCTTTTATTATTTTAGCATCTTGAGATAATCCATTCTCATTGTACTCATCGCTTGCCAAGGTCGTATTTTGGTTCTCATGTCACATACAAACACATGCGTTGGAACTTGGACGGTAACAAATTGACATCTATTTTTTATTTTTTGTAATTGTCGAAAATGTTTTCGTTTTCGAATCGATGTAAGAAAAATTAAGAAGCAAGCAAGTAAAAATTGATCATTTGCTTTATTATTATTATTATTAATTAACAGGCATCCTTAAAGGCACAGTGATTGATATAACTATTTTTAGAATTTAAATTTATTAAATAATAGTACAATTGAACATATCTTAAAAAATCTGCACAAATAATTACAAAAATTTGGGAGTGCCTTTTGTCCCTTTGTTAACACAATTAACAAAAATTGTCTGCATTCTATGTACTTAAGGCCAACAAATGAAACTAACTTTGCTACTTTGTGGAAATTTGGAAGAGAGACAGGTTAACAAAGGGGAAAGGCACTTGCAAAATCATTTTTCCCTTTTTTTTTTTTGGGTTGGGGGGGGGGGGGGGGGTTGGGGTTTAAAACTCTGGGATAATATAAATACTGTGAAGTTAAGTTGTAAAATTCATGGGTTATGGGGAGAAAGTGTTATTTTCTCCATTAACAGGGTACCGAATTGTTTTGCTTTCTACAGACATTTTCTTATTTCAGTGAGTTAAGTACAAATAATTTGTTCATAAATAAGCCGATTTATGCTACCAGAAGGCAGAAGCTAAGGGTAAAAGGAGTGGCATTTCGTTATAGTTACTAAGGCCATTTTATTTACATCAGTGGATGATGGTATTTTAATTTCAACATTTTATTTGGATTTTAATTCTCTATTACACACTGGATTTCAGTGTGATGTAACATAAAAAATGGATCAATTGCAGACTTAGTAGAACAAAGGATGATGAAGTGAACAGCATCACTTCTCCGAACTTCTGGTCAAGAAAGAAAATTGCAAACTAAGTTAGTAAAATAGATTAATAGATGATCGGGTTCAGGTTCCCAAAACTGTAACCATAATATTATTTATTCCTTATTACAACTGTCATACAACAGGTTAATTACAAGATAACCTTTCATTTGTCACATATCATGTTGCTGGACAAGCGCACACAATACATGCTCTACATTACTGGACTTCGAAAGTCCCATTGAATGCTATCATATCATAAGCTGGGGGCGGCTGGGGACATCATTAGAAATGGTTAACTTCTAATTACCTACCTCCGCTATTTGTAAAATGATAATTTTCAAAATATTATTGTAAATTTAAATTTATCTTTATTTTTGTTCCAAAAAAATAAGGAGTACATGGATGAAATTTTATTTTATCTTCTTAGTAAAAAGACAATAGATTGAAGTTTAGAATAATTTAAGGTGGTGTTTGGTTGGGAGGAGAGAATGTAGGAGATGAAAGTAATTTAAATTCTCTTTTTATTTTTATTGTTTTGTTTGATAAAATGTATAAGAATTTAATTTCGATTAGAATTTAATATCCATCATAATGTAGAATTTGAATTTCATATTAAATAGTGAAGAATTTAAATTCCTCTTATATCAAAATTATCCTTCAATTTTTTAACTAATTTAATGCCATTAATAATTATTATTTATAATTTTATTTTGTTGATTTAATATTATAAATGGACCTCCACCAGAAAGTCGCCGAACCTTGCCGGATCACCGCCGGACCACCATTGGACCTTGCCAGAAGGTCGCCGGACCATCGTCGGACTCCGCCAGAAGGTCGCCAGATCACTATCGAATCTCGCCGGAAGGTCACCGAACCACCGTCGATCTCGTCGGAATTATTGACAGTGTTTACTTTACAAAATAGAAACATAAATCAGAATCAAAATTGTAGAATCCACCTTAATTTAGGAATAGGGAATGAGAGATTGATTCCAAGAAGGGGGTTAGGAATCAATCTCCCACTCCTTAAATTACTAAATTCGCCCCCACCAAAATTTTAAAATTTCAAAAATACCCTCTATTAAATAAAAAAAATATAAATAAAAAAGCAAACATTTCACAAACAAATGTAGCCAAAAAGCCTCCATGGAACCCTCGCAAACAAGCCTCCATCACAGCACCGGGATCGGGCACTGAAGCAGCATCACCCCGAATTGCGTTGAGGAGCAGCACAAATTGCGTCATTAGCGCTTTCACATCATTAGAGCACTAAAGCTCCTCGAACCGCAGCAGCAACACTCGCCATCGCTGGAAACAGCAGCCATCTCGCCCCTGTCAGCAACCGTTGTAACCCACGATGATGATGATTATTGTTCTTATTATTATTTAAGAAATAAATTATGGTGATTTTTGATATTATTGTGTTGTTGATGATGATTTTTTATTCCGATTATTTTATTGTTGTTATTATTATTATTATTATGATGATGATGATCATCATCATCATTTTTCAATAATAATAATAATAATAATTAAAATACTAAATAATCATTATTATAAATTATAAATTTATTATTATTATAATTATTATTGATAAAAGTATTATACTTAGTTAATATATTTAATAATACTATTATTATATTATTAACAATAATTAATAATAATAATAATTTTTGAATAATAATAATCACAATAATTAAAATAAAAAATAATAATTATGACATACGTAATTATGATTTTTTTTTAGTAATTTAACTCATTTCTATTCTGATTTCCACACAAAGTAAACACATTAATGCCCTCCAATTTATTCTAATTCCGATTGCTACAGTTCAAGTAAATAATTTATTATGATTCTCATTCCTTATTTCCTATTACAATCCATTCTAATTCGTGCTTATTTCAATTCTAACTTATTTTAATTTTTATTTAATAAACACACTATGGCTAATTCAACTTTTATGTTAGCTGATTGTCACGGGGTGATAGTTTTGCGCAGCAAGTTCCCGTGCGGCACTTGAGCGACCTTAGCATGTAAGTCGCCAAGTAAGCCTAGATTACTCCCTAAACAAGTCAAGCACACACACTTGGAGAAAATATTAAGGGTAGTAAGAGTGGAATGGCCAAAGATGATTGTATTACACTTTGAATAATTACAAGAGTGTTTGTACAAGAGAGCTTGAGAGCTAGTGTGCTAGTTGTGTTGTGTGGGTGTGTTGGTGGTTGTGTGAATGATGGTTGCTCACCCATATTTATAGGGGGTGGAATGCTTAATTCTAGAGAATTCTATTACAAGTGGCAAAACACTAAGGGACCCAAGTGGTGAGTCATAGAAAGTTCTAGTGAATGGATAATATGTAGAGAGTTCTAGACCTTTGGGCTTTGGTGGACTTTGGGCCTTGGTAGGGGTTTTGCTAAGTGCACCCCAGCTAGTTAGTTGTCTTGGTGGCCCAAATTCTAAGTTAACCCCCACTTCTAAGTGTATCCACCTTGAGTGCCAAGCGAGCCCGTGACAATCCTCCCCCACCTATGTTCGCGGCGTCCTCGTCGCGTTGTTGTGTTTGTAGAGCTGCACATGTTCTGCGAATTGCCATAGATCGTCTTCGCGCTCCCATGTTGCTTCACTCTCGGGGAGGTTCTTCCATTTCACCAAGTACTCGTAGTAAGCCGGTATGCCCCGTCTTCGAATTACTCGATCCGCAAGAATGTACTCCATGTCCTTGTTAATAACGGTGACAACGGTGGTTGGGGCACGCCTTGACTTGCCTCGGCTTGGATCTCCCGCGTCTCCATGGTATGGCTTGAGCAAGCTCACGTGGATGACCGGGTGGATCTTGAGTCTTGGTGGAAGTTGGAGTTGGTAGGAGACCTTGCCCACGCGTCGAACTACTTCGAAAGGCCCTTCATATCATCTCACTAACCCTTTGTGGACTTTCCGCAACGTCTTGAACTGTTGGGGTAGGAGCTTCACCATCACTTGGTCGCCTTTCTTGTACTCGACGTGGCGTCTCCTTGAGTCAGCCCACTTTTTCATTCTCCGAGCGGCCCTGTCGAGGTATGCTCGCGTGATATCCGCTTCTTCATGCCATTCGCGAGCGAGTTTGTGGGCTGCTAGGCTCTTTCCTTCATAGGTCGAGGCTATTGCGTTGGGCGTTGTCGGCTGAAATCCCATGATGATCTCGAATGGACTCTTGCCCGTAGCCTCGCTCCGTTGTAGGTTGTATGAGAATTGGGCAACGTCCAGCAACTTCGCTCAATCTCGCTGGTGAGCGCTCACATAATGCCTAAGATACATCTCGAGTAGGCTATTGATGCGCTCGGTTTGTCCATCCGTTTGTGGATGGAAGCTTGTTGAGAACTTGAGGTCGGTTCCCAACATCTTGAAGAGCTCCGTCCAAAAGCGTCCGATGAAGCGTGGATCCCGGTCGCTCACGATGCTTTTTGGAACTCCCCAAAGTTTGATGATGTGCTTGACAAATAGGCGGGCAGCCTCATCCGCTTTGCAATCGGTCCGTGCGGCGATGAAAGTCGCATACTTGCTATAGTGGTCAACTACCACCATGATGCTTCCACACCCCTCGGACTTGGGTAGGGCCGAGATAAAGTCCATGGTGACACTCTCCCATGGTCTTGATGCTGTTGGTAAAGGCTCCAATAGTCCCGCCGGAAGTTGGCGATCTGCCTTATCTTGTTGGCACACGAGACATGTCCGCACGTAGGTCTCGATGTCATCCCCCATGTGAGGCCAAAAGTAGGAGGCTTGGATGAGTGCGGTCGTGCGCTCTACTCCGGGGTGGCCAGCCCACTTCGAGTCATGGCACTCCTTGATCACCTCTCGCCGTAAATTTCCCCACCGCGGTACAAATAGTCGGTCTCCCTTGGTGAGGAGGATGCCTTCCTCTTGCCAAAATCGCCTCGTCTTCCCTTCAAGCACTTTCCCCAACAAGTCTTCCACCAACGAATCTTGTTGGAGGCCTTCCTTGATGCCCATGACAAGATCGGACTTTGGCTGGCTCATGCTAAGTGTAACCAATTCCGATTTGCGGCTTAGAGCATCCGCAACAACGTTGGCTTTTCCGGGCTTGTACTCGAGCCTATAATCAAATTCCGCAAGAAAGTCTTGCCACCTTGCTTGCTTGGGGCTCAACTTCTTTTGTGTTTGGAAGTAGCTCGTGGCTACGTTGTCCGTCAAGATCACGAAGTGTGAGCCAAGCAAGTAGTGTCGCCACACTCGTAGGCAATGCACAATGGCTGTCATCTCCTTCTCTTGCACGGTGTAGCGGCGTTCCGTGTCGTTGAGCTTCCGGCTCTCGAATGCTATGGGGTGACCTTCTTGCATGAGTACTCCGCCTATGGCTAAGTCGGAGGCATCCGTTTGAACCTCAAATGGCTTTGTATGGTCTGGAAGTGCAAGGACGGGCCGTTAGGAGATAGCCTTCTTCAATTCTCCAAAAGCGCGTTGGCATTCCTTGGACCAATGCCACGTGCGGTTCTTCTTCAGCAGCTCGGTCAAGGGTGCCGCTTTAGCCGAATACCCTTTGATGAAGCGGCGGTAATAGTTCACCAACCCGAGGAAAGACCGGAGTTCGGGTACATTGGTAGGAGGTTGCCACTCAAGTATAGCCTTTACTTTCGAGTCCTCCATCATGAGTTTCCCGTCCGCTATCTTGTGGCCAAGAAACTCCACCTCTCGTTGGGCAAATGAGCACTTCTCCAGCTTGAGGTAGAGTTCATTGTTGCGTAGTACTTGGAGAACTTGCCGTAAGTGTTGGGCATGTTCCTCGAGTGTGGTGCTGTACACCACAATGTCATCCAAGTACACCACAACAAAGCGGTTGAGAAACGGTTGGAGAACTTTGTTCATGAGAGTGCAGAATGTCGCCGGTGCATTGGTGAGACCAAACGGCATAACAAGAAATTCGAAAGAGCCATACCTGGTCACGCACGTCCTCTTTGGTTCGTCACCCTTGGCGATGCGCACTTGGTAGTACCCGGACCGTAGGTCGAGCTTGGTGAAGTACCGCGCGTTGCCGAGTTGATCGAACAAGTCCGCAATCAAAGGGATCAGATACTTGTTCTTGATTGTAATCTTGTTGAGCGCCCGATAGTCGATGCACATGCGTAGAGATCCATCCTTCTTCTTTTGAAAGAGCACTGGTGCACCGAATGGGGCCTTGGAAGGGCGGACGTAGCCCGCGTCGAGCAAGTCTTTAAGTTGCCTCCGCAACTCTTCTAACTCGGGTGGCGCCATGCGGTAAGGCGCTAAGGCTGGCGGCTTCGCGCCTTGCTCTAGCTCAATCTCATGTTCCACCTCTCGACTTGGTGGGAGCTTCTTCGGGAGCTTCGGAGGTATGACGTCCTTGAACTCATTGAGGACGGCTTGAATGAGTGGAGGAGGTTGGCTTGACAAGTCTTCTCGACCTTCTTCATTACTCACCTCCCGAATGGAAACCAAGAAGCTAGGGTCCTTCCGAAAAGCCTTTTTGAACTGCATGGCGGAGAGCGCCTTGTCCGCGGTCTTCGAGCGCTCGGCTGGAACCATGCACGCCATACTCCATATTCCCATCGAGGATGCTTAGGGAGTTCGTGGCCGGCAGTGGAAACGCATGGACTCGGTCGAAGAACTCCATGCCGAGGACCATCTTGAAGTTGTCCATGGGCACGATCGAGAAGTCGAGCTTTCCGCTCCACGTTCCAAGAATAACGCGCACTCCTTGTGCGGTGCCCGCAATGGGCTTGGCGGGTGAGTTTACCGCCTTCATTGTGCCTCCGTCCTTTGTCACCTTTAGGCCTAGGCGCTTAGCCTCTTTTTCTGAGATGAAGTTGTGGGTGGCTCCGGTGTCGAGCAATGCCCGAACAGCTTGCCCATTAACTGTGGCGTTCACATACATGAGCCATTTTCTCGTGGCTGTGGGCGGATGGCTTTCAAGCGCTCCAAGGCGTTTGAGGAAACCCACTCTAGGTTGGGGTTCTTCCGGTGTTGATGGAGAGTCGCCCTTGAGCTGAGCGGCGAGGGTGCTAAGCGACTTTTTCTCTGGACAGTCACGCACCCAGTGAGGGCCATTGCAAATGAAACATGGGCTTCGAGGCTTTGGCGGCTGCTGTTTTTCTGTCTTGCCTTGCCCGCTCTTGCCGCTTAGAGGCTTTTTCTGTCTCCATTCCTTGCGGTTGCGGCCCTTGTCCTTTCGGCCCTCTCCCCCACCTTTGCCGTGGCTAGGCCTCTTGTCTTTGGGCTGGGCGGAGTAATCGGAGAGTGATTCCGCAATGGTAATGGCATCGTCGAGAGTTTGCACGCCACACCTATCAAGCTCCGTCTTCGCCCAATCTTTAAGGCCGTCTTGAAAGTAGAAGAGAGAGTCCTTATCGGACATGTCGGAAATCTCAAGCATAAGGGTGGTGAAGTCGTTGATGTAATCGCAGACGCTACCCATTTGCTTGAGCCGACGTAACGCGCTCGTGCTTCCTTCTCCGCATTGCTTAGGGCAAAATGCTTGCGAAGTTCCTGCTGAAATTCGGCCCATGTGCTGATGGCGCAAATGCCCTTGCCCATCTCACCGTGTTTCCGCTGCCACCATAGTTGCGCGGAGCCTCAGAGGAATGTAGGCGCGGTGCCTACCTTTGACGTATCATCTTGGACACCCATCGCGTCGAAATATTGTTCTAGCCCAAACAGAAAGTTATCCACCACAATGGCGTTGCGTGCACCATCATAAGTATCGGGCTTGGGCACGTCAATGCGGCGCGCATCACTCGAGCTTGCGGGAACCGCAGCTGGGCTAGGCGTGAGTGTGCGCTTGTGCCAAGCCCAATCCGAGCGGACCTCGTCAACCTCCGCACGGACTGCACGCAACTCATTTTGCACAAAGGTACGCAAATTGAGCAGCTCGTCATGGAACGCTCGAAACTCCCCTCGGAGAGAGTCGGCTTGGTCTTGCATAAGGGCTTTGGTGGCTACTGTGAATTCGCCATATTCACCCTCAAGGCCATCGACTCGCTCCTCTAATGTATCAAGGGTGTCTTGGACAGCGGCCATTGACATTTCGAGCGTGGCAACACGAGGTTCCAATGCATCCATAGAAGGGGCTTTGGACTTACCTCGGGACTTTGGCTGTCCGCGTCCTCCCTCCTCGCGGCCACGAGCTTGCTCCTGTACTTCCACACCGAGTGCGCCATCTTGCAATTTGCTGGAAGGATTGGCCATCATCTATGAGCTAGTTTGCGTGTGGGTGCAAACCGTAGCTCTGATACCACTTGTCACGGGGTGATAGTTTTGCGCAGCAAGTTCCCGTGCGGCACTTGAGCGACCTTAGCGTGTGAGTCGCCAAGTAAGCCTAGATTACTCCCTAAACAAGCCAAGCACACACACTTGGAGAAAATATTAAGGGTAGTAAGAGTGGAATGGCCAAAGATGATTGTATTACACTTTGAATAATTACAAGAGTGTTTGTACAAGAGAGCTTGAGAGCTAGTGTGCTAAGTGTGTTGTGTGGGTGTGTTGGTGGTTGTGTGAATGATGGTTGCTCACCCATATTTATAGGGGGTGTGGAATGCCTAATTCTAGAGAATTCTATTACAAGTGGCAAAACACTAAGGGACCCAAGTGGTGAGTCCTAGAAAGTTCTAGTGAATGGATAATATGTAGAGAGTTCTAGACCTTTGGGCCTTGGTGGACTTTGGGCCTTGGTGGGGGTTTTGCTAAGTGCACCCCAGCTAGTTAGTTGTCTTGGTGGTTCAAATTCTAAGTTAACCCCCACTTCTAAGTGTATCCACCTTGAGTGCCAAGCGAGCCCATGACATGATGCCTGATAGTGATGGCATACCCAATAGAGAATGAAATCATCAGTTTCTGACTTGTGCATTTATCAGAACGCATGTGACTGAGCCCATTAACTTTAGTATCGGCCCATGTTGTTGGGCCTAGAACCAGCCCAATCATCTCGATAATTCATTCCGCAATACTACCGCGAGGAGGACACGACATTTCGTACACAGCGAAGAAAGGGTGGGCTCTGATGAGACTGGGAGTGGATATTTGTCAAAAATCAAATGTCATAGTGGTTGGTTGGCGATGATCGTGGCGGAGTGGTTGCGCTTCGCACCCCACCCGGCGCATTCTAGCCTCATTCCCTCTCCCACTCAGTCGTTGCGCTTGGCGCCCCCACCCATCCTTTTTACTCGAAATAATGATAACGACAACAACCACGCAAATCACCTCCTCCTCCTCCTCCTCTTCTTCTCCAACTCCTTACTTTGCGCACCACACCCTCCTACCATGCCAACCCCTTCGACTAAGCGGGTCCCACCGCCTTGCTGGACCACCGACGAAACCCTAGCCCTCATCAACGCCTACGGTGCCAGGTGGCTCTCTCTCAATCGTGGCAACCTCCGCACCTCCGACTGGGATGCCGTCTCCTCCGCCGTCTCCGAATCCACCCCCGGGGCTTCTAAGTCCTCCATTCAGTGCCGTCATAAGATCGAGAAACTGCGGAAACGGTATCGTTCCGAGAAACAGCGCTCTCTGTCGTTTCCAGGTCGATTTGTTTCTTCTTGGGACCTTTTTCCTTTATTGGATTCTATGAATTTTGGGTCCTCGTCTGCCCCCGGGCTTGGTAATCAGAGTCGTGAACTTGTTGATCAGAAAGTTGTGGATGTTACTGAGTTTCGAGTAAAAACTAGGAATGATAAGAGTTTAATGAGTAAATATGGGAATATTGACGTTGATTTCAATCCAGATTTTGCTTTAAGAAGTGGGTTAATGGGGAATTACGAGAATATTGATTTTGGTGACGATTTTGGAGGTTTAGATTCTAGGGCAAAGGATTATTTGAAGGTTAATGGTGATTTTGGAGTTGGGTTTGGCATGAAAATGGGAGTTGATGATACATATTTTGTAACGCCTCAAGGGTTTCGATTGAAGAGTTATGAGAATATTGATGATGGAAAATCATGTCCTAGACTTGATTTTAATCATGGTGTTGATGGGTTTCCTGTGAGAACCTTTGGTGATAGGATTTCTGTGCCACCACCGGGGTTTAAGGCAGAGAATTTTGTCAGTGTTGAGGCGAATTTTAAACCTAATGCATACTATGATGACCATGCTGATTATGTGGTTGCTAAAGGTAGTGGAAGTGAGTTTTATGCTAAATCCCTTGGTGATGGCGATTTTGTGCCGGTGGGAACTAGATTGAAGAATTATGGGAGGGTCAATGGAAATTGGAATGCTACTGTTGATCTTCGGGGTATGAATGTGCATGATTCTTCTTCAAGATTGAGGTTTGGGAAGAAGAATGGTGATGGTGGGGTTAAGAGAGATTTGGATCCTTTTGAGGAGTTGGTTTCATCAATTACATTGTTAACAGAAAAGTTTGTTAAGGTGGAGAAGATGAAGATGGAAATGGCAAGGGAGACTCAGAAAATGCGAATGGAGATGGAGAAAAAGCATAACCAGATGATATTGGAGTCACAGCGACATATTTTCGATTCTTTTGTGTCGGGGCTACTGGAGAACAAGAGGAAGAAGAAGGTGAAGGTTTATGGAGCGTCGCCTAAAACAACTTGAAAAGGAGACAAGGTTTAGAGAGTTGATACTCGAATTATAGCATCAGATTGTGGATAAATGGAAGGTAGCTGAGACAGTGCGGTAACAATAGTTCTTTTTGAAGTTTGGAATTAAGATGCTATGGAAGTTGCATTAGTTAGAGATTACATTCCTTTCCTAACTTTACAATAGGATGATGTTTTCTGGAGGTGGGATTTTTTGTATCTTGGCAGACGGTTTGGTCAGCTGATTTTGATCTTTATGCTGGCCGTTCATGTGAGTCTGTCAATTCTCACTCTCTTCCCTTTTTCTGACTTGAATCTTTTTCAAAAAATTAATATACATCAACTGGATTACAAAACGAAATTCATATTTTTTTGCCTGTACTCTTTGTGTATGCAAGATTGGGTTAGTTTCATCTTGGATTTGCAAAACTTAAAACAACCGTTCGGAAGTTATCCTTTTGGATAATGGATTTAAAGTTTTGCTAGCTGGATAGTGGAATCATTGGAAGATTGCGTAAATTTAAAATTTTAAGCTTCTACATACATCTAATTTGAAAGTCCGTTGGAGTTTATGGATATCAGAAAATAGGGTCTTCATTTCTAGGGGATTGCGAATCCGGAATGATTTGGATTTGAAACTTGGTCGTTTTTTCTTCTAATTTGGTCCCAAAAGAATGTATCAAGTTCGTTGATTTGTATTTGAACTAGATTGAGAGAGCATCCTGATGCTGAAATGCTGTCAAATACTGTTTTTGAAGATTTGTTGATGACTACTTGTATCGTAGAACAGTGGAGTATTATAGTTCTCAATCCAAAATTTTTGAGGTTTAAGCTCACTTAATTCAATATTATAGAAACTTAAGTTGGAGGAAAAGATTTTTATTGTGAAGTTGACATAATTTGATTTTTTTTAAGGGTAAATTTTATCATACCTCTTATTAGATTGATATATTTTAATTTATCCTCCAAAAAGATGTTTAAAAACTTAAACTTAGTCTCTAAATTCTGAGAAATTTAACTATTGACTAACGTTGGCTAACGAAAGTACGATAATACCTGTTAATTATAGAATATATTGCCTGTTGTATTTATATTGGAGAGATAAATGATCCTTTATACCCTTACTGTTTCTAAAATAAAACTAATTCAAATTTTATGTGCACACTAACAAAAATCACCCTCTAATCTCTTTTTTAGAAAATAAAACAAAATCACAATAATAATATTTCAAAAAACAAGAATATTACATGTTAACCCAACAAAAACTACCCAAAAACCTCCTTCTACACACAATTACAAAGAAAATCTCACCCTAATCTATGAAGATTCTCAAGTTTAAACAAAAATATAAAACAAAATCTCAACAATAATATTTCATAAAACAAGAATATTGCATGTTAACCCAACAAAAAACTACCTGAAAACCTCCTTCTACACACAATTACAAAGAAAATCTCACCCTTAATCTATGAAGATTTTCAAGTTTAAACAAAAATTATAAATTTTGAAATAAAAATAAATAAATTTATAAATAAGGGAAAAGTTTTTCTCTCTCTTCTTCTTTCTTCTTCATCTTCCTCTCTGTTCATTTTTTTCTTTCCTCTTTCACACACTTAGCAACTCCACAACTACTTTTAAATCCAAATCAGTGCTCATTGCATAGCAAAGCCCATGACCGCGCAAGGAATTCCAAGGGAGCCCATGGCCGCACGCGGCCATGCCAAGCAAACCTATGGCCGCGCACGGCTAAGCCAAGCAAGTATTTCTCCGTTAACCCCAACCAAAAACCACCCAAATTCCTCTCACCAAACACAAGGTTTTGGCTGTGATTGGCTACCATTGGGGATGTTGTTTGCTCAAATGTGCTTGTTGGAGTCGAATGAATTAAATGGCAGGTTGAATTGACAGCAGTTATGGCTAGCTTGGTGGCAGCGAATGGGTGGTGGAGCTCCTGATTTGGAGGATTTGAGTGACGTTGCCGTGGCAAATCAAGGTAGAAGAAGGTTGGGCTTTGGCCAGCTATTGCTAGCGAGTTGTCTGATGGCGGCAAGGACTGTGGAATTGCTGTGGTGGGAGACGGGAGTGGTAACGGCGTGATGGCTACTGTTTTTGAAAAAAAATTTGGCTTTTTGTCCAAATTAATTGGCTTCTTTTGTACCGCTGCTTATTCATTCCCCATTGCCTTTAAGAACATCATTGCAGTTTATTCTCCACATTCAATCAAATGTTAAATAGAAAAAAAAAGAAAAAAAAAAAAGAAGAAACAAAGGCAAATCATTGTTAGGTTTTGGAAGAGAAACAAAGACGCCTACCGTCCCAAGTTTTCAATAAAAGGGGAAGAAAGCAATATATAAAAAGTAAAATGGGGGTGTGAGGAGGAGAGTCACACAGAATGCAACGGAATGAAATTACGGGGCCACCGGGGAGACTTTCTTTTTGACAATGGCTGTTGTAGCAAAGTACCATAAAAAACATGTAATGCCCCCATCACCATCAGATCTTTCTAGGTCAATTCAGTAGATTGATCCCATGCCTATCTTTTATTAATTATTAAAAAGATCTAGCAACAAACAAATTTCTTCAACAGACTGAATTTAATTTGTGGATCTTGTTTAAACAGGCCTACAATACAAGGTGTATATATACCTTCTTTCACTTGTGAATGTGAATATTTACCTTCAGCGCTCAAGTACTGGACAGACACTCTGAGGTCATCTTCCCAATGTTTATTGCTCAAATCAATGGAGCAATCATGCCTTCATTGTACAGAGTGAAATCTTTTTCCGCTCTCTCTAGAGGATGGTGACAACTTGCCCATTTTGGATGAGCTAGTAAGTGACAAAAAATGAGAACTGAACTTGCATTTTGCCAAGAGATTCAACACTGTAATCATCATTACACGCTATGGCCCGAAACGATCTCAGTCATCCAGGCACCACGCCTAATTATAGAGGATATTCTTCACATCTTGCTCAATTTTCAAACATTATAATTTAACCATGACACATGGACGGAAATGAAAAGGTGCCACAGAAAGTAAAAGGGACTAAGGCTCGGTTTGGGATTATAGTGTCACAGCTGCTGCGAAATGTTTGCAATCATTTTATTAAAAGTTCGTTAGTAAGAGTATTATATATATATATATATATATTATTGAATAATTGTAAGATAAAATTAGTTTTGTTTTCGAAGCAAGTTAAAAGTATTTATCAAATAATACAGTTTTGATTTGGAAGTTTTATTTGATGAACCTTATATAAATATATAAGGTTTTATTTGATATTTAGGTATTGTAACTTAAAAGATATAGTTGTTATAAAAAAAAAAGATTATAACAATAAAACAAAAGTTTATAGTGTGTCGTAAATATAATTTTTACATCATCATTTTGCCAAAAATGATAAAAATATTATAGAATTTTCACATATAATTAACTTAATTGTCAAACCGCAATACCAAGTGTTTATCAAACAATTCAATACTCTTAACTTTTAAGTTACAAATATCGAACTGCAATGTTAAATATAACTAAATATAGAACTCTGCCACTCTCTTTAGTTTTTTCGTTAATGTTTCATCTTTCTATTATTTTGGCCTTACTTTCATCTAATTATTTGCATTTCTATTTGATGGGAAATCATATTTTTACTTACGAGGATTCCGTGAAACTTACATTGTAACAACCCCAAAAACCTACATGGTTGCTTACAAATTAATATAAAAAGAAAGACTGCATATAAAACATACATCTTCATTTCTTATTATTAAAGCATTTGGATATCTAGCTTACTTTGTTGGACTGATGGATTTGGCACTTCTTCAACACCCCCCTTCATTTCTTCAGCTTCATAAGTTGAGTGAACACCATAGAGCACATAAAACAAAGTTATCAAACATGTCCACATAGCAAATCTTTGGTAGGAGAGTAGCTTTAGTGTTGTCATAAGAAAGACGTTTAGGAAAATTGATATAGCTGCCGGCCATGGCATGAATGGCACTGACCATCCAGTTGGGTGGCTTACACGAGACATAGAGTAATGGAAGAAGGCCGTGACAATGAGCATTAACCCACCGAATAGCGGCAAGCCCCAAAGTTGTTGCTGAATTTTCAATGATAGAGAGAAGCAAATAGCACAAAATGAGAGAAGGAAGAGGAACAAGAGAGTGTGTGAAGGAGGGTTGTTGCTGATCATCACGTATCGACGGTAGATGAGAGCATTGGCAACTAAATAGAACACCAAGAGTGTGCTGATGGAGATCATTTCAAGCACTATGTTGAGTTCAGTGAAGAGTGCAATTGATGCTGTGCATAGCCCTAATAGTATCAGAAACAAAAATTTTTTAAGCAATTTTTTAAGCACTTCATCGAGAGCCACTTAAGCACCTTCTATGTTCTTAGATAGTGATCATAAGGAAGCTGCATCACTTACCCAAGAAGAGAGTTGCGTTCAATGGAGTTCCGGTTGAAGGATGCACCTTGGCTAGCCAGGTTGGTACAAGCCTGGCCCTTCCAATGACACAAAGATACCTAGCTTGGCCTAACATGGCAACCAAGAGTGAAGCAACAATTCCCAAGCTTGCTCCAGCTCCAACAACGTTGCTCGCCCACGCCCAACCGATGTTTCGGAAAGCCATTGAAAATGATGCGTCTTTCAGTATCTATAATCATTCCAAGAACGCCTTATTACATATTAAGATTTCGAGATTATACATAATTTCTGCTTCATCTAATTAATTTAGCTTTACTAACCTTATTGTATGGTACCATGAGACACAAAGACAAGGCCATGAGGGAATATAGCAAGGAGACAATGAGAACAGAACCAACGATGCCCAAAGGCAAGCTCTTGGAAGGATTTTGGATCTCTTCTGCCAAGGTTGAAACTGAGTCATAGCCGATATAGCTGAAATACACAGTAGCTGCTCCATCAACAATGCCTTTAACACCAAAAGGAGCTAGCCCTCCTGGCTTTACCAAGTTTTGTACACTCCCATTGCAGAAACCAGCAATTATGATGAACCCAAAGAAAACCACATGAAAGATTGTCATTATTAGGTTCAGTATTGAGCTTTCCTTTGTGCTGCAATCCCAAAAAGAAACTTCAATCACTTCCAAAATCTACAGTCACCAAACTAATTAAATAACCCATCACTTGATGATAGTTCAATAACATTAAACAAAAGTTACATAACCAATATTAGCTCTATAATATTAAAAATATCTCATGGGACGAAGCAAGAGGTTTAGAAGAGATCAAACCCGTGACATAGACAAAGAGTGAGAAGCAGAACAAGCGCGACGGCCGGAAAATCCAACATATTGTAACCCTTAAAAAGGCCATCTACTTCTACTCTCCATGAGTTTGGATCATTTTCACCAACAGCATGGCACAAGTAGTCAGTGAAACTTCTTGCAACGGCAGCGTTTGATAATACATACTCCATCAGTATGTTAGCCCCAGCAAAATACCCCACAAACTCTCCTGCAATATTATGGTCTCAAATTCCATGAGCACTCCGAGAATTGAAATTTTTGAGTTAAAGAACAAAATGTACAATATATTTTTTCTCTGCATACCAAAAGTGACTCTTAGGTAACTGAAGGCGCCTCCGGCGACGGGAATCTGTACTGAAAATTCAGTGTAGCATAAAGAGGAAAGAAGAGCTGATATGCCGGCAATGATGTATGATATGAAGACTGAAGGGCCAGAGATTTGAAGGGCAACAGGCCCAGTGGTGACAAAGACACCAACACCAAGCATGCCACCAACACCAAGAGCTACCAAATCATACCACATGAGTTTCCTTTTCATGTCTGCTCCAGACCTTAACCTCACTCGGTTAAGCTCTTGGTCTGGTGTCCATGTTGCAAGCATTCTCTTTCTAAGCCTGTGAGGAGTTTGAGTGAGAGATTGCAGATATTTTGTAAAGAAAATGTTGGTGGCTATTGGAGATTGATCAACATTGGTTGCCATGTTAGTTTTGGTTTGGTTTGCTTTGCTTTCCATGAGAAGGTTGAGGTAAGGGTTTAAATATGCATTTGGGGAGAGAGTGTGAGAGAGGATATATCATCATTAGATTCTTTTTTCCTAAAGGTTGATGGGGAACCAAAAAATAATGTCCTTATCTCCAGTGAAGTGACAATATGACCCTTTTGTATCACACACATTTGCACAACTTTTGAGTACCCCAAGACCCTAAATTCTGTTTAGAGAGAATAGCATGCAGAAAAAGGTAGAAGAAAAGGCCCAACCATTTTGTAAGAGGAATCACTGTGTGAGGAGGAAGCTGTTTGACCTGATCATCTTTTGGAATTTTTCTTCTTCACCTTTGAAAAGATGTGACAAGCATCCATACTTTCATAAAGCAATAACTAAAGATTTCTTTCATTTAACTCAAGAAATAATTGGACTTATTGATTCCTCAACAAGAATATTAATCTCAGTTGCAGTTCCAACAATTGCATTGCCTGCTTCCACAAATTATCAGAAGTTTGTATCCCACGACAGGTTGTATGTATAGAAGACCATTTACCTCATACACGGTTAACTCAAGAACGATGCTCAAGTTGGTGGCTACAATTTGTTTTTCCTAGTTGAATTTAAGAAATGGGAGCTTGTCAAGTTCCTTAATACTATTGTGTTGAGGTAACATAAAAGTGGCTGCTTCAATGTCTGCTTTTGCAACCTACTAAGAGTATATTAAGCCGCTGATTTTTGTTGCTACAACTGCAATAATTTACGCAAAACTTCTTGCTTTCTTTATGTTAGGCTTGTGTGAAAGTGCATTTGGAAGTGAGCCAAACTCGCTTCTGAATTCTGATGCATTAGCTTTTTCTTTTGCTTTTTATACTCGTTTAGTTTTACTGATTTTCAAGTTTCTTATCTGATAATAAAATTTCAAGATTCTCCGTGGGGTTAATTAATCTAACTTATGCGGTAAAGTGGATGGTTTTGACATTTCCCTCCGGAATCAAATCAATTGGATGATACAATTGGTAATTAGAGTATTCTAATTAAATAATTCACTAAGCATCTCGAATATTTATCGTTCGCCGACATCTCTTAATTAAGTTATCAAGATTAATTTGACCGTGCCTGCGTTACTTGAATGTACCAATTTTTGGTCGAGTAACTCATAATTCTTTCGGGTATATACTTTAGTAGTTTCTACTTAAAGATCTGAGAAAAAAAAAGAAAGAAAAGATTTTGCATTGATCAATCTTCGATTGGTCTACATTTTGAGATTGATATATATGTCTTTTCAATAAAGCAGCTCTTCTTATCTTGAAATAGTTGGGATTCAAATTGCCATACAAACCCAATGAAAATCTTTGTTCAAGATATTATTTATTTTTACAAGCATCCCAATAGCTTTATGTAACTTTCAATGAAAAAAAGGATGAGAATCAGTAGCGGTTAACAGTTAGATATGTTTAAAGTTGAAAATATATAGAGAAACAACAAGTGGAGAGGTGGTGCTGCTCCATTGATTACCACCATATCTTGCTATAGTGCCCTATCACTTCTTAGTTTATATTTCTCTTTTTAGCATCAATATATGATCAAGTCAAAAGCTCTCTCTCTCTGGCATGAGCTCAAATCCATTAGATTCTAGCTTAGCTTCTTCTTGATACCCTATAGCCAATATTATGCATGCTTAAATCTAGTCGTCATCTCATCATCATCCACTAGAGATCCTTTTTTTTTTTTTTCATTCTTTTTTGTTTGAAATGGAATCGTCATTCAAGAATTTCAGATTGGGTTCAATAAGTGGTCCATGGTCTTTAGATGCCCACATGTTGCTATGGGAGTTAATTTTGCTTCAACTGGGGACTGTTTTCTGTCAACACCCACTTGAGAATTGTCTAGAGTGTTTTCAGGAGTTGAATTAATGGTTATTAATTATCTGAATAATAATCATGATTTCAAAGTGAAATAATTAAGGGGACGCTGTAAGTGGATATTATTTGTTAAAGATCAAAATCAAGGCTAATGGGATCACTATCTACTCAAACTAGTACACTGTGACAAAGTTTGAGGTTTGTTCTTTATCTAATACAATTATATCATTTCACACACACACACACACACACACACACACACACACACACACATATATACAGGCCTTTTACTGTCTTATGGTGTGTGGTCGCTAGTAAAGAAAAATTACTTGTATTTGTTCTTATATTCTGAAAACGATCACACAAATCTAATTCTTATTGAAATTAATTGCTTCAACACTTTGTTGCATTGTCAGCAGCCAGACAAGATGAGAGCAAGATTACAGCATTTGAAGCTCATGATGATTTAATTAATTAGAAAGTGCTGCAATATAGTCATTGCAATGTCGTGGACTCGAAACCAGCCCCATTTTGAAGATAAGATTAAAATTAACTACAAATGAAGCAAAAGGGAGACTTAGTGTTTTCTACCATTCTTTTGCCAATTGAAAGCCCTATGAGTACATGGCTGACTTCCTTCATATACAATTGTACTGCAACTTGATAAAGAATTAATTGTGTAGCCTAGAATAATCACTTTGCTTCTCGCAAATGACGTCAGGATCATTAGTCTGGCTCTGGCCTTAGTTCTAGCCTCAATCTACTTAAAGGTCCAACTCAAACAGTTAGTCACAAAGATTTAAAGTAAAGCACTTAAGAGTCAAATAAATTATATAAAAAGGATACGAAAACTGAGAGGGTTAAGATAGGTATAGAATTGGAGCCACTAAGATTGGATACTTACTAAGAGAATATCAAACAGTGTAAGCATATTCACATAACTACAATAATAATAAAAGCATTTAGGATTTAGGAGTGCAAAATTTTTTTCCCCTTTGCTTTCAAATTTTATTGGATCTTAAGTTGCACTCAGGAGGATAGTAGGAAGCAGTTGAAGCTTTAGCTTTTGATTAATTTTCTATTTAAGTGGGTCATCTTAATTTGCATTGACCTCATTCCTCACCTCAATCTCTTAGTGTTGCCACAGTATTTATTTTACAATAAGTGTTTCTTATATGTGGCAAAAGAAAGGAACCATCAAATAATTAAGGCCAGATCATTTGATAAAAAGTGTTTTGTTTTATATATCAGAAGAGACAATAATTTATTAATAAAAAGTTGAAAAAAGAATGATAGTGAGAGTGTCACGTCTCCAAATTAACAGAAGACCTTTTTTTCGGGAGGAATCATGTTGGATAATCCTTAATTGCAAGGTGTGATACTTCTTTTCTTCAGCAAGTGGCTTTCTGGCATAGTTGCTTTTTGCTAAAATTGCACCAAAATTAACTTTAACGTAAAACTTTTAATTACTCAACTCATCACTCATGGTTATGGTCCAATCGCAGGACCATCATTACTCATCTAGCTTATTGAGAATGGCACTCGGTTCGCTATGTTGTCGTTAATTATACAATATTAACATTGAATAACGCCAGCTAGAGATTTAGCTAAATTGGTATATAATTGAGGCATGAATCAATTATGTACAATGGTTGGCTGAAGGTTGAATTGGACGATAAAAGGGATAGAGTCAGACAGTTTTGTGAGGACTCATTAACAAGTCCATTTAACTTCTAAATATTGGAAGAAAATAAGCCATGAATCAATTATTTACAAATGTTTGGCTGAAGGTGGAAATGGAGGATAAAGGGATAGAGACAGTTTTGTGAGGGCTCATGTTAACGGTCAATGTACCTCTAAATATTGGAAGAAAACTAACGGCATCTTTCTATAAGCTTAAGGTAATCCTTAACTCATGAGCTATCTTTTGAGTATAAATTAGATTCATGGACTTTTATATGATGTAAGAGTCAAATTTATGCACCAACTACCGTGTGGCAAATTAAAGTCGAGGCCTGGAGTTATCTTACCACTTAACAAGGATACGTGCTACCTTCTTATTGGGGCAATCCTTAATACATAAGCCTTTCTATGTGAATATGGATTTTTCTATATGAAACAAACTGAAACAACTTTCAAATATCTGTATAGGATGTAGGAACTCGAATCCTCCTACCGATTTGCCAAAGAATAAAGGTTCGCTACTTGACTGCTGGTAATAACAAATGCTTAGCGCTCCTATGCAATATTAATAAAAAAAAATGACAAATATTTGAAAGTTAAGATCACCTATGCAACATTAATCAATCCCCAATAACCTTAAGATCACCCCTTCAAAGAGATTAAAGATCTTCCTTTCCTGCACTATCTGAGAGCTGATCTCAGCATCAATGCAAGATCACCTATGCAATATTAATCAATCCCCAACCCCATTATGCCTTCCAGAGGTATTAGTGATGTTGGAACGACGCTTCCCACATGGCTCATGATCTTTTATTAAATACGAGAAACTTAAAGCATTTTTTAAGAAATGATTCTAACTTCATTACCTTTTTTTCCTTTTAATATATAATAAGCTACAAAAGCCAACATTCTCGGGGTGGGAAGCCTTTCAAAAGTTGAAACCACAAACATTTCGCAGAAACGTTTCTCTTCATTCTTTATCATGATTCGATAAAATAATTCCAATATGAGCATGAGATCGTGCAGTATGATTTTTTTTTATATATATTAACTAGTCTTTTGAGATGATCAATTGCATAGTTCATGCTGTATTTGCACAGCTTTAATCTTTTCCTGAGTCCCCTATAACCCTAACTCATTATAATACGAAACCTTGAAGCGGCTAACAACAATTTTTTTTCTTTTCGTTTCCTATTTATCTATTGCCAATGCAATTAAGCTAGAGCATCATACAGATTCTACAGAATTTCCTATTTGGGTTTTTTGTTATTACTTTTTAGATCCAACATTGAGCAGAATTTAGTTTTCAACTCTTCTTTTTACATAATGGAAGCTTTTTAATGCCCCTAGACGTGGTGTCACATACCTATAAATTGTTGCTTTTAGTTTTAAAAATATTCTATTTTGTTTTATTTCCCCTTTATATCAAGTTATTAACATGTCGTTGGCTCTATAGCATTACGTTTCTTCGCATTCAAATAATGCCAACCCAAAGTACATCCACCACAAGAAATAATTATAATTAACAGCATAAATTCATTGTAGCACATATAGTAAAAGCCATTAGCACCTTAAAAAAATTACCAAATATCAGTGAAAGACAAAAATAAAAATGAGTTACCAATAGATTAGGGTTTAATCATCTGTCGTTTGTTGAAATGCTTTTGTAACACTGCAAGTGTTAAAATGATCATGAATTAAATTTAATTCATCCAATTAAAAGAGATGGTCTGCCATCATTGAAAAGAAACCTATCATTTTATAAACACAAAACGAAAGCAAATCTAATAATTTCCTTATGACATGCGCAGCATAGCCAATGAAAAATGATTTATTTGCATGAAAAGCTATGTTTGAAATTAGGCAAAGGATCAATGTATATATTATGAATGTTTCACTGTCTGGATGATCTATCAATCTTCTCCCTTTAGGACTAGGATCCTTTTCTGATATGAGTTTTTCTGATTTTTTATAGATTTTGTGACACTTGTATTTTAGTGCTAGTGTATGATTACGATTTAATTATCTTTACTTTTTCATTTATTAACCACCAACCACATTAATAAAATTTATTTATGAAAATATCATATTAGGAGAGGATCATGATCTCTTTCTTAATTAACAATGTGCTAATAAGATGTGAGAAAACTACAAGGACCAGAAAAACTTTTTCAAAAAAGTTCGTATAAGACATGAACATTGAGGCTGGAAGCCATTAGGCTTCAACATCATTATTAGTCAGCATCGGCAAGAACATCAGACATCTTTCGGCGTTTATACAGCAAGTAAAGTCCAAGCTTTCTGCACCCATCAATATATATAATTAATTGACACTTTAATAAACTCTCTTTCAACCAACCCACAACACTTGAATTAAAAACGTTCTCGCATTTCTACTATTTATAAACACCATAAGCTCAAGTATTCCTCCTTTGCTTGAGCTGACATCACTAGATTTTGTGAAAGTATGAGGAGAAGTTGCTATCAACAGCACCAGAGTATATATGTTAACTTTCTATTTTTTGTTTGCATGCTACATGCATAAATGCTGTTACCTATGACATAAATGACAACGATAAGAAAGTTTAGGATCAGAGATACTAAGATCATCTAGTGATATTATGTCATGTTTAAATATTCATTTAATGTAACTAGCTATTGATAGTTTTCAAATTAAATATGTACACAGCCACCGGACTTTGTTAGATTAATGCACAGAGATGATCCGGTGCCTCGACATGTTCAACTTTCTCCCTAAAAGGACAATATAGCTTAGGGTTTAGTGAATCTACTATGTGCCCACCACCAAAGTCGTCCGAACACTGTTTTGAAGGGATTAAGGTATCAACATGGTGGGGTTGCATTGTCATTTAGGTTTGGATTCTATGTCAATGGAAAAAAGCAAAGAGCGGATTTTCAAAGTGTATAATGCATCTAACTGCTTTTGATGATTTAAAACTTGACCGGATCCATATTCCTGGAAATCTAATAAGTGATGAACGCAGCTGTCATGAATTGACAGCAGTATCATAATTCATACTGAAAAGCAATTAATGGACACATTAACATTCCCCAACTTATATCAATTTATCTGATCTCAAACTAAAAGAAGCAGGGACCATCTCTTCATACTCAGAACTCACATTATAGCTAACCTCACTTACTATAAATCAAAGTGGTTACGTAAACTCTATCCCAAAAAAAAAAAAAATAAATAAATAAATAAATAAATGGTGGTTACTTGAAAGAATTGAATGGCCCTAACCCCTTGCCCCCCTAGCATTTATGCCATTAATCCGTTAAAAATTAATTATAACTAAAGGTTCTTTTGAGGTGTAACTGCAAGTCAGTTGTTTTTTCTCCTGTTCCAAGTGTTGTTACATAAGACTTGTGTACAGCACAGTGCTTATAAATAAAATTAAACCAGTGAAGAATAGAATAAATAAATGGAAGTAAAGTAATCATACGACGAACAGATTCAGGAACCCCATTTCTTTAGGCTTTAGAAAAGGCAGCTCAGCTCAGCTCAAGTACTCCACATAATTTATATATATGACCAAGAAGATTTCGGAAATAATTAAAGTTGTTTTCACACAGACACACTCTCTCGTGTGTGTGTGTGCATGCAGATCGATCTTTGCCTTTCAAACAGACTCAAAAAAAGGTGGGTGTACGGATCGTGCCTCTTCACTCCATTGATGGGGTGGGGGTGTAAATACCCTTTTGAAGCAACAAATTTTTATGGTTGTGAGCTTGCTACAATCTTGCAATCATAGCAAAATTTTATCACAGGACTCTATTATTGTGTGTGTGTATAAGAAAGTTCGAATGCTGATTGTATTGCAGCTTATTAGTCGGCCTGAATTGATCTACGGCATAAAAAGGTTTCGTTTTCCTTTTCTTTTTTTTTTTTGATAAGATAAAATGGTAAATACCCTCTAGTATTTGAACTAATTATCTAGTTAGCTCTTACGCTACATTTAGAAGATTGGATTAAACTAGACTAAGGTGGCGTTTGTTCTTTTTTGTCTGAAAACTGAATAGATCTAAATGATTATAAATTAAGTTTGATATAAATCATAGGCTGACCCTTATTGTCCCCTAATAAAATATGAATTAGTTTGTTTATTCTTTGAATATAACTGAATGTCTAAATTTGAGTAATATATATATATATATATATATATATATATATATATATTGCCTAAACTGCTGAAATCAAATATTAAGTTTTTTTTAACTTAAAAATTTTGAAAACTAATATTTTTACGTTTGCGTCCTTACAAGTTATAAATGTTAAACAAATAATAAATATATCAAAAATCTTAAATAAGATAGTATATCATCATAACATAATATGCTAATAAATTTTATTGTAATTCATGATGTTTTTATATGAAAAATATTCATAAAAAAATATGAAGATAAATAATGCCAATTTGAAGAAAATAAAAAGATAAAAATAATAATACTCTACCATTATAATATGACAAGTTATAAAGATGGGTGATAATTTAATTGTTAAATTTGCTTTAGGTAAAGATAAAAAGCTTTAAAAATTGATTTAATAACTGAATTACATAATGACTAAAAAATTTCATTAAGTTAAAAAAATAAACTGGCTTAATGACTTAACTGATTGAAATTAAGTTAATAAAGTCATTAAGTTAAAAAAACATACAGTCCCTAACTCTTAGGATTAGATTAAATTGGATTATATAGTATGCCTTTTGTTTAGTATAATACCAGACATGACTATGTTAAATTTAATAACTATTTAAATAATATATTATTTTTTAAATCATATTACTATTTTTTAAATTTAATATTTAAATTTCAATATTATTGTAAATAAATAATTGAATAATTTTTTTATGTTTAATGCATTAACTACTAGTTAAAATAAATGATTGAATAAAATTTTGATATTAATAAATTTATATTATAAGATGTATAGTCTTACCTAAACCCATGTGAAAATAGGGACTAATAATCTTATGAATGTTAGATTAAAATATGAATTATTTTTATTAGTTTTGATAACCGAACATAACCCTGGATAGAGCTAATTTTTTTTTTTCAATCCTTCAAAATAGACTTTTTCCAACATCCAAACATAGCCTATATAATTTTAAGAATTAAAATACTTTTATTGTATATTTATTTCCATTAAAATTTACTTAATTATTATTTTCTTTTCAATTGTTACCTTAATAAAGCTATGTACAGAGGGTCTGGGTTGATTTATGATAATAATACTATAAAAAATTTACATTTCTTGAACAGTTAACTATATAATGATAGTTTGGGGATTAATAAACAGAAGTGATTATTTAATTGGAAAGAAATTCCATGACCTAGAAAAAGCCATTAAAAGGAACTTATGACATCTTAAATGCCATCAATGATAACTTTAGAGAAAGTAATTCTTTAGGAAAACTAATTAAAAAGATAATAAGCTTTCTTGCACAAAAGAAAGAGGAAGGGTTTTTATCAAATATTCTCATTTGGGAAAGGCTGCTTTGGAGCATCCCACCAAAGGGTTTTAAGAGATTCTTTTTACTTTGAAAAAAAAAAAAGAGTGGTGAAGAAATTGGGTCGGTGGTGGTGAAGAGGATGTGTTGGCAATATTGGTGCTCATTCTTTGTCTCATTTTGCTCTGTGGGGACACCGAAAACAAAAACAATGTTCATTTTTATCAAGCGAGCCACGTACAAATTCTATGAACCAGACGTTTCAGTTTTCATAATCTATGCTGCAATGATGTTGTTGGGCTGCAAGGGTTTTGGCCTTTGAAAGGTTTAGCATAAACATAATTAATTCATTTCATGATAATGTTGATTAATTTTATTCACTCAGAATTTTGTAAAAAGTGATTCCAAATTCGTTTCTATGCTTTTTAAAACAAGTAACAGTGATTTTGTTAAAATTGATGCATTTCATTGGCCTGTTTATAATATAATATAAAACCCACATTCAAATCAAGTTAAATTTCTCAAATTTTTTAAAAATCATTGTTCTTGTTTTGGCATCATGACCAGCAGAACTGAATCAGCACTTGTGGAACGAAAACATTATCTCTAAAGAATTGAACATCAAATTTGATTATATTATGCAGACAATATATTCCCAGGATGACCAATCAGAATCATGAATTTTTAAGTATCAAAAGCGAAGAGGGACAAAATTGACCAGAAGGTTGGAAGCCTGTCAGGCCCCTAAAAGAGTGTAAAAGTATAACCATTAAGCATAGCATTAGCACTTACAATTCTGCTTTTCAATGAATTTAGACCCCTTGATGAGGCATTAAATATTGATTTCTTGATGGCATACACAGTTTCAGAATGATACCATATACATATTTGATATCATGTTTTCAGGCCGTACAGACGGACATATCGCTTCACATAGATGGATCTTGCCATTTGCACCATATCAATGTGTGCTCATTCTGTGTTTCACATAAATGGATTGCATCAGGACCATATGTCACTGGATTCCTGGGTGGCGCATTTCCAGCTGCATGTGATTACAATGGATTCCTGTTTACATCTTTGTACAGCAAATAACGAGTCCGGGTTTTACCAAGTGCAGCATACCTGAAATGGAGCAGAATGCGGCCTACTAGTTTGGAATTAACTGGAGGAAGAACAAAAGAAAAAATACAATGCGCCAATTTCTTATAAGAGGGGTGACAGATTCCTCACTTACCATTGTGGCACAAATGGTGCCATCCAAAGCACATCACCAGCTTGAACTGGGTACCTATAAACAGAAGACAAATGAGCAATACTGCATGAGCATGCTTTGTAAAGGTAGTGGCATACGTAAAGCTGAGTAAACCAAAACAAAATGCCAGGATAAAAGACTGGAAGAAAACTTTCCACTGGTCTGTTATTAGTGCGTGTCATGAATGCATTAATGTGCACGTTCCATTGAAACAGCAAAACACAAGTTCTCAAAGGAAGGGCAATAACAAGAAAAAGAATATGAATTTATTTTTGTTCTTCTCTGCATATGCATATATAAATCTACTCGAAGAAATGACAGAAGCAATTTGACAGACTCATTTCCATTGTAATCCAAGACAGATGTTTTGTAGATATTTAAAATGCAAAAACATCATTACAAAACTTGAAGGTATCAGCTAACACCTAGATTTCCAACATCAGCGTGAAAAAACTTCCAAGAACTGCAACTAATCCCAGGAGCCGTAGCATGAGAGCTCCAATTGCCTTTCTTTATGAATTTCTATAATTTGGTGGACTTAAGACAAGCAGTAAAAATCATTTTCTCCCCTCAAAAGAGGCACATAACAGGATATGATCACTGTATCCACTCATCCATCTGTTTCATAAGATTGGCTTTAGACATAACTAGCAATATGCCTGCTTCATACAGTCTCAAGTCTTGAATGAAAATCTTACCAGCTATCACCCAAACGATAGATACCCTGTCCCTCTAAAAGCAATAAACCATGCTGATTATAGTGGACCTCCTGCAAATGCAAACAAGCCAAATTAAATGGTATAATATTCACCCACAAGTGGAAGCATAAATAGAAGAAAACCAGAGTAATTAAAGAAACACTAGAAAGCTATGAATCATACAACAAAGCTTCAAATGTAAAAAAGACTGAACAGAGTTTCAGCAAAAAATTAACCAGAGTTTCAACAAATGAAACATTTTAATCTTCAAAAGATTGTCATTACTCATTACCGAAAGTAATTTCAGTTCTAAGGTGGCTTTCAAGTAACAAAATCAATGTTTAACACCTAAGATTTGACATGGAATCTCGTGATTTATGGCACGTGAGTTAGATATAGATAGATGCAGGACTTATAATTTCATCAGGAGTTGTTACCTTAGCCTGTTTGCAAAGAATTCTATCACTTATTACAAGCATTTTTCTTCTATCAGAACCAGTCATAGTTTTAATCATCAAGAAGTTAAAAAGAAAGAGAGAGGGTGCAAACCTTCACATTAAGGAACTCTCCAGGTTGAAAATCCATGATCTGCATGCATGGACACAAAAGATCAAATCATAGCAGACAGTCATAAGAAATAAACTGTTAGTCTATGTCACCAATGCTACGGCAGATATACGGTACATTTAGTAAACAAAACAAACCCGAACCTTCAGCTCATATGTGTAATGGTCTGAAGTAAAAAGATTGAAGTAGTGCACTGTGGTTGCTAATTGCAGTTTGAGAATTAAAATACACATCCATTAAGAGCCCAGGGGATGCAGCTCAAGGAACCAGAACTCCAGAAGCATAAAAGACAATCTAAAATATCAAGGAAAGCAAGAAGAAATAACAGCATGTAGGCTGTCCTTAGTAAAAATTCCTAAGCAATGGACAAAAGAAACCACTTTTAGATGGGGCTTGCATACTCTAACTCTCTTTCCAGAAGAATTATCCATGTCTAGTTGCTGACAAAGACAATAAAAAAGGACTTCAATCAAAAGTCCTAAACCAGGCAATCACAATTAAAAAAAAATTGTTACGACAAAGATTGTGATTCAGGAGGCAAGTTATGGCTCACGTGGATATTGAAGTCAAAAGGAACTGCTTGAGGAAGAAGCTTTCTAAGCTGAAAAACCTGTTAAGTAACGAGTTATAAGTAGCTTATCAGCACAAGTCTATACATGATTGAGTAAATAGATGAAAACAAATAAGCATGGAAACATGCAAAGTTTCTTGGCATAATTATCATTTGGTGAGTTTCAAAAATAATATAAGACAATACAATTAGTATTCTTTTGATAAGAAACAAAACATAATTCATATGATCAACAAAAATAAATTGTTCAAAAATATGAAAAGACCTGCTTAAGTTACAAGGTTCAATAATTATTCTATACTTTTTAAACCTGGAACCTAATATAAACAGGGTAAAAAAATACCTCTGTGAAAGGGATTACAAACAACATCAGAAGACAAGCAAAATATAACCACAACTCACCTCTCCGGGAGTTTCAAGCAGTGGCTGCTTGTCTGTTGAACCAACAATCTGCTCAGTTATATGATTTTCAAGAGAGGCATACCTAAGAGTTAAGCCCAAAAAAGGGTGAAAATGTAACGGACTGGTATCACACAGGCAAGCTATTCAATCAGTTATGATAGTATAGCGGCTTTACAATGCTGCTCAGAATGGTATAAAACTGAAAAACAGGGAGGATAAGATGGCAATTATCAAGTCAATTATGTCATAGTGGGTTACAAACCTGCGCTCAAATACAACAAGAGTAGCTGATCCTTCAGCCCTCAGAGAATGTGCAAAATTAGGAGGTAGATAAGTATACGAATCCACCTACACAATAAAGCATATAATATAATATCCGAACAAGGTTCAGAGGAGCAGATATAGACATGCATAAAATGTCCCTCGGGGGGGGGGGAGGACATGGACATGCATGCATGTATAAGGAACTGAAAGATCTTTAAGCACTGGTAGTTTTGGAAATGACTGCCTCGCTTTCTGGTAAATTTGAAAGCTCTGGCTGCATGTTCAATGTCTGAAAAAGATAGGATATGCACTTCTGCTACAAGCTTGTGCATTGCTCATTTCAAACAAAATTAATGATACTGCTCACTGCCTATTAAATTTGAATTAAACTAGTACCTCAAGTTAATTGACAAAAGTAAAATCAGATATTTCTAACCATCAGTTTGCTGCTAACACCTGATGCATTAGTGAGCATCGCAGAACCCTGAACAACAAATATGAACCTGAGAAGCGAGAAGATGGTAAATGTCACAACCAAAGATGAATAGAACTTGAAATAGTTATGTTTAAATCAGTCCATACAGACAGAAGTTAATAAATATATGCACACCTCTCTACATCATGAGGGGGAAGGGCTGATCTGGCATTTTCTGCACAGTATATAGGCTTATATTAGCAAGCAAGTAAATGCATTCTGGGTACGCCACCAATTGCAATGTCATTCTAATGATATCTTGGCACAAAACATGGATGCCAGACAAATGACAATACATACTATAAAGGTCATGCTGGAATTTTCCATGTGCCCAAGACTGAAAATGCAGAAAATAAGAAACGGCTCACTTTTACCACTGTGACAGAGGCACAGCTAAAGAGCAACACATAAACATCAGATGTGAAGATCACATCAAAGTTCAAATCTGAGAACAAAAGGAAAAAAAGAAAATGACAGCTGAAGATGAACAAACCTTGCATATTTGCCAGGTACATGACAAAATGTGAACCCATTGCGGGTGTGATTAAATATGCTCCCAATGTATTTGTCCTGTCAATCAAATGTGAATGACTACACCAGAAAACAAGAACAGAGCTTTCTGCCACTAGATTCAAAAGCGAGTCAAAAGTACCACTCGGGTAAGGGACTGAGTACATGACTCTCGGGTGTTATTAAAGCATGGTCTCTTTTGTAAACACTGCGCGTGAAACCCGGCAAGTCTAACAAGCATAACCAAATTAATCTTGGATTAGGTAACAATAACATAATCAATAAAAATGAAATGTTTTGCCCTTTTTGCCGTACCAGAGTAGAACATATTCATTCAAGAACAAGAGAGGAAACATATTTAACAAAAAACGGTAGACACGAAGACTGCAATGATATATACCTTGTAGATGAGAAGGAGATAGTGTTGGGTTTGTGACTTTCCAATACATAGGCTTTGAGCTTGTCTCTCTGTCCAAGATTGACGGAGCAGAACAGAACCCTCCATCAGTCGCCCCAATTGTAACCAAACCTGCAAACGAGTAAAAGGAAAAAAGAAAATCAGCCACCACATGAAAATAGAGCCGCCAAAATGCTACCTTTACCTCAAAGAATCCAATCTGATATTAAAAATACTATGCCATAGAGTAAAGAAATGGAAGAAAGAATGGGAAGTGCAAGTGTACTTAGAGTGACAGAAAGGACAAGAAGAACTTGGGGGCTCTGCATATTTTGAGGTAGTGACTGTACTGATATGAGATACTGAGATGGAACGAACTCGGGGACGGGGGCGAGTTTTGTTCAGTTCAGTCTCTTGCTGCGCGTGCAGTTACTGTGTGTGTTTGTTGTTATGCGTTAGAAAACGACGAAGGTGTACACGTCGGATGGGAGTAGTGGAATCCTTTTAAATGTTGGTGGCAATAGCACTAAATTTAAAGAATTTGACGGTCAAAGTAGAATTACACCAAACTATTTTTTTTTTTTTTTTTTGCCCTTTTTGTTAAGCTAGTGCACAAAAAAAAAAAATGTAAAGCAAGATTAATAATGTATTTTATGGGTAAATCAAATTTTGTTTGTTCATTTTATCAATTTAATTTAATATATATATATATATATATATATATATATATATTAAATAACCATATATTCTTCTTTTAAATATGTTTTCTCCCTTGAATTATTAATAAGTTCACAATTTAAACATATAAAATTTTATTATTTAAGTTAATTTTTTGATTGATATCATATTTAATGCTTGTCTATGTTTTTACCTTAGAGCCCATTATTATACGACAGCACATAGGGACGCTCACGTGAATTTCGAAATCCATAGCAGTCAGAACCCAATTAGGGTTTATCAATCAACCGCCACAGTTTTGCGGGGGAATTATAGAGCCGTTACAATTCAAAACCTTCACATTTCAATTGAACTACACCGACTGAGACGCGTTGGGGTTTACTGTTATATCATCCAACGGCCTTACGGGCGACGGCCATCCCGCCGTTAGGCGGAAACATAGAGCCGTTATAAATTCAAAAACCTTCACATTTCACCTGAATTACGCTAAGTGATAGAGCGCCGCCGTTTTAATTAGGGTTTATATATCCAATCGGCATAGCGCCATCAGGCCATTGAGGATAAAAATATAGAAGTTGTAATTCTAATATTAACTTGCGAAGATGACTTCAACAGAGACCAGTTCAGTGGGCTCTTTGGTCTCTTCACTCGTAAGTAGCTTTAAACTAGTACCTCCAGCGGCTATTCCACCAATGTTGGATTGCATTTTGGCATCAACTGGTTCTTCTGCATCAGCTATCTTTTTTTCTCTTCTTGATCTCTCCAAGGTATTTAATTTTAGAAATAAAAGTCACCTTGTCATTTTCATGAAGTAGTTGAACATGCTTTCATGTTTGTTCACACAGGATGCTATTAAGGAGGGTCAGAAATTGGATTCTGATCAGTGTAACTACATTGCATCAATGGTGGGAGCACTGTGTCATCTTCTCAAGACACTCGGTGAGTTACTGGCCTTGAGAGTCCAATTCAAGGGTTGTCAAAACTAAGTTGTTTCTTTACACTTGTACGTGCCACACTCTGTTTCCTAGAACTACTTATTTGTTTTCGTTATTGTTCATCAGGTTGTTGGTAGTATGATTATCTGAATTTGAGTTTGCTAAGGGGCGGGGTATATTTTCATCGCAGGGGCAAATCATGATGCTTTTCAGTCATTTATGTGGAAAAGTTTTATTCCTCTTATGAAAATGAGACATGCATTCGAACCTGAAATGCTCAACCAGGTAGAATGGTTAGCTGTCTTAAGGCTTGGAATGGTATTTTAGCTATTACCTGCATCTGTCTTTTTGTCCGTACTGAAATATTTTCTGTTTGCTTTGCATGCTCTTGATCTTAGATTTCAGAATCGTTCTTCGATGTTGTAACCAAGACTAATACCTGGATAAATTTGGAGAAAACCTTGGTGCCTTGTAGTTTTAGTTCAGTTGGTTTTTCCTTGGGTGTGCTTCAAAATGAAGAATCAGATGCCATTGAATGGGGTTGTTGCTCACCTTTCCAAGGTTCAAAAGGCGAGACAAATGCTTCAGATATGGATAAAGAGTGCATGCTCTCTCTATCTAGGTCAATTACATTGCCAACATCATGCCATATTTTAACCTTAGTAATGGATTCTGCTCTAAGAAATCTTCAAGCTGCTCCAAGCACAGATTCACTGTTGGAAAATGGTTGTTATGCAGAAAAGTTTGCTGCTAATTTGCTTTGGTATTTATGTAACACGACAGAGCGATTACTTCTGCAAAGTGTGGAACACCGGTCTTGTGCAATTGCCTTTCTCCTTCCCATAATTCTCAAAGCATTTGTTTCTCTCCACTCTTCGGAAATCTCATTCCATGGGCATATATATACACTTTCTAGGTAGGGGAATATATATATATATACTTTCTAGTTAGAGACATACAGCATGCATATAATGCTCTGATTTGCATGAGTTACCTTCTATTTTTCCAAGGAATATGCATTTTTCTTTGTTTGTAACTTTTCTATTATTATAATATCTTGTTTGCTTCCAGGAAGTGCTTCTTTAAGAAAATTTGGAAGTGCTGCAGAACCCTATTTTCTCTTGGAACTTTGGAGAGGAGAGATGCCTTTACAGTGCTCTCTCTATACCTGTCTTATTCTTCTTATACAGAGGGATCTGAAAATTCTGATAGGAGTGATAGAGGTGAAGAATTTGACATAAGAGCTGTGAGAGAGTTTTGGGAAGAAATAAAAAGAGGTTTGGTACGTGCCCCCAATCTCCTTGCCACTTTTTGTTATCCACCCTGAGTTGGTGATAACCATGGCACTTCAGATTCTTTGCTTCGCCTTTGTTTTGATTTATTTTGCGAAGATTATTTAAAAAAAAATTCTTCTATTCTTGTTAGGTTGATGAGGAAGGCTTAGTGAGGAAGCAATCGTTACATATATTGAAGGCTGTCCTGCAGATACGTGGAGAAAACCAAGGCCACTCTGGTGTTTCAGATATGAGATCACAAGGAAAGAATTCAACTGCTCGAGGTATGACAAAGAGGGACCTTTGGGCTGTCAAGGAAGCCAAGTCACTGGGGGTAGGGAA
Organism: Citrus sinensis; assembly: GCF_022201045.2. Classification (NCBI taxonomy): domain Eukaryota; kingdom Viridiplantae; phylum Streptophyta; class Magnoliopsida; order Sapindales; family Rutaceae; genus Citrus; species Citrus sinensis. Next base: position 4,795,677 of record NC_068558.1, read on the forward strand.
ACTCTGCTATTCAACTGATTTGGCCTTGAAACAGGGTCAGCAGCAGTGGGAGGCATTCATACTGCTGTATGAAATGCTTGAAGAGTATAGTACTCACCTCGTGGAAGCTGCTTGGAATCACCAGGTGATGACACCTATTTTCTTCATTTCTCATTTAGTCATTTGATTTCTCAAGAACTTTTTATTAAGATAAAAATATAATTTTGATGATCTATATAGAATGCAGTCATATGACATAAGACTTGATGTATAAGGTAAATCAGCATTATGGCTTATGGGGAATCATTCCTATGGAAGTCCGAATCTCAATTCTACACAATGTGTCTACTAATTATTTATTGTCTGTCACAGATAACCTTGTTACTTCAGTTTTCTCTTCCACATGGGAACCTTCCAGGCTCTACTGGCAGAGCACATCAAAATTGGATCAAACCTTCAGGCGAAATCTTTGATTGGTTATCAGTTTTGTGGGAACGGGGTTTTTGTCATGGGAATCCTCAAGGTATCAAAGACTTATTAGCTCAGTCATTTAATTAGACTTATCGGGTTTGTTCATCTGAGGAGTCACTTTACCGTAAACCATATTTTATTAATTTTAATATAATTCATCTCAGGTTCCCTTATAATTGCTTCTTTCTGTCCCCTTTGATTTGTGCAGTTAGATATATGATCATGCAGTCATTTTTGGGCATTGAGTGGAAGAGTTATGAGAACTGTGCAAAATCAGTACCTGAAAGTTTTGTTCTCGGTCCATTCATGGAAGGATTGAATGACCCTGTCCACCACAAAGATTTTGGTTTGTTCTTAATTTGACTGGTCCTGGATATAGAAGTTACTCATCAAGCATATATTATCTTATTTTACTATGTCAGAGGAGATAACTTGATAGGAATATTAGAATAGAGAAGATTGAAAGTAGTTGTTTCATTATTCTTTTTATGTATTCTAGCTGACATACTTCTAGAAGCATGACATGTATCTGCCATGTGCAACACAGTGGCTATGCTCAAGTATTTATGACACATTACTGAAAAGTCATTTTCTTGAACGAATACTACGGTATACTCCTTTGGCATATTATGTCTGGTCTTATCTCTTGGGCACTATTAAAACTTGTTCTTATAAATTTCTAGAGTCTCCAGCACATTTACTTATATTTTTATTTGTTATTCTTTCTTGGTGGTGTTGGGTTGTGGGGTATTTGGGATGATGAGAGGCAGGGTGAGTGGATATTTCTCTTGCTTGAAGAGTGCTTAGCTTCACATCTGCTGAGGTTTTTGTTCCCTTTGATTTTCCACCATCACTAAAGTAGCGAGAAAAAAGTTAAAACTTCCTTTGTGGGTTAACCAATGGCTCAATACTATGGTTATTGGAAGAGCTGTTGGTATTTCTTTTGGTTTCTAATGTGAAGCTGTTGAATATTCCTTTCAGATAAAATAATTTAATCTCTCGTTTTCACTGTCCACCTTGACTAGCCGAAGAATAATTTAAAAAGATCATGTTTCAGCAAATTTCCTTTGTAATATTTATGTATATTTTTAATCAGGCACAAAAGGAGTTTACTCTTCAAGGACCATTGAACGTGCAGCCAGTTTTTTACATCAATACGCAAGTTTCCTAGATACAAGGTAAGCTAGCATGTCGTCGATGAATTTTCATTTTGTAGCTTACAAGTTGAAGAACTAAGGTAGTTGTCTTGTTATCAGATTGATATCTTTCTCTAAATGATATTGAAACAATGTGTTCATTTTAAAGCATTTGTTTGGGATTATGCCTGGCATGTTAATGAGTTTTTGTTTAAAAGAGTGCATTAATTGGTTGTTACTTCCTCAACTTTGAAGTAACTTGTATGCGATTTTCTCTGATTGTTTAGGTTGAGGAAGTGGTTGATGTATGTGCATGTATCTTGTCATTACAGGAAGCAGATTGCATTTTTGAGCAATTTAGCATCTGTTGCTAAACAGCAATCGTTTGGTAGAGTTGGGTTGATGGCCCTTGCAGAATGCATTGCTTCCGCTGCTTGTGGAGTTGCTGCACATATTGAAAATAAAGCAGAATGTTGTGGAGATGCGTTTCCTGAAAAGGTCCCCGAGGAATGTTCTCCGGAAAATTTCCCTTGCAATGATAAATCAGACTTGTTGGATATTCTGAGATTTGTTATTGAAAGCAGCAAACAACATTTTAATCCTAATTATCGTCTTCGAGGTCTCTAATTTTGTAATCTGGTTAGATTAGGATATTCTTTTTGGCAGTTTAAAGTTTAGACCACTGTTGATTACAGTTTGGAGCATGCCTTTTGTGATACCTATAGTTGTGGTTTCCAGTTTGTGAGAAAGTCCTGGAGGCAGCTGCGTCTTTGATGTGTACATTTGAGGTGCCCCTAGAGATACTCTTGCACTTCATTTCAGCACTGCCTCGAGAATTTACTGATTATGGTGGTATGTAAGCGCTTATGCAACCTATTTACCATTTGTTTCCAGCTTGCTTCTGTGAAAATCTGTTTCATATGCTAACTTATCGCTCTTGTGTTATTTCATTCCTCCTCTATTTAGTTTCAAATTGAAATGTTAGTTCGAAGTATTGTTTTACCATTTTCTTGAAATGAGTAGCTTAAGTTGTCTTTTTCTATTTATTTGTTTCTTTCACCATAGACTTCGGTTTAAATTGAATTACTTCTGTTTTATGGGTTTTAAACTTTTAATACACATTCTTTAATAAGGATGTCACATCTATGATCTTTCTCTCTCTGCTACTTCCAGGTTCCTTAAGAGCAAGAGTACGAGAATGGCTTTCAGGGTGTAGTAAGCAGCAGTCTGCCAATAACTGCAAAAGCCGGATGCTGGTTTTAAAGAGTCTTAATGACTTCCCAATTAGTTTTACAAGTCATCCAAGTTTGAGCAATGCTTTTGTTACTTGTGATGATGAAGACTTAGATTCTTGGGAATCAAAGGCAAAGAGATGGGCAAGAGTGTTTTTTCTTGTAATCAAGGATGAACAGGATTTAGCCTCTGTACTAAAGGTTCCCTCACTTTTAGCGGCTCTACTAATTCTCTTACTTCTTTCTTTCTTATTTCTTGACATGTATGCGTAGGAATGTTGTTAAATGTTCAATTGATGAGTAATGTATAATGCATTTATATTTCTGCTGCATTTTAATATGCTTTTAGTACACTCTGACACTTGTTTAATGCTGGCTTTTACAGTTTATTCAAAATGGTGGTATCAATATCTGCAAACAGAGCAATCATGTACGTTGTATCTCCATGAAGTTTCTCATCCTTACCCTGAACTTCCTTCAGGAGATCCAGATAATGCAGGAGAGATATTCTGAATGTGGAATAAGAATCAGAACTAAATCAGAAATTGACTCGCTTAAGACAGTGGATCAATTTTCTTATGCAGAAGCTTCCATATTTCATGAGAAGTTAGCGAACCTTTTCCCTAATGTTTTGGTATTAAGAGAATTAACCATTTTAAAATTTATTTTCTAAATAATGTGGTTTACATAGGACTTCTTATTAGTGGTATTCGTATACAAAGTTTTATTTTGGCATGCAGGAGGAGCTGGTTTGTTTTTCCAACTTGTCTTGTTCAATATTTTGGTCCAATATTGCAATGGAGGAAACGAATCTGCCCAGTTCTGTGATAGGAAAACTCGGAGGTCCTAGTCAAAGAAGGTTGTCATTTTCCACTACCACTGTTGTCTTGCAAGCTGTAAGATTACGTAATCTTCAGATATCTTCAGTTTAAGAAGTTTCTCGCCTAATTTGAGTGGTTTTGGCTTTTCGTGCCATGCTTTTAGTCTTCTTCTCAGTAATTCTCTTGGAGTTGAGTGCATCTATGCTGTTGCTGTATGATTTATTTTAGGTGAAGCTTAAGCATGGTCTATTTTCATTTTTCATATTTTAATTCGAAACTGTTATCCCACAGGTCTTCTCATACTATTCTCAAAGAATTTCGTATTCTCATGTATGCCAGTTCTCTATTTCATGTGTTCTTGCTTATTATATGTGGGTGGCTGCCAGATATCGTATATTATGATAAATATCTTTTTTTCTCCTCTGTTGTTTGAATCAATTATCTTTCATGGAAATCTGACTTTATTGACCTTAAAAGATTTTGAAAGTGCTTGTACTGAGTTAAGCTTGTTCACTATAATTTTTATTTATTTATGTATTTGTTTATTTTTATTATTATTATTATTATTATTATTATTATTATTATTATTTATTTTTATATATATCGTTATTCTTGGCTTAAAACTGGAAGTCGGGTTCGGACCAAAAGAAAAACAAAAGAACCACCGAGACAGTCTTTTTTCAATACATGATGCTTCAATTGAAGTGCAACTGTTGGATACTTTTCTAAAGCTAAATATTTTTTCATGCCTGAGAAGATAATGTCTGTGAAAGCTGTTGCATCAATCTCATCGTGGTGTGCAAGGTTGAAAAGAAATGCTTCAATAGAATTTGCTTATGACTTCATGTGGAACTTATTCTGGAAGACTATTCAATCTCCAACTTCTGATTCTGAGGTATGTTTCGATTTGAATGGACTTTATTTTGTATAATTTTTGTCCAAAGTCGCAGGAGGGGTCTTCTTACTCTTAAAAGTTGTAATATTTTTTTTAAGTTAATCTATTAATAATGTGAATTCTCTGAATTCAGACTGGAGCGGAAGTTTGTCTTGCAGCATATGAAGCATTAGCTTCGGCTCTGAAAGCACTAGTCGGTCCTCAGGCTTTGTGTTTCTTCAAGAAAAATGATAAGTTAATGCTATCAGCAGTGGAAGGCAAACCTTTGTTGGATTCATGGGTTCAAGCTTTTCTTCAGAACATTAATGCTCTTCTTGCAGCTGGTGTTTTAGCACGTGCTCGACGAGCTATTTTGCTGAACTGGAAGGTTAAGAAGCTCCTGTTTTAATTGTTTGTTTTTAATTTCTTTTCTGTTTGAACCTTGCTGTTCATTATTGCATCTGCAAATTGGCATCAATTATATCAATTGTTTGTGTTAGTTGTTGTGAGTATGGCTTACTTCCTTCTTAATGTCACTTTTATCATTTATACTATTATACATCCACAATTCTACTTGTAATCTTCATTTATTTTCATTGTCTTCCATTTTTGAGATATTAATGATCAAGTAATTAAGTAAAAGATCGTAACCGTTACTTTTGCGTGATTCAGTGGCTTTGTCTAGAATCTCTGTTGTCACTTCCTTATTGTGGTCTTGAGAATGGAGCGAATTGTAGCTATTTCTTCTCAGATGATGTTGTCAGATACATATTTAATGATCTTGTGGAAAGGTAAGAAGCATGTACTTATATTGTTGATTTAACATCATGTTTTGAGGTTGATGGATAGTTTTTTAAGACCTTTTGCAGTAGTTTACACTTTTGTTTTCTAAACCTAGTATCAGAAATTTTCATTTGGATGACTGCAATTACATGTAAACACATTATGGTATACCTTAATTTTTAGATGGTACACCTTAATACAATTGGAATTTGCATTCCCTTCCGAATTTTGAGGCAATGTCATTGGCAGTATATTATTTTACTCTAAAATGAAATGTGGCTGGGATTATTTGAAAAGTTTGTAGAAAGTAGTGGGAAATTCACTGACCTTCCTCTCTTCTAAAGTCCAAAGTTGGCTTTTTCTCAATTTTTTTTTTAATTATATTTGCAGCCTTGAGAATGCAGGGGAAGGTTCCCTTTTGCCCATGCTGAGATCAGTTAGGTTGACCTTGGACCTTTTTGCTTCTGGTTCATCGGGTTCACTTGTTTCCTCGTGCAGAGGTGTGGATACCCAGGTTCGCTACATCATTCCCGCATGGAGCATGTGCTTATCTTTTATTCTTGGCATGTGACTATTTAATGGGTTTTGGGTGGGTTCACTTCAAAAGGTAGAGAGTTTTGGAGATGTTCAGTTCTGGCCAGTTTTTGTTTAATTTGGCTTGAAACAAATAGTAGGATTATTGAAGATTCTGAGAAACACATAATGTTTTTGTGGGAAAGTGTGTGATTAATACCTTCTCTTTGGGCCCAGTTACTTAAGGAATTTGAATCTTCATTCATCTAAATTGTGAAGCGGTGTTGGCTTAATTCTGCGTTTTTAGGTTTGTCTTTTGTTCTGAGATCATATAGTCATATAGATACTAGACTTATTTGGTTATCTGATCAGCATTCAACTGTATATGTCTTTTTGTGATCTTTAGCAGGTTCTTTCTTTGTGGTCTCATTGTTCACTTTTAGTGCATTTTGTTTTTCTTAATGCAATTTTCCTATTAAAAAAAGGGGAGCGGGGTTGTCGGTTTGGGTGGCAAGGAGGTTTTCACAGACATCTTGACTTTCTGGTTGCACCAGTTTAGAATTTTTCTCGTCTCTCTCTCTCTCTCTCTCCCCTCTTATGGATAGGGTTTAGCTTGTTGAGAAACGTAAGGGTATTGTTTGCGGTAGTGAAATTTATTTGTAGAGAGCATTCCCATGTCCCAGTTTTTCTCCTTTTTTTCTACTCTCTTGAAAAGCTTATTTTATTTCTTAACATTTATGAACATTGGTTGGTTATATTTTTCCCCTGTTGAAGCAAAGAACCTAAATCATATATACTGTGAGGAATTCCATGATTTTCTTGGGGTGCTGATGAAAACTTTTATTGGTGGATTTTGGCAATTGTGAAATCTATTTTTCTTTTCTTCATAGTCATTTTTCAACATTTTTTGTTTCTTTGATGAGAAAGCGATGCTCATATTTCATTCCAGCGTTAGTGGATTTTTGAACTTCTTTTGTTAGACTTCCTGAATATATACTTCTTGATCTACTTTGACAGAAACAAAAGATGGCATTTTTTTTTCATTGACCCAATATTTAGTCATAAGTGTTATTTATATTTTTCCCTTACCAGTTTTTCTACAGAGTCTTTCAAGAGCCTTTTCTTTTTGTTCTTTGACTATGATTTTTTCAAATGAAAGAGACGATCTAACGACACTCAGTTCTCTTACTGTAGATGATGTGGCATTTGGTTCGTTCCTCTTGGATATTACATATCAGCTGCAACAAGCGAAGAGTTGCACCTATTGCTGCTCTTTTATCTTCTGTCTTGCATTATTCCGTGTTTAGCGAAGAGGAAATGCATATGATGGAGAATACACCTGGGCCTCTGAAGTGGGTGCGTAATTCCTCTGTGTGTCTATATTTTTTGTTGACGACTTACAAAATTTGTTATGACAAAAACATACTCAAAAGTGATTGGTACCTCTGCACATCATTCTTGTAGTTTGTTGAAAAAGTTCTTGAGGAAGGCACCAAAAGTCCCCGTACAATTCGTCTTGCAGCATTACATTTAACTGGGCTCTGGCTCACCAATCCCTGGATCATAAAGTACTACATTAAAGAACTCAAGTTGCTAACACTGTATGGTTCTGGTGCGTCACAGGCTTATATTTGTATTGTTTTGTATCTAAAAGTTAGTTAACTTTTTGTTTTTTATACTGTCAAATCACTCTTTACTTGAAATTTTCCCTCTAGTTGCATTTGATGAGGATTTTGAAGCTGAATTAGCAGAAAATTATGATGCAAAGACTGAAGTATCCTTGTTGGCCAAAAGCCCAGTTCCTGAGCTGACTGAAGTAAGCTGTCAAACTTATTAACTTATGTTTATGCAGATTTAATTTAATACATTCCAGTTTTTAACATTACTTTGAGTTAATTCTTTGCAATTGACTATACAGTTAGCTGATATGACTTTGTTGCTCTGCTGGGGTCTGGGAAATTGGGGTTTCACGTAGTAGGAATTTCTTCTCTTATATCAAATTAAAGGGCATAGAGTTGAAAAATGTAATTTCAATCAATCACATGCTTATGGATCACTTGAATGCCGTACCTTAAATTTTAGAGATATCTGTTGATGTCTTTTGTAGTAAAGGAGGAACACTAGCACAATCCTCGTAAACTCAAAACACGCGAAAAGACGATGGAGTCTGAATGTAGAATGTTATAGTGCTTCTTGTTCCACAGCATGTTTATGGATGCCAATCATTCAGAGATTCTCTTGATTATTTGGCTTGTAACAGTTAGTTATTGTCAAAATATTCCACAATTTTTCCTATTAATCAAAATTACCTTGGTCAATTGGGTGACTGCAGATTGCTTGATAAAATAATAGTCAGTTAGTAACAATATGCTCATGGTCATTCTATTGTGTGGAAAATGCAAAGTGATTGAGTGAATAATGCTTTGGATTCCAATTTGTATACCAACTGACACGGCATTCATTTATTGGATGGTATAATAGTAATTTTACTAGTTATGAAATTCACCATCCAATAGATGAGTAACACATGTAGTTGGTATACAAATTGGGATCAAAATGTCGGGATCCCTATTTTCTGAAATTTTCAGATTAAGGCTTAATTGGCGGTTTTTCTTTTCAGGCATTTATCAATACAGAGTTGTATGCACGCGTATCTGTTGCTGTCCTTTTTAGCAAGCTTGCTGACCAGACCGAGATTGTGGGATCAGCAAAAGAGTGTCAAGATGCTCTCGACTCTGGCAAATTGTTTCTGCTGGGGCTTCTTGATTTTGTGGTATTTTCACTAGTTTTGGTGTTGTGCATTAGATTGATACTCAGACTTTTAACTAGCTTCCAAAAAAATAGGAAATATATAATTAGCCAACATAGAGAAAAGTAAAGATTTGCTGCTAGGAGAAAATTTAAGGATTCAAGTTTCTAGATGGAGAAAATATCACTTTTTCCACATGGGGAACATGGTAAGATGGAATGAAAAAGGATAGTACAGCCGTTGAATTTACACCTATTTATTTCTTCTATTTAGTAAAGTTTCACCTTTTAGGAAAATGTTGAATAGTCAGGCTGGTAAAACCCCATCACAAAAGACTAATACCATTATTTTGATGGAGTTCTTTCCCACCAGAATACTTGTGAAGGTAAGGTGGCTTCTCAGGAGTCTTAACCCTTCTTTTGTTACTTTTAGTTAATGAAATAAGATCTATTACCTAGACTCTACTGCTGACCTAGAAGTACCCTCGTCAATACAAATATTCTGTATATTGTATTGATATGATTGTTAGGCACTATATTTAATGTTAAGCCAAGACGTAGTGCGAAACACCGTAACATAGGGAATATGTTACTGATATTTATTAATTCACCAATGATTCTGCATCAATAGGATTGTGGGACCAGAATGAAGAAATTGATGTTAAAGAGGGTTGAGCATTTACAAATTCCATGCATGACATGTGCCAACAGTATTCTGCTATTTATATAAATTAGAAAAAGAAATCCCACATAGCTCCTCTGCAAATGTTGTAGATGGGATATGTATGTTTTTTAACAGATAACTGCATATTGATTCTGTTTACTTGATCACTCACCATATTGATTTTGTTAATACAGGTAAATGACAAGGATCTCGCAAGAGAATTATATAAAAAGTATAGTGCGGTAAGGGATGTATGTTTATTCAGTTTGAATTCCCTATAAAAGTTATAGTGCAGTAAGGAATACTTCAGAAGAGTAGATAGGTTTCTTGTTGGACAAGAGTTATGTATTGGTGTACTTTACTAAAATATTAGAACTCTAGTGGACCATGACAGTGGTTTATCATACTGTTTTGTACCCAATTTTTAATAACTAAAAAATGTATACTATTTTCAAATAGGGAAAGAAAAATGTAAAAGTAAAAGTAAATAAATAAATTGTGAAAAGTTGGGAGTTGGAGTTCAAAAGGTATAAGATCATTTTGAGAATATGACAAAGCAAGCGCATTTTTAATGTTGTAAAATTTTTGGATTGTGTTTATGGAAATGCATCAGTGTGTTAAATGATCCTATTGAAAGTTGGTTAAATTTAAATAATAGTTAAAGTTATACTTGATCAGATGCTCTAAAAGGTCAGTATTTTTGTTCTAACATTGATGGTGATTATTTGGCATTATTCTTGTAGTTGATACTATGTTTATATCTACTTGTATTTTCAACAGATCCATAGGCGAAAAGTTCGTGCTTGGCAAATGATATGTATTTTGTCACGTTTTGTTGATAACGATATTGTTGGGCAAGTGACACATTTTTTGCATATATCTCTCTATGTAAGTAAATGTTACTTTATGACATCTGACATTTCTCCTGCAACATATTTTCACATTATATCTATTTTGACCAATAAATAGCATTTGATGTATAGCTTCCTACATGGACCAAGTAATATCTATGAGTTCATTGTGCATTGATGTGGTGTTGTTTCAGAAAGTGTGGAGCTAAATTTATTGTTTTACATTCTACATTCCCATGTAACATCATTTTCTCATTTTAACATTGAAAATAATAATAATAATAAATATTTTTTTTGCCTTTTTGCAGAGAAACAACTTACCCTCTGTTCGTCAATACTTAGAAACATTTGCAATTACTATTTACTTGAAGTTTCCATCACTGGTAAGAAATTTTTATAAATTTTCTGGCAGATCCAGCTAAATTTTCCCATTCTTAAGCGAGATACAAATAAGGGATACCTTCAGTATTATTATATTCCACCTTGTACCTTTTTCTGTCATTATGAATGCAGCTTTAAGTTCCCTATTAACAAAAAGTACAATGAAGGGGTACAGACCTCGTACACAGGATATGCAGAAAATGGGCAATCTAATGATTTAAATAATACTAGTTATTTATACATTGGATATGGACATATTAGTAACATCAATTTTCTATTAAAGAATTACAGAAGTATTTATTTTAAACCTGGAGCTCAGATGCAACTCAGGAAAATTTATTGTCTTTTCACTCACAATTATTTTTTAATTCTGAAAGGCATGTTCTTCCGTAGTAGGTTCAGGAAGTTTTTTTCCCCTCCTTTTCCTCATGTTTTTTCTGTTAGGTGTCAAATACTTTTGTAGAACTTAAACTTCTTTTCTGAGGTTTGGATACTTCATGCTTGCTGTACTACATAATATTTGTCCTGTTATCCAATTATGGACTAGTTATGTTGTACCTTCTAGGTATCAATATTTAATTGGTTTCAAGAGGGCTGAATGGATGATTTTGTTAACTCCTGTATTACTTCCTCATATCACAGGTTGCGGAGCAATTAGTTCCTATTTTACGTGATTATGACATGAGGCCACAGGTAAATCTTCTCTTGGTGTTAGTGCACCCATTTTCTGCTGACATTCTGATTCCTGCAGTCGGATAGATGCTAGACATGATGCAAAATTGTAAATTGTGATTTATATGTTTATGCAATTATCGTGAATTGGGAAAGATACTGCAAAGTGGATGCATGGATTGACTAATAGTGTAATGTTATTACTTAAGAACTTTTTGTGTCAAAATCCTCATATGAGCATATTGTAATTGCCAAATAAGCTTTGATTTGTGGTTTGGATTGTTGATCTAAGTATCTGACTGTCTCATGGCTTAATTATCTTGATCTAATGTTTGATCCTAATCGAGGCTTATAATTAACATTTTCTGTGTTTCTATTTTCTTTTTAAATACATTCTGTTGGTATTCCACTGTACTAGATCTCTATTTCAATTGTATGTAAATCTAATATCGTAGACTTGCATTTCCTTGGTCTGTAAGGAAGGATGACAAACTTTAAAAATTTATTTCAAGATCTGATTGAACTTCGGGCAATAAACGCAGGCACTTTCTTCCTATGTGTTTATAGCTGCTAATGTAATCCTCCATGCCTCCAAAGCGGTTCAATTTAGGCATTTGGAAGACTTACTTCCTCCTATAGTTCCATTATTGACCTCACACCACCATAGCTTACGCGGTTTTACCCAGGTCAGTTTATTGTAAAGCTGATGAGTGAAACTCTTTTTTTTTATCCCCTCTTTCTTTCTCGTTTTACTGATTTTGGTTCTCAGATTATGTAGTCATATGGTATACTTCCAATATTATTGTGCAGTTGTTGGTATACCAAGTTCTTTGCAAATTGTTTCCTACTCTGGACTTTGGTACCTCTCAGAAAATGCCTTTAGAGAAAAGTTGCTTTGAGGATTTGAAATCCTACCTGGCAAAGAACTCTGATTGTACACGGTATGAATACCTCTACAATATTGTCACGTTTAATTAATAAGAAACTGTTCAAAACTATCATCTATTAAATTCTTGTTTGTAATATAGCTTCTGTATTTGCCTGAGTCAAGATGTATGTATACGGTTTGTGGATGTGACTAATTTAGAAAACCTTCTGTTCATGTTTTTTTTTTCTCACCCCAACCTTGTCATTCATGGTTTTAGTTGTATCTATATTTACCGTTTGTAATACCATAATATATTATTTCTTGTTTCAGCTTGCGAGCATCAATGTCAGGATATCTTGATGCCTATGATCCCAATCTGTCCATTACTCCAGCTGTAATTTTTGTCAATCGTGATAAGGTTAGAGTCTTGTTGATTGAAGTTGCTTAGAATCTCGATTTCATCTTTTAAGAAACAAAAGCATAGGTCAATGATGATTTGAAGTGTGGAAAAAAAAAAAAAAATCAATAGCTAAGCCTCTAGATTATTCTACCAAATAGAGTGAATTAGGCAGAGAATGTTATATACACAAATATATACACGAATACATATTTTCATGCATTACTACTGTAAAATTTCCAAAAATATTACAAGAGAAGCATAATTGCTGGGACTGTGTGAATAGTTGTGGCTGATCACAATAGTAAAGCTCAGCTTCCGAAAACTGACCTAAAGCAGGTGATGTTTGAGCAAGTACTTCTCTACTTATATTACAGTGTCATGCTTGTGTTATGAAGTCTTTAATATGAAATTTTCTAGTTTTGGGAGAATGTCAGCCAAAGCCAACGGAGACATGTCAATAAATAAGCCATATGATTTTCACTGCAGATGAGTTAGCATTTTTCCCTTCATTTAACTTAAATGATGTTTTGGTTTCCTGAATTTTCTTGTTCTCTTTTTGGCTTGAATGAAGGAACTCGAGTTTGAATGTGTTCCAACATCCCTCATGGAGCAAGTACTCAACTTTCTAAATGTGAGCATGATTTTTCCCACTGCTTTATTTCTCTTCTCTTTATTCTGGGATTGGAATCTCATTTTTTCAGATTTTCAGGATGTCAGGGAAGACCTGAGATATTCAATGGCAAAAGATGTTGTGACCATCAAGAATGAGAGCTTAAAAATTGGTGAAGATCCTGACTGTGCAGAAACACTTTCTGATCTTGACAAAGACGAATCATTTTCCCAGCTGCCTAAAGATTCATTGTTAGATTTTCAGAAAAAAATTACCCTCCCCAAACATGAGAATCAAGATAACAGTTCCAGTTCTTTCTTCGGAAATAGAGAAGCCTACAAACAGCTTCTAGGTATGTATAAACTTTGATGCTGTATTAATTCAGCATTTTTCATATTTCCTACATGATCTTAATGGATCTAATTTGGCTGCTATGTGGAAATCAGAAATAGAAAAGGAAGATGAACTTTTCGATCAGGTATTGCAGGCTAGGAGTCTGGCTATGGAAACAATAAGGGCTAGTAGACAACAGTTTGTCCTTGTTGCATCATTAATTGATCGCATTCCTAACCTTGCTGGATTGGCACGGACATGTGAGGTATGATGTTGGATGCTTATCGTAATTTTAATTGATTTGCTGAATAAGGCGGTAGTAGGGCAGTGTCAGACGTTAACCTGAGGAGATTTAGCAATGCAATGATACCGAGAAAAAAAAAATAGAAATTATTCATAAATTTTTGCCACAGTATTTCAATTTCTATTATTTCTAGAAAAATAGACTAAACATGATATGGGATTGCCGTGCAAACTCAAGAAATCAAATATCTTATCATTTTAGAGGATATAAAAGTGGAATATTCTTGTATCTAGTTGTGGGCCTCTACAGACTAAAATAACATATTTGTTAGAGGAGATTTTCTAATATTTCCATATCCTCCTGTCCATCTGCCATGGGTGGTGCTCTCTGTGTTAAAGTTTTTTGTTATTTTTATTTATCTTATGTTTAATTCATGCCCATTATTGTTCGTCGCAGGTATTTAAGGCTTCTGGATTAGCCATTGCAGATGCAAACATATTACATGACAAACAGTTCCAACTCATCAGGTATTGATTTTAAAGTCGGTACACTTTGTTCTGTAACTCTGCTTGTTCTATCGGCTGAATCTTATTTGCTGCTGTTCCTCGATTTAATTTGCTGCTATTTTGTGAGCAGATTCATTTTTGTGCATCTTTTCAGTATCTAAGGTGATAGCTTTTTTCTTGCCTATGTGAGTCGCAATGAAAGAGTTTATAAATAAAAAGCACATGGGATCTAGACTCAGTTGTTATGAGAGCATCTACTCTTTAAAAGATTTATTCAAGTGGTTTTTCATAAATGCTTCTATACTTGTTATGTAATTAGCATATGTAAAGTAAATTCATTTTTCAGGTTTTGAACTGTGTTTCCTGATCAAACCATTTACAAGCATTTCATTTTCCAGTGTGACAGCGGAGAAGTGGGTTCCTATTGTTGAAGTTCCTGTTAATAGCATTAAGCATTTCTTAGAGAGAAAGAAACATGAAGGCTTCTCTGTCTTGGGGTTAGAGCAGACTGCAAATAGTATACCTCTTGATCAGTATATGTTTCCCAAAATGACGGTACATCATCTAAATCTCTTGCCTCTTCCCATTTCGAGGGCCTCTTTGCATTTTTTAGTTCCAATAATCGTTATTGAAAGCCTTCTCTTGAATAAATTAAGTAACTAAATAATTAAACAATCCATACTTGTGGACATAAATCATCAGAAGTAAACTTATGTCATCTTCTTTGGCAGGTCTTGGTCCTTGGGCGTGAAAAAGAGGGTATACCTGTGGACATAATCCACATGTTGGATGCTTGCATTGAGATTCCACAATTGGGAGTTGTTAGGTCGCTGAATGTTCATGTCAGTGGTGCCATTGCCCTCTGGGAATATACCCGACAGCAGAGATTTTAGTAGTTTCTTTAATTCTTGATGGAAATTCTTCCATATGTACACATGGGGTACAGACGTTACCCCTTACATCAGTGTTAAGGAATCACAGGCCAAGTTTTACCCATTATATTGTCGTTATTCATTTATGAGTGTATGTTTAATTGGGGATCTGCAGAAACTAGGTTCCCTTCTCATTATGTAGACATCACAGAGTTGTTGGATGAATGCTTGAAATTTTATTTATTATGACATTTTATTTATTTCTTTCATCAAAATTACCGGTTCAATATTTTACACCTCGGTCAAACAAATGAAAAGACTGTGTTTGCCGTTAAAAAAACCAGCAGTATTGCATGGGACTTTAGGAGAAATTATTTAAGGTTGGTTTTGGTATATTGCTGGTGAAATTTAACTAGGGTTTAAATAGGATTCTTCTTGTAGAGAGGAGAGAGAAAAAGGTGTTCACAGTTCACCTACATTTACCAGAGCGGTTTGAAAATGTGAAAGACATGGATGCACCAGTGCATGACTTAGCTGCATCTTTCCATTTCAGCGCCCAGGGATATTAATAGGGCGAAAATGAGTTCTTTCCAATGGAGAGATCACTACTGAACCAATTAATTTTCCTGCAGGAAATTTTAGAAAAAGCTGCTTGAATAAGACACCTATAATCTGACTCTTAGCAATGGCTTTCTGCACCTTTATTCTGCTCTTTTCTTTCATCACAATCTGGGATTTTCTACCTTTAAATGCCAAGGTTTTCATAGTTTTAATGGACGAAGAACCCGTTACTTCTCGGAAACTTGAAAGATCCTATGACAGGTTTGTTGAAATGGCCCAAATTATGCTAGTTTTTTCTTTTTTGCTTTTTCCCTTTTCTGTGATGACCTTTCTTTTGTAAAATCTGATGTGATATCTTTTTTGGCTTTGGTCAATAACTATTTCAATACTACCGTAGGAATGAGACAGATGCTATAGTGTACAAAGAGAGGATCAGCGGCGGGCATGACAGATTCTTAGAGTCTCTCCTCCATGGACATTCCTACACCAAACTCTACAGCTACACTCATTTACTCAGCGGGTTTGCAATCCACATCGAGTCTGAAGAGGTACACTAATTCATTGCAAATTCAGCTTTGCAGGATCAAAAACTCAGTCACTATCAAGCTAATAAATTTAATCGGACAACCTTAAATGACAGATTTATGACTGAACTTCTAATACCTGAATAAGTGGTGGATTAAAAAGTGAAAAAAAAATAATTCAAATACATATTTTAAGAATGACAGAAACTTTTCTTCAGGCAGTCAGCACTCTCCAAAATGCAAAGGGAGTTAGAATCATACATGAAGATATCAAAATGGAGAAGCTCACAATGCATACACCAGAATTCCTTGGAATTCCTGCAGGCGTTTGGCCAACTCTGGGGGGAGCAGAATTTTCTGGTGAAGGGGTGGTCATCGGTTTTATTGATACTGGCATCAATCCTGAACATCCCAGTTTTGCCAGCCATTCCTTCAGAGGGAATCAAAGCATTAGTAAATTTAAAGGGAAATGTACCACAGGGAATAGGTTCCCATCAACAGCATGCAATAGCAAGATAGTAGGAGCGCAATATTTTGCACGCGCAGCAATTGCTTATGGTGATTTCAACTCTACTCGTGACTATGCATCTCCCTTTGATGCCGATGGCCATGGAAGGCAAGTTATGTCACACTAACAAATTTCCATTTTCTATTATTATTGTTGCAACAGATTGTAATTAATGCTAGTATGGCAAATAATAATATCATGCATGAACTTCTAATTTATTTGCATTGCTTGCATCTATGCTCATTTCAGCCACACAGCATCAACAGCTGCAGGAAACCACCGAGTACCAGTAATTGTCAGTGGTTTCAATTATGGATATGCCAGTGGTATGGCTCCAGGAGCAAGGTATTTAATAATAATAATAATAGTCGAGAATAAATGAGGAGGAAGATGCAACGGCAATTATATCCTTTTTACAGCTAGAACTAAATATTTGCTCCTTTTTGAGGCATAGTATATGTTTATTTTTTCAATTATGAGTCAAATTAGGATCGGGTTATTTCAACAGGATTGCTGTGTACAAAGCTCTTTATACTTTTGGAGGTTATATGGCAGATGTTGTGGCTGCTGTTGATCAGGTCTGTGAGTATGGTAGCCAATGAAAAATCTTTACATATTCAAATCAATTAGATGAAATATCCAGATAATCTAACCTTTGTTACAGAAAGGTGAAAAAAGGCAGAAAAAGTTATATAGTCTTCATAAGTTTCTTTATTTAAGTGACTATGAATTTATTCTATAATTTTGCTTGCTCCAGGCAGTGGAAGATGGAGTTGATATTATAAGCCTCTCAGTAGGGCCTTCAGCAGTCCCTTCTGGTCCTGCTGCTTTCCTCAATGCTCTAGAAATGGAGCTCTTGTTTGCTACAAAAGCTGGAGTTCTTGTCGTTCAAGCTGCTGGCAATAGTGGCCCTTCTTCCAGTTCAATCCTTTCTTTTAGCCCTTGGATCACGAGCATTGCTGCTTCTATCACGGACCGCAAGTACAACAATACAATCAAGTTAGCCAATGGACATAGCTTCTCTGGCATAGGGCTTGCACGTAAATTTCAGTTCCTAAATGTTCTAATTCGTAAACAAGATCACATTTTCTTCCATCCTGAAAAAAATATTGCTTTTCTGATTAACTTCTAGTGAAGTTGGATATTTATGCTTAATTACCATCATTATGTAGCTCCAACATTAGGAAGAGTGTATTATCCGTTAGCGGCAGCTGCTGATGTCTGCCATAGGAATGTTTCAACTGGTATCTTCTCACTTGAGAGCTGTCAATATCCAGAGCTCTTCATCCCAGCTCTAGTTCGAGGAAAGCTAATTATCTGCACATATTCTTTTGACTTTGAGAACGACGATGCAACCATTGCAACTGTTGCAGACAACATTAAGAAGATAGGGGCTGCAGGATTTATACTCAGGATGGACCCTGATCAAGATTTTTCGCCTAACAAGTTTAAAGATATGGCCCTAGATGTCCCGGGAATTATCCTCAACAACATGCAATCTTCCATGGTATAGATTGAAATTGTTTACATTCCAAAGCCAGTGAACTAATACCCCCAACTACCTAAAATTATTGATATATGAATTGTCATTGTCCAACTATGCAGGATTTATTGGAATATTACAACTCCCACACTATAAAGAGCAGGGCTGGACAGGCAGTGGTTTTTCGTGCAAGAGCAAGAATATTAGATGGAAGGCGGGCAATTTATCATGGTCAAGCACCAGTTGTGGCATCCTACTCTTCTAGGGGTCCTGATGTGAACAATGCACTTTTGCAAACTGCTGATGTCCTTAAACCAAACATCATGGCTCCAGGGTCCTCAATTTGGGCTGCGTGGAGCCCCAGTAGCGAAGGAGATCCAAATTTGAAAGGTACTAAAAAAACAATTTTTATGTTGTCTGGTAACATAAGAGAGTTAGATGAGAAATATTGGTAACAAATATACAATTTTTCAAACTTCTGTCAAGGAGGCTGAATTTTTGCATATTTGTTATTCTGTCCAGGGCGGAACTTTGCACTGTTATCTGGTACTAGCATGGCTACACCTCATATAGCTGGTGTTGCAGCTTTAATCAAGCAGAGACACCCCAAGTGGAGTCCTGCTGCTATCACATCGGCAATGATGACAAGCGCCGAAGTAACTGATCATTCTGGTTCTCCCATTTTAGCACAAGATTATTCCGACTCTCCCATTTTAGAACACGTTCTAGTCCATGCTACCCCATTTGATTTTGGTGCTGGATTCATTAACCCAGCTCGAGCCATTGACCCAGGACTCATATTTAATGCCCATTTTCAGGAGTATGTACAATTTCTTTGTGCTGTTCCAGGTGTTGATGATGACTATGTAAGACGAGTAACAGGATATGGATGCCCAACTGAAAACCAGGGATGGTGCTCGGATTTAAACACACCAAGTATTACCGTTTCAAATCTTGTTGGGTCAAGGAAGGTGATTCGAAGAGTGAGAAATGTCAGCAGTGCTAATGAAACTTACACGGTGACCGTGAAGGAACCATCGGGTGTGAAAGTATCTGTTTCCCCGCAAGTATTTAAGATAAGGGGACTGGCTTCAAGGGAGCTAAAGATTGTACTAAAAGCCACCAACTCAACAAGAGCTTACTCTTTTGGGGCAATGGTGTTGCAGGGGAATAATAACCATATTATCAGAATTCCTATAGCTGTCTATGTGAGCACCTCGCTGTAAGAATTTTTTCGGAGTTTGGATTTGAAACTTAAAACTGTGAGGTGTCCCCTTCAGTAGATTATACATACGGAATGGAGGTGCATTTGAATTACATACCTTTAGTGAGACATAAGCTTTTTGAAGATAATTTGTTTTTTCATTGCTCGCAGAACGTTATTAATACTGCCAAAAAGCTTAGCAAAGAGAGAAATAACATCCCATTAACTATTAAGCTTATCTGATCCAATTGAAATTGAAAGATAAACAACGTGAAACCAAAAAAAAAAAAAAAGTGTGTAGGAATCATTTAATCAATTTCCGAAGGTCTCTCTAATCGTATAAGTGGTCTCAAATGGGTTTTTCTTCTATATATCAAATTTTCTGAAGGTACATAAGCCGGCACGACAACTTGGTTGAAGCTTAATTTACCTATGCTTATGTAATGTTGAGCACAGTTTTGGAATAAATCCCCTCTTTTTTGGTACCTGATGAAGAAGAATATTTTGTTAAAACACATAAGTAGCTCACAGTCAGGAACGAAATGGTGTATAATTTTGCATTGGCGCTAAGCTTGCTTCTCTCACCTTTATGCTTTTCATAAGAGCTTTCATTTTATTGGTTCCAGAACCACTTGGCTTCTTTTTCTTCCCGTCTTTCTTCCCCTTGAGGCTTATCAAAGATCTGATGAAACTTGGAATCAATATTTTCCAATCGCCAAGACAAGTAGGAGTCTTTGCAGAACTTGGCTTTCTTTGGACAGCAACAGTCTGTCAACACGAAAGATTCCAAAAACCACTCTCTCAATTACAAAAACAATACTTTAAGTTCCCAACAATCAGAATCTTACTACTATGATACCAATCATCCCCTTGAAACAATAATGAAAGTTTCTAAAATTAGATTAAGGCAACAGTTTAAGAAATGTTTTCTTGTGTATAAAGTATAGTAACAAGAAGATCATTACTAAGGTATGTGATTAATTCAATTGTGACACCAAAGTTTTCCCAAGAGGACAAAAGGCATTTCAGAGAGCTGCTGCTGCTTGGGATTAAATTTTATATCTTCTTGCAAGCTGGACCCGGTTCTCTGTTTTTCTAAACATACATTGCATCAACGGAAACTAATCCCATCTAATTCATCCATGTGAGAGCGCATGGTTCAAATCACAGATCTCTTTCATATACCGGCACAAAAGATTTTATTAGTTAAACCGACTAGATGGCCGCCCCGAAATTAGATAAGAATGCATGTATACTGAAGGAGTCGTAAAAAATCTCTAGCCCTGACTCTTCTTTATACAATTTAATTTTATGGCCTAACTGTGTATGCAAGAAAAGATTAGTGACATACCTTGGGTGAGGGCGGCTGAAACTTTGAAGATGTTGGTGTTGGCTTTGGCTTTAGCAACAAGGGAGTGGATGCAGCTGGTGATGGTTGAGGAGATTCCCTTAGAGTTCGAGAGTACTGAAGAAGCTCAGCTCTCCTATTATACCCTTTTCCTGATCCTGCAGAATCAAGATCATTATAAAGACAATGATAACGGTGCTGATGACGATGATGGTGGTGATGATGATGATGATGATGTTGTTGTTGACGACTTGCTGCAATCCTTCTCCTCCTCGGCTTCTCTTCATACACGCTGATCAATACTCCCTTTTCTCTGCAAAACTTTGCCTGAAAATTCACATCACCATCCATATGTATGCATACACGTATATATCACAGTAGTTGATCAATTCCAGTCTCTCGCTTTATCCACATAGCTGGTAAAATATACAAAATAAAACACATGAAGTGATGAGAGAACGTAGAGAGCTTATTTACCATTTTGGTTGGCATGTTGAATCTTGAGCTACCTAGAGATGAAGATGATATTATTACCCTCTTCTGCTTGTCTTGTGTATATCAGCATTGCTATAATATATTACATATTTGATGTACAAGTTCGGATTTTGCATATATTTATAAGGGAATAACAAGTGGATCCCTGAAATTTTAAGTTTTATCAAATCCTGACATAGTCTGACTACTTGTATCAAATAAGTCTCCAGGTGGGTATCCTCTTTTTTTTTTCCAAATATTTCATACGGGCTTGCTTAAGTTAAATCATAAATGCTTTGCTTAGAGACCTAATTGATACAAATTAAGAACTATGTCCTTGTTAGATAAAATGTAAAAATACAGGGGTTCATATGCTATTCTGCTATAAATTTATGTGTTCATATATTTGCATGCCCAGGAATTAATTGAAGCATATATATGTATAATACGGAGATGCCAGGCCACAGAGAAGAGGCTAGAAGAAGCCTTTGGTTTGAACAATCAATAAACCGAATACATTACTAAATCTTAAAGTCCAACAAAGGTAGAAATAAAAAAAAAAAAATGCATATTTGCATGCCGTATATTATGTATAATATTTATAATAATCGAACAACAATGTATAGTGAGTGTGGCGAACAAGTTTCTTTCAAAATCAGTACAGATCATGGGTCTTTTCCTTCCACGTGGCAGCGTATTATAGCCTCCCTGTAGAGATTTGTACCTAATCCTCCAATCTAAAACTTCTGATTAATACACAAGTAATTTGAGGTCTTTTGCTAATACAGCATAAATTTTGTGGCTGCATTTTAAAGTCAATAAATCAGAATTAAACGCTCAACTAATAATAATCATAATGATAGCTGTAACGAGATCAGTAAAATACATTGAGCAATCAAAGAAACGGATGGGTTTCTTTTGTAATTTTATGCCGGCATACAACTACTTAGTATAAGAAGCCGAACTTAAGTTATATTAAAATTTAAATTTTATGACCATTAACAATATAGAATTCAGTATCTTTCACTTTTCATGAATCAACAAACAATTTTCTTTCGTTTGAAAATGTGAACTTCATTGGCACATCATTTTAACAAACCAATAAAATACATTGATCACATAATTAGATCTTAAATGACATTTTTCTTTTAAGAAAAGTCTTATAAGACATATTAGTTGTCGTTGTTAATACGATCACGTTATCAAATTATTATTTAATTTACAGTGTCGACACCGTCTAAGACTTTACCATCTCTTTAATTTGGATTTTAGTTAAAAGTCTAGATTTTATTTTTCACCCAAATGCTTGACTTTGATGTGCATCATATGTGTTTTACTATATATATATATATATATATATATATATTGCGTCATAACAATAAAACCACAATTTTAAGAGTAGAATATTTAGAGAACTTAAAAAAAAATTTAGTTATGTTACATGATCATGTAACATAACTAATTCTTTTATAACCGTTGAATAAAAATCTAACGGTTATAGAAATAAGATGATATATAATTTTATATTTTGATAATCGTTAGATTTTTCATCAAACGACTGTGAAAGAATCATGTATCTTATATGATAATGTAAGATAACAATCTCCCTTAAAAAAAAAATTATTGCATGAGAGTTGCTAAGTGAAAGGTGTACGAACACTATTAGATATTCAAATCCACTTGTCAACTTTCCCTCTATATATAGCGGCTTCGAAAAACAATAAATAAATTAGTGTTCAAAATAAAAACACTCCTATTTTTCTTAGTCAGGATTCATTAACACAACCCAGTGGTGTCACTGCTGCATACATTGAGCCTTCCATATGCCTACACCCCATTTGTTTATACAACTTTTTGCTTTATTATTTGTAGCTGACGAGTTTTAATTTCACTTTCCTTTTGAGAATTCAGTTTCTTGTTTTCACTTTTCAGTGTTTCGGTAGGCAGCCATGAATGCTCTTGCAGCCACCAACCGCAATTTTCGCTATGCAGCTCGAATTCTTGGGTTGGATTCTAAGCTTGAGAGAAGCCTTTTAATACCCTTCAGAGAAATTAAAGTAATTGATAATATATAATAATATCACCATTTATTTCTATGATTCATTAGGGGTTATTTGATGATCTTGCTGCTGCATATGCAGGTTGAATGCTCAATTCCGAAAGATGATGGGTCGCTTGCAACCTTTGTTGGATTTAGAATCCAGCATGACAACGCCCGTGGCCCTATGAAAGGTGGAATCCGCTACCACCCGGAGGTGATCATATGTTAACTCTTGATTTTATTTATTCATGTTTTTACTTTTATTTCTCGCTTTGCATGTTGAAGTTGATTAATGCAATCAAGGTGATTCCTTGCATGCTGGAGCTAGCCAGATTGATTTGGGTTTCTCAGCATTAGTTCTTTCTTGCTTCTATTGTTTGTATAATGTTTTTGCATCTTAATTTCGAAATGGGGCTCTTTATATTTGAGCTTGTGCGTTAGTAAGAAAAGTGCCAATTGATGACATTAAAAGGATGTGCTTTTCTAAAGGTATGCCGAAATGAAGCTTAATTCCATCAATAGAATGAAGAGAATTTCCTAAATTTTACCCATATATGTTTTCAGTTATCAGTGATTGGACAAGTAATGACGAATGAATCAAGAAAGGGGGCTATTTTGTCAGCCTTCTGGTCATTTTACTAAAAATCTTTTCTGCGGAGTTCTCATTATTGACCTTGTTGATTTCTTTGTGAAAAATACTGGTTTGTCCTATTGAAACAGTATCCTAGTTTAGGATTGCCCACTTTGACTTCCATTAAATGCTTGTTCTTGAGATTAAACTATATTTGTTTGATCTGCTAACAATTTCAGTACAAAGAAGAGAACTGTTTTACTTGTTGAAGGCATTAATGTGTGGACGGTTGTTATAACACGCTGCTCCTTTGGAATAGTTTGTGCATGCTTGAGATTTTGCCACATTTTGTCATCTTGCGGTGCTATGGGTTTAGTGATCAAAATTTGTCTTCTTCTGTTTCGATTTTGCTGGTGGTCCTTTCCTTACATTAACTTTACTGTTGCAATCACTTGCCCATATAGTAAAGCCAGCATCGTATTTGTTGTGAAATTAATGATGAAAATTGTACCATGTATTATTGTGGAGAAGTATTGCATTTTTCCTTTTGTAAGTCCTCTTCAAGTAGTCCACAAGCCTGAGAATTTGTTCGACTTTTTTGTAGATAAATGTCGACAGCATATATATATATATATCTTCCACACAACAAGCTGAACTAAATTAAAATTTATCCAGTATCAAATCCTAGTTCCCATATTTTGTTCTGCATGCTTTAAGAATCTCATTTAATGTATGATACTAGTGCTTATCTGCTTAAAATCAGATTAATTGTGGTATAACTCTTTCAGATAGTATCAGATGAAACTGTTAATTAACCTGTGACTTATGTAACAGATTGTCATGAAATAAATTCCTTGCTCGTATATATTTTTTCAGTATCAATCATTAACTGTTATAGTTTATCTTGTTCAAGGTTGACCCGGATGAGGTGAATGCTTTGGCTCAACTGATGACATGGAAAACAGCTGTAGCTGCTATTCCATATGGAGGAGCAAAGGGAGGGATTGGCTGCAATCCGAGGGAGTTGAGTATGAGCGAGTTAGAACGTCTAACTCGCGTTTTCACTCAAAAGATCCATGATCTTATTGGTATTCACAGGGATGTTCCTGCCCCTGACATGGGAACTAATTCACAGGTATCCAGTTATTCTTAATTGAATTTGCTTAAGCCATTTAGGCTGACCTCTGATTACGTCCCGTTAAAGTTTGATACATTTAATTGATCTTTAACTGGACAGACAATGGCATGGATCCTGGATGAATACTCAAAATTCCATGGGTACTCACCAGCAGTTGTTACCGGAAAGCCAATTGTAAGTATCAAGAGAGAAACAGAGAAACAAAAATGTGAGTGATCGATGTATGGTAAGTAGAAGAAATTTAATGAACTCTATATTTCCTACATTGATATGGAATTTTAGGATCTCGGGGGATCACTCGGAAGGGAAGCTGCTACTGGACTTGGAGTGTTCTTTGCAACCGAGGCTTTACTGGCTGAACATGGAAAATCAATTTCCAATATGAAATTTGCTATCCAGGTAAACCAATTTTATTTGAACAAACCAATTTTATTTGAACCTTTCCATTTCTATAAAAGAAAATCAATTTCAGCTGTTTGCATACATGACGTTGTATTTTCAATGATACAAACTGCCGTCGCTTAGGGTTTTGGAAATGTGGGCTCCTGGGCAGCAAAATTTTTCCATGAGCATGGGGGAAAGGTTGTTGCAGTCAGTGACATCACAGGTGCAATTAAGAATCCTAATGGTATTGATATTCCAGCTCTGCTAAAATACAAGAAGAGCAATAAAAGCCTGAATGATTTTCAAGGTGGAAATGCAATGGATTTAAATGACTTACTTGTCCATGAATGCGATGTTCTTGTGCCATGTGCATTAGGTGGAGTCCTCAACAAGTACGTAGTCTTGTTTGGCTATTAAAGCCAAAACCTTCATAACTTCTTACCTCATGGCTAATTCTTTTTTCAGCTGGGTTTTATGTTAATCCTCTGTATTGTGTAAAAATATTCTGACCTCAGATATGACTACAACTGATATATTCATATATTGTCTTAATATTTTGGTTCTTGAAAGGGAAAATGCTGCAGATGTGAAGGCAAAGTTCATAATTGAAGCAGCCAATCACCCAACTGACCCTGAAGCAGACGAGGTAATATTGTAGTAGAAAAGCTTTTTCTAGTTTATGTACTTTTTCCGAATTCAAAATCCTAGACAATGAAATCTTTCTTTTGTGCAGATTTTGTCCAAGAAGGGGGTTGTTATACTCCCTGACATATATGCAAATTCAGGTGGTGTGACAGTGAGTTATTTTGAATGGGTTCAGGTACTAAACCATCAATATATATGACCCTCCAACTTCCTTCCATCTATCAGCTAAATAGTGTGCTTGTATCATTTTCAACACTGGATTGTACAAATCCTTTTAGTGTTCTACCATTTTACATAATTTTATGTTCTAGTCCAATGTGTACAATAACATATCACTCTATGCGTTAATGCATGTGCCACAGAACATTCAAGGATTCATGTGGGAAGAAGAGAAGGTTAATCATGAGCTTAAGAGGTACATGATGAGTGCTTTCAAGGACATTAAGGCAATGTGCCAAACTCACAACTGCAACTTGCGCATGGGTGCCTTCACTCTTGGGGTGAACCGGGTTGCACAAGCTACTCTGTTGAGAGGTTGGGAATAAAGAGGCAACTTTTTCATTTCCACCGTTCAAATGCATTTTGTGGTTGCCGGGAAATTGCTGGAGCAGAATAAGGAACTTGATTGTGACTAGTTTTAGTATTACCCTTCAATTTCTTCGGTAAAGTGAGGCTTATAATACAACTGTTTGAAGCTCAAAGAAGCATTTTAAAGAATCGAAACAGAGATGGCTAATCTAAATCCTGTAGAAAAAACTAATAATTGTATTTTATTTATATTTCTGTGTGTAATGTTCTGCAAAATATTGTACATGCCTGTTTTGCACCTTCCATTTGACTACATAAATATAAGATTTGCATTATCGTATATAATTTGCGTGGTTGCGGAAAAGTTTCGCCTGCTGAGTGGGGTTCTGTCAATGGATAAACCAACAGGGCTCATTTGCAGGTTTTATTGTTAGATTTGATTAAGCATTTATTTTTGCATACATGAAGGTTCTATGGTAGTGTGGATTGGGTATACTAAATTTAAAACCTTATTAATAATATAAATTAGTACAGAGCGAGTAAGGATCAATCTCATATAAACTATTCTATTTACATTTATTATCAACTCTAAAGTAGGACTTTAATAATAATAATAATAATAATAATAATAATAATAATAACTATAAATAAAAAGGGAATTTTATGAATTTTTAATTAAATAGTAAAAAATAAATAAATTAAAATTACGAAAACAATAATTTAATAAAAAATTTATTTAAAAGAGAAAGAAATAATAATGATGAAAATTTTGGTTAAACGATCATTCACCACCACCAAACATGGACGTAATATATCAATTATATTATTAATTTCTATTGAAACTATCAACCATAGACAACAATAAGTTTTGTTAGTTTCAAACTTTCCTTAGTGTTTCGATTGATAAAATAAGTTTTTCACATAATCTCTAACCATTAAATAATTTAAAACAACCTCTTTAATTTTAAGATAATAAAAGTATTAAGTAGAGAAAGATATTAGGTTGATCTAGGCAATAAATATCCAAGCTCGAATTATTTAACCTAAGTTATGTTCTCCATTTGAAATCACTGATTGCAACCTGTTACTAATAAATAAAATTTTAAGATAATTACGTATTAAGAATTTTAACCTAGCAATAGAATTTATTCAAGTCCTATCTAATTGGTCATTCAAATACAATAAGAATAAAATCATAGATATTAATTATAAAAGAACATAAACAATCTCAATTAAATAAATTGAATGATAGAAATTGAACATTAATTATATGATATGTTTGGGATTCTGAATTTATCCTCAACCAAATAAAAAATTTAACTTAATATAATTGAACTGAGAATAAGAGAGTTAACTTAATATAATTGAACTGAGAATAAGAGAGTTAATAAAATCAGTCGAGTTAATAAAACCAGTTATAGAGATTAACTCAAAGGGCTGACTTTCTCTCTTGAATCCCTCTTGACTGCCGGTTGTTAGAGGTGGCAAAAATACCCGCCCGGTCCGGACCCGGACTGTACCCGGGTGTTGCGGGCCGGGTAATACCCGGCCCGGGTATGAAGCCGGGTCGATCTTGGGCATCACTTGATAAACCCGGAACCCGGATTTTATTAAAAAAAATTATAAAATATATATTATTTTAAATATTTTATATTTATTTGACTTATTTATTATACATATATAAAGTTTTAAACACTTAAAGTTTATATTTTCATGTCAAATTTTATTGAAATAAATTTAAAACTTATAAAATTATCAAAAAATAAAAAATATATACACATAAAATATTAAAAAATATAAAATCCGGGTACCCGGATTAAAACCCGGCCCGGACCCGGACCCGGACCGGTTGCATCCGGACAGGGTCCGGTCATGGCAATACCCGGACCCGGCCCGGGGTTTTGCCATCTCTACCGGTTGTCCCTATCTTCAGAAGCCAAAGGTTGGCTTTTATAATACCCAAGGTTGGGCGAATCAAATTTGGATTCTCTTTACAATTTAAAGCAATTAATTTGTTTCCTTTAATTGCCTGCACATGCCAATTTCAATTCTTTATCCCCTAATGCATTGTCCACCAATTGCTTAAACAATTCAAGCGCATGCTTAATTTAATATGGCCATTTCCTTTTTTTTTTTCCAATTTGCTTTCCATATATAATGCCATGCATGTGCAATTGCCAGAATTGCTGAAGATGAAGGAAAAACCATCCTCCACCAAGCTGCTGCTCGAAGAAATCCTCGGATAAGATTTTTGTCAGCCACAAGAAGAAGAGACTTCATATTTGTTTCTATGATTAACATTGGTTTCATGATGTGCGGACAGGCTTACTGCTAAATTACAACACTCCAAATGCCGTTGCCTTGCAAGTTAATGCTGTGAACAAGTGTAGCCTAACTGCGTCGGATCTTTATGTTCTTGTTCCTTGTTACTCAAGCTACGACAATATTGAAAGGCTCCTTAAGAATACTGGGGCAGATACTTCGCAAATGGCGTTACTATCACTTTCACAAGAAGCTGAAAATCAATTTCTCACACAATCTGGGCAAGAAACAGTAGCCATATCAAGCTCTGTTGGACCCGGAAATTTGTCCCCAGAAGAAACGGCAGACTGGATTGACTACTTCAAATTATATTTCAATGAAAATGATCCAAAGAAAGCGAGGAATGACCTGAGATTAACGGCTGTATTTATGGAAATTGAGAACTTCCAGGCTGTTTTAAGCCCTCCTGTGGGATTAGGGATGCTGATGGTCAAGCATGACATTGAAACCTCTAACTTTCCTATTTTATTCCCTTTCTTTGTCTTCTTCAATAGTTTAGGGGTTTTTATGTATCCTTGATGACAATGCTTGTACTCACAAAGAACTTTCCTTTCTTCTTAGAGCTGTTTGCAGCCATGCTTGACTGAGTGCTACATCTGTGCAATAGTATAAATTGCACCACCTGAACACTTCCAGAAGTTTTTTTTTTTTTGGTTAGTGCTGACCTGGTTGGTGCCGGATGTCGATAGCCATCATATCTGGTAAAATAACAGGATGGTATAAACGAAGACATAGAGGACTTAAGTGCCCACTGGAACAAATTGCAGTTGGCTATCTGTAATTCTAAAAGTATTTGATGCTAGATCTCATCAGGAATCTCTTCTATAGCGGAGTATATCTTTCATCTCAGGGCATATTAATTCACTAAAGGAAAATGTGTCCACACAATTCAATACAGGTTAACAACGCGAATAACATAAGAAATAGAAATCCATATCAATAACCCCGCTACCTTAGATAAATGACAGCTGATCATGAAAAACCAAAAAATGAAAAACCATTGTAAACTGCAATCAGACTACTCCTTTTTGGTACCACTTGTGGTCTCGTCCTGCCAGGTTGCTTGCCATTGCTTGTCGTAAAATGTTGTCTCCTCCAGAAGCTTTTTCAGGGTTTCAATATCCTCGTTCTTTCTAATTAGAAGTACTCCAACAACTGCAACAAATAATAGAGTCTTGCAGAAGAAGTTGCTCATTTGGTCCACCAGACCTACTCCAGTCAAGCTATCAACCAGATAAGCCATGAAGAATCCAATCATTGCAGCACGGCCTGTGACAAGTTCATAAAATAACATCAGTCGGACTAGCATCACAGCAGAGATGCATCATATAAATACACTGAAAATGAAAAAGAGGGATCTGTCACACCATTAAGCAATTCAGCTTCAGGTAGATGGAATCTCTTTATCCATGCCCACCAAGGTACAATTGAAGTGTCAAAAATCACAGGGTCATCATTACTGGATGATTCTGGGTTATTCTCCAGCCATTTTCTTCTTCTAGCCTCTGAAATGCATTATCCAAGGAGGACAATAAGAAACAGAGCAACCTTTGAACTGTTAGAATTTAAGTACAATAATTCTTCTGCGCCTCGAAGCCCAAATGAACCTCACTTTGCACAAAAGAAAAAGCAATCATTTGTATAACTATGCCTGTAAAAGTCCAGCTAAAGGAAAAGAAATGGACCCTTTCAAAAAAATATTAAATAAATGAACAGAAAATAGACCAAAAATCAAAATAAGTCTACCTCATCAACGGTACTTGTCACAAGCTGTCTTAAAAAAGTTACAGGAGGACAACAGAGTTTTCTAATTTAAGACTGATTAAGACAAATTATTTACAGCATATAAATTTCATGCCATGAACTTTAATCAAACATCTCGTTAGCTCTATGTACATATACTACAAGATATCCAAACAAGATTGATTTGAAAGGGCCTCCCAGGTCAAGATAAAAGAGGGCATATTATCAAAATTATAAAGGACAAAAGGTGCAATTCATCACATTAAATCATCTTAGGTGGCAAAATCATGTCCCTATTTCTTACTAGATCAGTAAGCCAATCCAAGTGAAAAAAAGTTGGTTTGCCTGGCATACTCAATTCTGTAGCATCATATGAGCTGTGATAACTACAAGTGTTCAATGTAAAAGAGTGGCCAAAATAAATAACCATCTATCCAAATTCAGATATTACTAAACCTTTAGGGTTAACTCCTTAGTCAAGAGGGCCTGCTCATACATCATTTTGGACAAGCTCAATCTTTTGCATCTAAACTAACAGTCAATATTCCCCTTCACATGTTTGTGTTCTCAATTTCATGTACTCATGCTAGCTCTTTCACAACACTCAATGAGTCTACCCACTATTTAGAGTCAGAACATTTTACCAATTTCTTTTTATCAGTTTGGTGTCTAAATACCATACTGTACCTACTTTGTTACATTCACAAGCAAACAGAACAATATCTCGAAGGATTTTTTGGACGAAATAAATTTAGAAACTAGCCACACTGTCCAAAAGAAAAAAAAAAACCCATTTCACTCACCAAGATTATACGATCTTAGATTGCCAACTGGTTCTGATTCATATCAGTCAATTTGTTTTCTAAACACTCTCCCACATATCCTCAACAACCAAACAAACTACAGTAAAAATAAAACAAATTAAAACAAAAACTACCCCTTTCTTCAGAAGTGATCATGGACTTAACCACATAAACAAACAAACCATCTACCCAAAAAAAAAAAAAATGCCAGAAACCTCACCAGCATCAATAACAGCATCCCAATCAGTCTGCCCATTTTTCTGAAACTGCTTTAAATCCCAAGTTCCATTAACCCACTTGGGGTCCTCGAATTTGTTCACAGCTTTCACTTCTGGTGCTTCGACCGCCCCATTGGACTCTGTCGGACCCTCCGAGGCCTCCCGAACCTTTGGTTCTTCAACGGTGACAGCTGGGGCTGAAACTCCAGCTCCATTATCAGCTGCAGAAGCTCTTAAAGTGAAAAATGATTCTTTTTTAGAGCTAAGTAAAAAAGTGGGCTTGTGGGTAAAGGAAAATTGAGTTCTTGAGAGCATAGATGATGGAGGAGGAGAGAAAGAGAGCAGATCTATGGATGTAGACATGGTTCAGTTTCAGTGGTGAGACCGAGGGAGTTTCAAAGAGTTCAGAACATTGCTGTGCTTTGTCCTTTTGAGCTATCTACAACCTCACAATCACAAGTCACCAAGCCACAAGTGTTCAGGATTTTGTACTTGACTGAAAGTATTTATTATATTTTAGGCCCAGAAAATAGAAAATTGTAATTAACGTAATAAAAATTTACTTTATGATACAATAATTTCCTTACTGCGAAGTTGAACGAAGCCCTTTTCAATCTTCTACTCCTTTTTTTTTTTTTTTTTTTTTTTTACTAATCAGAAGCAATCTGTTACTCCAAAATTCGTAATTTAGAATTTACCGTCAAAATTTAGGCAGCTGCTGCAAAATAAATTTGTATTATAGTTTAAAGATTTATTAAACATATTTTTAAAATTCGCGTACTAAACAATGCGACCTAAGTATTGAGACACTATATTTATCAAAGACTCTATCTCTTATAGACATGTTGTGCCGCCCAAAAAAAAAAAAAAATTTGTAACTACAAAATAAAATATGATAGTATGTGTTAAATATAATTTTGATAAAAATATAATAAAAATATTATAAATCATTCATTATCTTTACTTCCAAATCACAACAATAAATGTTTATCAAAATATTTTAGGACATATTCGATAATATGTTTAGACTGCCGTAATTTTTAAAATACAACACTAAATATTTAATAAACATATATTGTTATAATTTAAAAACTAAATTAATTTAACAGAGAGTGTATTTTTATTAAAAACATTCAAACCAGATAACGTACTAGCAAACAATTTGTGATTCATTATTACAGCAGCTTACATACAAGAGAACAAATTTAATTAGAGTAATGATACAGCCACAAACTCTTGTACAAACTTATTTTGTACAAACTGACGTGGCATTAATTCATTGGTTGAATGAAAATATAAATGAATAAAAACAAATCATGTGGGCCAAGTGATATTTAATTCAACCAATCTTCTCATGCCACATCAGTTTGTACAAAATAAGTTTGTACAAGAGTTTGTAGCTGTATCATTACTCATTTAATTAACATACATAATATGTTTTTTGTTTTTTCTTTTTTGAATAATTAAATAGTATAATTTTGGCCAGCTGAAACCGTAACATATATATATATATATATATAGGGTTTAAATTTTATTAATTAATATTTTCATCTACTCCGGGCGTCTAATTTAATCGACCAATATGCTAAGATTAAACAAACATATATTGAAACCGTAAATGCAGACATTGCACTTTGCTAAACATTTTTTTTTATGCTTTTGATGCATTCGACATAATCAATTTTTAAAAGAATATAAAATAATTTAAAATTTAATTTTTTTGTACACAAGATATTTGTCAATGTAAAATAATAATAATAATAATAATAATCAGACAATGTCAATGAATTTCGTTGACAATATATTTGTTTATAACAAGAGAGCTTATTTTACAGCCAATGTTTTTGAGGTAATTTTTATTAAAGGAATAGCACATTGGCTGTTGCCTACGGCCTTTAGTAGTGTTGTTGGTGCCGGTCGTGTTGTTGTCACATACCAGATTCGTAATATTATTGTTGGCGGCGGCAGCGGCTGGACTATCTTCTTGCCAATAACCATGGTATATAGCTGCGGCAAGCAGTACAGCGGCCGCAAGTATGATATTCCGGAGACCATTACCAGATTTATCGGCCTGCTGGTACTGGCTTTGGATTTATTGCCAAATATTATGTTGTTCCCAAGAATTAGTGACTTCTTTCAATGAATGATAAGTCCCGACTTACAGGCCCTGCAAGTTTAGTGGTGCAAGCACCGAGTTTCACAAGCCTTTGCTCTGCTCCTGCACTGCGTAGGGTTAATTTTCCCAACCTTTCTCTCCAGCGTACCACGTTGAAGATTTAACATGTTCATAGCCTCTGACACTCTTGGCACTTACAGTGACATTTGGAATTACCAACTTGGATCATTTAATTCAGAGACTATTTTATTAAAAATAAAAAGAAATAGTTGCATATATTCAATTAATTAAGGGGATCAAAATGAGCACTCCCCCTTCTCAAATGTACTAAGAAGCTGAATAGCTGAGAAGCCCCACGCGCAGAGCAGAAAAGAAAAGGTGTTCATGCTAATAAAGTGGCTTTATGTATGAAACAGTGATCTCCAAATTAATTTTTGAAAAACGTCTTAAAAAGTTGTACATGGATACAGCCACTGTGTATATATCAATATAAGATCAATCGATATAATTTTAAAATTGTATGCTCAATGGTTCTATTTTTTTTTTTTTTTTGGTCTGAACCACGAGGTGATCTTGAGTGGGCCCTAACTGTGGGAGACACCTTTAAACCCGTACCACAATTCAGACTAATCTCTGCTCGCACCGGGTCGGCCCATAAGGGATAAAGTGCTAGCCAAACTGGTGACTACATACAAGAACGAGACTTAAATCCATGACCTCTCTTAAGGAGTGATAATACCAAACCACTCGCACCAATAAACTTTGGTTTGCTCAATAGTTCTATTAATGATGAGTTCTTTATCTTTTTTTTCGCCCTTTTTTCATGGTATCAAACAGGAAAACGTGGCTAAATTGAATTGTCAAATTAATTGCATGATTGTTTTTTTAAAATACATGCAAGCATCTCGTAACATTATTTACTTATTACTTAATTGATATGATACTTCCAATGCACTCTAGAAATTCTCATATGCAAGGCAGTGTTTCCATCGTCATCCTTCCATTTGAGGATCTGTTCTTTGTTGGATAGTCTAAGCCATCCAAACAAGACTTTAAAAGCATTCAGCTTACAGCAATGTGTACAGCGTTTTAACATTTAACCGTCGTGTCTTCAAAGTCAACAAAGGATGGGCAACAGACAAAAAATCAGCCAAAAGATGAATATTGTCTATTTGGACTACATAATATATATTGTAAAAGAGTAACCGTGATGCATCCCCATTGCTTTGACTCGGATGAACTCACCGTCAATTGCTATACCCCCTACAAAGCCACGTGCATGGGGGCTGAGCCAGAGATGATTTAGCTTCCGAGCCAGCCAAGGCTTTAAGCTTGCCATTTCCATCGCAAAATGGTTGTTCCCAGCAGCGGCAGCCTGCAGCTACGTGCAAAGGAGTATCAGCAAATGCTACCCCATCCATACGCTCTAGAACATGAGGATCCTCTACAAACATTGAATACAGTGCCTCAGGCCTCAGCATCTCCCATTTCCAAGTTTGCTTTGTAAGCTAACTACATACTGTAATGATTAATGAGAAGGTTGGTATATAATTGTATATATGTCTTTGCTCAAATGATGATTGGTCGGCCCTCACAGTCACTGATGAAATCTTTGAATCTGTAGAAAATTAAGTAGGTGTACAACCCTAACTAGCCATCTACATCTTATCATTATTTATTTATTTATTTTTATAGGAAATGGATGCTTGATGTAAATATTCCAGCAAATACAGTGAGGAAGCAAGGTAATGAAGCGGATTGATAGGGGGTATATATAATAGATATTGTTTTGGCAGCAGACAAAGCCATCGTATTTAAGATATATTCTAATCAAAATATGATTATGTCTCATTCTAATCCAAGCGACTCAATAACATTTTGATAATGCTTTAAGCCAAATTAAATGACGCTTTGATCATGCAGATCCTAGTGAGATCATACTGCCTACAAAGGACATCATGTAACTTGACAATGGTGTTAAATAAAAAGAATACTAGAAATCATTCTTTCATATATTTTTTTTATCAACCCGATTACATCATCCACATATTTTCTAAAGTAAAATATAAAAATAGATAGAAGATTTCGAGACGGGTCCTCTACTGATCATTTAACATTTGCTTGCATTTTTAAGATCTTATAATTTATATATATCATGTCTTCTACTTATTAGTATAAATGATTTCTATAATATGGTGAAACAGTTTACAACAGTCACATCGTTTAAAAATCCGTACTTGAGAATCTTTTATTTATGTATATCTACTTATTATTTTTGTTTTTATCAACCATCACATAATGGTTGTAAAAGCCACAAGCCAAATGTAATCTAAATAATCTAAATCTATAAATTTTAGTTGTATTTTGGATGGGCAATTTCAATATCCAAGTCCACCTTGGCTATCTTATTTTTCATTCTTTTGGAGAATATCACATGCACAACAAAATTTATTTTTAAAAGTTCAGTAAGTTTTAAAAATAAATATATATGTTTAGTAAATCTTATTGTTAAATTGCTGTAAAAATACAAATGACTGAAATCAACAAAATATGGAATAAAATTTATTTATAACATTTCATATTTTGTATTTACAATAATTGATAACTAGAAAAAATTTATTTAATTTTATACTTTTAATTTGCTATTCAATATAATAGGTAATAATAATAATCTTTTTAAATTTAATGATTTTATTTTCCTAATTGAATAAGGATACTTTTGGATTTTTACAATACTCGTGAGAATATGTATGGCATTGTACTAAGTATAAAATTGATTCCAAAAATTAAAATTTAAAAAATATTTCTCCTCTAAATTTTAAAATATAGAATGGAGTAATTTGCCAAAAGTTGATTTAAAAAAAATTACCAAAAATCAAAATTAACTTTTAGCTTTTTGTAATTATTTTTAAACGTCTAAAAAACAATCTCAAACAAGACCCTTAAGGCTAGTTTTGTAATTCTAATCAATTATGAAGAGAACCAACTAAACGTTTGATAAAATTTATTTTAAAAAGGTGTTATGAATTTTAAAAACAATCATAAATGTTTTGCAAATCTTATTATTTAGTTGTTGTAAAAATATAAATGATTAAATTGGACATAATGTTCAATAAAATTTATTTACACATTTGTAAACTTATACATAAAATATTTTTTTGTTGTGTATATATTAAATAATGGATAACTAAAATAAACATTTTGTACTATTAATTTTATTTTTTTATTTTGTTATCTCAATAAAATTGGTAATAATAATAGTCTATTGAAAGTTAATGATTTTATTTTCTAATTAATAAGGATAGTTTTGGATTTTAATGATAGATTAGGATGTATATAGAATTGCATTAAATATGAAACTGATTATAAAAATTAAATTTTAAAAACATACTCATTCCTTACTATTGTAGGATGATATGATTTTACCAAAAGTTATTTTAAAAAAATGTCAAACACCAAAAATTAATTTTTAACGTTTTAAAATCACTTTTGAGTATCTAAAAACAATCCCAAAGACACCATTTATGTAAAAGAAAATTCATATGCCTTAGCCCTAAAGTTAAATGGTTTTTTTCCAAAAAAAAAGCAATCCGCGATTTGGTCAGATGTTTATAAAAAATAGTCTAATTCTCCAATTTTATCCTGTCACCAAACGTGCTCATTAGGTACTTCGATAGTTTCGATTTATCTCATAGTTTGGTACTACTCCCTGTAAACGGAGGTTGGGTGAATATTATGATTGAGCAACCGATCACCTATTGTAAATTTTCTACTATAACCATGTTAATCATATTTTAATTTTGAACTTACAAAGTTTAATAAGAAACCTTTTATACTCTCTATTTAATGTGCAGTATAAGAATCTAAATGATGTAGAAGTATACACCGAGAACACCCTAAATTCATTTCATAATAGAAATCATAATATCACATAAAGATATTTGGGGTTAAAAAAAAACCACAGAGCCACAAACAATAGCCGGCTCAGCTTATTTGCCTGCTATACGAGTAGGGATGGCAATGGAGAGGGGAGGGGAGGGGAGGGGATCAACATCCCCATACCCATCCCCGATATTCTCCATATATCCACATCCCCTCCCCGTCCCCATCAGAATTGCTTGAGGGGATCCTCGTCCTTTCCCCGAATAATAAGAGGGGATCCCGAGAGGTCCCCGATCTCCGAATAACTAATACGTTTTTAAATTTTGAACTTAATTTAATCATATTAAAATAAAAATTTAAGCAAAAGTAAAGTTTGACAATATATCTTACACTAACATTAATCTCATTACCAAAATCACACTACAAAGTATAAATCATCAAAATAATTATGTTCTTCAATCTTCATAATCCTATAATAAAAAGAAATTACTTTTATATCAATAATGAAATAAATAAAAAAGGTATAGATATTGAAATTAATATTTTTAATAAAAATATTTACTCATGCTCCTTCTGTTCTTCTTCAAGGGATGTAACAAATTGAAAGATAGCATCAGGTTTCAAATTTAAAACAATAAAAATAATATAAGCAATATGACTCATTATCTAAAATAAGGTTTGGTCGAATAATAATTTAGGACTACAACTTGTTAAGTAGGCTCAAAATTTTTATAACAGATTTGTATAAATATTTTGATATTTATTATTTATACTAATATTTAATATTTATAATTTAAATTTCATTATTCATTTATTAATAATTCTAAAAAATAAAATAAAAATTAAAAATTAATACAAGGAAATGGGGAAATGGGTAGGGAATAGGGATTCCACCTTATCCTCGTCCCTTCCCCAAATAAGAAATTGAGTAAAAAATTGTCACCGTTCCTTCTCCGAATAAGAAATTAAGTATAAAATCGTCTTCATACCTTTTCTAAATGGAGAAAATCCCCAAGGGTTCCGTACCCATGGAGATTTTTGCCATCCATGTATACGAGAGGTCTTGTTTTCGTAAACCCAGGCCGATTAATTTGGATCGAGTGAGGCCCATGCCCAGCCCAAGCCTTATAAGTCGGATCCAAATCCTTTTATCGTTTCACAGTTTGCTAATTGCTAATCGTCAGCCTTTTCACTCTTGCTCTCTAACAACTCCGCTACCAAATGGAAGTCGCCACCGCATCAGCGCCGATCTTCGGGCTCCGCACGCGCATGTTAGCAACACCACCACGCACCTCTCCACGAACCGTAAATTGTAACCGAAACCTATCCACCAGCTTCATCTCTCCATTCGCAAACGGCAGCGTTTCCTCCGACTTCTCCGGGCTCAGGCTCCGACCCGATTGCCTCAATCCGGATTCATTCTGCAAGTCCAAGCCTAGGAGCCCCGTCATCACCATGGTACTTGCCCAACGTTTTTTTTCTACCGTTTCACATTCATGTTATGTTTTATATTGATAATGTGCTTAAATAATACTTTTGAGTTATGAGCAAAATGCTTAATGTAAAGTCTGTTATATAGTAGGATGAAATAATGCTTCGTTAATCCTTTCTTTTTGCTTGTTTGTCTGAAGTTTAAAAAAATTAATAAATGAATCACAACCTTACATAATTTGGAAGAACTGAGAATATTTTCAAGTCACACTATTCAGTGGCACAGACTAAGAAAGCTTAATTACTGATGTGAACTAATAATAACTCGTGCATAATGCTGTTCCAGTGCACAAACTATATCCTTGAGTGATGTGCCTTCCAAAATGGACTCTGCTTTGTCGAACCAACAAGAAGCAATGACTGAACAAGTGCCTTTTTGAATGATTCACTGTGTCAATTGTATTCCTTCCTTTCATGGAAATTTTTACTCTTTTTTTTTTCCCAAGTTTAATGCGTCGTTCCTTGAGGTTACATTGTCGAAAACAAGGTTGCCTTCTTTCTGAAAGAAACAATCTATAGGCTGTGGACCACTACACCAAATGATACACATCCTCCCTCTTCCCCTTAAGGGAATTAAAGAAAGAGGAAAGTAACTCTGAGCTAGTTGACCATACCATCAACAGCAAGTAGGATTGTAAGATGGGGACAAAAACTGAGTGGTGAGATACTTCTTGTGTTGATTGTTTGAACTTGATTATTATGCGAAATAAGAGTATGCAAGTTTAAGACTTCATGTCTTGTAATAGATTATCTTCATCCTGTTTCTTAGCAGGTTATATCTGATTGATTTTTGAGCATTAATTTTCTTTGCGTTATTCATGCAAACAAGTAGTCCACTTATTCATTTAGCTTGCCATGCTCCTCTGAGCAGGTCATTCCTTTTACTAGTGGAACTGCATGGGAGCAACCTCCACCAGACTTGGCATCTTATTTGTACAAGAATCGAATTGTTTACTTGGGCATGTCTTTTGTTCCTTCTGTCACAGAGCTGATTCTTGCTGAGTTCCTTTACCTGCAGTATGAAGATGCTGAGAAGCCCATTTACTTATACATAAACTCTACGGGAACAACCAAGGTTGGAAGCTTTCTCTGTCATGCCCCAGTTTTCTTTCAGATTTCATGTATTAATGCTTCTGAATACATATTTTGAATCTCGAGCATCTTATGTACTAGGTTTTCTGTTTTTCTCCTGGTTCTCTTGCATGGACACTGGTTTATGAATAGTTGGGCCCGGATCAGCAATCATGCATTCTTGGTCTCAATTATGGTTGCAGTCTTGGCCAGTATTTATGTTCATTCTTAAACTAGACTTTTTGTCTTCTCCTCTTCTCCAAAAGCCAAGTTTAGCAGTTATAAATATGCTGTCTTCTCTGCTTCTTTTTCTTTATTAAGCGAGAAAAGTAAATAATACGTTGCTAAAACCATGTTGCCTTGGCTTTTATCTATTGGTTCATGCTAATAACAGAGTTTTATATTTTGTCAGGGTGGCGAGAAGTTGGGTTATGAAACTGAGGCTTTTGCGATATATGATGTTATGGGGTGAGTAGTCTTTATGCCTTTCTTCTTAAGCAATCTATTCCTATTGAAATGTGTTTAGTAGTTTGTTGTTTGCTCTGAGTGAATGCAAAAATGGATTTGATCACTTTTTTCTAGTTTTGTTGGCAAAATTAACAGATTGGCTTCATGTTTGACCATCAAGCTTAACTGCTTTTATATAGTTTATGCCTTGTGATTGAGAACCATGCTAAGGCTTTTAGCAACTTGCAGGTGTCTTCAGGCAGTACAATGTTGGTTTTCCATAAAAAAAATACCTGCCCATAAATGCAGGATGAAGCCTTCCAATAAGCACAAATGAAAAAAAAAAAAATCACGAATTTAACTAATGCTTTCTATACTTTCTTGTGATTTCTTAGTTATGTGCATTATCCAAAGAGGCCCTTTGGTGCTGATTGTGGGAAAAATATTTTGGCCTAAATTTCACATATTTTATGCTTTTGTATGATAATCTTCAAGTTTACGAAATAGGGTGCCTAGTGTCAGCCTGATGCATGCTAATGTCCACATATTGTTATCTCACTGACCAAATTGCTTTAAGTTTTTGGTGAGTCTAATCTCAATCTAGTAAAACTTTTTTTTTTTTTATAAAAACCCTCCTAAGATTATCCCATTGTAGTAATGGTGATGAATATCTGTATTCCAATGTCTCTATCAAGGGTAAGATTGCTTATTCCTTGTTAGATTGGAATTGGAATTCAATTTTTTGAGGAACTTGAACGAGGGAGAAACACAAGAAGCTTCTGCTCTTTTGACTTTACTGGAGAATGTTTCGGCTAATGTTATGATAGAGTATAAAAGAATTCGGAAGCTTAGTCCTTCAAGGATCTTTTCTTGCAAATCCTTTTTGGATAAGTTGATTGATGATCAAGTTCCTTTGAACTTTCAGCCTGCCCATATGATTTGGAAAGCTAAAAGTCCCAAGTAAAGTTCAAATTTTTGCTTGGTCCTTGGCTCTTGGTAAACTTAATACCTTTGATGTTATTCAAAGACAGAATCCTAATGTTTCTTTGTCTCCTTCTTGGTGTATCAAGTCCAAGATAAATGGTGGAAGTGTGGATCATTTGTCTTTGCATTGTCACACTGCTGTCCAGCTATGGCATAGATTGTTTCAGGCAGCTCAAATCTCTTGGGTGATGCCAGCTTCTAGTATATCTATGCTTTCAGAGTTTATTCATGCTTTTGGGAAAGGTGAAAAAGCTAGAGTGCTGTGGAAGTGTTCGGTTATGGCCACTTTTTGGGTGATTTGGCTTAAAGAAATAGAAGGATTTTTTAAGATTCAGAGGAAGATATCATCTTTTTGTGGGAAAGAGCGTGATTATTAGTTTCTCTTTGGGCCACAGTTACTAAGAATTTCAAGATTCTTCTTTCTTCTGCATTCATCTAAACTGGGAATGGTTGTTGGCTTAATTCTGTGTTTTTTGTTATGATTTTGTTGTAAAGCTTTCGTAGTCTTTTAGATCCCTTGCTTATCTTTTCATCGGATTAGCTCTTAACTGTATAGATCTTCTAGTGATCTTTTGGGGGTTTCTTTCTTTGTGGACTTATTGTTCACATTTTGTGATTATTGTTCTTATTAATACTAGTTTCGTTGTTTCCTATTAAAAAAAACAAATAAATAAAATTTCATAACCAACTCTAACCATCTGTATCCCTCTTAATTCAGTGATTTCTTAACTGATGTTTAATTTAATTATTATCTTCTTCCAATGCAGTTATGTCAAGCCGCCTATATTTACTCTTTGTGTCGGCAATGCTTGGGGTGAGGCAGCGCTTCTCTTGGGTGCCGGTGCCAAAGGAAATCGTGCAGCTCTGCCATCGTCAACAATCATGATAAAGCAGGTTCTTTCTTGACCAGTGATCTCCAATGTCCTAGTTGTTTAAGTATCTTCTGAAATATTGCTCGGGTGTCTTGCAAGGCTGGAGA
This sequence comes from Citrus sinensis, assembly GCF_022201045.2. NCBI lineage: Eukaryota > Viridiplantae > Streptophyta > Magnoliopsida > Sapindales > Rutaceae > Citrus > Citrus sinensis. The sequence continues at coordinate 4,838,100 of NC_068558.1, forward strand.
TACTGGAATTTGTTTGCTTAAGAGCTCCTTGACATGGTTGAACTCTGTTAAATTAAATGTTCTTATTCTTTCTCTACCTATCTGCAGCCAATTGGGAGGATTGAAGGTCAAGCAACAGATGTCGAAATTGCCAGAAAAGAAATGAAGAATGTGAAGGCAGAGTTGGTAATATTGATGATTATACTTGAATGATTACACATTTCCTCCCCATTAATCAAGATTCTGAGATAAATCTTTCTTAGTTAGGATTTTTTTTCTTAGCAGTTTGAGGATTGGGGGGGGGGGGGGAGGGAGATTTGAGGATGACCAGAAGTAGACTTATGACATAATTTTTTTTGTGCATTTATCTTTATCTGTAAACTGGATATTTGAAAAAGTTCATTAAACTTGCATGAGTAGTTGTGGTGGTTGATGCCATAGCTTATCAATCAGGAACAGTGTTGAACTATGTATTCTTGAAGAACAAAGGGCTGCCACTATTAGTTGAAAATCTAGAAGCTTATATGATGCTTAATTCAGTTATATCTTTTGAACCTGGCCATAAATTCACATATACTTTTATGAATTTATAATTATTCTTCAAAAGAAACTAAATCTCAAATTGTTCTATCATGACCTTGCATATTTATGTTGACATGCATATCAAAATTTTCATGAGTGGCCAAAGTTCTCATTTAAGAAGTGTTAAAAGTCAATTTCTAAAATCAGTTGATTTTACCCTTCTAAGGGAGGAAAAAGAAAAAAAAAAAAGAAACAGGAATGATTTTCTTTTCTTTCTATTCACGGGGAAAATAGATTAAACAAGAAGGATTCTGCTTATTTGCCAAGTTAACGTTTGAAATTATGCTTTGAGTTATCTGAACTTGATTGACGGACTTTATTTATTTCTTCTGTTTCCTAGGTGAAAAATTGACCACATTAGCAACTTTGCATTTGGATGTGCATTAGCAAATATGACAGCTAAATGTCTAACATATGTATTTCAATCTGTTTTCAAAGGTTAAACTCTATGCAAAGCATTTTGGAAAAACTCCTGAGCAGATTGAGGCTGACATAAGGCGTCCAAAATATTTTAGTCCCAGTGAGGCTGTTGAATACGGCATCATAGATAAGGTTCCTACAGTCAAGAAAGATTTTTCATTGAACCTCATTGTCATGCATTACTGAATATATTTGCCTTTAACATTCTGCAGGTACTGTATACTGAAAAAAGCCCGGAAGACCATGGAGTTGTTTCTGACCTGAAGAAGGCACAACTGATTTAACTGTAGGAAAACTCGGACTGGTGGTTTCTTGGAGTATTCAGGTAAAGCGTAAAAGTCATTGTCAGACCATGAATCATGTGATGATGAGGTTTCTCTTTTACATGATAAAACATATTGTTATAGTTCTTGATGTTCCCTTTTGTACCAGCATGCGTTCAAAAGAAGCTAAGTCTTGTTTCTCAACTTATTTACAACACTTGTAATTACTGTAGTCAGTTGTTAGTCTACTAGGCTACAAGATCTCTTAATTGCCTTAGTACTAATTCTTGTGGAAAGACTGAGAGTTGGGCAAGGTTAGCATCCCATGTGAAAGAGGCCCATCTGGTTTTTCAGATTTGTCACCATAAACCTTACCAGCAGGATGCTACTTCAATTCAATTAGAAGAGTTAATTAGTGAATCAACCAACTTGCCTCCGCTTAACAAAGTGATTAAACCCATAACCTGAACTGATTTATAGATGCAACTAGTAAGTGAATGATATCTAGATATTAGCATGGAGGAGAAACCAACACTTTTAGACATGTCCTAATAACTCCATTCTCAATTAGTGTGCTGTGGAACTGAAAGTAATTGCTTGTTCTTTTCAGTCACACCACCACCTCTACATTATTGATCTTTCTTTCTGCACAAAATATCTAGCATAGGACACCTGGAAAATTATACTCTCCAATAACTGTAGTTGATGGTTTGACTATGTGGTTCAATTGCTTTACAGCTTGCATTTAGATTTTTATGTTGAGATTGTTGGAGTTGAGATTGAAAGTGGTGGAAGAGACATTTTTTGTTGGTGGTATGCCTTGTGGCTTTTGGTATTTCTAGTTTCAACCCCAGCCGCATCACCTTGCCCCTCGCATCATCCAAATTTTTTGCAAAGTGTAGGAAGGGGATGCTGCGAGAAGATAAGTAGTTTAGAGACATCAACATTCAACCATACACATACTTTGGGCCCAAGTCTCCACAGTATTATTCCATTATGTACACTAGTGGTGGATGTCCCATTAAGGAGGGTGATGTCATTATTTGAGTCCATTATAAGGACAGTCACCATCTCTATTTGATCCCCCCCCCCCCCCCTTCTCTCTCTCTCCCCCACCACCCTTTCTCTTCCAATTAGTTGAGCATGTTTAGGGACTTGACATTCTTTCAGTGTGAAACAGTTCATTGAAATTATTTTTTCATTGGCTTCAATATTTTGTTATTCAGTGGAAGTATAGGTAGATTGAATTGACAATGTCCAAACAAAGCTGAAAAGTAGTGGTTTTGAATGAGGTAATGGCGATGCCAATCTCAATGCATTCGGCAAGAGGAGGGGAAGCAATATGGGTCAGAATGAAGATAGGTTTTGGTAAGATAAAATGTTGCTACCGAAGTGTGTGGATCTATGGAATGTACTTTTATCTCATCCATGCACGTTATTTACATGCGTGTCCAAGCATGTAATATCAATGATTCTTTTACATCAGACACCAGTGGTGTCGACACCATTGAATAAATTAGAGTATTCCAGTATATGCAATGCCCAACAGTGGCTTTTGTTTTCTCTGTATTACATTTATGTTTCAAAATTTGTCATATTCTAACACGAGGATCGACACAAATATTGATGAATTGTTACAATAATTAGCATTGTCAAATAAGTAGAAATCAGAACTCTTCCTGCGCTTGATGTTGTTCTGTTAACGAGTGGCCTTGGACAAGCGACCATTTTCAGTCTAGGTGTCCTTTGGGGTTCTGCCAGTATAATTTTTGTTGTAGAGATCGGAATTCCTCAAAACTAAGGGGGGATCTTCTCCGCATTTTGACTGATACTTACAATAAAAAGAACTCATTTTTGCGATGATGCAGTTTCGAATATTTATTTGAACACAAAAAGTGTTTAAGAAAAGCTTCTCTAATGAGTTATTCCACCACAAATGGTTAGTTTCGACTTCCTTGGGGAAGTGTCAAAAAGCCGTATGTGCTGTCCCATTCGTTACTCTTTTTCATTGTATCACTGGTTTGCATGCACGAATACAACATTATGCAGGCTAATTAGTTAAAAGGGTATGGCTAGGGCCGACAGATGGATGACGAGGAGCATAGCTCACCCACCCCATCTTCCAATAAATAGTAATTTTTCCATTTATTAATGGAAAACTCTCTAGTTCTTTAGCACTGCTCCTTATTAATTGTTCTACAGGCCTCCTCTCTCATGCAATAAGTACACTTGGTTTTTCTTTTTTTCTTTTTCTTTTTTTTATCTTACGTCGCACCAAACGTGTCAAAAACGACAAAGTTTAAAATTGATTTTGTATTTTACAGTGCAACAACTGTTAACTTAATTATGATTAATGAGTGCTTCCGCCCCTAATTTTCGAGCATAGCTAAATACGTTTGCCTGGCTTGACCCGTTTATTAGTGCGTTACAACCAAAAGACCGATGGTGATCGAGTGGGTTAATCCAGTTGTTATGAGCCTATAGCATTTGCTTTTGACTCGACAAAGCAATTTAAAAAAACGCCATTTTGGATACACGTACATCACGTACTAAATCCAATTGCTTGGTGTGGTTTCCCTATTAGCCTTCACTCCTTGACTCAATAAGTAATTTCCAGGTTTTAATTCCACAATTTACTCAGCATGATGATCGAGAATAAGGATGGCAATGGGGTGAGGTGGATGTGGAGAGGACTACTATATTCCCGATTTTATTAAAAATCTCGCCTCTATTCCTCACCTCATTCTCCAATAAATTTAGAGAGATGGGGAAGGAAAATCCCTATATAGGGAATAATTTCCTCATTCCCCATTTATTTATTTCATGGTAGGTATGGATACGTGATTTTAGTAAATTAAAAATTAGAGATTTAAATAAAATTATTATCATATTATAAAGTATTTAAATTATTTTTAAAAATTTCCAAAATTTTGAAACAATATTTTCAACTGATATCAAAACTGAAAAATATTTGAAGAGAACACTATTTAATAAAGAAAAGAAAACATAATAATGTTTTAGAGTTGAATAAGAATTATATTATAGGGTTTTTTTTTAGTTATAACTTATTTATATTAGGTAAAAAATAAAAAAGAAAATTTGTTAACTAACATTGTATTTGATTAAACAAAAATTAGTAAATAAAAATTAAAAAATATTTATATATAATGGGGAGTGAGGTGGGGGTGGGGTGGAGAATACAAAATCAAATCTCATCCCATTAAGAGTTTGAGGATTATTTTTCTCTCATTCTCTACTCTATTCTCTAAAAATTATTTAAACCCCATGAGAACAAAAATCCGTGTAAGATTTTGTCATCTCTAATCACGAAATCTTGAATTTTCCCTTGCATGCAAGTCACAAGGTGTGTGCTATTAGATCTTTTGGCATAATTCAGCTGGTTGTAGATATTTTCACCCAAATTCAAATAACAATAAAAAATAATGATTGGTGTTTAGTAGTTTAAGTTTTTCATCTCCATTTAATTTTTAAAATAAATAAATAATTTATGCTACTAGAGCGTCTAGACGAAGCAAAACCAAACCAGTAATTAACAATTAAAAAAAAATTACTCGGTTGATAATATTGGCAGGGGAGGTGATTTTATGATTTTATTGGTTGCTTTAAAACGGTTGAGATTCACTCTCAGCTACTGTCACTGACTCATGTAGCACTACTTAAAAAGTCTGCGTGTGGCAAAAGAAGTATCCAAAATCTGAAAGAGAGACAAGTGTTAGGAACTTAGGCGTAAATTGAAAAACTTTTTTGTGGAAACCGTTAGAGGATCGGTAAAAGACTCTACTCATTTTACTCTTTAAATATTTATTTACTTACTTATATGGTAAAAAAAAGAGTAAAAAAATATGTTGTTATCCAAAAAAATCCTTCAAATAAAAATAAGTTAATATTATTTTAATCAAATAAATATTTTTTAAAGGAAAAATAAACGGTAATTAAAACACTTCTCTCTCTCAATAAAAAGTCATAAAATATAAATTAAAAAAGGAGAAAATAACTCGACAAATTTAAGAAAGAGAATTATTTCTTATTTGAAGAATTTTAATTTTAGTATTTTTTGGAGTTTTAAATGTTGATGTAACTCTTCAAATAAGTAATAAAATCTTATTTGAAGAGTTTTTTTGGAGACGCTCTAATTTTCTAGTAATAATTATGATAATGAGTCGAATTCATTTCAAATAAGGATCTGGAGGGGTAAATAATAGGTACGCATCATCAATCTAATCTAACTCTCTAGTCCCAAGAGGGAGAAAAGAGGTGGCAATTTCCCCTTAGCAGCAGCCCTCAAGGCCTCTACTATAAATATGGCCATTAACATTTGTTAGCAACCCATCTCATAAGCATCCTCCTTCGTACTGCTAGCAAAGACTTTGATATTTTGCAAATGGGGTTATGTCAATACTACCTTCTTTCCGTCGTGCTGCTTTTGCCTGCATTGTGTTACTCTCAGTTCACATTCACAAGTTCTAGAGCTTCATTCTATGGTAGCCCTGACGGCTTGGGGACACCAGGTGTGTAAAAATCTCACCTTTATAAAGCTATGTACATTAAACTCGGGCACAAGTTTACGCGAACTAATAGTTCATTTCATTATGCTTTGGAGAATTTTTGTTTTGGTATTTGTTTATCTTTTAGATTAACTAATGTTCATGTTGATGATTCATCAGCTGGTGCTTGCGGGTTTGGTGCATATGGAAAAACTGTAAATGATGCTAACGTGGCCGGTGTGTCGAGGCTTTGGAATAATGGAACTGGTTGTGGAGCTTGCTATCAGGTAATGATTATTAACTTTCAACCCACACAATCATTGCAGTTGATTGTAAAGCTATATAATAAATGTGTAAAGTGAACGAATTGCTAAGACGGCTAAGCCTATGCATGCATGAAAGGAATTTGAAAACTTTATTTAGTCAAATTATATTGTTTATATATATATATATATATATATAAAGGTAGTTGCATGCATATTCTTCATAAGACTGCTTAAATCATTTCAAATTCAACATCGTCAACAATTTTATTACCACTAGTAATTCTTTTGGTTTTGTACCACCAATTAATAATGATTAGTTAATTAATTAACTTCAGGTCAGATGCAATGTACCAGAAGTTTGCACAGATTATGGGGTGTACGTGGTGGTGACCGACTATGGTGAAGGAGACGACACAGACTTCGTCCTCAGCCCACGCGCATTTGGAAGAATGGCACTTGTAGATAAGTCAGAAGAGCTTTATACTTTTGGTGTCGTCGACGTTGAATTCCTGAGAGTCCCTTGCCGGTTCAGAGGCTACAACCTCAAGTTCAAGGTCCATGAAAACAGCAAGTACCCACAGTACTTGGCCGTATCCATGCTGTACGTAGGTGGCCAAAATGACGTCCTAGCAGTTGAAATGTGGCAGGTAATTACTTACAAATTAACTTCTAAACAATTGATTTTTGGCCCGTCCATCGCATGTAATGCTTTTGTTGGTGCAGGAGGATTGTAAAGACTGGGTGGCGATGAGAAGGGCTTTCGGTGCAGTATTTGACATCTCTAATCCACCACCAGGAGCAATTAATTTGAGGTTTCAAGTGAGTGGCAGCGCGGGGCTCACATGGGTTGTCGCAAACAATGCTATTCCACAAATATGGAAGGCTGGAGTTGCTTATGAGTCAGCAATTCAGCTTGCATAAATTTGAGATATCCCAAGCTTTATTATTACCGGTTCCGGGTTATCAGCTTCTTAATGTCATTTAGATATTCTAGTAGGTTGTTGCCCGGCACCAGTAAGTGCTGTTACTTTATCTTTCTTTCTTTTTTTCAGTTTGTTGCTTAGTGTGTATTGTGGACTCCTGTCTCCTCAACACTTAACTAGTTGCTAAATAAATAGTGGAATTGTGTATTTTAATTAGATCTTTTGATCTAATCAACGAATGAGTAAATTAATAAAATTCTACTTTCTTTAAGATAAAACCGCTCATCCGCCTCGTTTGTGGTGTCTCTGTGTGTGTGTCTTATTTAATTTCTTTTGAATGTTTAAATAACTCCACTATATTTCCTCTACTAATAGTAATAAGTAAAATTGATGTATTATCAAACAACATACATCGTCAATAATATTCCTTGGTGATTACAATGTTAAACAACATATTTCAAATGTAAAAATGGTAAAATAAACTGACAAGCCATTCCATTTTAGAATTGGAGATTAGCCAAATCTTTTGTCAATTGTTTATAAAAGTAGGATAAATATCTACCAACTACTCTTTGTTGGCACTTTATAAAAAATATACTTAAACTTTTTTTTTTCTTTTGTGTCTATCCACGTAAAGTTTACAAAATGTATCACTTTTGTTTTTTACTTTTTCATTAACATAATTAAAGATTTAATGGAATATTAATAAAACGACCATTATACTGTTAAAATATTATTTAACCCTAGCTAGTAGCTAAATGACAAAAAAAAATCTAATTTGTAGCTGTTGGAACCAATCGCAGCTATAATTCATCAAACCTACTTGTTTAACAATACAAAATCACCAAAATAACCACTATAACTAATTTGTAATTCATTTACAACATAAATCCAGAACCTCTGCTCATATAATCCATCCTAAATAATCTTTGACAATAATAACAAGTTTTCGAAAGCAATAAATCACTAATAAAAACAATTATAGTTATCCAAAATACATTTCAAGGAAACATAAAAGTAGTTATAGAAAACTTTGAATATTATACCTTGTTTCCGTCAATTAAAAAATAACACTGTAAAACCAGTTATGATGAACATAGAGTTTACAATTTGTTTCCATCAATTAAAAAAAAAAAAACATATTCTAAAAGTCTCTAAAACAACAACTAATAAATAATTTATTTACATTTAGGGATAAAATAGTCCTTTATCAATATCCTGTTAAAATCATCTAATCTTATTAATGGAAAAGTAGAAAAATAATAAAAAATTATACAAGAAAAATTTTTGATGTATTTTTAATAAAATCTAGAATATTAGGTGGTTAATGAATATTTACCCATAAAACTACATATAATAAATTCTTCAACTAACGTACTACATTAATTTCATCTTCGGCTCTTCCGGTAAGCACCGGCTAACGAATGATTTTTAAAAGGAAATCCATTTGTCCTCTTTCGGAAGTGTTGTAATCTTACAGGCAACGACCAGGACAGAACACCCCTTGGAAGCATCAGAATACTTGCACATATTAAAGCAGCGTCCTTTAACAGAATTTGACATTTGGCATTGGAAGGGAAGAATGCATCAAACGACGGCTGCATTGACTGTGTTAAGTTCTCCAGAATCAGAGCAACTGTGGGTAAAGGACCGTCAACTTGCACAAGTTATCGGCTGTTTTGTACATTTTGACGCAGTTACTGGTTCGAGTCGTACATGGGAGTAACAGTTTATATGCATCCATTAAACATCAGATAAATGGAACAAGTGATATGACTAAAAGGGCACTTAACTTTAAATGTATTGTCCAACAAACAAAGACAGCATAATGCAATTTCACGGACGTACATACACACAGACAGACATATACATCTTCATTTTTGTGAGCGTAGGTGAGCCAGAAAGATGCTAGGACTTGGAACAAGTGATAAACTAACAGGGCACTTGAATGTACCTTTCTGATAAAAATCATAACTACTACTGTTAACCTCCGTCAGTACAACCGACCAGTGCATTCTGAAGAACCACAAAAGCAGCTCTTCTTCTTAATGTTGCCAGATGAATCATAAACTTGATCTATCACGTAATTGTAATGATAAGTCAGCTCTTGCAGGGGAGGAATGTTCTCAGCAGCAAAGAGCATTATGTGAGGCATTCTCTTGTCCTCATGATCATAAAGGACGTTTTGGGCATAAAGATTAGGCGAACAACTGTGGTTAACAAATCTCCCCACATTGCCATACTCCACTGCATCAATGGTAAATCCACCATCCTCCACAACTCCACAGGAACTTGATGGTGCATCAGGCATAACATTCGAAAGTCCACCCCGAAGAGAACCATCATTATAATTATTCCCAATATCAAACAGGTACTCATCATTACTGCTTCTTCTTTCCGCTTCCTTCTCTTCAAGGAGCTCCCCCGCGTACTCACAGATAAAACTTCCCGAAGGAATGGAATTTAGATCTCACACCCCATCCCCGTGCTTCAGTTTTGAAGATCTCAAGCTGAAATTTGGTACCCTGCTGGCTGACTCTATTATAGCAAGAAGGAGGGCACTTGCAAGAAGGACGACACTCATAGACAAGGGGCTTTGCCTGAACAATGGCCCCATTGTGGTTGTAAGGAAGCTCACCTCCATTTTTAGCCACACAAGCACATTTCCCCCAACTCCGAACACCCATTGATGCAATCACAACCCGCTGGAGGAACAGGACGGCAGCAGTCAGGATATATAACATGATGATCGACACAAATAATGATGATGTTGTTCTGTTAACGAGTGGCCTTGGACGAGCGACCATTTTCAGTCTAGGCGTCCTTTGGGGTTCTGCCAGTATAATTTTTGTTGTAGAGATCAGAATTCCTCAAAACTAAGGGGGGTCTTCTCCGCATTTCGACTGATACTTACAATAAAAAGAACTCATTTTTGCGATGATGCAGTTTCGAATATTTATTTGAACACAAAAAGTGTTTAAGAAAAGCTTCTCTAATAAGTTATTCCACCACAAATGGCTAGTTTCGACTTCCTTGGGGAAGTGTCAAATAGCCGTATGTGCTGTCTTCCCATTCATTACTCTTTTTCATTGTTTCATTGGCTTCCATACAAATACAACATTATGCAGGCTAATTGGTTAAAAGGGAATGGCTAGGGCTGACAGATGGATGACGAGGAGCATAGCTCACCTACCCCATCTTCCAATAAATAGTAATCTTCCATTTATTAATGGAAAACTCTCTAGTTCTTTAGCACTACTCTTTATTAATGCCTCCTCTCTCATGCAATAAGTACACTTGGTTTTTCTTTTTTTCTTTTTCTTTTTTATCTTACATCGCACCAAACGTGTCAAAAACGACAAAGTTTAAAATTGATTTTGTATTTTGCAGTGCAACAACTGTTAACTTAATTATGATTAATGAGTGCTTCCGTCCCTAATTTTCGAGCCTATAGCATTTGCTTTTGACTCGACAAAGCAATTAAAAAAAACGCCATTTTGGATACCGGTACGTCACGTACTAAATCCAATTGCTTGGTGTGGTCTCCCTATTAGCCTTCAGATCTTGACTCAATAAGTAATATCCAGCTAGTTTCCATAGGTTTTACTTAGCATGATGATCGAGAATAGGGATGACAATGGGATGGGGTGGATGTGGAGAGGCCTACCTTATTCTTTATTTTATTAAAAATTTCGCCTCTATTTCTCATCTCGTTCTTCAACACATTTAGAGGGACAGGGACGGAAAATCCCTATATAGAGAATAATTATCTCATTCTTACATTTTCTCCATTTATTTATTTCATAATAGGTATGAATATGTGATTACTAAAAATTAGAGACTTAAATAAAATTATTATCATATTATAAAGTATTTAAATTATTTTAAAAAATCTCTAAAATTTTGAAACAATATCTTCAACTGATATCAAAACTGAAAAATATTTAAAGAGAGCGCCACTTAATAAAGAAAAGAAAAAATAATAATATTTTAGTATTGAATAAGAATTATATTGTAGGATTTTCTTTTAGTTATAATTTATTTATATTAGGTAAAAATAAAAAAGAAAATTTGTTAACCAACATTGTATTTGATTAAACAAAAATTCGTAAATAAAAATTAAAAAATATTAATATAGAACGGGGAGTGAGGTGGGGGTGGGGTGGAGAATAAAAACCAAATCACATCCCATTAAGAGTTTGAGGATTATTTTTCTCTCATTCTCTACTCTATTCTCTAAAAATTATTTAAACCCCAAGAGAACCCAAACCCGTGTAAGATTTTGTCATCTCTAATCGCGAAATCTTGAATTTTCCCTTGCACGCAAGTCACAAGGTGTGCTATAAGATATTTTGGCATAATTCAGCTGGTTGTAGATATTTTCACCCAAATTGGAATAGTAATAAAGAATAATGATTGGTGTTTAGTGGTTTAAGTTTTTCATCTCCATTCAATTTTTAAAATAAAAAAAAAAAGATAAATAAGTTATGCTATTAGAACGTCTAAACGAAGCAAAACCAAACCAGTAATTAACAATTACAAAACAATTACTTGGTTGATAATAATGGCATGGGAGGTGATTTTATGATTTTACTGGTTGCTTTACAACGGTTGGGACTCACTCTCAGCTACCGTCACTGACTCGTGTAGCACTACTTCAAAAGTCTCTGGGTGGCAAAGGAAGTATCCAAAATATGAAAGAGAGACAAGTGTTAGGCGTAAAGTGAAAAACCTTTATATGGAAACTATAACTTTCTGCTAATAATTATGATAATGAGTCCAATTCATTTCAAATAAGGGTCTTGAGGGGTCCATAATGGGGTCTACATTTACGCATCATCAATCTAATCTAACTCTCTAGTCCCAAGAGGAAGAAAAGAGGTGGCAATTTCCCCTTAGCAGCAGCCCTCAAGGCTTCTACTATAAATATGGATATTAACATTTGTTAGCAACCCATCTCATAAGCATCCTCCTTCGTACTGCTAGCAAAGATTTTGATATTTTGCAAATGGGGTTATCTCAATACTACCTTCTTTCCGTAGTGCTGCTTTTGCCTGCATATTGTTACTCTCAGTTCACATTCACAAGTTCTAGAGCTTCATTCTATGGTAGCCCTGACGGCTTGGGGACACCATGTATGTAAAAATCTCACCTTTTTAAAGCTATGTGCATTAAACTCGTGCACAAGTTGACGCGAACGAATCGTTCATTTCATTATGCTTTAGAGAAGTTTTGTTTTAGTATTTGTTTATCTTTTAGATTAACTAATGTTCATGTCGATGATTCATCAGCTGGTGCTTGCGGGTTTGGTACATATGGAAAAACTGTAAATGATGCTAACGTGGCCGGTGTGTCGAGCCTTTGGAATAATGGAACTGCTTGTGGAACTTGCTATCAGGTACTGATTATTAACTTTCAACCCACTCAATCATTGTTGTTTATTGTAAAGCTATATAATAAATGTGTAAAGTGAACGAATTGCTAAGACGGCTAAGGCTGTGCATGAAAGGAACTTGAAAACTTTATTTATTTAAATTGTATTGTTTATATATATATATATATATATATATATATATATATATATATATATATATATATATATATATAAGTAGTTTCATGCATATTCTTCATAAGACTGCTTAAATCATTTCACAACATCGTCAACAATTTTATTACCACTAGTAATTCTTTTGGTTTTGTAACATCAATTAATAATGGTTAGTTAATTAATTAACTACAGGTCAGATGCAATGTACCCGACGTTTGCACAGATTATGGGGTGTTCGTGGTGGTGACCGACTATGGTGAAGGAGACGACACAGACTTCGTCCTCAGCCCACGCGCATATGGAAGAATGGCACTTGCAGATAAGTCAGAAGAGCTTTATACTTTTGGTGTCGTCGACGTTGAATTCCTGAGGGTCCCTTGCCGGTTCAGAGGCTACAACGTCATGTTCAAGGTCCATGAAAACAGCAAGTACCCACAGTACTTGGCCGTAGCCACGCTGTATGTAGGTGGCCAAAATGACGTCCTAGCAGTTGAAATGTGGCAGGTAATTACTTACAAATTAACTTCTAAACAATTGATTTTTGGCCCGTCCATCGCATGTAATGCTTTTGTTGGTGCAGGAGGATTGTAAAGAATGGATGCCGATGAAAAGGGCTTTCGGTGCAGTATTTGACATCTTTTATCCACCACCAGGACCAATGAATTTGAGGTTTCAAGTGAGTGGCAGCGCGGGGCTCACATGGGTTGTGGCAAACAATGCTATTCCAAAAATATGGAAGGCTGGAGTTGCTTATGAGTCAGCAATTCAGCTTGCATAAATTTGAGATATCCCAAGCTTTATTATTACCGGTTCCGGGTTATCAGCTTCTTAATGTCATTTGGATATTCTAGTATGTTGTTGCCCGGCATCAGTAAGTGCTGTTACTTTATCTTTTTATCTTTTTTTTTCAGTTTGTTGCTTAGGGTGTATTGTGGACTCCTGTCACCTCAACACTTAACTAGTTGCTAAATAAATAGTGGGATTGTGTACTTTAAGATCTTTTGATCTAAAGAGAAAATTAATAAAATTCCGCTCTCGTTAAGATAAAACCGGTCATCCGCCTTGTTAGTGGTGTCCATGTGTGTGTGTCTTGTTGAATTTCTTGTGATTGTTTAAATAACTCCATTATATTTCCTCTACTAATAGTAATCAGTAAAATTGATGTATTATCAAACAATATACATCGTCGATAATGTTTCTTGGTGATTGCAATATGTTAAAAATATATTTCAAATGTAAAAATTGTAAAATAAACTGTGGAGCCATTCCATTTCAGAATTTGAGATTACCCAAATCTTTTGTCAATTGTTTATAAAAATATGATAAATATCTACCAACCTACCAGCCACTCTTTGTTTTGCACTTTATAAAAAATATACTAACATAAAATTTTTTTTTCTTTTGTGGCTATCCACGTAAAGTTTACAAAATGTATCACTTTTTAATTTTTCATTAACATAATTAAAGATTTAATAGAATATTAATTAAACGACCACTAAATAGTTAAAATATTATTTAATCCTAACTAGTAGCTAAATGATGAAAAAAAAAATCCAATTTGTAGCTGTTGGAACCAATAGCAGCTATAAATTTAGTTAGATAAATTCATCAAACCTACTAATTTAACAATATAAAATCACCAAAATAACCACCATAACTAATTTGTAATTCATTTACAACATAAATTCAGAACCTCTGCTCATATAATCCATCCTAAATAATCTTTGAAAACAATAACAAGTCTTGAAAAGCAATAAATCACCAATAAAAACAATCATAGTTATCCAAAATACATTTAAAGGAAACAAAAAAATAGTTATAAAAAACTTTAAACATTATATCTTGCTTCCATCGATCAAAAAAGAACAATGTAAAACCAATTATGATGAACATAGAGTTTGGGGTTTGTTTCCATCAATTCAAAATTAAACATATTCTAAAATTATGTAAAACAATAACTAATAAATAATCTATTTACATTTAGGAATAAAATAGTTTTTTTATCAACATCCTATTAAATCATCTAATGCTATTAATGGAAAAGTAGAAAAATATTAAAAAACTGCAAAAGAAAAGTTTTTGGCGTATTTTTAATAAAGCATCGAATGAATATTTTCCCATAAAGCTACATATAATAAATTCTTCAACTAACGTACTACATTAATTTCATCTTCAGCTCTTACGGTAAGCACTGGCTAACGAATGATTTTAGGTACACCATAAAAGGAAATTCATTTGTCCTCTTTCGGAAGTGTTGTAATCTTACAGGCAACGACCAGGACAGAACACCCCTTGGAAGCATCAGAATACTTGCACATATTAAAGCAGCGTTGACCAGCGTTGACCGTTGACCGTTGACCGAAAGTTGACTCAAGTCCTTCCCAAGGTTTTTCGACGTGCCGGATCCATCTGTGCATTCAAAATCCCCAAATTCTCACTCAATTTGTGAGTTATGATAAACGGTGGTATGATGTCATTTCAAGTTCCACAATTAAAGGGAAGTAAGTTTGACAATTGGAGTATTAAAATGAAGGCTCTATTGGGCGCACATGACGTATGGGATGTCGTGGAGAAAGTCTTTATTGTGCCAAAAAATGAAGCCACTTTAACTGCAGCGCAGAAGGAGAATTTAAAAGACTTGAAGAAGAAAGAGAATAAAGCAAAGTATCTCATCTTTCAATCATTAGATGAAGATGCTTTTGAAAAGATTGCTGGTACAACCTCCTCAAAAGAAGCATGGGAGAAACTAGAGACCTCTTACAAAGGAGCGGAGCAAGTTAAGAAGGTTCGTCTCCAAACATTACGAGGAGAATTTGAGTCCTTACACATGAAGGCGTCGGAGTCAATTTCTGACTACTTTACTCGAGTTGTGACCGTTTCCAATGAATTAAAAAGAAATGGCGAGGAGTTAAAAGAGGTAAGGATCATTGAAAAGATACTTCGATCAGTAGATTCGAAGTTTGATCATATTGTTGTGACAATTGAAGAAACAAGAGATCTGGAGGATATGACGATCGAGCAACTTCAAGGAAGGTTGCAAGCCTATGAAGAAAAACAAAAAAAGAAGCAAGGAATTGAAGAACAACTTCTCAAGATGGAAGTCAATCCAAAGAAAAGAGAAGAAAGCTCCGACAACGAGAGAAGGCACTATGTCCGAGGTAGAGGTCGAGGACGAGGTAGAGGTCGTGGTCATGGACGAGGTTGGAATTTCAACAACAACAACTCCAATTATGCCAAAGGAGAAAGCTCAACCAGAGGACGAGGCAGAGGCAATTCAAGATCGAGGTATGACAAATCCCAAGTACAGTGCTATAATTGTCAAAAGTTTGGGCATTATGCTTCAGAATGCAGAGCTTCAAGCACCAGAATTGAAGAGAGAGTAAACTATGCTGAAGAGAAAAATGGTGAAGATGGCACACTTTTACTAGCACGCAATGACACAAGTGGAGGTCAAGAAAATACATGGTATCTTGACACAGGTGCTAGCAATCATATGAGTGGAAACAGAAGCATGTTCGTGCAACTAAGTGAATTTGTGAATGGTAGTGTTACTTTTGGAGATGATTCAAAAGTACCAGTGAAGGGTAGAGGTAACATTCTTTTTCGTGCAAAAGATGGTAGCCACCAAATAATTTCGAATGTTTACTATGTGCCCAATATGAAAAGCAACATTTTTAGTTTAGGTCAACTTTTAGAAAAGGGATATGATATTCACTTAAAAGATTATAGTCTTTTTCTAAGAGATGACAAAGGAAATCTAATTACAAAAGTGAGAATGTCAAAGAATAGAATGTTTCCTTTAAATATTCAAAATGATGTTGCAAAATGTCTCAAAGCCTGTCACAAAGATCAATCCTGGACTTGGCATCTTCGATATGGGCATCTCAACTTTGGAGGACTGGAGCTACTATCTAAGAAGAACATGGTGAAAGGCTTACCATACATCAATCACCCTGATCAACTTTGTGAAGGATGTTTACTTGGCAAGCAGTTCAGAAAGAGCTTTCCAAAGGAGTCAAACTCAAGAGCTCAGAAGCCACTCGAGCTCATTCATACTGATGTGTGCGGTCCATTCAAGCCAAACTCCCTTGGTAAAAGTAACTACTTCCTTCTTTTTATAGATGATTTTTCAAGAAAAACTTGGGTGTATTTTTTGAAGCAAAAATCAGAAGTCTTTGAAGCTTTCAAGAAGTTTAAAGCTGCAGTTGAAAAAGAAAGTGGATACCAGATTAAAGCCATGAGATCTGATCGAGGTGGAGAGTTCACTTCCAAAGAATTTTTAGAGTTTTGTGAAGCAAATGGAATTCGACGCCCTTTGACAGTTCCAAGATCCCCCCAACAAAATGTTGTTGCAGAAAGGAAGAACAGAACCATCTTCGACATGGCAAGAAGCATGCTTAAGAGTAAGAGGCTACCTAAAGAATTTTGGGCTGAAGTAGTTGCATGTGCAATCTACTTATCCAATCGATCTCCAACAAAAAGCGTGTGGGGCAAGACGCCACAAGAAGCTTGGAGTGGAAGAAAACCTGGCATCACCCATCTAAGAGTTTTCGGAAGCATTGCCCATGTACATGTACCAGACGAAAATAGAGCCAAGCTGGATGACAAAAGTGAGCAGTTCATCTTCATCGGCTACGACAACAACTCCAAAAGATACAAGCTTTACAATCCAAACAACGGAAAAATCGTGATCAGTCGAGATGTAATTTTTGATGAAGAATGAGAATGGGATTTTGGCTCTGGTGTGGATGACTTCAACTTCTTTCCCATTGAAGAAGATGATCATACACAGATAAAATAAGTAGACGAACAACAAGAGCCTGCCACTCCACCTATCTCACCAGCACCAACCACATGCGGGAATTCATCGCCGTCTTTCTTAAATGAAAGAACAGAAGAACGTACAAGGAGTCTTCAAGATCTCTATGAGGTAACTGAGAGACATGATAATCTTACTCTCTTTTGCCTCTTTGCTGATTGTGAGCCAGTCAACTTCCAAGAAGCTGCACTAGATGAGAAGTGGAGAATTGCAATGGATGAAGAAATCAAAGCCATTGTGAAGAATGATACTTGGGAGCTTACTACTCTTCCAAAAGGTCACAAGGCGATTGGTGTCAAATGGGTGTATAAAACAAAAAGAAATGCGAAGCGAGAAATTGAAAGGCACAAGGCGAGGCTAGTTGCAAAAGGCTATAGTCAAAAGGCTGGCATAGACTATGACGAGGTATTTGCTCCTGTAGCTCGACTTGAAACTATTAGACTTATTATTTCTTTGGCTGCTCAGAACAAGTGGAAGATTTTTCAAATGGATGTGAAGTCTGCTTTCTTGAATGGATTCCTTGAAGAAGAAGTTTACATCGAACAACCATTAGGCTATGTGGTGAAAGGACATGAAGACAAAGTTTTGAGATTGAAGAAAGCTCTTTACGGGTTAAAGCAAGCACCAAGGGCATGGAATAGTAGAATTGACAAGTATTTTCAAGAGAAAGGCTTCACCAAATGCCCATATGAGCATGCTCTCTACGTCAAAGAAAATGATGGAGATATTTTGATTGTGTGCCTGTATGTGGATGATCTCATCTTCACTGGAAGTAATCCAAGCTTGTTTGAAGAGTTCAAGAGAGTAATGATCAAAGAGTTCGAGATGACTAACATCGGACTGATGGCATATTACCTCGGCATTGAAGTTAAGCAAAAGGAAGAAGGCATATTTATCTCCCAAGAAAGCTATGCAAATGAGATTCTCAAGAAGTTCAAGATGAATGATTGTAAGCCTATAAGCACGCCAGTGGAATGCGGAGTCAAGTTATCCAAACATGATGAAGGCGAAGATATAGATCCAACATTCTTTAAAAGTTTGGTTGGAAGCCTACGTTATTTGACATGCACAAGACCAGATATCCTTTATGCTGTTGGACTTGTGAGCCGATACATGGAGAATCCAAAGACCACCCATTTTAAAGCTGCAAAAAGAATCCTTCGCTACATCAAAGGTACAACTAATTTCGGCTTGCTGTACTCATTTTCTAATGACTACAAGCTTGTTGGATATAGCGATAGCGATTGGGGTGGAGATGTAGATGATCGAAAGAGCACCACGGGATTTGTGTTCTTCATGGGAGATACTGCTTTCACATGGATGTCAAAGAAGCAACCAATTGTCACGCTATCCACCTGTGAAGCTGAATATGTAGCTGCCACATCAAGTGTTTGTCATGCAATTTGGCTCAGAAATTTGCTGAAGGAGTTGAGTTTGGTACAAGAAGAGCCAACCGAGATTTGTGTTGATAACAAATCAGCAATTGCCCTATCCAAGAATCCAGTCTTTCATGATCGAAGTAAACACATAGACACTCGCTATCATTTCATAAGAGAGTGTATTGCAAGAAAAGAAGTGCAAATCAAGTATGTAAAATCACAAGATCAAGCAGCTGATATCTTCACTAAGCCACTCAAGCAAGAAGACTTTGTAAGATTCAGAAGTTTGCTTGGTGTCACAGGATCAAGTTTAAGGGGAGGTGTTGGATCATAAACTTGATCCAAGATGAATAAATCAAGCCCAACTCATGGAAGGTTCCATGAGTAGGTATGGTTGGTGAGGTTTGAATTATTTGTGTTAGGTGTGTTAGGTGTGGTTGGTGAAGTTGGTGAGTGGTAGGTTTTAATGGATGGTGAGGATTTGTTTATTAGTTGAATAAATGAATGGTTATGATTAGTTTGTTTCATGTATAAATACCCCCTCTCCCCTTTGGTTTAAACATCAAGTGAAGCAGCATAATCTCTAAGGTGTAGAGAGTGAAAAATAAGAGTTGTAATTGGTGAGGAGTGTTGTTGAAGAAATAAAATAGTGTGTTTTTTGTGTGTTTTAATTGTTAATCCTCCAACACAACTTGCACAAGTTATCGGCTGTTTTGTACATTTTGACGCAGTTACTGGTTCGAGTCGTACATGGGAGTAACAGTTTATATGCATCCATTAAACATCAGATAAATGGAACAAGTGATATGACTAACAGCAGGGCCCTTAAATTTAAATGTATTGTCCAACAAACAAAATACAGCATAATGGAATTTCACGGACGTACATACAGACAAACACATACATCCTCATATTTGTGAGCATAGGTTAGCCAGAAAGATGCTAGGACTTGGAACAAGTGATATAACTAACAGGGCACTTGAATGTACCTTTCTGATGAAAATAAAAAATACTACTGTTAACCTCCGTCAGTACAACCGACCAGTGCATTCTGAAGAACCACAAAAGCAGCTCTTCTTCTTAATGTTGCTAGATGAATCATAAACTTGATCTATCACGTAATTGTAATGATAAGTCAGCTCTTGCAGGGGAGGAATGTTCTCAGCAGCAAAGAGCATTATGTGAGGCATTCTCTTGTCCTCATGATCATAAAGGACGTTTTGGGCATAAAGATTAGGCGAACAACTGTGGTTAACAAATCTCCCCACATTGCCATACTCCACTGCATCAATGGTAAATCCACCATCCTCCACAACTCCACAGGAACTTGATGGTGCATCAGGCATAACATTCGAAAGTCCACCCCAAAGAGAACCATCACTATACTTATTCCCAATATCAAATAGATACTCATCATTACTGGTTCTTCTTTCCGCTTCCTTCTCTTCAAGGAGCTCCCCCGCGTACGCACAGATAAAACTTCCCGAAGGAATGGAATTTAGGGATCTCACACCCCATCCCCGTGCTTCAGTTTTGATGATCTCAAGCTGAACTTTGATACCCTGCTGGCTGACTCTATTATGGCAAGAAGCTTCGTTACTCTTTTTCATTGTTTCACTGGCTTGCATACAAATACAACATTATGCAGGCTAATTACTTAAAAGGGAATGGCTAGGGCCGACAGACGGATGACGCGGAGCATAGCTCACCTACCCCATCTTCCAATAAATAGCAATTTTCCATTTATTAATTGTTCTACAAGCCTCCTCTCTCCTGCAATAAGTACGCATGGTTTTTTTTCTTTTTTTTGTCCTTACGTCGCACCAAACCTGTCAAAAACCACAAAGTTTAAAATTGATTTTGTGTTTTGCAGTGCAACAACTGCTAACTCAACTATGATTAATGAGTGCTTCCGTCCCTAATTTTCGAGCATAGCTAAATACGTTTGCCTGGCTTGACCCGTTTACTAGTGCGTTACAACCAAAAGACTGATGGTGATCGAGTGGGTTAATCCAGTTGTTGTGAGCCTATAGCATTTGCTTTTGACTCGACAAAGCAATTTAAAAAAAGGCCATTTTGGATACCGGTACGTCACGTACTAAATCCAATTGCTTGGTGTGGTCTCCCTATTAGCCTTCGGTTCTTGACTCAATAAGTAATTTCCAGCTAGTTTCCATAGGTTTCAATTCCACCATTTACTTAGCATAATGATCGAGAATAGGGATGGCAATGGGGTGAGGTGGACGTGGAGAGTCTTATCCTATATCCCATTTTATTAAAAATGTTGCCTCTATTCTTCACCTCATTCTCCATTAAATTTAGAGGGACGGGGATAAAAAATTCCTATATAAGGAATAATTTACTCATTCCTATCCCATTCCCCATTTATTTATATCATAGTAAGTATGGATATGTGGTTTTAGTACATTAAAAATTAGAGACTTAAATAAAGTCATTATCATATTATAGAGTATTTCAATTATTTTAAAAAATCTTCAAAATTTTGAAACAATATCTTCAACTGATATCAAAATTGAAAAATGTTTAGAAAGAGCACCACTTAATAAAGAAAAGAAAATGTAATAATATTTTAGAGTTGAATAAGAATTATATTGTAAGGTTTTCTTTTAATTATAACTTGTTTATATTATATAAAAATTAACAAGAAAATTCGTTAATCGACATTGTATTTGATAAAACAAAAAATAGTAAATAAAAATTAAAAAATATTTATATATAATGGAGAGTGAGGTGGTGGTGGGGTAGAGAATGCAAAATCAAATCCCATCCCATTAAGAGTTTGAGGATTATTTTTCCCTCATTCCCTACTCTATTCCCTAAAAATTATTTAAACACCATGAGAACCCAAACCCGTGTAAGATTTTGTCATCTCTAATTGCGAAATCTTGAGTTTTCTCTTGCACGCAAGTCACAAGGTGTGTGCTATTAGATCTTTTGGCATAATTCAGCTGGTTGTAGATATTTTCACCCAAATTCAAATAGCAATAAAGAATAACGATTGGTGTTTAGTGGTTTAAGTTTTTAATCTCCATTCAATTTTTAAAATAAAAAAAAAAGATAAATAAGTTATGCTATTAGAACGTCTAAACGAAGCAAAACCAAACCAGTAATTAACAATTACAAAACAATTACTTGGTTGATAATAATGGCATGGGAGGTGATTTTATGATTTTATTGGTTGCTTTACAACGGTTGACACTCACTCTCAGCTACCGTCACTGACTCGTGTAGCACTACTTCAAAAGTCTCTGGGTGGCAAAGGAAGTATCCAAAATATGAAAGAGAGACAAGTGTTAGCCATAAAGTGAAAAACCTTTATATGGAATTTGTAACTTTCTGCTAATAATTATGATAATGAGTCGAATTCATTTCAATAAGGGTCTTGAGGGGTCAATAATGGGGTCTACATTTACGCATCATCAATCTAATCTAACTCTCTAGTCCCAAGAGGAAGAAAAGAGGTGGCAATTTCCCCTTAGCAGCAGCCCTCAAGGCCTCTACTATAAATATGGCCATTAACATTTGTTAGCAACCCATCTCATAAGTATCCTCCTTCGTACTGCTAGCAAAGATTTTGATATTTTGCAAATGGGGTTATGTCAATACTACCTTCTTTCCGCCGTGCTGCTTTTGCCTGCATTGTGTTACTCTCAGTTCACATTCACAAGTTCTAGAGCTACATTCTATGGTAGCGCCGATGGCTTGGGGACACCAGGTATGTAAAAGTCCCACCTTTATAAAGCTATGTACATTATGCTTTAGAGAAGTTTTCTTTTGGTATTTGTTTATCTTTTAGATTAACTAATGTTCATGTTGATGATTCATCAGCTGGTGCTTGCGGGTTTGGTGAATATGGAAAAACTGTAAATGATGCTAACGTGGCCGGTGTGTCGAGCCTTTGGACTAATGGAACTGCTTGTGGAGCTTGCTATCAGGTAATGATTATTAACTTTCAACCCACTCAATCATTGCAGTTTATTGTAAAGCTATATAATAAATGTGTAAAATGAACGAATTGCTAAGACGGCTAATCCTTATGCATGCGTGAAAGGAACTTGAAAACTTTATTTATTTAAATTGTATTGTTTATATATATATAAGTAGTTTCATGCATATTCTTCATAAGACTGCTTAAATCATTTCAAATTCAACATCGTCAACAATTTTATTACCACTAGTAATTCTTTTGGTTTTGTACCATCAATTAATAATGGTTAGTTAATTAATTAACTACAGGTCAGATGCAATGTACCAGAAGTTTGCACAGATTATGGGGTGTACGTGGTGGTGACTGACTATGGTGAAGAATACGACACAGAATTCATCCTCAGCCCACGCGCATATGGAAGAATGGCACTTACAGATAAGTCAGAAGAGCTTTATACTTTTGGTGTCATCGATGTTGAATTCCTGAGAGTCCCTTGCCGGTTCAGAGGCTACAACGTCATGTTCAAGGTCCATGAAAACAGCAAGTACCCACAGTACTTGGCCGTATCCATGCTGTACGTAGGTGGCCAAAATGACGTCCTAGCAGTTGAAATATGGCAGGTAATTACTTACAAATTAACTTCTAAACAATTGATTTTTGGCCCGTCCATCGCATGTAATGCTTTTGTTGGTGCAGGAGGATTGTAAAGAATGGATGGCGATGAGAAGGGCTTTCGGTGCAGTATTTGACATCTTCAATCCACCACCAGGAGCAATTAATTTGAGGATGCAAGTGAGTGGCAGCGCAGGGCTCAGATGGGTTGTGGCAAACAATGCTATTCCCAAAGTATGGAAAGCTGGAGTTGCTTATGGATCAGCAATTCAACTTGCATAAATTTGAGATATCCCAAGCTTTATTATTCCTGGTTCCGGGTTATCAGCTTCTTAATGTCATTTAGATATTCTAGTATGTTGTTGCCCAGCATCAGTAAGTGCTGTTACTTTATCTTCTTCTTTTTTTCAGTTTGTTGCTTAGTGTGTATTGTGGACTCCTGCCTCCTCAACCCTTAACTAGTTGCTAAATAAATAGTGGGATTGCGTATTTTAATTAGATCTTTTGATCTAATCCATGAAGGAGTAAATTAATAAAATTATGCTTTCTTTAAAATAAAATCGTACATCCGTCTCATTTGTGTTGTCTCTGTGTGTGTGGTTGTTTAATTTCTTCTGAATATTTAAGTAACTCCTTCTGCAACGAATAGTAATAAGTAAAATTGATGTATTATCAAACAACATACATCGTCGATAATATTCCTTGGTGATTACAACATGTGAAACAACATATTTCAAATGTAAAAATTGTAAAATAAACAGACGGGCCATTCTATTTTAGAATTGAAGATTAGCCAAATCTTTTGTTAATTGTTTATAAAAGTAAAATAAATATCTACCAACCACTCTTTGTTTGGCACTTTATAAAAAATATACTAATTTTTTTTTCTTTTGTGGCTATCCACGTAAAGTTTACAAAATGTATGATTTTTTTACTTTTTCATTAATAGAATATTAATTAAACAACCACTATATCGTTAAAATATTATTTAATCCTAGCTAGTAAGTAAATGATGAAAAAAAATTCCAATTTGTAGCTGTTGGAACCAATAGCAGCGATAAATTTAGTTAGATGGATTCATCAAACCTACTGATTTAACAATATAAAATCACCAAAATAACCACCATAACTAATTTGTAATTCATTCACAACATAAATTCAGAACCTCTGCTCATATAATCCATCCTAAATAATCTTTGACAACAATAACAAGTCTTTGAAAGCAATAAATCACCAATAAAAACAATCATGGTTATCCAAATTTTATGTAAAAGAAACATAAAAGTAGTTATAGAAAACCTTAAACATTACCAATTATGATGAGCATAGAGTTTACAGTTTGTTTCCATCAATTCAAAATAAAACATATTCTAAAATTATCTAAAACAACAACTAATAAATAATCTATTTACATTTAGGGGATAAAATAGTCTTTTAACAACATCCTATTAAATCATCTAATGCTATTAATGGAAAAGTAGAAAAATAATAAAAAATTGCAAAAGAAAAGTTTTTGGCGTATTTTTAATAAAGCGTAGAATATATTTACCCATAAAACTACATATAATAAATTCTTCAACCAACGTACTACATTAATTTCATCTTTAGCTCTTCCGGTAAGCACTGGTTAATGAATGATTTTAGGTACACCATAAAAGGAAAACAGTCGATATTGTGAATTTTTTTTTTTTTTTGTAATTTGTTACATTTCTCATACGCAAACAACATATAAAGCATGTTCAAAATGATACTGCTACGTATACTTGGAAAAATAAATTAACAAGAAGTGACGGCACAATATCTATTTCTCCTCTTTCGGAAGTGTTGTAATCTTACAGGAAATGACCAGGACATAACACCCCTTGGAAGCATCATAACACTTGCCTATATTAAAGCAAAGTCCTTAACAGAATTTGACATTTGGCATTGGAAGGGAAGAATGCATCAAACGAGGGCTGCATTGACTGTGTTAAGTTCTTCAGAATTAGAGCAACTGTCGGTAAAGGACCGTCAACTTGCACAAGTTATCGGCTGTTTTGTACATTTTGACGCAGTTACTGGTTCGAGTCGTAGGAGTAACAGTTTATACGCATCCATTAAACATCAGATAAATGGAACAAGTGATATGACTAACAGAGCACTTAAATTTAAGTGTACGTCCTAGATTCAAAAGCCTTTGTATCACCACGGATCACTCTTACAGGATTCTGTTCATGTATGCTGTTCGCTAGAGCTAGATTCCCTCGTTCAAGCTTCTGATCTTCAGGTTCCTTGCCTCCGTTCATCACATTCCCTCCCTGACCAGTGTAAATCAAAACATCTGAGTTGTCCAAAGTTATCATCGTAACCCCCAGATGCTACAATACTTGTAGCAAGATTTTTTCCCTTGCGCTTGACATAATCTATACCACCCTGAATTTGGAGATGAAGACCAATCATATTCAGCTCCACCCTGTATTGAAACTCGTCGCCCACTTCAACTCCTGGAACCGATCCAATGACTTTTTTTGTCGACAGGGATGTATTTCTTTTTGTCCTTGAGAATCCTTGCTGCTAGGTAATCAACCCTCTTATGAGAATTTTGTCTGCTGGGTTTTGCTTCTTCTTCGTGCAACAGCTTCCTACAAACAGCTTGAAACAGACACAATGTCTCCCTCACCTTGTTTCGGGCACCAATAGCATTATTTTCAGGACCTTTACCACTTGAACTCCTGGGATGAGGAGGGAGGGTCACATAACAAACGTGGGCATGTGCGCCTTTGGTTGCATTCCTCCTATGAGTCAATCAATGATCCTATTATCGACTTAAATAATGACTTAGACATCAAAGGGTTCAAGCATACCTTTTGCACACTGGAGCGGGGGTGCTACGGATGTAATAGTAAAAGTCTATAAATCTGCTAATTTTGGTGAAAGTATCCTTATGGTATATTTTATAGTACTACAGTAGGACCAAGTTGAGACATATGGTAAATAAACAGAATAATTTATTGTTCTACAAATCAATAGGGATCCTTGTGAGAATAACTCGCGTTCCCATCATTTTTAATAAAACCCACAAACTCTTCCCCCTTTCACATTACACTAAACTCAAACTCCCCTCTCTCTCTCTCATACAACTCCAAAACTAAAAACACTCACTAGATCATCCAAAATTTTCGCAAAGTGTAGGAAGGGGATGCTGCGAGAAGATAAGTAGTTTAGAGACATCAACCATACACATACTTTGGGCCCAAGTCTCCACAGTATTATTCCATTATTTACACTAGTGGTGGATGTCCCATTAAGGAGGGTGATGTCATTATTCGAGTCCATTATAAGGACAGTCACTATCTCTATTTGATCTCCCTCCCTCCATCCCTTCTCTTCCAATTAGTTGATGCATATTTAGGGACTTGAAATTCTTTCATTGTGAAACAGTTCATTGAAATTATTTTTTCATTGGCTTCAATATTTTGTTATTCAGTGGAAGTATAGGTAGATTGAATCGACAATGTCCAAACAAAGCTGAAAAGTAGTGGTTTTGAATGACGTAATGGCGATGCCAATCTCAATGCATTCGGCAAGTGGAGGGGAAGCAATGTGGGTCAGAATGAAGGTAGGTTTTGGTAAGATAAAATGTTGCTACCGAAGTGTGTGGATCTATAGAATATACTTTTATCTCATCCATGCACGTTATTTACATGCCTGTCCAAGCATGTAATATCAATGATTCTTTTACATCAGACATCAGTGGTGTCGACACCATTGAATAAATTAGAGTATTCCAGTATATGCAATGCCCAACAGTTGCTTTTGTTTTCTCTGTTTTACATTTATGTTTCAAAATTTGTCATATTCTAAGGATCGACACAAATATTGATGGATTGTGACAATAATTAGCATTGTCAAATAAGTAGAAATCGGCACTCTTCCTGCGCTTGATGTTGTTCTGTTAACGAGTGGCCATTTACGAGCGACCATTTTCAGTCTAGGCGTCCTTTGGGGTTCTGCCGGTATAATTTTTGTTGTAGAGATCGGAATTCCTCAAAACTAAGGGGGGTCTTCTCCGCATTTCGACTGATACTTACAATAAAAAGAACTCATTTTTGCGATGATGCAGTTACGAATATTTATTTGAACACAAAAAGTGTTTAAGAAAAGCTTCTCTAATGAGTTATTCCACCACAAATGGTTAGTTTCGACTGCCTTGGGGAAGTGTCAAATAGCCGTATGTGCTGTCCCATTCGTTACTCTTTTTCATTGTTTCACTGGTTTGCATACACGAATACAACATTATGCAGGCTAATTAGTTAAAAGGGAATGGCTAGGGCCGACAGATGGATGACGAGGAGCATAGCTCACTTACCCCATCTTCCAATAAATAGTAATTTCCCATTTATTAATGGAAAACTCTCTAGTTCTTTAGCACTACTCTTTATTACTTGTTCTACAAGCCTCCTCTCTCGTGCAATAAGTACACTTGGTTTTTCTTTTTTCTTTTTTTTTTTATCTTACATCGCACCAAACGTGTCAAAAACGACAAAGTTTAAAATTTATTTTGTGTTTTGCAGTGCAACAACTGCTAACTCAACTATGATTAATGAGTGCTTCCGTCCCTAATTTTCGAGCATAGCTAAATACGTTTGCCTGGCTTGACCCGTTTACTAGTGCGTTACAACCAAAAGACTGATGGTGATCAAGTGGGTTAATCCAGTTGTTATGAGCCTATAGCATTTGCTTTTGACTCGACAAAGCAATTTGAAAAAACGCCATTTTGGATACACGTACATCACGTACTAAATCCAATTGCTTGGTGTGGTTTCCCTATTAGCCTTCAGTTCTTGACTCAATAAGTAATTTCCAGCTAGTTTCCATAGGTTTTAATTCCACAATTTACTTAGCATGATGATCGAGAATAGGGTTGGCAATGGGGTGAGTTGGATGTGGAGAGGACTACCATATTCTTGATTTTACTAAAAATCTCGCCTCTATTCCTCACCTCATTCTCCAATAAATTTAGAGAGATGGGGAAGGAAAATCCCTATATAGGAAATAATTTTCTCATTCCCCATTTATTTATTTCATAATAGGTATGAATACGTGACTTTAGTAAATTAAAAATTAGAGACTTAAATAAAATCATTATCATATTATAAAGTATTTAAATTATTTTTAAAAATCTCCAAAATTTTGAAACACCTTCAACTGATATCAAAACTGAAAAATATTTAAAGAGAGCACCACTTCATAAAGAAAAGAAGACATTATAATATTTTAAAGTTGAATAAGAATTATATTATAGGATTTTCTTTTAATTATAACCTATTTATATTAGGTAAAAATAAAAAAGAAAATTTGTTAACCAACTTTGTATTTGATAAAACAAAAATTAGTAAATATATATTAAAAAATATTTATATATAATGGGGAGTGAGGTGGGGGTGGGGTGGAGAATACAAAATCAAATCTCATCCCATTAAGAGTTTGAGGATTATTTTTCCCTCATTCCCTACTCTATTCCCTAAAAATTATTTAAACCCCATGAGAACCCAAACCGGTGTAAGATTTTGCCAATCTCTAATCGCGAAATCTTAAGTTTTCCCTTGTACGCAAGTCACAAGGTGTGTGCTATTAGATCTTTTGGCATAATTCAGTTGGTTGTCGATATTTTCACCCAAATTCGAATAATGATAAAGAACAATGATTGGTGTTTAGTGCTTTAAGTTTTTTATCTCCAATCAATTTTTAAAATAAATAAATAAATAATTTATGCTATTAGAACGTCTAAACGAAGCAAAACCAAACCAGCAATTAACAATTACTCGGTTGATAATAACTCGGTTGATAATAATGGCATTGGAGGTGATTTTATGATTTTATTGGTTGTTTTTATAATAAGTTTTTCTCTCTCAGCGACCGAAGTCTGTGGGTGGCAAAGGAAGTATCCAAAATATGACAGAGAGACAAGTGTTAGGCGTAAAGTGAAAAACCTTTATATGGAAACTGTAACTTTCTGCTAATAATTATGATAATGAGTCCAATTCATTTCAAATAAGGGTCTTGAGGGGTCAATAATGGGGTCTACATTCACACATCATCAATCTAATCTAACTCTCTGGTCCCAAGAGGAAGAAAAGAGGTGGCAATTTCCCCTTAGCAGCAGCCCTCAAGGCCTCTACTATAAATATGGCCATTAACATTTGTTAGCAACCCATCTCATAAGCTTCCTCCTTCGTACTGCTAACAAAGATTTTGATATTTTGCAAATGGGGTTATGTCAATACTACCTTCTTTCCGTCGTGATGCTTTTGCCTGCATTGTGTTACTCTCAGTACACATTCACAAGTTCTAGAGCTACATACTATGGTAGCCCTGACGGCTTGGGGACACCAAGTATGTAAAAATCTCACCTTTATAAAGCTATGTACATTAAACCCGTGCACAAGTTTACGCGAACTAATAGTTCATTTCATTATGCTTTAGAGAATTTTTGTTTTGGTATTTGTTTATCTTTTAGATTAACTAATGTTCATGTTGATGATTCATCAGCTGGTGCTTGCGGGTTTGGTGGATATGGAAGAACTGTAAATGATGCTAACGTGGCCGGTGTGTCGAGGCTTTGGAATAATGGAACTGGTTGTGGAACTTGCTATCAGGTAATGGTTATTAACTTTCAACCCACTCAATCATTGCAGTTTATTGTAAAGCTATATAATAAATGTGTAAAGTGAACGAATTGCTAAGACGGCTAAGCCTCTGCATGAAAAGAATTTGAAAACTTTATTTATTCAAATTATATTGTTTATAAATAAATAAATAAATAAATATATATATATATATATATATATATATATATATATATAAATGTAGTTGCATGCATATTCTTCATAAGACTGCTTAAATAATTTCAAGCATCGTCAACAATTTTATGACCACTAATAATTCTTTTGGTTTTGTACCACCAATTAATAATGATTAGTTAATTAATTAACTTCAGGTCAGATGCACTGTACCAGAAGTTTGCACAGATTATGGGGTGTCCGTGGTGGTGACTGACTATGGTGAAGGAGACGACACAGACTTCATCCTCAGCCCACGCGCATATGGAAGAATGGCAATTACAGATAAGTCAGAAAAGCTTTATTCTTATGGTGTCGTCGACGTTGAATTCGAGAGAGTCTCTTGCCGGTTCAGAGGCTACAACGTCATGTTCAAGGTCCATGAAAACAGCAGGTACCCGCAGTACTTGGCCGTATCCATGCTGTACGTAGGTGGCCAAAATGACGTCCTAGCAGTTGAAATATGGCGGGTAATTACTTACAAATTAACTTCTAAACAATTGATTTTTGGCCCGTCCATCGCATGTAATGCTTTTGTTGGTGCAGAAGGATCGTCATGAATGGGTTGCGATGAGAAGGGCTTTCGGTGCAGTATTTGACATCCCTAATCCACCACCAGGAGCAATTAATTTGAGGTTTCAAGTGAGTGGCAGCGCGGGGCTCACATGGGTTGTGGCAAACAATGCTATTCCAAAAATATGGAAGGCTGGAGTTGCTTATGAGTCAGCAATTCAGCTTGAATAAATTTGAGATATCCCAAGCTTTATTATTACTGGTTCCTGGTTATCAGCTTCTTAATGTCATTTAGATATTCTAGTATGTTGTTGCCCAGCATCCGTAAGTGCTGTTACCTTATCTTTTTATCTTTTTTTTTTTCCTAGTTTGTTGCTTAGCGTGTATTGTGGACTCCCGTCTTCTCAACACTTTAACTAGTTGCTAAATAAATAGTGGGATTGTGTACTTTAATTAGATCTTTTGATCTAATCAATGAAGCAGTAAATGAATAAAATTCCACTTTCTTTAAGATAAAATCGCTCGTCCGTCTCGTTTGTAGTGTCTTTTGTGTGTGTGTGTCTTGTTTAATTTCTTGTGGATGTTTAAATAACTCCACTATATTTCCTCTACTAATAGTAATCAGTAAAATTGATGTATTATCAAACAACATACATCGTCGATAACATTCCTTAGCGATCACAACATGTTAAACAACATATTTCAAATGTAAAAATTGTAAAATAAACGGACGAGCCATTTCATTTTAGAATTAGAGATTAGCCAAATTTTTTGTCAATTGTTTATAAAAATATGATAAATATCTACAAACCACTCTTTGTTTGACACTTTATAAAAAAATATAAAACTTTTTTTCTTTTGTGGCTATCCACGTAAACTTTACAAAATATATCACCTTTTTACTTTTTCATTAACATAATTAAAGATTTAATAGAATATTAATTAAACGACCACTATACCGTTAAAATATTATTTAATCTTAGTACCTAAATGACGAAAAAAAATTCCAATTTGTAGCTGTTGGAACCAATAGCAGCTATAAATGTAGTTAGATAAATTCATCAAACCTACTAATTTAACAATATAAAATCACCAAAATAACCACCATAACTAATTTGTGGTTCATTTACAATATAAATTCAGAACCTCTGCACATATAATTCATCCTAAAGAATCTTTGACTATAATAACAAGTCTTCGAAAGCAATAAATCACCAGTAAAAACAATTAAAGTTATCCCAAAAACATTTAAAGGAAACATAAAAGTAGTTATAGAAAACTTTAAACATTATACCTTGTTTCCGTCAATCAAAAAATAACAATGTAAAACCAGTCATGATGAACATAGAGTTTACAGTTTGTTTCCATCAATTCAAAATAAAACATATTCTAAAAATATCTAAAACAACAACTAATAAATAATCTTTTTACATTTAGGGATAAAATAGTCCTTTATCAATATC
The DNA here is from genome assembly GCF_022201045.2 of Citrus sinensis. Taxonomy (NCBI): domain Eukaryota; kingdom Viridiplantae; phylum Streptophyta; class Magnoliopsida; order Sapindales; family Rutaceae; genus Citrus; species Citrus sinensis. Next base: position 4,870,142 of record NC_068558.1, read on the forward strand.
CTGTTAAATCATCTAATGCTATTAATGGAAAAGTAGAAAAATAATAAAAAACCTGCAAAAGAAAAATTTTTGGTGTATTTTTAATAAAACGTAGAATATTAGGGCACTTAAATTAAAGCGTAAAAACTAACAAGGGGCTTAAATTTTTGGTGTATTTTTAGTAAAGCGTAAAAACTATCAGGGCACTTAAATTTAAATGTATTGTCCAACAAACAAATACAGCATAATGCAATTTCACGGACGTACATACAGACAGACACATACATCCTCATATTTGTGAGCATAGGTGAGCCAGAAAGATGCTAGGACTTGGAACAAGTGATATAACTAACAGGGCACTTGAATGTACCTTTCTGATGAAAATCAAAACTACTACTGTTAACCTCCCTCAGTACAACCGACCAGTGCATTCTGAAGAACCACAAAAGCAACTCTTCTTCTTAATGTTGCCAGACAAATCATAAACTTGATCTATCACGTAATTGTAATGATAAGTCAGCTCTTGCAGGGGAGGAATGTTCTCAGCAGCAAAGAGCATTATGTGAGGCATTCTCTTGTCCTCATGATCATAAAGGACGTTTTGGGCATAAAGATTAGGCGAACAACTGTGGTTAACAAATCTCCCCACATTGCCATACTCCACTGCATCAATGGTAAATCCACCATCCTCCACAACTCCACAGGAACTTGATGGTGCATCAGGCATAACATTCGAAAGTCCACCCCAAAGAGAACCATCACTATACTTATTCCCAATATCAAATAGATACTCATCATTACTGGTTCTTCTTTCCGCTTCCTTCTCTTCAAGGAGCTCCCCCGCGTACTCACAGATAAAACTTCCTGAAGGAATGGAATTTAGTGATCTCACACCCCATCCCCGTGCTTCAGTTTTGAAGATCTCAAGCTGAAATTTGATACCCTGCTGGCTGACTCTATTATAGCAAGAAGGAGGGCACTTGCAAGAAGGACGACACTCATAGACAAGGGGCTTTGCCTGAACAATGGCCCCATTGTGGTTGTAAGGAAGCTCCCCTCCATTTTTAGCCACACAAGCACATTTCCCCAACTCTGAACATCCGTTAGTGCAATCACAACCCTTTGGAGGAACAGGACGGCACCAATCAGGATATATAATATTGGTTATGTATTTAAATGATGGGGGCTTTTCATCATCTACAGTGTTCACAGCACAAATGGGAATCAACTCCTTTCCTTGTGAGATATCATCAACACATAGACCCTCACGTACTTTAGATTTTTTGCACTTCTTCACCACTTTCCAAGAAAGCTCCGGCTGACCCGGAATTCGGGCCAACTTAAACTTGAAAACCAGCTTACCATGTGAGCCCACATCCTGCCAATATCTCTCCACCAAATACAGACCATCATAAATGTACGTCCTAGATTCTACAGCCTTTGTATCACCACGGATCACTCTTACAGGATTCTGTTCATGTATGCTGTTCGCTAGAGCTAGATTCCCTCGTTCAAGCTTCTGATCTTCAGGTTCCTTGCCTCCGTTCATCACATTCCCTCCCTGACCAGTGTAAATCAAAACATCTGAGTTGTCCAAGTTATCATCGTAACCCCCAGATGCTACAATACTTGTAGCAAGAATTTTTCCCTTGCGCTTGACATAATCTATACCACCCTGAATTTGGAGATGAAGACCAATCATATTCAGCTCCACCCTGTATTGAAACTCGTCGCCCACTTCAACTCCTGGAACCGATCCAATGACTTTTTTGTCGACAGGGATGTATTTCTTTTTGTCCTTGAGAATCCTTGCTGCTAGATAATCAACCCTCTTATGAGAATTTTGTCTGCTGGGTTTTGCTTCTTCTTCATGCAACAGCTTCCTACAAACAGCTTGAAACAGACGCAATGTCTCCCTCACCTTGTTTCGGGCACCAATAGCATCATTTTCAGGACCTTTACCACTTGAACTCCTGGGATGAGGAGGGAGGGTCACATCAAAAACATGCGATCTTTGACCCAGATGAAAGTTTTCTTGTCCTCTATCATGCCCAAGAGAATCTTTCCCATCCCTCATCACCAATGCACTCCTATTTTCATAGGCATTTCTTCCTGAATATGAATTCCTCTTACAGTATGATCCTTCAGAGCCTTTTGCTTTGATAATTTCCTCAGAAGGAGATTTAGAAGGTGGCAGCAAATTATGCTTCTTTCTTTCCCTTTGACCTGTACCACTAACATAGTTAGGTTTGCAAACCCCTTTCTCCCGTCTCCATGGACAGTTCAGCGATGCCATTAGACCTTGCACAATAACCCTGTTCAATGCAAGCTGTAAACCTTCAGAATCTTCCTCTTGGAATTGATTGTCACTTACAGAAAAATCTGACCGGGTTCCATCAAGCTGTTTGTGCTCTCCATAAACCACGATATCCCTCACTGGATTTTCCTCCAAAACTCCAACATCCCTTTCGTTTGATTTTATGAGTGCCCCAGTCTTACCATCAAACCGGTATCGTTTAGTTGCATGAGGACATACAACACTCATTTCACCCGTATCTTCCTGAGCAACTGTCATCATTTTCTTAGAAGAAGTTGCGAAGCCATCACGATTCTTTGTTTCCATGGTAGCATGCTCTTCAAAATCAGCAAGAACTTTACCACTGGTGATTTTAGAAACATCGCCTCCAAACTCATTCATGCAAACATCTCCATCATAACCGTTCACTCTGATTTGGTTTTCATCAGTCTTCACAGTCTCTTTTAATGGTTTGCCTTTGGAATCAGACTCCTCTTGAGGTGAACTCCTAAAAGAAGGATGTGCTTCCATGCACTCTTCTTTACCAAGAACTGAAGCATTTTGCCCACAGAAGGGAGGAAAGTCTCTGATAGCAGAAACTCTTCTCCTAGGAGGATAATTTCTAGTCAAAATTCTCTCCAGATTACTTAAATGTGGAACAGCATTTCGCGAATTAGGTGAGGATAGTGCCTTTGAACCACTTTGCAGGACCATCTCTTCATCTGAAACACCAATATGCATCATGTTCAAATTTTTTGACCCATCATAAATTTTGCCTCCTGAAGTGTTTACATTTTCGGTGTCTAGCAACAATGTTCCATTCGGGTCAGCACTAACTAGATCCAGCATATCCACATGATTAGATGAGACAACAACATTTTCAGCATCAGGCCTAACTACACCAACAATGGCTTCTTCATTAGGTATCCAATTGATCCTTGAGGCAGACGGTCCACACCCGGGTGGAAAATCTCGAACAGCAGAAATTTTTCGCCGCTTATGCTTGGGACCACCTTGCGAAGCACAGTGGCCATTTTCCATAGGCGCTTTTCCCAACCTACCATCAGAATGACTACCATTAGGTAATGAAACAACTCTAGCTGACTCTGTCTGCAGCAAACTGTCCATAACCCCCATCCCAACTCATGAAATATTAAAACAACCTGAAAAATAAACATAATCATCATTAATCTCTAGATTAAAAAAAGCAATTATAACTCAGAAACTAAATATTGAGCATAACAGCAACAAGGTGAACCAAATGAGCAAAGACTCCCATGAGCCAAAAGATGAACGTAAGAAAAGAGAAGTAACAACAAACTTATAACTGAATAGTGAACAATGCAATTGTACTAAATTTTTTGCATTAACTAAACAGAAATTTAAGCAAATGCCTTCGCAGAATTAAACAGATTAAAGAAAGCCTTATATGAAGAAACTAGATATAGCAGACTACTAAGAATCTCAAGATTCAGAATTACAGTAGTCTCCAGGTCCCATAAAGACTAAATTAAACAACATTTAACAATCCTTGCATAAATGAAAGCAAACAACAACATGAGTCAAACAACATAAGAGATTAGTATCTGTTGGATCGGTTTATAAACTCAGCCAAATTTAGTTAAAAAAATTATTGAAAGTAAAAATAAAAAATAAAAATAAAGATAAAGGGGACATAAGATTTATGAGGACTTCTTACGTCTGCAGGGCCATGCCCACAACAATTACCTACGGATGGAGCCACGCCCATGAACACTACCTAAGTCCACAGACAGGAGGGGTGACGCAAACCCGATCCGATCTCAGGTTCAGGTTCGGATTGGATCAGATTACTTGTGCAATCCGATTGAGTGATGTTTACTACAACATGATCCAATCTGAAGATCCAATTGGGTTGGGTCAAAAAAAAAATCTAAAACAAAACTATAAAATTAACTAAACCAGTAAACCTAATCGAAATGAAATCTGTAAACAAAACTCACACTCACACACGCAGAGCCGCAGCACACAAAGTTACAAACAAAACTCAAAATTCTAAATCTGTAAACCACAGTATCACACACAGAGCACATGACCACAGCACTCACACCAGTACACCACACACAGACACACGACACATGCAGCTCAGGCCCCGGAGGTTGGAAACACTGAGCAGCCACAGGCACGCACTGCCGCGTGCGCACACACACACATAGAAATCAGGACACAACCGTGCAAAGCAGCAGCCAGCAGTAACCGACGTGACTGCACGAAGTCAAGCCATCGCTGCTGCTACAAAGTGCCACAGCAATCTGCCGCACCGCAACTGCTGCTGCCTGCTGCTACCGCAACGCACCGATGCAATCTACCTGCTGCCGCTTGCTCCACCAGCCTGCAGCTTGTTCCACCTCGACAGCCACCATCACCAAGTTTTTCATGGTATATGACTATATTATATTAAATAATTAATTTCAAAATTTTGAAATTAATTGTAAAATGGGGTTTATTGTTTGAATTTAAATAAACTTGACTTCGGAATTAGCAAGACATCTAAACCCGATATTGTTCTATGTATTGTATTTCTATATCTATATCTAACCCTAACCCACTCCAATCCGAATTAAACCTAAATTCATGTTCGGCTTGGATCAGAACAAAAACTCAGGTTGAGTTCAGATGACTTTTTCCCAACCTGATTAACTCGAAACCCAATTGGGTTTATCTAAACCTGAGTTTGCCCACCCCTGACGGACAGGGCCCCACCCACAACGACTACCTAAGTCCTTGGACGGGGACACACCCACAACGACCCATGCCTAAATTTTAATTAATTCACTAAGTAATAAAGATTACAACCTCTTGGACTTATTCAATTAAGAGTATTGGTCCCCTTGGTGAAACCAAACCCAATGAACTTGCTTAGCAATCACCACTTGACTTCAATGTCTGCTGCAACTTGAACTCCTTCAATCGTTGCAAATCGTCTACTGCTTCCTTGAAATCCCTTCAACACAAGCAAACCTAAAATACTTCTCCCGAAAATCTTAATCACAATACGAGTTTAGAAAATAAACAATGGAAGGTTGAAGACTCAAGTCTTCCATCTCTTCAACACAAGCAAACATGAAATAATTTTCCTGAAGATCTTAATCACAATAGAGTTTAGAGAATAGATGCAAACCTAAAATGCTTCTCTCTAAGATCATAATCGCAATAGAGTTTAGAGAATAGGCACAATTAAAGTACTTCTCCCTAAGATGTTAATCATAAGTTCAGATAGACATTGGAAGGTTGAATGACGCAAACCTAAAATACTTCTCCACTCAAGAATACATAGAAATCTTAATCACAAGTTCACAGAATATACAATGTTAAATTCAATGAGTGAAACTCCTCCTTTATATGTTACATGTCAAACCCTAATAAAGAGTGCAATAAATGCCAAATCTACTTATAACGGATGGAGTCTTCTAATAATGGAACCTTATTCTCCACAAGTAAAGCACAGGTGTTTCTTCTTGCTTCATGCAAAAGTGATCCAAATTCTTCAATGATTTACAATAAGATGCCGACACTAAATATGCTAACAGTATCTCATGTCTACATATGTAATATCCTACTAAACAAATGGCTGCAAAAGTTTCTTTTACCTTGTTTTCTAGGAAACCAAACAGAACATACATACCCCAAAGCTCAGAATCTAATACATGGAAAGAAAATGAGAAAAATCGACAGTAAACAATCCATGAAAATAAAATCATATGTCATTATATAACTAACTAGGCTTTAAAAAATAATAAAACAACAAATGAACAAACAAAGATTCAGGCTCTAATTCAGGCCATTTTCCAGCATCTTCTCAGTAAGCACACAGAATTTGAGCTACAAATCTCATAATCACAACAATCAAATTAAACCTAAACAAAAGTTGAAGACAACAATTATGCGAGTATCAAAATGATTAAAACCTAGTAATTGAACTAATTATAAAAAAAAAACGAAAATGCTATCTTCAGTTAAATAACACACAATATTCCAGCATTTTTCTCAGTGAAGCCAATTAATCAAATTAATTTTTAAAAAATCCACCAGAAGCACAAAATATAGAAGTAAATAATAGACCTGGATTTGGAATTTAGACTGAATCAACGGTCAATAAAGCACAAGATCTAACTGCACGACAGTCAATATCGGAAATGATTTAGGTTTTGGCCTCTCCGAAAAGTGCAGTGTGATGTATTGGAAAAATGAAAAATAAATTTGTTATCTTCACATTCATGCTTTAAGGCGAGTGAAAAACGAGGTTCTGATTTAAAGGCGGTCATAAACGACGTCGTGAGGTGCTTCCCAAAATTAGAATTATTTCGCTCGCTCACTGCGGTGGGCAGGTGTAAGTAATAATAATCCTTGGCGCTAAAACGGAAAACCACGAGTTACTTGCTTACCCTTACACCGTCACTGTTTAGGCATGACCCAGTCAAAAATGAAGTTTCCTTTCGCTGTAAGAGCGTGTCAAAAAATAAATTTGGTTTGTGCACGTGTCCCTGATTATTTTTGTTTTTACGGCATTATGTAGTTCCTCAGATCAAATTAAATTCTCTAATCGCACATCTGAAAAAGGTTTGCAATTTTTTATTTGACTGAAACTTTCAAGTTTCAACAACTTTTAAAAAAATTTAATTACATTATTCTTTAAAATACCTTAAATTAATTTATAAAATATTAACATATAAATTAAAAGTCCACATCCCATCATTAAATTTTATCTTAAAAATTTTTTAATATTTTTATTTATAAATTTATACGAATTCAAAAAGCGTAAATTATTCTTATCTTGTTACCTAATTTCTACTTTCATAATTATAAACTCTTAAAGTTTCTCAAAATAATACTTTTACTTATAATTTAAATATAAATTATGAAATAGGACGGGCAGAAAAAATTATTAAAAGAATAATTTATTTAAATATTTAATCAAATATTCATTAAAAAAAAAGATATTTTTATTATTTAAATAATTTTGGTTAAAGAGGGGTTTTAGAAGGAATTTAAAGGAATGTCAACAGGCCTACTCTTTTTATTTCTAAACACTACACGCTACATTGTGAATCAAAAGTCCACTAAGACTTAGGTCCATTTAAGACTAAAATTGTTAAGGTCCAGCCCAAAATTCCACAAAAAACATTTTAAATTTTAAATTTTAAATTTTTTCCTTTTTTAACTATTAAAATATTTGATTTTTTTTCCCGAACGAAATTTGAGGGGGGGGGGGGAAACCAAACTTGGAAAATAGTCTTAAAATCTTTGGATTTTTTGAAACTAACTCTTAACTTTTATTGTTATCATAACTGGCCAAATACATGTTAACATATATGTTTCTATAATATTGATTTTGATGATAACAAACAAGATTAAGAATGATTAATCTTTTAAGCTCAAATTATTTAATATTCTTTTTAAATAAATCATTATTTTCACATTATAAATGTTTTGTATTTAATGGAAAAATGATTTTATGAAATTGATTGTTTTTATTCTTTTTAAATAAATCATTATTTTCACATTATAAATGTTTCATATTTAATGGAAAAATGATTTTATGAAATTGGTTGTTTTTCAAAGTTTATAGTTTAATTGAAACATTTTGAAAACTTTGAAATAAACAAGTATTGCTTGAAATTTTGGTGAAGGACTTATTTGAAAAGTGTCATAGCATTTTAGGCTATAACATAATTTCAGAAAGTTTTGGGATTAACAAAGCATTACTTAGAAATTCTGAAATTGGACATATTTATAAAGTTTCATAACGTTTTGGGTTATAGTACAGTTTTGTAAAGTTTTATGGTCAAACTGTAAATTTTAAAAAAAGTGCACCGTGCAGGTTACTGTAGCAATCACTGTAGCAAACGGCTAACCGTTTATTTAAAAAAGGCTAACCGATAATTTCCAGAAAGCATGTTCTGCAAAGTATTGTTAAAATGATGATTCTGGAAACTAACGGTGAACCGTTTACTGAAAACGGTTAACCGATTATTTCCAGATTGCTAACCTTGAACCGTTTAGTAAGAGCGGTTAAACTAAATTTGTTTTGCAGGTTTCTGGAAATTAACGGCGAAAGGGTAAGCCTAAACGGCTAATCGTTTATTTGAAATTTGGCCCAACGGTAACTTTGACCAAACGAAACGGTTAACCGTTTATGGTTAACGGCGAACCGTTTTCTGTCCGACAGTTTGTAACGGCTAGATTTTCAGCTCTAACTATAAATAAGCTCATCCAAATTCAAACAAGATTGATCACAACACAATCATTGAGCTTATATTCGAGAATACAATCTTCATTAAGCTTTAAACACATTCTCTCTTCATCTATTCACACATTGGGCATTGATTTCTAATCTTAAATATTGTGTGAGAGAAAAACAATTTGTAATCTTCTACTTTGAGTGATTGTAAGTGTTGGGATACACTTGGGTTAAGAGATTGGGGATAATCTCTTGTTGTAAAGGTCCATTGACACATTGGAAGTCAATTGTAAGCGTTTGAAGCCTTGGGAGGCTAGCTTAGTGAAATCCTCAAGCCCGGTGAGCTTGGAGGCGTGGACGTAGGCGGAGATTGCCGAACCACGTAAAAATCTTTGTGTTTGTTTTCTCTTCCCTTACTCTTTTAATATTGTGCATGATTGAATTTATTGTTTTCAATTTGATTAAGGCAATAGATTAAATTGTTGAGAGAATTGTATTGTATAATTTTTAAAATCCCAATTCACCCCCCCTCTTGGGTTGCATACTTGTATTTCAATACAATGTTTTTAAACCGAATAGGCCTCATCACTTTCAAAAAATTACCAAAGCAATACCACTCTTAAAAAATCATCAAATCTCACTGCTTCACAAAATCATCAAACACCATCACTTTCAACAAATTACCAAATTCATCAAACAAATGTAGCAATACATAACTAAAGATATAATCATCAATTATAAATCCTAAAGCTAAGGTTAGTGTATCACACAATGTGTGTTTTTTAATGTTTTAAGTTAAGGGTTTAAGTTTGAAATTTATGTGAATTTTTTTTTAAATGTTGTTATTTTTAATTCATAAAATAATGTGAATTCTTAAAGTACTTAATTTGAGTTCACAGATAAAAAAAACTATTGAAAATAACAAAAATTCGAGTTAAAAAAATATTGGAACAAAACCCAAAATATATACACAGACAAGGCGACTAGTACTTGATCACATAGTCACATTATGTGTGACAAATAGGGATCTAAAATGTGGGGGATGTTTTTATCCAAAAAATATCATTTTGCTAGTTGTGATATTAAAAAGTTATCGGGTTCAATTTAAAAAGAAAAACTCAAAAGTTTTAGGATTTTTTTTTTATAAATTTTCCAAAAAGCACAGAACCAAGTCAGGGTGGCTTTTTCCAGGGTCGAGCTAATATAAACTAAAAGCCTAAAACCGAACCCAACCCAACTCAAATCAAACCCATTTTATATCCATAATGTCATTGTTTCACTAATAAACATAATATTTAAATTATTACCTTCGTCTTTAGCTTTCGCAAGTACTATATTATTAAAAAAAAATAAAAAAAAAGAAGGGAAAAGTACTAGATTTTAATATCTCAATCTTAAAAATCTTTAAAAAAAATGTTAATTAATGAGGACGAGCCTCGAATTTATCGATCGACCACAAAATGACAAAGAATAATTTTTATAACAAATTTTAGATACAAATATTTTCATGAATGTCACATTGATTTTAATATTTCCTCCTCCCTCAACATTCTCTGTGTTGTCCACTTTAATGATGTTTTCCTAAATTTAATACTAAATCTCCTTATTTACAACGTTATGGACCTTTTGGAAACAATTAGACAGAACCTATACATATGAGTAACGTGTAACTCTCTCTTCCCGAAGGAAAAAAGTTTCACAAATTAAAGACAAAAAAAACTAGGCACGGAAAGCATAGAACCAAAGTAGCAGTTAACTTCCTAACACCCCAATGATTATTGCACGTAATTTTGTAACCTTTGATTAAAATATTCGGGAAACTATATTATGATTAAATTCTCCAGGAAAAACATCTTAGTTTTGCTCTTTAATAAGAGATTTGAAGCATGTAGCAGTTTACAATAAGTGAAGGCAGATTCAAGTTGTAACAAATATTGAAATCGAGCTTTGCTGGTGCAAACGAAACAAGTTCATTTGATTTGATTTTAGGGAAGGTTGAAGAAATGACTTGTTGTTTTGAAATAAGAAGTCAGCAAGGCACATGAAAGTGTGGAATGAAAGATTGAAAGTTCTTAAAACAAACTGTACAAGTTGGCCATGGCTCGTTTAAGTTATAACTTCAATTAGATAAAAAACTAAAAAAAAAAATATTTTTTTTTATAAATATATAATTAGAAAAATATCATAAGTAAACAAAATTCACAAATTTAATGGAAAATGGTAAAATTTGCAAAATGCTTTAAATATCCACCGTTGATCTTATTACCGGCCGTTGATTGATACAAAAAAGGGCGGGAATCCTTCAAAAGGACCAAAAAGTCAAAAACGATGAAGCCGCCAATAAATAGACAAAACCCTAAAATTGAAATCAGAATAGTTCCGAAATTCTCCCCACTTCACCTTTCGCCCAAAATTTCAAACCTGAAAAATGGAAGCCGACGATCCTTTCGCCTCAATCACCAAACTCTGCCAGGTGTCATCCTCCCAGGAAGAACACTTGCGTCACTGTCGGTTCGTGGGCGAACCGGAAGAGGACCCGCAAGCTTCCGGGGAAATTGACGAGCAATTAACCGGCATCATGATGATTACTCCTCCTGATAGTATGTCGGACAACGACGAGAATGACAATAATGCCCTTAAAGATAACGAAATTTTCCATACCCCACCTGAAGATACCCTAATCTCCAGCTCCGACGATCATCGAGATAATCAAAGGGTTGTTATTGAAGAAGAAGCTGAAGGGGGTTGTACGGAGGGCGAAAAGACGGTCGATTTGGGGACGGATACCGATTTAGGGTTCACAGAGGTGGAGTTGACGCAGAGATCCGGCAGTGCAAACGAGGTAATTCAATCTGAATTAAACAAAATTAGGGTTCTGAAGAGAGAATTAGCTGCCAGTGAACGTCTAATCGAATCTCTAAAGAAAAAATCGAAAATTTCGGATAACAGTTTTCGTTCGGAATCTCCAAAACGATGTTTAGGGGAAAGTGTAAAGAAAATAATGAAATCTTTGGAGAAATTGAATTCTAATAAAGGCAGTCCGTACAATCACGAATATAAATCTCATCAAAGTAATCAAAGTAGTGAAGCTAGTGGAGATAGTTCTTCCAAAAGGAAGCTAGACTTTTCAACTGACAATTTAGGATTAGAAACTGAAGCTACTGATAGGGATTTAAGATTTAGTGAAGGTTTAGAGCGCATTATAAGAAATGGGGAAGGTTATAGATCAGTAGGCAACAATGGAAATGGTAAGGGAACTTCAATTTCGGGGCGAAAGAGCAAAGAGGACATTGACAAGTATAGGTATACTGGTCCAAGCGTTCATAACTCATGTGAAATGGGGAGAAGAACTCGCGCGATACGCTCATTGCCGGTGACAATTTGTGGAAAGGGAGAGAGGGATGCTAGGAATGATTATAAGGAGATCACGCTTTTGGATGTCTTGAGGATGCTGGCAAGGAATTGTGATTATGATCATAGCCTTGAGAGTAAAAGCATCTTGGATGTTGCAAAGAGTCGGGGCTTGTCTTTTCCGTAGCTATGAGATAAAGAATCATCTATAACATGTATATAAGTGGACATAGGGTTTTTATGGACATTGGTATGATGGGTTTCGAACTGAACAGAGGTTTTGGAAATCCTATTGTTCTTGGATGTGAACCTGTTTCCCCAACTGCTGCTGGCCTATACAGTTAGGGATGTTATTGTTGGTTGTTACCAATGGGAGGATGTATGTTGGAGCATATTGAACTTATAAATTGGAAGATAAGTGCATTTGTGGATCAATAATGGGATGCTGTCGGTGTTACTTGGTTTGGGAGCTTTACATGAGGTGCGTGTTTGGACTTTGGAGCATCAACACATTTTTACGCAAAAAATCTTGTACATAACTATATATATTTCAGCTACTAGTGTTCCTTAACTGAGCTCTATGTGTGTGTAATACTGGTTTGATAAGACAGTTGTTGGTTGGACTTATTTATTGTATGAAGTCAAGCCCTGTTACTTAGCCTAAATTTAAGGATCCAATTGAAAAGGATTTTGCTAAAATTTGTCAAAGAAGAAACAAGGTATTTATAGCTATTCTCATTCTTCCCCTTCATTTCAGGAAATGTACATTATATAAGTATTTACATATCTATCAATGCATAGTCGTACCTGTTAAATTGAAATTTAAAATAGTTGATTTAATATGTTGAGGCAATCAGGCAAAATGTTGCTTTCCCAAGTCAGGATAATAGCACTATGAATCTATGATTGGCTCTCTTCAAATGCACGTGCATCGGCTGTATGCAGTTGCACAATTTGACTTTGGGAGTTTTCTTTTATTGCTCTTATAGTTATAGGGATCCATCTTGCAGTTTTTCTGCGGATAAAACTTCATGAGGTCATCAGACTTTGCTTATTAATGGATTCTCATTAACCGGTTAGTTGTTCATGGAAATGATGCCCCCATTTTTTAGCACAGAGAATTGATAATCCGCCCAAACAAGAAATAAGTAAAATTTTAGATGTGTAATAAGTATTTCATCTTTGTTGTTCATAAGATTTAACCGGGTAATTCTACAAAGTTACGTTGAGCATTTTCAAATGCTCAAATAAGTAGTGATGTTTGGTGGTCGTGCACAATTTATTTAAACCGGGCTAATGGTATTAAGCTATGTTCAAATTGATGTGCACAAAGTTCTTATATTCTCACATCTAAGAGAATCAACTAGCAACGTAAAATATGATCTTACAGATCACTGTTCCTACATCCTAGAATGATTGACCCACTAATGAAGTCGATTATTCACAATAAGCATCAAAAGAGCGAACGTTTCTTCTTTTCCCATATATCTTCGGGACTGACATGACCAACTGAACTATGCAGTTGTCCAGCCAAGAAGCATAAATATAATGGTTACTTACCAACTTAATTCACATGCATCCCTCCCTTTGTGGCTGGGTAAAATCTATGAAACTGAAGCAACGGCTCCAAGAGGATGTGGCAAGTTATTTTGCATGGCAAACATTATATTTGCATACATAACTCTGAAAATCGCCCCTCTACAGCATCTTGAGCTATATATTACAGTCTGTTGTCAACCTATACAAAAAAGCCCACCCAAGCCAAATTTATCTCTTAGCATTCCATGTTCGAAAAGATCAAGGGAAAAAGATCAACCAGCAAACGTCATTCACAGAACTTTAGTAGTTGGCATGCATAGAGCATCCATCGGACAAGCACTGAAGGAGGCAGTCTGCAGACTTACATGGCCCTAGTAATCAAAGTACTATTTGGACCAATTCTGCTATGGTCGGGCATGATTCGGGTATGCTGAGCTACTACTGCTTGCCTGTTGGCCAAAACTTAAAGATGGGTGAAGGAGCTCTGCCTGTGGAAATGAGCCATTGGATGGCACGTCCAGCAGCAGATCTTGATCAGAACTTTCATCAACAAAATGCAGAGATTCGAGCATGAGGGAGCTACCATCAGAAGGCAAGGCAAATAAACTTCTTGGACTAAAGCAAGAGCCATCATTTTCCATGAATTCCTTGTTTTCATAGGTAGCCTTCACAGTCACCCTTTTGGGGCTCTTCATAATATTTTTTGCTTCTGAAAGAGCAAAGATACTTTTAGGGAGCAGTTCCAATGTACAATATTGTAATGGTTACAGAAGACCATTGACAATCAATTTATACTGTGATGTATTTATTATGCCATTACAAAAGCCTGTCACTTGATCATGGGGTTAGTCAACCAAGTTGTCAACACTAACCCTTCAAATTGAAAAGACGTCTTTGAGTTTAGATGTATCCACACATGCAACGGTGCACCAACAGAGATTAATTCAAATTTCTAATATATTATCCATAATCTGTGCTAAAGATGTTTTAAGCCAATCATCTGTTTCATTAAAATTTCCCCAAAAATCTATCCTCTAAAAGTGGTAGTGGTATTTGTGAGTGTCAGGTCCTTAGGATTATCGGGACAGAATATGTATGTAGGGGAAATTGTTGAGGCTTAACTGTGTCAACAGAAAGAAATGTGTATCCTCTATGATATTGCATGTATATGTTTACTGCAACGGAACTTAAAACTGTGTGCCATAAGCAATTGGAAATTATGTGAACAGAAATTACAGATCCGGGATTGAAGCCTAGATTGGAAGGATTGATTTTAACCACATCGGTAATCCTAGTGCATGTTATACTTGCTAGGAACAAAGTACCCTTCAGCTTATCATAATCCTATTTATTAGTCTCCCGTTTGGTTTCTCTTTGTTCATTGGAGAGCCTAAGTTGTGTCTTCAACGTTGGGAATCAATGAACCTCTCCAACCTTTTGTAGTGTTTACCTGATCAGAAACATTCAATGACACATTATCACAAGTTTGACTAACCTGGAAACTTTTGATTTTGGCCATCACGTAATCTCTTGGCATTTATTATGTTATTTGATGCAGCGGCATCTGGCCCTCTTGAAACATATGACCCTCCAGTACCACTCTTACACTTCTGCAACCATAAAGTGAGCTAATAATTAGCAAGATAATTGTCAATCAACTTTCCAAGGAATAAAAGTTCTGATAAAGATTTTAAAGTAATGATATTCAAATAAAAACTCAATTTAAACCTTGAGTGATTGATAGTGCTCCACCCAATTGGATGTTGTCAAATTAGATAACGCAAGCCTTTTCAATGTCCTGCAGTCTTCGGTTGCCACCCCCAGGAATGAGAGATCAAAAACCCCTTCTGCAAGCAGTTGCTGAAAGGAAGATATATTCTCCTTGAATTGAAGGCTATCAAACATACTATTGAGGCTGCACATGCAACAATGATATCATCAATAATGCACCTCAAAATTGAAACCTTTTCTTTAAAATTCCACATGAAATGAATTGCTTCAACACCAATGTTTGAATATGCATAATAGGACCATCAATTGCTCATTATTCAAGACCGGATTCCATTGGTTTGGTTATTATGCATATCACACTTGCAATCCAATTTGGTGTGATTATCCTTACTACACTGCAATGAAACCTTATTCATTATTTCACTATAGATCATATTTCAAAAATTCTCTACATTCACTTGCATATAGCATAAAAGACATGTAAGAGAAAGAGACTGACCTATCTGGAAATACGGTGGTGTCATTAAGAGGTAGATACTTCAGTAATTGCTGCTGCTCCTCGTGCGTCAAGTGTCCCACAAACTCCTTAAAATTGAGAATATCCTACACCAAATATGAATACTGACCATGATATCTCTCAACAATTTAAAACAGAACAATGTTCAAGCAGAAATATTCTGCACAATAGATAAATACAACGATGCAAGTCACACTGCTGTATGAGTAATTTAGGGTAGATTCACAAAGATCCTTCAGAAGAAATTCAAAGTGAAACTTTGAGAGTGCATAACAATGAGAAAGTGAAACACGGTAACCCATATACCATATACATAACTCAGTTTGACATGCTTCATATTGAGAAATGCACAGCTGAAAGTAAGCTTCAATATATATATATATATATATATATATATAATTTTACCAAAGCCTTCTCAGTAGAATGCTAACAGATAACATCAAGTTCAAATCAATGGTTTTTGTATGACCACCAGACAAAGACCAACTTAATACCACTTACATTCAAGTCTATTTCACATAGCGGTGAATTATGACTCCCCAGGATTTGTAATTTTTCCTGCTGAGATTTGTCCCTGAAATGCCAAAAAACAGAAATGTTAACCAAGCTAATAATCTCCATTTTGTAGTTATGTTGCATGCTCATTATATAGGGGAGGGTTTAAATTAGAAACCATTACTTTTGTTTTCAATCTCTTAAAAATAGATAATTGACAAAAGGGCTTTCATATGTTTTTACCATTCCCAAAGAAGTTACCTCTTAAGTTGATCTTGTTGCATGCCTTGTTCAATGAAGTTCTTTGCTTTGTCCATGTTACGACTTGAAAAGTTTACACCCTGGTAATCATTATATACATGAAGGGTTGCAGAACGAGAGTATGACTCATTTACTAAGTACTGTTTGTTTTCAACTGACAAGGAACTAGCTTCAGATTCCTCTTCTCGTGCTATGGAACTGGGATGTCTAATGAGAACACTTCCATGTCCTATCTCGACAGACACCATTGGTGTTTCACTTTCAAAAAGCAAATCCTCTTCTGATGATCCAGAGAAGTATGAAGACTGTTGTTCATGTAAAATAGTATACAAATCTTTAGTAAGCTTCTCAACTGGAGATTGCTTTGGACGATTGACACAGGTTCTCTTCTTAGAAGGTACCACCGAGTCCCACACATTTGATTGGGCTGGACCTGACAAGAAAAGCATCAGGAAAATACTTCAGAGGCAGAATTACCAAGCACAGTAAGGTCGATAAATTATTGAATCAATGGCACTTGAACTAGTCAAGCAAGCAGTTGGCATTCCACACAGATAGATTCTGGAACAGTTAAGTTACTTTTCTCTAATTTACTGGATTCATATATCATACGGTAGCTGACGCAATACCAATGTTCTTAACTCTTTTTAAAATTTACATGAAACTGAGCAATGGATTATGCAACTCTAGTGATGGCCTGGTATAAAAAAATTTCACTCAAAAGGGGCAACGAAGATGAACTTTATTGAGTGCCCAACCTGTCAAATCACTAGCATCTGCACTCCCAAATTGTACACAGCTCTCAGAATTAGATATGGCAGACCCCGAACTAGATCTATTACTTGTGTCTTCATCAACAACCTTCCGGTATCCATGGTTGTAATCAGGGGCAAAACCCCCAACTACCACATTGTCATAATTTGACTTTCGCTTGAGAACTTTCACATCTTTGTTCTTGTTAATAGATATGCTCTTAACTTTGGAAACCCTGTGATCCTCATAATCATCTGGTTCAGCCCGAGCATGAAGTGGGGTATAGTTTGCAAGAGTTCCCTTTGTCCTCCACCGAGATCCACAGGCATTGCACAGTACAGGCTTCTCAGGAGGCCCATTGCGCCAAAGAGGAGTGCCTATTACAACACTTGATTGTTAGCAATAATAGACATCAAATAAATCCATTTACAAATATGATTAAATATGTAAGTAAGATAGACTTAGAAGATGAACTAATGGTCATCTAGAGCTCCTCATTGTCAATAAATTTAACAGCCACACAAACAGCAGGAACATTCAGCAGGAAAATGATTTGTCAAAATATGCACTTCAGCTAATGCATAGACAAGGATGAAGGCTCTATTGGACAAGAGTTGTTAACAAATACAGGTGAAACAACAAAGAGATTTTGAATAGAAGATAGAAAGCTAATCACCGAGAGAAGTATATATTTGGGAGAAATGGATATGAAAAGCATTCCAGTAAATTTCTAATAGAAATAGCTTCTCAGGCTTGGGCTAATATACATCTTTCATGTGGCGGATTTCAATATTTGTTCATGTCGATTCAACATATCAATATTCTCACTCTTTCTGTACCCAAACTAAAACAGGATTTAGGATGCACCTCCTCTCATCATAAGCAATTTATGATCAGGCCTTTTCTAAGTGATCAACAAAGCCATTGCTCTTTCTTCCCGATTTTTCCTTTCTTTCTCTACTGAGCTTCTTATCAAAATATATAAATAAAGGCATTGACCTTTAGGGTGGAACAAGGGCATAATTCTCATAGATACTCTAATTACATGTACAAAGAAATAGAATTTTCTTCCTCGTTACACCACCATCTGGTATTGGTCTTGAGGTTTCCTCTCAACATGACCATTTCTGAGTGTTTGGCTATCCAAAACCTATTCAACATTGATTCAAATTTGCATCATTCCAACTTCTATGCCAAAGAATAGTGTTGGCATTGAAGATAACACTGAAGTTGCTACAACTAAGGAGAAGCAACTTTAATAAACCTCACTCACAGCTCAGTCCCAACAAATGCTTGCGGGAAATCAAAAACAAATGTTGTGCTGCACACTTTCACAGACAAACAAATAACGTAATGATGCATTTGGAACTAGTTCAAGAAACTTCTTAGCAGGTGAATGGGAGAGTTTGTCAACTTCAAAAGACAATAGGATGCAATTAGAAACAAAAGCTCAACATCAAGAAAACGGAAGAAAGTAGTTTTGAACTGAAATAAAAGTAACTAAATGAAAGTAATTTCAATAAGCAGTTGGAGAAGCAGCACAAGTTAATCAGTAAAAACAGTTCAAGCACTTATTAGCAAGTACTCTTCAGCTCTAATCCTACATTGGATTCACTCTTTAAAAACAGGAATGTGGGCAATAGATTCGCCACTGAGGTTAAACTAAGCTAAAAAAAATTCACATTCCTGATGTTGTAGAAACTACATTTATTTTTTTCTCATATTGAATAATTCAGTAAGCAAAAAATTCATACAAAAAGTTCAGCTTGAGCTATTTCTCAATCTGATATTGACAAAGTGATTTCCAACAATTTGATGAAGAGTCCAAACTCAACTCTGAAACAAGTTGAAAACTGTGATAGACAGTCAAACAAGAAAAACTGAGTACTTGGACTCAATGAAAAACTGGAATTGAAAGCAGTATCAGTTCAAATAAACAAGACAGCTGTGTTTCAGAATCCACACACAAGCAAAATCACACAACAATACAGCCCATATTCTCAATTCATTAGCTTTTTGCACATAGTTTATTCCCTTCAATCATAGAATTACTCATCCAATATGCATATTCATATATCAAACAAACAAAATAAAATACAAAAATTGAAGAACACATTTTTTCCTTAAAAAATGGAGAAACAAGAACTCACTTGTAACTCCACAGTGATAGCAAGGACCTTGCTTTCCCATGTCCTTCCCTTAGTTTTTTTTTTTTTTTAACCCTTTAAAGGAAATAATTCTAACAAAATTCTGGTAAACAAAAGGGAAAAAGGGCAAATTTATTGACAAAAGTTGAAACGAAAATTAATAAATTTGTAAGAATAAAAAAAAAAAACTGTTTTTTTTAATCTATATTTCTTCAAGCCTCATATGGCATATACAAACACAGCTGGGCACAAACAAGAAAGGCTTCTCAGCAACAAAGCTTTGCTGAAAAAATATTAAAAGCCAAAGACCCAGTACAGTATTTTCTCAGTTTTTTTTTTTTTTGGTTGGTTATGTGGTCTTATTTATTTAATTGTTATTTTAAAAATCACAAAAAAAAATAATGACAAAAATACAATAAGAAATGAAAAGATAGAGATGGGTTTCTCAGCTGGGAATCTGTACAATCAAATGGAAAAAGTAAAAGGCCATTGAGAGAGAATCTAATTAAATGGCTGTTAAAATGTGAAAGAGAAGAAGCAGAAGAAGAAGAAGAAGAAGAAAGAGAAGTGTTTGTGTGTATAAATAATATATGACCTTTTGTTGTTGTATAGTTGTATGTATTGTGAAGTAAAAATGTAAAATGTTCAGCTCTCACTCTTTATTTTACTTTTATTATTATTATTATTATTATTATTTTCATGTTACCAAAAGAAAAAAAAAATAGAAAGACTGAAAGATTTCAATTCCATATTTATTTATTTCTTCTTATTTAAAAAATCAGTTATTATTTTTTTAAAAAAACCCATTCCGAAGTGAAACATTGCAAAGAATATAATTGCATATATTCTGTTGACCATAGGCATCTCTTCTTTGTTAAACCAAAAGGGGGCAAAAAAAAAAAAAAAAAAGCCAGATATTAAACTTATGGTTTTAGAGAAAATTAAAACAAAAATAAATGGCAGAGAACAACAAAAAAGGTGAAAAAAGCAAAGAGGGTGTTTGTTTGGCATTTTCCTTTGTATATTATGTTTTTCTTTTTTTTTTTGGGTATTTTGTACAAGATAATATTAATAATATTCTGTTCTGTATGTTTTATGTGATGACATGATGTTGATAAATATTAAAATCAGTCTTTATTTATAAAAGGAAGAAAAACTAGAGTCACCCTCTACGCTACATTTCGTGGTCACAACTCACATGTGCGACGATTTCATTGGGGGAAGCTTCGAATTATATCGACATTGGGCCCCACTGAAATGTAATTCGGTCAAGATTTTCAATTTAATTTAGGTTTTAGATCTGAGGGTAGTGAGTACGGCTGTGATTAACGTAACTTAAGTGGCCTGTCATTGTAAAGATAAGACTTGTAAAAAAGCTAAAACCAAAAGCATCACCACAAAAAGGGACATTTATTACAATATAATTATTCTTTTCCACCTCCAATTTAGCATTTATTTATTTTTTAATTGACATCAATTTTACAAAAACTTAACGAGACAAATACTATGCCAAGCCCATGATACACGGTGGGTATCCCATGAATTTGACTGATTTTGGTACCCATGTGAGTTTCCTTTTTTTCTTTTATTTTTTTTTCCTTATTTCTAATTTTTGGTTTCAGCTTACTTTCTGAATAATTTGGTCGACCCACAAGTCTAAAAATCGTACTAAGAAAACCAACAGGAATACAGAAATCTTAGCCGTGTGATTACAAGCACAAGGCTTTTCCAACGAAAGATTTTGACCCAAAGCCAACTCACGTCATGTTCAAAATCGGACGGCCAATAATCATCAGTCTTTTGGGCTTCCCCAGTGAATAGTCAATGAATAAAAAGTCATGCAGATTAACACGACCTATATAAATGTCATTCGTTATACAAGTTTGACGTAAATTGTAATGTTATTAATAATACATTTTTATGTCTACGGTGTTTTTGTTAACATTACATCCTCTTTATCATACAGATTATGGACCGTCCATTCAATCACATAATTGGAAGATGCGACCGATCCCATTAATAAAAAATATATATGACTTTTTTTAAAAAAAAATATTAATGAAATGCGACTTCTTATCACTCAAAAAAAATACCACTTTTTTCTTTTTTATAGAAAATGAAACATGACCTTAGTAAGATATAAATATGATTTATAAAAATGTTTTTACTTTTTTTAAAATTTATGGTGGTTATCAGTTTATATGAATAGAGTTTATACACTTAAAATTATTGATATTTCTTAATTTTATCGAATTTTATTAGCACATTAAAAAAAACCCTTTTTTTCTTTAAAAAAAGGAAAAAAAGGGGGGGGTCAAGACATAATGGTGGGTCCCAACAAAGAACTTCATAACCGATGGTGCTTTGTTAGATCGGCCACTTCTCTTCTCCTCGGTTCTTTTCTTAGTTTCCTTGGTAAATCTTCTCAATAAGGAAACAAAGTTAGTGTACAGAACACTCACACCGAAACATTTATTTTAAAGGACACGTAAGGTATTGCATAAATGATTTAGACCGCGGCCCCACGTCAGGATCACGCTCTTTTTTTTTCTTTTTTTATAATCCGGTTTGATTGTTGTATGTAAACGAGGATGTGGCGTTGTGGGTCCGTCGAGTGTAATTAGGTTGGAAATGCAGACGCCACGTGCACAGCGAATGTGGGGTGAGGGTGCATGATTGCAAGCATGTGGTGAGACACAACAAGTTCGCTTGTCTTCAACTAAATTCGAGTAAATAAAAAAAAACAACAAATCGGAGCCCGTCTTTAATTAAGAAGAGGGTAGAGAGCCCTAATCTTCTCTTTCGGCATAACCAATGACCTTCAATTCTTTCTTTTTTAAAAAAAAAAAAAAAAATTGTTTATGGAAATGGATTGTATTTGTAACCATTGATATTGTCAATGTTCGGATTATCCCGCATTTTTTTTGGGGGGAATTTACGAAATTATCCCTTTACCAAACAATCCCACATTGTTATGTTAGGTGTCACAAGGGAGTTGTCATTAGCACTAAACTATGAGTTAAGTGAGATTACTGAGATATACAGACCCCTTTATCTAAAGCTAACACCTGGTGAGCAGGTTCCATATGCTAATAAGGTATCCAATTGTGACCACTACGACACAATTTTATTAATAGCACTTCGTGAATGATTATTCAATGGGATTGATTAAAATTATTAAATAACCAAGAAGTACCATGCGATGTTGTCATTCTGTATCATGTGATAGCATTTGTATATACAAATGCAATTATAAAGCTAAAATAGTATGATATTATCTTTATTGACGTCCCCAGTTATTTTCCGATAAAATACAATACAATACATTTGGAAATTTTCACCTAAAGAAAAAAAAATTGTTGAGACTTGGGAGTCAAAATATTGACAAAAACGACTGAAAATTTGGTGAATGTAACGTTATAAATATATTATATATAGGCGTGTATGTACAACGATGGAATGCAAGAATAAAAAAAAAATTAATTCAAAATAACGTAATCTTTCGTTGTTATTTGTTTATCGGTGAAAGAAAAGCTATCAAATTAATGATATAATACAAAAGTAAAAATCTTAAAAGTGTCATACTAACGGAAATATAAATTTTACATTCCAATTATGAATACCTAGCATTATTGGTGTAGGTAGTGGCATGCTTGAATTGAGCATACCTAACCTAACCATATATTTACCATTGATGAATACGTCAACTTTTAAAAAAAAAATTAATTAAAAAAAAAATCAACGCATAAAAAGATTTATGTGATCTGATAAGATGATGTACAAGATTTGTGTAGACGAAACTTCTAGTTGATGGAGAGTTATCTAACGTAGGTTGATAATTGCCACTTTTTTGAATTTTAATTGCAATAGACAAAGAAGACGAAAGGGCAAGTAAAATGTTTGATGATATTCAGCTGATAAAATCTTGGATAATACACCAAAAGAGACATGCTGTGGACAAGTTGGTGTGATCTCTAATTGTGATGTTTTGAGGTGAATTATACCGCAAATAAGACTCCGCAAATTAGGTGGTTACATGTATCGAGCACCCTTGTTTTGACCTCATACCACCTCATTCGATCTCTTTATTTATTATAATTTTTTTTTAGGTCTTATTTAAAGTTAAATTTTAGATCTTGATTGTTACTGTAGACACAGAGGTCAATATAATTGACTCTAATCTTTATTTTACCTTATCGGCTAATTAAATAAAATAGTGATGATAAATTAGACGAAGAATGCGAAATTACATAAGATGATGGGTGATGATGCACGGCTAGTGCGCACATGGCCAATGAGATGAAATAATTAGACCCCATTTTTAGCACAATATTATCCATACATATCTCACTTTACATTAGGGGTGTGCATATTTTAACCGAACCGATCCAAACCGACCATTTGGATCAGTTTGGATCGGTTTCATTAGTAAAAAAACTGGTTTCGGTTTATTGGATTGCAAACCGACATTACTCGGTTTGGAAGGATTCCAAACCAATTCAAACCGATCCAATCCATAAATATTATATAATTATATTATATTCTAAGTTAAGCAATCCAACTAATTATATTTATCATTTTATGTAGATTTTGACAAATCAAAAGTAATTGGACCATAAGTTTTGACGGACAAGATGCACAATATTTTAATTGTCAAATGTTGTTCAAGTTTATTTTAATTTTGTGAGTTTGTTTTGAATGAACATGTTAAAAACTTCTTTATTAGGATGTATTATGCTGTAAACTTGTATAGACGTATATTTAAATTGTTATGTAGATATCAAAGTAGATATGAATAATATAAAAGAGGTATCAATTCAGATTACGGACACAAAAAAATAACAAATAATTTAAGTAAAATAATATAAAAGAAGTGGCATTTTAACTAATAAGCTCAAACCGAATTTGCCCACCCCTACTTTACATAAAATTGTTCACTAGCCTATTTATTTATTAGAGAGTTTAAATTTTTAAGTACAAAATAGTAGATGAAATGCCGGAGCCACAATTTTATGGTGAATAAATGTGGGAATGTGGTTTCGGTTTTATCTTGCAAGAGGGAAAGGCGAGTGAAGGAATTAATAGTAGCAAATAAGTTTAAGTATTGGGAATAATTGAAAAGAAACGAAGGGTAAATTTAATGAGATTAATTATATGTTCATTTCGTGTTGAATCTTTTTATCTCATCACGGACAACTACGAACACCGTAAGCATTATAGCAAATAGTATGATAGATGTATACGAGTGTTTGTGAGATATTATTTTGAGTGGCTACAATTGTTGAAACTTCTGAGGGGATTTTTTTTAAATCTAAAACAAAAGAAAAGAAGGGTGTGGAAAAACAAAATAAAAAGGGGCATATATTTAAAAAAAAAAAAAAGTAAGACAAGTTGAATATGTTTTATAGTTTGAAAAAAAAATGGATATTTTGCAATACTATAAGAAAACTAGAGAAGTGACAGCATTTTGATAAATTTTAAGACACCCAGTATATTCATAATGTTAAATATTCTAATACATAAGTATTAACTACTATTTTGTATCACATATTTATTAAATATCACATCAATTATGAATTAAGTTATGATTCAAATACTAAAATCTTTAGTATTAACTTAGAGGAAATGCAAAATATTTCAATTTGATTTGTTTGTACAAGAGATGCTCTATGCAAAACAAGATAATAAATTTGAGTGAAGTTGACATAAAAAATTTACATAAAATTTTGTAGGACTCCACTAAAAGATTTTATGACTTGGCCTCTCCACAATCCCAATATATATATACATATATATAATGAGTAATGATACAGCCACAAACTCTTGTACAAACTTATTTTGTACAAACTAATGTGGCGTGATAAGATTGGTTGAATTAAATATCACTTGGCCCACATGATTTGTTTTTATTAATTTATATTTTCATTCAACTAATAAATTAATTCCACGTCAATTTATACAAAATAAATTTATACAAGAATTTGTGACTGTATCATTACTCATATATAATCCTTCATTACTCCCGGTTCCCAGTCGACTTTTCGTAACATGTACTTGCGAGATAACAGTATTTTATTATAAAATAAAATTTGAATTTTTTTATTCTTTCACAATTATATTTGAGATCCTCACAGTTCATCGTATTTATGTACAGACACCAAAACATTTACTACTTTCTCCAAATGATCCAAGCGCATGTTGAATTTTAGTCACGCCCTTTTACTGTTTCAATCCAAACCTGCAGAAGGTTCGTCGCACGCGTATGGTCCTGTGCTTGACCGGAATGCAACACTGAAATTATACACCAATAAGCTACTACCACGTGTTATCCAACTATTGGCGTGACTAACGTCGAAGATGCTACATATATACATCATGCATTTTGGCCACACTGGTGGCTGGTCTTTGTACAAAGAAACTCACGATTCCAAGTCGGCGATATTTTATTTATTTAAATGATGCAAAAGCAGGTAATCTCATTATTAAACTAATGCAACAAAAAATTCCAGCCATTAAAGAGGAAATCATGATTTTGTTATTAATTAGCTGTGTCACTAATAAAAAAAAAAACTTAAAACATATTTTGCCCTAACTCTTTATTATTTTTAATGGGATACCCGCTTTTACTTTTTCATTTTTTTATATTTGCTTATAAACCCTCTCGTTTTCATTTTTTAATCAATATACACTGCAAAATATATAAACATATTTACAGAAAAAGTACATGGACATTTTTTTTTTAAAAATTTTGACCACGAGGTATCCTAGGGAGGGTCCTAATTGTGAGAGACACCTTTAAGTCCGTACCACAATCCATACTAGAAGTCTCCGCTCGAACCGAGAGGCACGGGCGACTTCCCTGCGACTCGAATTGAAGAGCAAACTCAGTCAAGACACTTAAGAGGACTCCATTACTAGTGAAGTCAACACTTGAGTACACGGACATTTTAACCAATATGCTAAATCAACATTGTTTAAAATGCGGACACTCACACGTGATAATCTTCATATACTAGATAAATCGAGCATTGTATATTCAATTAGAGTTAGTTCTGTATTCATTCGAATTAATTACTAAGGACATTCCTTTTGACTTTCATTTGTTTCGTATAAATAGGGCTTCATGGTTTATATATATAATTTTTTTCCCTTTTGTTTTTTTTACTCCCTCCAAGGACGCGGTTTTATGAATCTGTCAAATATAGGGCCAGGATCAAAGTTAACTGACGTTACACGTAATATGTCGAGCAGGTTAAGATTTCTACCGAAGCCTTAAAGTCTAAACAATTACTAGACATTTGAATGGGTTAAAATTGATAAGACAAGCTCAATGTAACCACCCATTAAACCCACAAAAATCAAATGGGTGTGATTAAGTCAAGTGACAGAGACTCTCCTCTTATTCAATTTTAGTGTAAAGGATTATAATTATCCAGTACGCACACCCAACCAGAAAAAAAGAATAAAAATAAAGATAAATGGGGAAGGTGGGCTCTGATCAGGATTTGCAATTGATAAGACACATATGGGGCCAAAGAATAAGAAAAAAATTTTAAAAAAAGGGTATTAAATTTACTTTTAACATCATGCACTACTAATTCAGTAATTAGGCATGTTTTGGATTTGTCCAATTTTGAAAAGTGCTTTAAGTAAAAGAAAGAAGGGGCAAAGCATTTGTATTTGTGCACAGATATGCTAAATGGTACAAGAAAGCAAAGGCTCAAAAGTCAAGAGTTAGCAAAGTGAATTTTGTTTTAGAAATGAAATCCTTCGAAGGGAAGGTATCTCTAACTGGAGATTCTCCATGTGCTTGTTTGTGGGGCTCCATCACATCAGAGCTGAGATTGCGGCATTATTTTGAACCCAAGACCTAAAATTCAAGCTTGGCTTGGCAAAGCACCGGCCCAGCTGAAATGTCTTTCCATTTAAGGAGACAAGTGGGCCCAAGTTTTTTACCCAATTTAAGGCCCATGTCCTTTTCTTTTAGACCCCCCAAAAAAGAAGAAAATTCCACATTAGACATTTTTCTTTTCAATGCAGGGGAGCTAAATCATTAAAGAGAGAGAGAGAGAGAGAGAGATCAAAATAAATGTTTTTTTTTTCAATGTTCAAGTTTTTTTTTTTTCTAATCTTTTAACTCTACTTATATTTTAAAAATGTGGACACAGCATTAGATAACTCGATAATAAAAAAGACAATTCATAAGCGAAATAATTTGTTATTATCCGTTATTTGAAAATTTAGAATATTGCATGCTAACTTATCAATCCAATGATACTTCTAGAAGTGTTTCTTTATTTGATGCATTTGATAGAGTTTATAGATTAGGTGTTTATCTATTAGGCTGTACTTCTAAGGAAATAAATCACATATAATTGAAGTCTTTGTGTCTCTCTCAATCTGATACTGCAATGGGTCCTTAGAAGTTGTGGCTTACAACGTCATTACCTCAAACCAATTTATCAACGAAGGATTTTGTTTTCTCCAATCCTATTCAAAATTAGCGCACTTTTAAAGTTTAATAAATGTAGTATTGATCTTGGTATTTAGTTATTGTGAGTTAAAACATGGGACATAAAACTTACGACATAATTAAGCATTTTAAGCGGGACATACAAAATTTATACATATAATAATAATAAAAACAAAAATCATACTTTATGGAGAATTTTACTTTTTGATGTGGGAAAATTTTTCAACTTTCATGGGTGGCAATTGAGGACAATGGAAGAAATTAGAGTCCCTTTCGACCTTCATCCCCACCTTATCCCACGTACTAATCCAATCAATCCACAAAAGGATTTGTCAACTTCCAACTAATTTTTTTTTTTCTTTTATAATGCATTTTTGGATTCTAATGGGGTAGTAGTGACACTGTTCATAGTTGCGTGGACTAGGTGGCAATAATATGATGCTTGGGCGGTGTGTAAAAAAAAAAATTGCAATCCATAGAAATTCTCACGCAAAAACTAATCTTTTATGAAAGGATAAGCTTGAAGATTTCACATTTATATTAAGATAATGATGACGGTCCATCTTAAGAATTGGAATCTTTTTTCTTGCAGAACCATCAAGAAATATTTGACGCGCCAGATGATTGGCGAGTGCGGGTATATTTTTATTCACATTCTTCTTTCTTTTGCAAACGGGAGCTTTTGATTTATTTTTACCCCAAAAGCATATATGCTAGGAAAGTTTTGGTCCCTAGAGAGGGGGGACAAAAAAAATAAAAAAACCAGAGAGGTTATGAAAGCTTTGACGATTGATGACCAAAGAAGTTGAAGTTTGAAGGTCTGGTCGGTTTCTTAACTTTCCAGTCGGTTCAAATTGAGGCCATACTGCAATGATACGTGTTGTCCTTGTCTTGTTGAATTCATGGAACCAAAATTTAGCCCCTCTCAAGGAGCCTTACTTACAAGCCACGTCCACTGTATGCGTTTACCAAGCCGAACGGATCCTGATTGATTCACGATGACATCCGCTGACCTAGTGATGTGTATCAAGCGTTGCTAATTTAGTTACTTCATCTCGTCGACTCTGGGGGAAATGACAAAAGGAATCCCACCTAAGCTCTTTTATCTAGACATGGTTGTTCCTAGCATCTGGATTCAATTGATAGAGAAGTAGGCTAAACTTAGCTATTGAAAAAGGCCACTCCGCACTCATTTTAAACAAACTTTACAAAAAGTAAGATACTGTACTTGCATGAAGTTCTATCACTAAGAGACTTCCTGCATGCTCATACCATTTGAGTGAAATCTTAGAATGCCAGATTACATCATGCATTTGATACAAACTCCCTTGTGAAATTGTCAGCGTGTGATAAAAAAATCTGACAAAACGTTGCCTCCGTTATTCAAATCAATTTTGATGGCCTCAACTAGGGAAATTGACCATGGGTGCAACAAATGAATCTGACAGTTACATCCGAAGGTAGAAGAAAGGGGAGGCTACAGAATTCTTCTGTTTCTACTGCAATCTAGAAGCAATTCACAGAATCACCTCATCTGAGCATGATTTTGGCTGGTGGTGGATTCTGCATCCTGGGGATCATCCTTCGTGTTTGAGTGTTCCTTCAAATTTAAGTGTTGTGCGTTTGCAAGTCTTTCAGCTTCAGCTTTCTCAACCAAGGCCTGTCTCTGCATGGCTGCCATCATCTCCCTCATAGTCTTCTCCTCCCCATCCAATTGCATTTTCACTATAATCTCGGCTTCCTTGTCAATTGGCTTGAAGTATTCTTCAATGGCAGCTTCCTGAACATAAAAACACGACTTTTCTTTACACAACAGAATCAGGAACTTAATTTGAGACATTTAACTGGGGGGACAAGACAATGAAACAAAAGAGACTGCAAAAGCCTCCACTCTAGCTCCAAGTGCTTTACCATGACAGAAAACGAATAATCCATGAAGTGAAAGCAAATCATTTAGACTTTTAGGTGATAGGATTTATGAGTTCAGATGATACATTGCCAGCCAAAGGTTAAGTAACCAGGCTCGCTATTTACTACAAGGTAAACCAAATAGTTTTAAAAACCCTACTTAGATGCAGACTTCAATTATGCCACATTCTCCAATCAAGAAATAAGGATAGACATAACAATACAGAATTAGCGATGAACAGAAGAAACTCCTCAAAATAATCAATTAGGCCATTGAATGTGTAACTCACCGTTTCTTCTAGTTTCTTATTCAAATTCTGCATTTCCTCAACCATACGGCGAACCTCAGATAATATAGCTTTTTCAGGGATTTTCCTTAGAGCAACCTTCCTTTCTTGCGCCTGCAGGAAAAGTATCAAGGAAAATTAGGAGAATTCTAAGCCAAATTTCCTAGAGAACTTGTTGACCAATTTATTATGATGAGAAATTCAGAATGGTATTAACTGAACAGAATGCAATACAGCCAAAAAAGTTAGAAAAAATGATTTAAAGCATTAAAAATCAGGAAAGAAGAAAGATTGTGTCTATAAATCAGCCACACATTAGGCTTCAAAATAATCGTATTGCTAGCAAAATTTGGATATATTGTTCAAATTCAAGAGTTCCGATTGTTATGAATAATAGATTTGGACCTGAATGCCATAACAGACAATTAACTTAAAGGAGTTAAATAGAAGAAATTTCTCCATATAAAAGCTTCCAAATTCCGTTTCTTCCTTTCTAAGGAGCAAAGTTTTCATAACTCTGCAGGTAAATATTTCACTTTCTTCTGTTCCTACGACCCACTAGTTCAACCTCAGATTAAACACCACTTATAAGATTAATTGCTTTTCGAAAGGATAAAAAAGAGTAACTGAAAACACAATAGGGATCCTACAACCCCCAACATCAAAAGAAATATGAGTGCTTTTGGCAATTGTATGCCATCATAATAATGCATTTTCTAGTCAGTAACAAGGAGCCAAAAGCAGACATAGGAAAATTAACATTTGCAGAGAGGAAATGCAAAAAAAAGAATAAGCTAGATTTACAGAAATTAATTTCAAAAGGCAGTCCTCATGTTCCATTGTTTGTTAATCTGAAAGAATCTAGTTAAGAAGATAATTGTTTACAGTGAAGAAACATCAAAAGAAGATAAGCCAAGTAGGAAGAAGAATTACGATACATTATTTCAGCCACTAAACAAGAAGTTGGCCCAAGATGGCAAAACAATGTTTGAGCACCAAAAACAAAAGATATCAATACAAATATGAATAACCTGAACGGGATCAAACAACTATGATGAAGACAAACAAACCAAATTCAATCTACACGCTGTAAGATAGGAAAACAAATGCCAGAAACCAAAATGTAACAGAAAACTACATTGCAAGCATGCTTACCTCAAGCATACACATTTAAATAGGATTTACTAGAGAACTTAGAACATGAATAAAAGTTACACACAATTTGAAGCATGTTAAAAATTAAAATGCCTAAATCTACACGACAACAAAGAGAAATGAATGTAACAACAAGTAAACCTGTTGGAGACGCTTCTCAAGCTGCAACCTGTAAGATCGAATCCTCCGTTCTTCATATCCAGAAAGAACCCTCGCATAGAACATAGCTCTTCTACCAAACTCCAATAGCTTATCCATCCTAATTATTCATTAATTCAACGCGCATAAATCCCTATACAAGCATAGGAACAATAGTCAATAAGATTGAAAAAAAAAAATAGTAGAGCATTAAAAATCCCACGGTGAAATTAGACTGCATAACCATAGTGGGTTGCTATTAGAATAGTAAGCTTTGCGAGCTGAGCTAGGTTTTTGCAGAAACGAAAGTGAAGAAAGTGCCACGCGTACCTGTGAGCTCAATCGGGGCAAAAATGTTGATGTGATTGTGAAATTCAGAACGGTGATGAAAGACAAAAAGAGGAAGCGCTCGATCTTTGAGTCAACAGCGAATCTGGCAGTAACTGATTCGAAGATTTGTTTGTATAATCGACTGGAAATGGGAGAGGGAGAAAGGGTTTACCTATTTATTATGGCTGTATACAAAACTTTTCAATTAGAGTTTTTGAGGTATAGTTTTTATTAATATAATTTTTCTTTAAAAAAATGTAGTTGTTTAGTTGTTAAATTTTTTTTATTAAAAATTATAAAATGATTATAATGGATAAGTTTTTTGAAATTATGCTACGAGAATAATAAAATAAAATAATTAAATAAGTAGAGGGTATTTTAAATATTTTAATATTTAAAAAATTCAATCTCTACTCCTAAATATTTAAAATTTAATCCTTTATTAGTAGACGTAAAACAACTTACTTAATATTTTAAAACTATATTGAACAAAATAATCAAATAACAATAAAAATTTTGATAAAAACTTATGAGATTAAATTTATTACAATATCAAGATTGAATTATATTAAATTAAATTTAAATGAATATTAGTTTAAATTAAATTTTATTAAATTTTGAATTCATGGATATTTAGTAAGATATATTATTATTAATTAGCAACAAAAATTATATATATATTATGTATGTATGCATTCAATTAGTTGTTGGATAGTCATAATTATAATAAAGAAATATAAGTTATTTAAATTATATGTTATTTCATATGAGATATATCATTTCATTAAATAAATAAATAAAACTATTCAATAATAAATTAATTAATAAATTTTAAGCAAACCATGAATAAAAATAAATAAATTACTTAATTAATAATAATACATGAATAACTTTTAAGTTATAAACAAAAATAATGTAATATTTTTCTTCTCATTATCTCATGTAACTAAACCTGAAATTAGGATTACTAATCCTATAAATTTAGAATTAAAATTTAAATTTGGTCCATTGATCTAACCTAAGTATACTTCCAAACATGGGATTAATTTTTTATCTTAAAAATTAATCCAATTCTACACTTGCCCAAACACTCACAAGCCACTCTATCCTTGCTCTAGCAGGGATAGAGCTTTGAATTTGTTTTTATTAGTATTTATTTTTTATTAAAATATGCAATCTTACTAGAGATGATAATTTTTCTTGTTCGAATAAGATCTTATAGGATCATGTCCCGTTTAGGATGGGAGACATATTTTTTGTTCCAAAAGAATAAAGGAACGTGAATGAAACTTTTTTAATTCCACTTGAATAAACGAGATAAAACTAGGATTGGCAAATCCCGTCCCATTGCCAACCCTAGTTGTTAGTTTGATTAATTATTATACTGTTGAATTATTAAATATTATTATCTAAATCTATAATTTTTGAAGTGTAAATCTTAATATTAATGCGCAATAAAAGCAAGTAGAAAACTATTAGTATAAAATTGTATTCGAACATACATGTAATCAAAATAAAATTATTATTTAATTATTCATCTTTGTATTTATTTAAGATTTTTGCTATATTTACTTACATTTGAACTGTTCAGAATAATAGAATGAGACGAGATATTTAATGAAACAAGATTAAGATAAATTTTTTTGCTAAAAAAATAAAGGGACATGAATGAACATTTTCTAACCCACTTACAGAATAGGACTGAGATTAACAAACCCTAACCCCACGTTCGTTTAGAATTTGAAATTAGTCAAAACTGCTTTTTTTCAAATCTGTTTTATATTCTCTATAAAGAGACTCCTCAGTTGGCTAATGAAGCAAGCCAGCAAGGAGGTTGAAGACGACCGTATCCCACCCAACACCCAGAATAAAGATACTTCATTCCCAAGAAAGGTCCATTATTTTAAAGTTATAGCTTGCTATATATTGCCCAAGAAGTAGGGGACGCACACTCGGAGTTTTAGTATAAATAAGCAAAAATTCAGATCAAATGAAGATGAGTATTTTTGGTTTTCGGCTTTTCGCAAATGCTGAGGCATTTTCTTCTCCTCTCTACTCTCTCAATAGTTCTAGAAATCTGCAAATGCTTCCGCGATCAGCAGATTTTATAACAAAAACATAGGTCACAACATTGCGATTCAATTGTAAATGCTCCCTTGTCCGGAAAGAGTGCTCAAGTCCTCATGTAACAACATATAAACATTTTCCAAAATAATAACATAACAGTATTTTAGAAAATTTGGAACATTCATATTTCCTAATTCACACACCTAATTCACACAAGAAACAAGCGCGGAATCCAGGACTTGGCTCATTAAGGAGCACATGAAAATAAAATGTCAAGAGTAGCAGGCCAAGAAACACACAAACTTCAGATTATACACTTGAATCACCATAGTAAACAGCAAACAGTGAATTTTATTAAAATGTCGTTTCAGAACCCACCGGCCATTGTCAAGCAGCAAAATAGCAAAAATTAGCGAACACAACTAACCCCATGTATTACATCTGATTGTTAAGAGAGGTGCAGCTTGGAGAAGAGAAGTAAGCACAAGAATATACACAACAAATTTAGTTGTTCTGCAACCCTTACTTAAACAAGCACTGTCCGTCCAGCTACCGAGAGATTCAGTCTCTCCTCTTCTTCTTCTTCTCCTCTTTCTCAGATGCATGCTTCAACTGCTCACCAGTAAAATAAAATTAAAATAAGATAATGGTTGCGCTAATTTAAAAACATAAGCAGAAAAAATGGAACTGGTTTTAAAGACAATTCAACTCACCATGATTATGAGAATACGAACAAAGACAGCAACAAAGTCAGTGAAAAGAGTCAGGGCATGCTTGACATAATCCAAGTCTCCAAAGTGAGCTTTCTCAATTATATCCTGGGTATCCACCACGATGTAGCCAACAAACACCAACAGCCCAAAGTATAACTGCAAAAACAATCAAAAGCACATAGTATTGTACATTTAATACATGTCAATGAACGGATCGTGAAAATAATAATTTAAAAAAGAAAAAGGAACTCTTAGTATGAAAGTTCACAGTTAGCATCCTCTAACCTCAAACTTGAAGATAGCTGTTGAACCACCAAAGATAGAGGAAGCAAAATGCAACCAAAGAAGCATGGACAGGCCTGATGAAAGCAAGCCACCAAGATAGAGATACTCTCTCCGCCTTGCAACCATGGCAGCTACAGAAAAACAAGCGAAAGCCAGCCCGGTTCCCACAAATGCAGATATCAGAATGCTGTAGCAAAATAAAAAGAAATTACTATCAGCACACACAACTCCAACATCAATCAAACAAAACAAAAACATAACTGATACAAACACAGTATAGGAATAAATGTTTGAAACATTTATAGATATTGGATACCTTGGGTCAATTTGAATGGCGAGATCAATCAAAGGACCAATTGATGCACCTTTAAAGAGAGCGGTAGCCATGAGCAGAGAAACCCTCTTTTTCTGCTCATCAAGCAAACATAAAAAATCAGCACCCAAAACAAAGCGTCGAGAGAAAATAAAGAGCATTAAAAAAATAATAATAATAAAAAAGAAAGAGAGGGTACCTCTTCATAACTAGGGGTTGCGAGAAGCCAAACCATTGATCCAATCATTGCAAAAACCGTAAGTAAGCCACCAATGTTCCAGAGGAGATGGAGGTAGACTCCAGTGGCTGATGCCACCAGTGCACAGCATAATGACAGATAAACCTAGCACAATTGCAAAATTTCCCAAAAATCACAACAAACCCTAATACGACGAGAGATTCAACTACGGACATTAAATAAAAGCCTTTTTGATTTGAGGTGATCCTAAATTTTCCCTTTTCCTTTCTTCTTTCTCTTCCAGGATATGAATTCCCAAGAAGGCGATACGTTTAAGGCAATCTAAATTATACAAAACAGTGAATATCTCTCTAATGGAAGCAACTGTCAATCAAGAAAGTGCATAAAAACAAAAATTCAATATTTTGACCGGGGAAAATAAATTAAAAATTAAGGATCTAACCTGCTTAAGGTGAGACTGGACGACGGGAGAGATCTGGTGAAAGTTTTTCAAGGACTCCCAGCGGGCTTCGCCGTTACGAGACTCGAAGTAGGAAGAGAAAGCATCCATTCTTGATTATTGACGTTGCTTGTCCGAAAAAGAAAACTCGAGAAAATTGCAAGAGAAAATTCAGATGGAGTCGATCCCAAATTAGATTAATCAGGAATCCTGATGGATATTTATATTATCGTTCAGATGATGAAAGTTTTTCTTGGAACTTTCCAGGATTGACGTCGTTACAATATCGCCCTTTCTGTAAAGCTTTAATTACCATTTTGTCCTCTCGGGTGCGTTATGAAATGACACCCCGTCACCCTGCACGTTAAATACTATTTTATTTTCAAATTGATAATATATATGTGTTTGCTATATTTAAAAAAAAAATAAAAAAACCTGTCGGCTTAGTTATTTAATTTACATTTTTAATCATGAAATTTCTGAATCATTGATTCGTGGTATGGAAATTGCCTCTAGAAAATAGTCAAAATTAAAAAGTCAAGAAGAATTCTCCAATAATTTGAGGGTAGTTATGGAAATTGCGAGGACATTATAGAAATTTCGCGAGTTTGGAGGACAAGTTCTCGATGCGCTACAATTCAAACGGTCGACGATGATGACAAGCAAGAGACCTTCTAAATTTCTAACAATAAACATCGCTTTGCCATTAAGAAAACAAAAATCTGCTACCATCTATTCCTTCAAACCACGTCATTTAACCAATGACATGTTGCCACGTCAGGAATGGAAACTAATCGAACTCAATAACACGTTCTAGTTTATTAATAAATTACTGTAAGCTGACTGCTAAAACTTGTATACAAATTGACACGTACGAGGGCGCCTTTTGTAACGGGCATGCGTAGGGTTTGACAAAATTTGACCTCGGTAATAAATCGGATTACAAACTTTAATTTGATTAATGGTGTAAATATTTGTATCAATGAAAATATTGCAATCAGTTAAGAAGATTATTTTAAAAAATTTTAAAAAAAGGTATAATTGATCACAAATTCAATTTCTCTTTATATTTAAAAGTCTCTCCATTCATTTCGGATACATCAACTTGATTTTAAATCTTATTCTTTTTCATTAGTTTTCTTTGTTATCCACTTAACTTATATCTATTAAATTAAATTAATGGCAGAGTAAAACATTAAAATTCAAGGTACACAACAAAATGAACTTATTACAAAAATAATGTTATACTTATTTACTCCAAATACTTAATTAAGATACTCCTTGATATAACATCTCATGTGCAACTTAATAATTAATAATAAAATCAATTAATATTATACACATAACATTAAATAATTTGTAACATATTTTAACGAAATATCTAAACTAAGTAAACATAACTATATTGATTTGAATGATCAATCAAGCAGGTACGATTAACAACCGAATCGAAAA
The DNA here is from genome assembly GCF_022201045.2 of Citrus sinensis. NCBI lineage: Eukaryota > Viridiplantae > Streptophyta > Magnoliopsida > Sapindales > Rutaceae > Citrus > Citrus sinensis. The sequence continues at coordinate 4,907,193 of NC_068558.1, forward strand.
GCAATGATCACAAAAATTGAACAAGAAAATCTAGCTGTGCGAAGTGCGACATTACACACCATCACGTGGTGACACTGATTGAGATTGAAGATAAGATGAAGATAAGATTCCAAAGAGATAAAAAGGAGGGAGCATGATTACATTGTATAATTTGTACGGGAATTCTCAGGTTCTCAATGGCTTTGCTCGGCCACGACACAAGTCCTTCCAGCTTTAATAAGCTTATTTCTTAGTTTTGAGGGAAGCAACGCTATTTCAGCTTTCCTCAAGCAGAGTTCCCGAGAATCGCTCGTCTTTGCTTCGGAGATACCAGACCCCACTGGGATAATTGAGTTTTTTTATTTTCATGTTCTGAGGCTGAGGGCCAATGAAGGAGTGTATAACTTTGACTTTTATCATGTAAATTGTAATAATGATACAGTTCGAGCTCCTCAGCTCCATGGTGTCAGTGTAAAAATTTACAGTAGATTACAACAAATGAAAACGAAAAAGCTAAAATGCTTTAACCTGGACGCACTCACAGAAGCCGGCTAGCATAAGAGGGTTAGTTAGCAATAACTACTGATTTTAAGGTCCAAAAAATGAATGTCCTGTTAACTACTGAGATATCTTCAAAGGTCTGGCACTGCATTGTTTGTGTGATGGATTGCCAGTTGTGTTGTCAATGCTAGACCCTTGCCTGAGCAGCTTCTGCTTTCTCAGCATCTCATGGCAAGGAGCAAAGAATTCATGTTTTAAAGCATCCTCTGCACTGATTCTCAGTCTTGGGTTCACAGTTAAGCACTTGTCCACCAGATCAAATAATGAACTAGGGATTACCTCAAGGAAGTCTGGTCTCTTTGTGATCAATTTACACCATTCGGGCAGGTTAATTGGTGGCGAAGATTTTGCAGCATAGAGGTCCTGCAATGAAATGATGATAATTAATTGGCACATTTCCTAATTACTATTTCGTAATCAAGTTAATTTCGTAACATAACGAATGAATACTTCAGGGAATGACGATTCACGGTTGTGTAGTTTTGCAACTTCCCATAGGTCCTCAGAGCCCCTCAACTTTGCAATATCCTTAATATTCCTGGCAACACATGGTAGGAAAAATTAGATAATAGGATTACAATAGAATTGAGTAAAATGATTTTCATATCTTGAAGAGATTCTTACTGTTCAGGATCGCCAAAAAAGGGAGTTCTACCAATCATTAGGTAGAGTAATGTGACCCCTGCAGACCAGATATCGAGCTTGGGACCTTGATGTTGAGATCTAAACAATACCTGCATAAAGATGATGTTATGTCTGTTTCCCTAGAGAAACAAATTAAGAAGAGAGATCAATAACGTTAAAAAGTTCCAATATTTTCTAAGAGACAAGGACAATATTAGATAAGCAGTAGGCCGTGGGCATAAATTAAAACCCTGGTGAAAGCAAAATTTGGTTTTAGGTTCTTGGTAACAGTGGCCGACTTCTCAAGGACCTCTTTGACTGATTGCTGTCATAACTACTAAGATATTGAAGATACTTATAAATGATTCTAGGAATATCTTCTTTAGTAAAATAAGAATGCATCTTCATTTTTCAGTCAAAACAAACCATGCTGCCCTTTAGGAGGAAAAAAAAAAGGAAAGAAAGAAACAAAAAGATGCTGGCACATGTCCATGGAACGCCAGGTGTTGAACAAAATAGGAGCTTTGAATTAGGTGAATATTAAAGCATTAACTGGTTTATTATGTGTGTCACCTCAGGAGCTCGGAATCCTTTTGTTCCAGCACAAGGACCATCTTTCTTCTGCTTCCCATTCCCTAATAACAAATAAAATATGATTAGTACAGATACTGGATGTAATTTTTCACTTTTTGAAGATAGTTATTGGATGTAATTTGGTCAGTAACTAAATTTGCAAATCTGATAAATCGGATGGACCTTTGTTCATCAAGCCAGCTCCAGCAACAGCAATGCCATTTGAGTGCAGAGGCATTGGAGTAATATAAACCAACTCTTTACCCACTTTTCCAGGTGGGGCAACAACTCGCTTTCTCCTAGGAGCAGGACAATCTGATGCTTCATAATTTGGATTCCTCAATGCTTTCTGCAAAAGGCTGATGAGCTCCTTCCTACCTTGGCATGGCAATGGCTCTCTCAACCTTTCTGCAGGAGTCCTAGTACTTGTAGCTTCTTTGGCAGAGGTTATGCCAGAGCCATCTGCACCTTGACTGTTGATAATGTTCCGACTACCTAAGTCATTATGGACATTTGTTTGTCTTACAACCTTCCTTTTCAGGTCCTTAGGTTCTAAATTTGAGCCTTTTCTAGTGTCTTGTTTGACTGCAACCAGAGATTTTGCACCTGGGACCTTCCTACCGTTGACAGGAGGTACATATTTAGTACCAGGAAGAGTAGCCTGATTGAAACTGCCATCAAATTCCACCTTTAATTTGTCTGTAAAAATTACAATATAGCTCCATAAATTCTTGTGGTTTACCTGTGCAATATTATAACCAGAACAACTTTGGCACAACACATTCCAACAAATTAGAAGATACACTTTTGTGTTTTAAAGTGAGGAAAAGATTGAATGAAATTAAGCTTGTAAACAGCAAGATGAAAAAAATGAAAAACTTAAGCAGACAATCCAATATGCAACTCAGAACCTAACAGAGTAATTTTTATTTAATTTAATGGTCTTGTACTTCTGTACTATTTGCTTATCAAGTATTAACTTTATGTGGATGCAGTCAAGTTTTCATTCTTAGGACTAGAATTGTGCTAACTTTATGCTTGATTTGCCACAAAGTCGGACAGAAGGGGAAGCTTACTTATGGCTTCATGCTTCTGATGCAGATCCTGTTGAAGTAAAGGGGAAAAAAAATCATCAAACTACGTCAACCAGAGGCCCAGGAAAAAGAATAATACAAACATACCAAAAGGCAGATGGAGACAAGTATCACTAACCATAGCAAGATTAAAATCAATGAGATAACCTTTAACAGCCTTACAAGAGAAAAGGAAGTTGCCAGGCTTAACATCTCTATGAACTATTCCCTGCATGTAAAGAATGTAAAACATCATGAAATATATTAGGATCACGTAAACCTATGTGTGCAAGTATGTGGCTACAATGCATACCTGCTTATGCAGACTTGCTAGTGCCCTGAACAAACAGTAGCCATACCACTGTAACTGAGAAAGATCTATCTCTTTTTTCAATACCTAATATTTAAAACAAAGAGAAAAGTTAAAAAGAAATAAAACAAACAAATAATTACATAAAGAGAAAGAAAAATTGGCATTGAAGAAAATCACCTCGGGTCTGTCATGTTTAACATGCTCTAGAACAAAGCAATCAGAATCACCACTCTTAAAACAGCCTTCATATTTTATTATAAAGTTTTTCCCCCTGAATAAAAAGGATATCTCTTGCATATTATAATTCACTCTTTTGCAAACTCAAAACACAAGAAAGATTTTTTTTTTTTTTTTTCGCAAGCTTACCCAAAACGCTCCAGCATTCTCAATTCATTGCTAACATAGTGTTTACTAGCATTTGCATGAGGGCCTGCGGAGTCATGAAACAACTTGATATCAGGGGAGTGCTTTTGAAGCATCTTCTCCCGCACCGATCAATGACTAATATGGGCTAATTCACTATTACAGAACATTTCCACCAACAATGAATTCAATTGAGTGTTTAACAAAACTTATGGTAGATTAGTTTAGACAATGCTTTTCCAGGTATAAAATTTTCCAACAAATATTCATCGACGACATCTAAATTCTCCTCATCTCCAAGTCCTTTTCATAATTTTAATTCTCTACAGAAAATGCTACTTGGAAACAATTACATTGATAAAAGCTAGTCCATAACTGAAAGCAAAAGATATAGAAATGAGATGTCTCACTTACATTTAATGGCTACTACGGTGCCATCATTTTTCCTTCGTGCCCTGTAAACAGTGCCATAACCACCTATATTTCAAAGAAAGGTTAACAGCTTAATCCACATTATAATAAAAAATGATGTGAAGCAAAATAAAAATTATAATAATCATACCTGAACCCTCTTCCTCTTCTACAATAAATGATTCAAAGTTTGGCAGTACCTTTGCATTTGTTTGATCCTACAAAACAAGCATCAATTAACCTCAAAAAAATAAAAGAATAGCTAAATATGTTGCACAACTTACTATCAAAAGATGGTTTTACTACGGTTTAGAATAATGAAACTACATATCAAACAATTGGTAGAACATATGAGATTCTAAAATGTCATTAGAGCATACCTTAGGAGAAAAGGAGTTAGAGTTTTTCCTTTGATCTTTCACATCATTATGATTCCCTGTGGCTTTCAGCGCCATAATTCTGGAAATTTGATCTCTTTTACCTTGCTTCTTCTCTTTGGCATCAAAAGCCTTATTATGTCTTGAAGCCTGCAGTTTTGGTCCTTTTGGATCAATTCCATCCTTGTGGAGGAATTTTGTCTTTGCAGAGGGTTTCCTCAACTGCCTATTTGTGACTGGAAGTTCAGCTGCTGGTGATACAGCCCTTATATCCACATCAATTTCATGCTCATTATCCAAAGATGGCTTATCAATCAGGGTAGTATCCAATGGCAGCACAAGATTTTCTATTCTTTTTGTTGTACCTAAATCAGTGAACTGTTCTTTCTCCTCACCTTCAACAATTGTGTCATATTCTGAAGTTTCAGCATTTGTACCTTTATTAGCATAATTAACAACCACAGTCTTAGCTGCTGATGCATTGTTCTGTTTCATATCATCCAGACAGTATGTGGGATCAACCCTTAAATGACTATTAAGATCCGGTAATCTAGTTGTAAGTGCTAATTCTGAGTCAAACTTGCATTGCATTAATGTTTTAGGCACCATCATTTCTGCAAACATTTTCATTCCCACCCCACCTTCTACATGTACCGTGTCCTTAAGCTTGCAACTTAACTGTCCATCTCTGAATTTGAAAATTGAGGGTGGCTTAAGCATCACTTGATTCACGATAACTGACATGTCACTTTGTCTTTGAATTGTGCTCCTGCTGATTCCATCGGTTATATGATAACTTCCCTGCACTAATGCTTTGATTCAACAAGAGTTGGAGATAATAATCTACTAAATTATTCAAACTTAAAAGCACACTACTTAAAAAAAAAAAAAAAAGTCTCTCCTCACCAGGATAATACAGAAATGAGAAGCAAAATAAGAAATTAGTACGTATTTAATTTGCAATTCTGGTGATATTTGACTTTTATTACTGTAAACTGCAAATTGCAGCTTACTTTTTGGAAACTGCTTACAATTAGCAAATCAAACGACTTTCTATAGAACCTGAGCAGGGACGACAGCTAACAGCCTATCATCACTAACTCAACACAAAAAATAAATATAATTAACTAAAAAAATTACCATTGCTGCAGCATTATGAATCCTCTTAGCCAAAGGCACTGTAAATCATTGACCAAAAAAAAAGGAAAAATCAAATACAATACGGAAAATAGGGGGAAAAACTGTTAAAAAGGGAAATCAAAGAGCAAAGTACCTTCTTCATAAGTATCGGTATCATCAAAAGGAGATCGTTTTCGCTTCAAAAAGCCCAACCTCCATGGATCCTCAGAGCGAGGTCCAAGTTCAAGCCGCGGCGTCAAAGCATCGAAGAAGCGGAAATTATTGGCGACAATTTCAGCAAAAGTTACTAGAGCAATAGGAGAGAGAGTGACATAGAGATCGTCTGTTAGCGAAATCGGAGAGTTAGGGATTAGGCAGAGAGATTGTATGAGGTCGGGAGTAGCGTGGAAAAGGGTGCATCCGGGCGCAATCTCGGCCAGCCGGACCGGCCGGCGTTGGGAGAGGAGGAGAGCGAGGATGTGCCATGCTTTCTCCGACACTGATTCGGTGGTAAGTTGCTGAGTTGGCATCACGAGTTCAGGTGGAGAGAGAAGTTAGGGTTTGAGTCTGTGAAAGTAAAAGAAGTGCATTTGAGCAAACGGCGGGATCATAAGGGTATGGTGATGGAGGGAGGCGGGAATCAGACACGTTTGAAATTTGAGATTTAGCACGTGCGATTCCCCGCCAAGCCAACCCAAACGGATTTTAGGATTAACCGGATCAGATTGTAAAATCCAACCCAAACTGAATTAAAAATCAAAATAAATTTTGCTTTCGGTTCTATTCGGTTGACCCGAATCAAATGCCAACCCCTATCTCGCATGGCTCGCTTAACTTTTGCAGCTGTTTATGTGTAATTTTCACTCGAGAAATTACTTGGTGAATGGAAAAAAAATATTATTAAGAATGTGGACAATTTCTTCAACGCTTTTATTATTTTTAAGGTCATTTTATAATGCTGTGATTAAAGTCACAACATCAACACCATAACTAAATATTAATCATATAAATAAAATATAAAACTTATAAATTAACATTAATTGTAAAATAAAATATAAGACTTGTAAATAGAAAGTAAAATAAATAATTTAATATAGGTTATTTTAGTAATAATTTTTTAAAATAAATTAATGGGTGTGGAGTGTGTGTTCAAATTAAGGCTCAACAACTTCGGATTCAGATGATTTCGATTGGATTAAAAAAAACCTTCTAAATTCAATCCAATCCAAGATAAATTAAATTAGATGAATATTTTATATGAATTCATGTGTCGGATCAATTTGGAAGAATTCAAATGTGGATAATATTTCAAATTTGGATGCTATTTCGAATATGAATTGAGTTTGGATATGAGGTCATTTTGGCAAATTTCATATAAAATTTATGAAATCTATAATTGATTTTATAGTTAATTACTTACACATACCCTTTTCTCTATTTTTTTAGTAAGCCATACAATCTAATCAGATTGTTTGGATAAAATTAGACTTGATCCGATTTGAAACAGATATGATCAAATGAATATTGGACAATATTCAAATCTAATCCGATGTCCAGCCCCATACTTATTTTAGTGATGGGTAGAAAATAGTAAGATCTTATTTTGTATTAAAGTTGAACAATTATAATTTAAAAGTTATAACATTAAAGTGTTTAGTAAGCATTAATTATTATAATTTAAAAGTTAATTTCATTCAATCTCATATTTATATGACGAAGACCAATAATATTATTACTCTTTCTGTCAAAATAATTATTTAAAAATAATATTCACTACAACCTATAAAATTTTAGTTCATAATTATCTTCTTTTTTTTTTTTTTCAGAGTCACTATAATTTTAAACTACAACATCTAAATACCAAACCAGACCTAAATCAGTGAAAAAAAAAAGTATTACATGTTCAAATGCTTTCCACCCTTTAATAAATTACCGGCGGAGAATTATCGGGTAAGTTTAGACATTAAAATGTGCAAATCAATAGACGTCATTTTGGCACGGCACCTTAATCTAAATACCTGACTCAAACTGCTCCACAGTCCATAGGCTAAACTCTGGCAATTTCCATCAAATGGAAAACTCCAGAGAAAAAGGCATTGCAAAAAATTTTATGAAGAAACCACGGGGCAGGATCAACCGCTCTTTCGTCCTTCACGCTCTTCTGCCTACTTCTTCCTATTTCTAGACTTCTCCTGCTACCCGGATCGATGGTTTCTTGCTGGTTTCACACTAAAGAGTAACGTATGAATTGAATGAAATATATTTGGCAAAACAAACTGATCAAGACACAATTTTGTCGAAGATCAAATATACAAAAGGAAGGAAAGGAAGCAGTCTAACTTTCCATCCAACAGAACAAAAACAAAAAAACAAAAAAAAAATATACAATGAAATAGATTAACAAATGCTTCCATGATCGTAAATGGTGTTCAATCATTCTGTGGAACAGTGGGAGGTGGTGAAGACAGTAAAAGGTTCAAGATTAGGCCGACCATGATTCCAATGAGTCCCACAAAGGCTGCAAACATGAGCGAGAAGCCACGAACACCTTTCCGTTGACCTCGTCTTTTCAGCATGTCCTAAAGGATAAGGCAAGAGGTCATTTGATTAGTAGTAGTTGTAATTGTAAGCAAATGTATGAATAAATGATAATACAAAGTATTATATAATTAACTATAATGTGAATTACGTCTACCCTCCTTTCGGGGATACAAGAAAGATCTGGTTGATTTTAGCTTATCATAGCTCTCATTAATCAGGTTTATGAATACTGCCATGCGTGTAGAAATGTAGGTAGATAATCATGTCAAACTGACCACAAGGGAAACTTAATGCACCTAAAATATGCCAACTAGAAGACCGACAATATTATAGTTTACAAACATCATTCAATATCATTAATAATTGCCAGATCTTCTGTTTAATAGTACCTTTGATCTTTATTAAATTATTAATAGGAATCACCTAATAAGAGTACCATACGTAGCTTTGCTCATTTCACCAAACACTGCCCAATATATATATCCTCCATTGTTTCATTTATGAACTTTAATTAACCATGGAAAACAGCTGGAAATCCATGTTACCATACTTATGCTCGAAAGTTCTGATATGACATTTTGACTTACATAGTTGCTACTAGTTATGTGGTGCTAATATTCACTTTAGAGAGGAGATGATTATATACATGTCAGGTTTTCTATAGGAAACCTATTTTTTTGGCAAAACCTTCGGTCAACAATAATTAGAATTGTAACATGCCATCAGGTAATTGTGCCTTAAAATTAATAAAAGTCTTATTGAATAGAAACATGTTACCAGATCCTGTTGCAGAAGCTGTGTTTGCCGAACAGCAGCATCCCTTTCATCCTTCAGGCGCTGTAAAGCCTGAATTCATATACAAGATAAAGTTTGGAAAAATAAGAATGAGTCAGAAGAGAAAAAATGCAAGTAAAATGTTACTGATACAATGTGCCTGCTAAGAGATTGGGCACTGTGGTAGCTGCTTTGCAGCAAAATCTCAGAAAAACAAAAACAAAACAGTGGTTCAAGATCTTTGGCATTTCAAATCCTATCACTCAAAAATGAATGATCATGCATTCAAAGAAATGTAGATTTTATCTTCCTTCATTAAAAAATCAGCACTTATTTCGCAGATGCATAAGAGATGGGAGGATGGGATTCCAGAAGCAGGTGCTTATTCTACAGGGTGATTGGATGGGGAAAAAAGGAAACCTTAAAAAATACTAACTGTAAATGGCATCTTGAAAAGGAAAAAGAATATGAAGAGCTTCCAGTTGCCAGCATTAGTTCTGATACATGGAGATGAGAAACCTCACACACTATAAGACCAACCCTTGTGCACTCAACTCTGAACAATTTGATAGAAGCAGCAACTAATAGCTGGCAACTAGACACTCTAGTAGATCCTTTTTTGTAGTGCTCAGGTCCCCCTAGTCACCAAGTTTAGATTATTCAACTTCTATTTCCAGACACACCACGACCTCTTCATGACTGTATCTGTAATTATTATATCTAACATGTGAAATGAAACTCCCATAATTCCTAAAAACAGTATAATCCTATGTTGAACCACAGACTCACTATTAGGCTTCGGAGCATAAGATGTCAATTAGCTAATTTTAGTATGAAGAGAGATACTGTTACTAAGAACTATCATCAGAGAGTTTCCATCTGAACTGACATAATATACTGAACCACATTGCTCAATGAGGTTTGGCAAATTGCATATATGTAGTACTTGTGCGCAAACTACCAAATATCATAGACTAATCACAAAAATTGCAGTGCAAACAGCAGAATTCCAAAACTCACAGAGTTGGCATCAGGACTACGTGTGGCACTCACTAATCCTTCATCTTCTAAATTTCCTTGAGCTGAGCTAGGAGAGACATACACAACTCTAAGCTTGCACTCCTCTATTGTCTTCCCACTATCCTTGTTAAACTGAAATGCGAAATCAAATATTTTTCAACCTAAATCAATCAAATTTCAAAAGGAATAACAAAAAAAAAAAAAAAAAAAACCATTCTCTCCGTTATTCTTACAGTATCTGGAGGAAGATCATCAACATCGGTATTTGAAGGCACTATTGTACTCTGCAAGAGAAACTTGTCTTTGCATTGCATATCTGGAGGAGATTCTCGTTGAGCTTGAAGAGTCACTGCAGACCCAGAGTTAGTTAAAAAACCATATTACACGTTCAACAGGCAGAAGTATCAAATGGAAAAACTTATGGGTTAATGGCAGGCTGGTAAACAGTATTAAAGCAAGTGCATATAATTTGACAAAGCCAGCCAGCTTGGAATTTGCTTAAATTAAAAAATAACTACATTTAGAATTTTGCATTGTAAAATTCTATAAAGCACCCAATTAAACTTAGCTCACATCAATATCTCATTCAAAAGTATTAACAATCATAAATACCAGGAATCACAAGGAGAAATAAGTTCCATCAAGTTTGTAAAGAAAAAGCATGCAGCACCTCTAATGATACACGAATCCCAAGGTTGCACCACACCAGTGTTGGGTCTTACGAAGTACTTCTTAGGTGAAGTGGTTTTGACCTAGCAAAAAAGGGAAAATACCTGATTAAAACATAATTTAAAGAAACTGGAGTGGCCTGAACCAAAAACATCAGAAGACGTTAGATTTGTATATAATTATACAGAAGTGGAGATCTATACCTTGAAAGCAACATGATGTTCTGTATTGTTTATAACTTTAAGATCACAAAAGCCTTGTTTTTCTAGCTCAACTGCAACACAAATCTCGTGATCATAAGCTCAGAAGAATTTATGAGACAACTTGCTACTAAAATGTAATAACAAAACCAAGAAAAGAATCATAACTAATTCTCAAACGACACTAGCATTCAATGGAAACAATGTCCTGCATCCAAGTTTTGATACCTAATACTGACAATTTTTTCCAGCAATCATTTGAGTAAATCCATTCCAACAAGTCAGGAAACCCAAAATACTGTTGACACCGAAAGTGTCAAAATCAATTTTCAAACAAATTTTACTTTGGTCAATTAGATTCAAGCTTTGAATATAAATTTGCACCAATAAGTTTTCAACTGCCAGTGAATCTTTACCATGTCTAGTATGGCTTTCAATTTACTTATACCACATGAATCTATCTTTTCTTTAGTTTATGTTGATAGGAAATTACATGAGACGAACTCACTTCACATAGACCTTGACGAGCAAAAGGGACAGACATGCTAACTTACTTAATACCCTAAAAATGTCAAATATGAAGGTGCTATGAAGCATCCATATCCATAAAAGACCAGAATAAATACAAATACTATGGCAAGGAATAGTAATGTTGGAGAGCTCTTTGAATCCAGTGGAAGGAAAGACCAAGTTTCAAAAGCATGTGCATTTAGATCCCTATGCAATTATTGGCATCTTCATAATACAGCAAAAGAAAAAGTTCCACAGTTCCTAAACATGTTACTCCAGGTCAAACAATCTCAGCATTCCAATATGAAAAATATCACCAAAAACATAACAACCATAAATAAACGGATGGCCCAGCATCTTCTGAATGTCTGAGAAAACTATCAATTCAAACTAGATAACACCTACTCTCATTTTCTCCTACAACCCCCCCTTTTTTTTCCCCTCTCTTTTCAACTGTGATCCATAATTCCTATTAGATGCACTGGGTTTATATTTCCTTTCCTCTTCGTCCTGCGACCACATAATATCTCAAATTTGAATCTCACTCAAATCTTGCAACTGCAGTTTCATTCAAGTCTGCTTCATTTTCCATACTACAAACTTCCACATAGCCATCGATCATCAATTTAACACGTGTGCAAAAACACATGTGCAAATGCATACAACCATCCTTATACTGGTAGTTATGACTACATGTATGAACAATTAGATCCGAAGAGAAAATATACGTACAAATGAACTTGAGTTCTTCGGGATGAACAGAGATCAACTGATTACCGCCATCAGCAGTCATGACTAGGCCCCACTTCGCGATCAATTATCTAAGCCCTCACAAATCAACGATCACGCAATCAATCACAATCCGCCACACACTAAAAGCACATAACAGGACACAAGGAACGAACAAAACAAAGAAGCAAACCCTAAGTCCACAATCTCAACCTTCCTAATCCATCGAGCAAAATAGAAGAACAATATCGGATTAAAAAATGACAAAAAAAAAAGGGGCGGAATTATGAGCGCCTATCAAAATTTTAACGGAGAAAAGGAAAAAAAGAAGAAGAAGAAGAAAAGAATAATAATAATAACATGTGGTGCAACAGAATTGTCTCGGTTCAAACAAACCGTTCTGAGTGGCCCGATAATTACGGCGGAAGTGTTGGGTCTAATCTTTTCGGATGGTCCTAGTTTGATTTAAACTCGGGGTCTTAGTTAAAAGGAGTGGTGTTACGGTGATTCTGTACGCGCGCTGCTTTTCTGCGGTTAAACGGTAGTGTGGCAACACGCAGAGCGGATACAATCACAGCAGAGCAGAGAGAGGCGCGGGGGAGTGGAACGGAGGTGACACGTGTCGTATATATAGGGGGAAGCCCGGTTCTAAAGACACAGAGTGGAAGCGGGACCCAGTGCGCGTCACATGGGCGAAAAAGTTTAGGTCTGACGTGTCACTGTTGAGTTTTGGTGATTAGCCGTTTTCATTAAGTAATCGATATATTGCCCCGTCTGCGTCAGTGTTTGATTACAAAAGAAAAGATGTCCAAAATGGCGCCGCTCTCTCTCTCGCTTTCTTTCTTTTTTTCTTTTTTTTGTTTTCCCTCCTTTCTCAATTCTTCTTCATTACCGGCTTTTGTGTGTATGTATTAAAAAATGAGAATAGTCGTCCTATGCGTACTTAAAAATATGTCAACTCATGTCTTTCCTTCATTGGTACGTGGATCATCATGTCATTTCCGTGTACTTAACCCATCACATATGGCATTCAAACAAAAACAATAGAATAAAATTTTAAAAACATAAGATAAATCGAGAATCATCTATCAATTAAATGATAATCTATTCTTACCAATATTTTGTGGTAGATTCAATATGTTCCAGGCTTACAGGCATAGATGTAAAAGATCCAATCTACGCCTAATCCCATTACATTGCTTATCTGAGGAGGCCCTATATGGGCATAGAATTTATCTAAGACTCTACTTGGTATGAAGATACTGGTCAGATAAGCCATGAAGATACTGGTCATATTGCTTCTCTAAGACTCTATTTGGTACGAAGACGTTATAGTTTTTAAGTTATATTTATTGTAAATATATATATATATATATATATAATTATGAAATAAAAATTAATATAATATAATAAATTATAAATAATAATTTTAATAAAATTAATAACGACATAATAAATTTTTTATTATATAATTATAAAATTAAATTAACTTAATTTCTAAGTTGCAATAATTAGTATTTACCAAATAATTTAATATTATAAATTTTAAGTTTTAGCTATCTACCCTTAATCCCAAAAGGGACCTATGTGCTCAAAATCATTCATAGTCAAAAGCTGAAGACAGGCCACTTGTATGTAATTTGATAAATTCCCCAAAAAAAGAAAACAAAAAGTTTTGAGTACCTACTTTCTTGAAGAGATTTGATACCTTTTCCTCTTAGCTTTTACGTAAACAAAGTTATCTATCCAATCGAAGAAATGGACAATGACCTACAAAAAGTAATCCTTAGCCGAAGCAAAGGCATAACACTGAAAACTTGCAATGATGGAATCGTAATCTGAAGCTGCTAAAGCTCATGTAATCATCTAAAGATACAATAATTTCCACGACTAAAATAAAAGGAAAGAAAGGAAAGGAAAAATGATAAAATGGAATATTAAATTACAGCTTTTACAACATTTTAGGATTCTGAAAACCACTTTGAAGGCAAAATCAACTGAAGACCAGCAGCATCGGGCTTCTTCATTTGAAAGTGGAGAGTCTAGGAAGCTTGTCTCTAAGATAGTACAGCCTTGCCCTCCTCACTTTCCTGTGGGAGACAACTTTTATCTCCTTGATGTTTGGCGAATAACTGCAATGACATGATGAAATATTGATCAAGTCCCATCTGAATTCTTTTCTACTTTTTTCTGTTTCCTCTCCAAATAGAGTATATCAAAACTACATACTTGAGGCCAAATCATCAGGTGAAAGTTTATAGCCACTAGTGTATTCAAGGCATTGCAGGCAAATATTATGGATGCATATTTAGTCCAAACTAACAAAGGACCCATGTTAAGAAACAGTAAAATGAAGATATTTTGCATCCCAAAGCATGATTGAAGATCAACCACACAAAACATGCAGCATCGATGAGCAAATAACTTCCTTAACCAATTAAATAATTTAAAACTAAGATAACGAATAAGATTTTCACACGCCCAAAACTAACTAAAAGCATTCTTCCATGCCCTTGGCTGATATTTTCCATAACACTGTGACGAAGCTTCAGTGATAACAGACATCGTCAATTAAAGGGAATTAAATCCTTCCTCTTTGACTCTGTTAACCCCATTGTCTAGAAGAAGCTCAAACTTCTTGTTTCACCAAAATGTTAACGTGGGAAAATTCAACATGTTCTTCTTTGAATGATGAGAGATTTGCCCAACACTACTGTACAGCAACATAAAAATGAACAAGAAAAGGACTATATTGACTCAATATTACACCAGACAGTTCACATGTCATACTAATTCCTTATAGAGAAGGAAATGAAACAAAAATGTCCTAGGTGTTAATCATGGGGATGAGGACACCTACACTAAAGCCTCGACAAGATGCATATTAAAGGCAGTGGGCGGAAAATACTCTGAAAGTCCAAACGTTTGACTATTAAAGAAAAAGCTTGATAAATGAATGTTCCATCTTGTTAGGAAGTCACACCATATTGATACAGTCTAAATATTAATTCCTCTAATACACTCTGGAATTTGTTGTATTTCTACGATGTAATAGCTAGAGGGGGGTAGAGAGCGAGAGAGATTTTATCCAGTCATTGGTCCAAAGAAAGGCAACCTCAACAAATTGCAACCCTCCAATTTGCCTTTTTAACATGTATATAGTTTCTGACACATATAACCTAAATCATATTCAAGGGATTCTGTGCTCCTTGACCTCCATAACCATAGAAGAGAGGGAGAGAGAGAGCTCAGTTTCTGAGTTACACATCGAGGATAGAAAATTTAGACCAGGTCAACCATAAATGGCCACATTTGTCACATTCTGGTTTTCTCTGTGATCCATTAACCATATTTGAATAAAAACACACTAGGTAGTTAACAAAAGAATTTTCATGCAACAACTCAATCCTAAACCAGATTCAAAACCATTCTCTTCACCAAAGTGTAGAAGAATTGAAAAACAAATACTCACAGAGGGAATACGATCTCAACCCCTATGCCAGCAATAATCCTCCGAATTCGAATTGTAGTGTGGATCCCAGCATTTTGCCTTGACATAACAATACCTTTGTAAATGGACAACCTACGCCTATTTTCAGGAACTTCCTGTAAGCCAACCACAAACCAAAAGTTTCACAAATTTCATTTGAAACTATAACAAAGAACATTGTAAAGATAGTCAAAAACAGCATTTACCAATTTAATCTCCACAACATCACCCGTCCTAATATCTGGAATTGGTCTTTCACTCTCCGATGCCTCAATCGCCCTCTTATTCAATATCTACTCAAACAACACAAATATATTCATTTTCCAACCATTTTCAATGCAACCAATAAAAAGAATCATAATAGATTTAAGCAATGAAATGAGTACCCCCATGATATCTCCAAGTTTAACCCTGGGCTTTCTGGGTGCTTTCACTTCTTCTTCTTCAACCTTATCCTCAGATTCAGCTTCTACAGCTACCACAACATCACCTTGTGCTTGAACGGCCTCGTTTTGCTCCTCTTCAATACTCTCATTCGCTTCCGCTTCTTCGTTTGACTCCGCCCTAACCACAAAACTATCTTTCACTTGGGCATTTACGAAAAAGCCCAAATTCCACCCTATAGGCTTCGTTGAAACTGAAACCCCATGGCTCACAAAGGGGCCGCGAGAAAGAACTGTTGAAAACCCTAGCCTCTTTGAAGGAATGCACTGAGTGGAACTTCTTGGGATCCAATGCAGAGCCTTTTATAAAATTTAAATTGTACACTTTTTTATCAAATTGTAAGAAATTGCAAGCAAATTAAACAGCATTGGTGCCAGTAAAAGCATAAACATACGAATTACGAAGCGAGAGAGTACCTGAGGAAGAACCTGGGAGCCCATGGCGACGCTGAGACACTTCTAAGTGAAACAAATGCCTTATCTGTACTAGAAATTCGGCTTGCGTTTCACACGCTCTATCCGTTTGCATCGCACGTGTGATCAGAGTTTTATTTTTTCTTTTTAATTTTTGAATCATTATTACAAAATATTTTCATATTTTGTTAAACGTAAAAGGTTTTTGGAATCTTTTTGTTAGGTGGTTGATGGAACGGCTAATATGCCATATAGTTTTTATTGAGTGAATGAATTTTAAATAATTTTATGCAAAAATTATAAGTTATATTTTAATTTGATCAATTTTGACAAAACCTTGTTAGTCTCGTCTCAATGAAAAGATTTGTGCTAATCTGCAAATTGATATGATTCCAGAAAATATAAATATTATATTTTCTCAAATATAAATAGATAAGACACTTCACAATAAGTCGAAAATTTCATGAAATTCATGTTGGAACAAATAAAAAATTACAATGTTAATTCTAAATAACTATTTTGAGAAGGCCGCAAGTTTCCAAGATAATATCTATCTGTTTTTTTTTTAATGTTGTACAATTAATTGTGCCTTGACATGATTTCATAGGATTATTTCCTATGTAATCATAAAAAGCTATTTTTTCATGAATTTTAGACCAAACTTCTGATAAACTTTGATTTTCGACTAGTCCAGCACTAACTCTTCGTCCATGAATTTAGCAGCAATTTGAAAGGTTGACCTATTTAGGAATCTTTGGATCTGCGCTTATTTTCAACTCCCCGAAGTAATTTGTCACTTACTACGCCCTTCCTCATCTCTGGGTGCCTTTGATTTGGTTGTGTTAATAAAAAAATAATAAAAATGGTTTAATTTATACTAAATCTAATATATGATAAATTATTCTATAATAAATTGGAGTATATTTCTACCTGTAAAAAAAAAATAAAAAAATAAAAACTACAAAAGTGGCACTATGAGTTTGTAGTTAGGAGACATAATCCATTTCCCGTGTTATATGGCTTCTTTGATCTCACATGTCATTCATTAGCATGATTATAAAATTATCACATTATTGATAAACAATAAAGTCAATTAATCATTTGTATTGCAGTTTGTGTGTTCTTGGTCTTTTTAGTTTAATGCACTGTCCTTAATCAACTCCCAATAAAAAAAAAATGATAAACTTCTTTAATTTTCACTAACTGTAACATGTAACTCTAATTTATTATTTTATGATAAATTTTATCTTAAATTAATGACTTGAAATATAAACTACATTTATGTAATTTTAATAATTCAAATCACATATCACAAAGTGGGAATATAAAATTTATATTTCAAGTAATATGGCAGATGATGGAACTTTATTTTACATAATCATATGATTGTTGGTTATTAAAAATGTTGAAAAATACAAATTTTATGATCCGAGCACTACCGTAATTGTTATTTCCTTTTTCTAGCATTTAATTGCAAATTTTGAACGCATCTCAATTGACATGAGAGCCCGAAGCTGCAATTGCTTCCCCATGCCCAATAGCCCTGACAAAACAAAAGTTTGCCGCAGAAGCGGTTGCTCAGTGTTCCCGCCTGTGACACAATGCATGGCACCACCCACCCTCAATGCGCCACGTGGACAACCCAACAGAGGCCCCTTGTCACTTTAACACACTCGTCATAGCCCCCGTGGCGCTTCAACGCAACCGACTCTCAGACAAAACATCACCTTAAGTGGCCACGTGTCACTGGCTTGATGCCCCTCCCTTTCGCATTGACGCTTCTCTCTCTTCTCTCCCGCCAACATCGCTCCCCCCTCGCAGGTTCTTTTATTAGGAAATGTTCTCGAAACATTTCGATGACTAGTTCTTTTCATTTTGATGCAACATGGAAGTTGATTTTATCGATTTTTGAATTTTGATGATCATCATTATCTGCGGTTGTGTAAAATTAATTATATGAAGATCGTGCTAGCTTGGTAAAAATTTGATTTTGTTTTCCTTCTTTTTTTTTTTTGGGGTAGTTTATTGGTTAATGTTTGTATGATTATTACATAGATGGCGGGGAATTCTGATACGGTGAGGCAAACCCCTCCTGGGATTTTGCTTATAAGAAAAATTAGAGGCAAAGATTGGAGCCTAACGACATATAGATACATAATTTTGTTGATTACTTTCATTGCATATGCTTGTTACCACGCCTCGAGAAAGCCTTCTAGCATTGTCAAGAGTGTATTATGCCCAGACCCGCTTAAGGGACCCAAGAAGAAGCCTTGGCCTATTGGTGAATTCTTTGTCAGGCAAGAATTTGTGGGTCTTGATCGAAATGTATCCACAGCTAAGGGTTGGGATCCATTCAATGGAACTCATGGGACATCAAAATTGGGTGAAATAGATCTTGCCTTTCTTGCTTGTTACTCCGTAGGAATGTTTGTTGCTGGGCATTTAGGTGATACTTTGGATTTGAGGTTGTTTTTGACTACAGGTATGGTAGGGAGTGGCATTTTTGTGGGGTTATTTGGCATGGGATACTTTTTAGATATTCATGCGTTCGGTTTCTATCTTATTATGCAAATGGTTGCCGGTTTGTTTCAGGCCACTGGTTGGCCTTCCGTTGTGGCTGTGATTGGCAATTGGTTTGGTAAAAGGAAGAGGGGCTTGATAATGGGTGTTTGGAATGCGCATACTTCTGTTGGGAATATCAGTGGCTCCCTTCTTGCTGCTAGTGTTTTGGACTATGGCTGGGGATGGTCATTTATACTCCCGGGTGCATCTATTGTTATGGGAGGGATAATAGTTTACTTGTTCTTGGCTGCTTATCCTGAGGATGTTGGGTTTCCTTATGCAAATGATCCAATCCCTGGTAGCGAGAGGCTGCCTAATGACGAAGAATCTCACATGCAGAAAGGAAAGACTGCGGCAGTGGAAAATAACTCTGGTATTAGATATGGGTCAGGGAGTAGGACAAGTGTTGGACTTCTTCAAGCTTGTTTGATACCTGGTGTGATACCATTTGCATTCTGCCTCTTCTTCGCAAAGCTAGTGGCATACACATTTCTGTACTGGTTACCATTTTATTTGAGTCAGACAGGTATTCTCTACCATCCTTTGCTTTCTGTTTTAAGTTTCTAGTTGTTAATGAAAAAGGGATTCTTGCAATAGATGCTCAAAATCTTGAATTTTCTTGTTTCGTAATCCAATCAACTAGAACAAATTAATTTTGGACTTCATGAAGAATAAGTTAGATTGTATCCAACAATGAAATTTTTCAAATTAAACATATGGTCACATGATTGTTGAATTGTGAACTTGGTATGAGGATGTACGGTTGATAAAGATAGCATGATAGATCATGTGACAGTTATTTGAAATTGTCAAACAAAAAAGAATAATTAGGCTAAAGTTTCTTATGTCTATGTTCTATTCTCTCTGACGCAATATCGGCTGTGAATTTCATTGCAATGTAAAATTAAATTCATGAGGCCTGATTAATCGTTTCTTCACCTGAAAGGAGCAATGTAATTGGTCGCATCATTGTTGAAAGCACGAGGTGGTTATCTGCTATATTACTTCATGTTCCTAAAATTGAAATTATTAGTTCTCTCCTTATAATGTTAATTACATATTATGAGTCAGTGGTTTTTAAATGTCCATAATTTCCTATGGAAGACCTATTGCCTGATGCTCAGGTTCTCTGAGGGCGGTCACATTTAGGTGTTTCATGATTCTTGAATATTTGGAAAACTTGATACTTTTGAGTACTGGAAAGCCATGTCTGTAAAAAATTTCTTATTTGTTAGAATTTTCTCTTATGCTATAGGCATAATGTTTCCCTGTGTTCTTCATTTCTGTTTTCTATGCTTTTGCAGAAATTGGTGGAGAGTATTTATCTGTCAAGACTGCTGGAAACCTCTCCACCCTTTTTGATGTAGGTGGAATTTTTGGTGGAATTATTGCTGGCTACATATCTGATAAACTTAAAGCTCGAGCTACTACAGCAGCCACCTTCATGTATGCTGCTATTCCATCCATGCTTTTGTATCGCGCATATGGAAGTGTATCTCAGACAGTCAACATTGTACTTATGATGGTCGCTGGCCTATTTGTAAATGGGCCTTATGCACTAATCACAACTGCAGTTTCTGCAGATCTTGGCACACATAGTTCTGTTAGAGGGGATTCTCGAGCACTGGCAACAGTCACTGCCATTATTGATGGTACTGGATCAGTTGGTGCAGCACTTGGTCCCCTCCTTACTGGATTCCTTTCAACACAGGGGTGGGATGCTGTATTTATTATGTTAATGGTTGGTGCTCTTATTGCGGGGCTTCTTTTGTCACGTCTTGTCATAGCTGAAATCACTGAGAAAATTAGAAGACCCGTAACTACAACAAATGGATGGCAAAATAATGAAGGTAACTTAATTGACTTATTTACAAACGACATTGCACATATAAAATTTGGATGTGTATTCAAGTCAAGGCAGTTTTCTCTTGAAACCATGAGCCATTTATTCCTTGTTTGATATTTAAGTGCTACAGCTTTTACTCTCCAATTGTTATGGAAAAAAACTGTAATTATGAAATAGAAATTAATAGTGTGTAGAAAATAATAATTTTGATAAAAATAGTAGAGATATTATAGGTTTTTTATCATATAAGTGGAGAATCAAATTAACTTAGCTTCCAGCAGTTAGTGTTTACCAAACTCTTTCTCAGTACTAAACAAGGCTTTAGTTAATGATGGCTGCTAATCTTTTTGTATCATTTTAAGGTTAAGATATGTTCAGGGTATTCACCTAAGATATGAACAAACATGCTGATTTCCTTTTTCTTCTGTCAGTTTCCCCATAGAAAAGAACTTGAGTGGGGATAGGGATCCTAGAGAAATTTTTTTTTTTTTTTTCACCATTGCACATAGAGCATGGCTATAACCCAATATGTTGGGTAATTCCATTAATTCTTGTTAGAAATTGTTTTGCTTATCTGCCTTGTTGAAAACCCTTTTTCTTTCCTCCCCTTTTTTCTACCATTGCATCTATTCTATAGGCCTAATTCAGAAATTTTCTGCTATTTTGCAGCTCCTGCTACGCAGCCACTTCTTAGGGACCGAAGTTGATCATCAGGTATGCATCCTGAAGTTATAAAAGTTGAAGCGATTGAGACAAATGATAAACTATAGAAGTAGTAACAATAATAAGTGATGTATTTTTAGAAAGTTTTGACCGGTTTGGCTGTAGTTCATGTTACCTTCGCTAGTCAACTTTTTGTATAATGAATATGTGATGAGGAACGTGTAGAATTTCTTTCTTGTTGGAATTTTTATGCGAGTTGATTCAGTGGGAAATGAGGAAAAAGTAAAAGACTTCTGAAAGACACAGCCGGGGAACTTTGTTGTTCAATTGTGTGAAAGACTTCTGTGAGTACTACACATGTTGTATGAGCAAATCTTGATGATTTTTGTGTTTGAAGAAAAATAAAATGGCATCGTTTGAATTTGTCAGATGCACTTCAACATTAGAATTGTGCTAATGCCACGGCCTTCTTGTTATGTGAGATTGTGTTTTGCTTATGGATGATGTAGATTTAATCATTTAATTTGTCAGTACTTTTAATGCCCAAGGTACAGATAAAAAATCAGCATCTGGAATGGTCGACTTCATTTTTAGTAACTGATTTTTGCCCCCCGCCCAAAAAAAAAAAAAAATTGTTGAAGTTAAAAGTAATTTTTATGTATTTTTATAGTTTTAGAGTAAGATAATCAAAATTAATTGTATTAAGAAGCAATTTAAAAAACTTATGTCACAAAAAAAAAATAAAGAAAGGAGTTAATTGATTAATTCTCCAAGTTTTTTCTTTATTTGAATTTTATTAATAATGTGATTTTATTTTAATTATCTTTTTTCATAAATGAGGTGGTACAAAATTAATTGTTGGCGAAAATGTTATCTCGATTATGAAATAAGAGAATTGAGATTCGAATTATATTTACATAACATTTAAAAGATTAACTTGTCATTACCCAAAAAGTTAACTTTTAATGGTAAGTTTATTTTATGGAATGAGAATATGGTGGACTCGGAATGAGATTTTAATGTTTATTTTGTAAAAATAAATAAGAATGAGAATTTATTGAAATGTCATTAATGTGTTTACTTAACAAAATAAATAGGAATGAGAAATGAGAATCAATTTATCAAAATACCTATAGTATTAAATAATGTAATTTTTATTAATTAGATACATGCATAATATTAATAAAATAATAATAAATAAAATAATAAAGCTAATAAAATTTAATAATAATAATAATAATAATGATATTTAAAATAATAAAATTAATTATGATTTAAACGAGAGTAATTAAGAAAATATAAAAAAATTAGAGAGATACAAAAATCAATGTAGGGAATGAAAATCTCTATTCTCAACCCCCTCATGTGAATGAAAATTTCATTCATTATTCTTAAATTATGTAAAAATAATATATTTTATTTTTATTTTCAAATTATATTTTATCAAATAAATATAAATTTTATTTACATTCATTCATTCATTCATTCTGAATCCTTAAAACCTCGTGTAAACACATTATAAAATAATTAAGAAAAAAATACGGGAGGTTATTCCGTCTTCTAAGAGATTGAAAGGGACGAGCGAACGTCGGGATTCAAGATAGAAAGGACAGGTTGTTTGTAACGTTACAAATTACAATGCATCCCCAAATCCCTGCACAGAATTGGATTGGATAGGGTTCTGAGCCAACCAAAACGGCCCAACAGCTGTATTGAATAGACAAGACCAGCCTTTCATTTTAGCTTCATAGAGGCCTGGAAGTTCACCAGGCATCCTATGCTCTCGGCTGATTAGGATCACCACGTGTCTACTGTTCCTCTTTCTCGACTCTTCCAACGTTGTGGCCCGTTATCTTGCCTTGATTGCTCATCTTCGCCATTACCAGGAACTTGCATAAATAAATTATCGGTTCGCTCATGCTGTTCTATACGTTCCCCCCCTCCTTTTTTTCAGTTGCTGGTTACTTTTTTTTTTTTAGAGTTTTTGAGATTAAATAAATTATTTTATTTTTATTAATAAAAACTTAAAATTTTAAATTTTAAAAGTAGAGATTGAATTTTTTTTTAAATATTTAAATGTTTAAAATATCTTTTATTTATTGGATACTCTTATTTTATTTTTTTTATAATATAATTTTAAAAAACATGCATACTAATTTTTTTTTAATATTGATTACACATCATACTACTGTATTATATAAATATTTACAACTGCTATTATAATAGGCATTATGCATAACTGATATTTATATTATTACATTAAATTTAATGAATTATATATCCAGACAAATATATTTACAACTGCTATTATAACAAATATTATACATAATTGTGACTTATATTATTATATTAAATTCTATGAAGTACATGCCCAGACAAATAACTCTTACAGACGAGAGATGTACTGAACAATAACAAAGAGATTTTTTTTTTAAAAAAAATATATTGTCAATTTTATAATGTTTGTTGCTCCATTACATAAGAAAACAAAATCCTTTATACGCAAACCTCACAATGAATGGGAGGGAAGTAGAGAATAGAGTCTCTCCATAGCACTGAAAAGATGATTGGCGCTGGGACTTGATGACGTCAGTAGTGCCACTGAGCTACGCAATGCTCAGTGGTTAACTGAAACAAATGCTGAAAATAAATCCGAATATATTATTTTTAATATATTAAATTATATGATATTTGAAGATATTAATTAATTCATATTCGAATCAAATAAAATTCTTTCAATAAACATTTAACACAGTAATATTTTAAAAATATCGAACTAAAGATCTTTGTTAAATACCAACAACCAATTATATTATTATTACTCGCATATAGACGCAAGGAATATGTTAAAATAGAACTGAAGGCTACGACAGTGGATGGTAAAGGGCGGAGGCAAGTCCTGATTGTTCTATTATTGTGTGTTTTGTGGATGTCTGCTGCTTTTGCATTGTCAGAGCCATTGTGTGAACCGAAAGACTTGAGATGGGTGGGGTGGGGGCAAGTCGAACCAGCCAATTCCTCCAACACGACCCAAGTCATCAAATGAAATGCCTCAAACCACCATCCATGATTAATTAAATCTTAGTGTGCCTGCACAGCATAGACATGCTGAACAACTTGACCTGTATTTTCTGAGAAAATGCGGCCACTGCTTGTGTGGCCTGGAGGTTTTGAACTCCTCCCTGGCAAAATAAACATCATATTAAATTTACAAATTCACAAAATAAGCTGTAAAATAAATGTAATGTAATTCTTAAAAAAAATAAAGTTGTCATTAGGGACAAGACAGGAGGGTGCATTCCGTAAAACAAAAAGCAATTAAATTCCGTCATCATACGTGTCAAACAGCAATTATGTCGGATACGGATAGCAATAGCATCAACCGTCCATTCACATACCAAAAATATGAGAATTCGTACGATTGATTGATTCTTCAAAAATCAATATAATTTCCCCGTTATAAATGTACCCACCAACTACTCTCCTCCTTCCTACACCTCACAATTAGAAACAAACTCTACTCCAGCAAGTACTCTCCTCTTTTCTCCTCCCAGTTCTCAAGTACACAGAGAGAAGCAAGCATGGCTGTCTCACGTGCCATGCTCCTGCTGATTTTCTCTTTTGCTCTCACCTCATATGCCACAGCTCAAGGCCCAGCATCATCACCATCAATGCCACCAAAGTCCACCCCCAACCACCCACCACCACCCATGGCCATGGCGCCGTCGCCAAAATCCTCCCCCAACCCCCCACCACCACCCATGGCCATGGCGCCGTCGCCAAAATCCTCCCCCAACCCCCCACCACCGCCCATGGCCATGGCGCCGTCACCAAGATCCTCCCCCAGCCCCCCACCACCACCCATGGCCACGGCTCCGTCGACCCCACCTCCCACAATGTCAATGACCCCATCAATGAGCCCAGCAGAGAACCCCATGGCGCCACCCCCATCGACAGGTGCTGCCTCACCACCTTCACCAGTTGCGCCGGGACCGGAGTCGCCCACGATGCAGCCAACGGCGCCGTCAATGCCACCGTCAGGTATAACGTCACCACCAATGGCCAACCCTCCTTCAGGTATAACGCCACCACCAATGGCCAGCCCTCCTTCCGGAGCCTTTGTGCGTGGAAGCACGGGTTTGTTAGCATCGGCATTGCTTGGAGGAGTTGCTCTACTGCTCTTTGTTTAATCAGAACACAGTGTTGTTTATTGTTATTGTTTCCAAGTCTCCATTTTTATCCTCGTAGATTATTAATTTGGATATTTATTTGTGTATCCTTTGTTATGTCTCCCTTACTTTTTTTTTTTTTTTTTTCCCCTCCCCTGATTTTTGTTTCTTCTATAAGTTGGTGATTCATGGAGCTGCTGCATATTCGTGATTTGTGAGAGGATGTTTAATTTAGAGATTTCATCAGTTGGGAATGTTACAGCTCTTGTGTAGCATTTTGACTTTACCGAAATAAGAGACACTTTGTGATCTTATTTAATTTCTTGGTGTTTTTAACATGGGGGCACAAGCTTCATCATTAGCTTACCTTAAGATCCTTTTCATCGACAAGTTCATTGGAAATGCTTTCAATTTCACTCCAAAGTCTTATTATTTTGACTAAGATAAGAAGAAGGAAGCTTGGGAGTGAATTTTATCATTCATCAAATTAAGGAAAACAAATACCTATAACATAACCAAGAGCTATTAAGCTAATCGGTGATCCATTTAATTTCAGTAGCCCGGTTTCTCAAATTTTAGTTAATGGTGCTGTCCAAATGAATAAACAAGCAAAGCTAATTAATTATAATTATTTAATTAATTAAAAGGTTTGGTGGGCGAGTTGCTACTTGCTAGAGTGGTAGATGGAGTGATGAGTAGGAGCAATAGTAGTAATGGTGGCGAAGGAATGGATAGATGGAAAAGTTAGGTGCTAATGCTATTGCTCTTGGCAGCTGTTAAGGTATAATGAAATTAGAATAAAACCCAAAAAAAAAAATGTGGAATAAATGAATAGCCTTTTGGAAAATAGAAAATGGGAAAGTTGTCTTTTTGGTTTAGGAGAAGAGAGGCAGAGTTAAAAGAGGAATGGGCTTTTAGTGGTGGAAAGCATGAGGGAAAAGAAAAGAGAGGATGGATCTTTCATTTGTTGTTGGTGCCTTGGTGGTGGTAGTGGTGGTGGGACTATTCTTTGAGACACATCAGTGTGAGAAGGAAAGTGATATTCACATGGTGTGTTAGCCCCACTCCGCTTGAGACACATCACAAATTTGGGCTTTTGCGAGGGGGTGAAGAGATTTTTTTATTTACATTTATATTTTTTGAGGCTCATAACGAATTATAAAAAAGCTTTAATGGAAAAAAAAAAAAAAACAATGTCATTAATATTGTTGTGTAAGAGACAATGAGACAACCGATTTGAATGCAAAACAAAGCAAAACCTCTCAAATTTCCAAGACAAAACTTAAAACAACCGACAGAATGATCAAAATATCATAATTCCTCTCTCCCCATCCGCATTTGTTCCAATCATCCTGTAGAACAATCTTGTCTTCTTTAGTCTCGAAACGTTTTCATGGTTTACCATGAGTGCTAACAAAAAGAAAGTTGAAACACCTGCATCTATTCATTTTTATTTTTTAGTTCTCATCCCCAGTAACCAATAATTGATGAGTGTCATTTTATTGCTGAAAATGAAGAGAACTGATTCATTCTGTAGTTAAAGGGACATAAGAATCTCTGGCCAAATGGAAAGTGTATATAAGCATTGGATTCTTCACAAAAAAAGCTAATCAGTAAAGAATCATCACTATCCTTTTTATCTTTGCTTGCCTCCACGGTCCACAAAAGCATGATCATACGAATTCCATTATTTTCAATGATATCTTTGTAGAAACCTCTACTAAGATTTCTCTTTATCTCTGCAAAATTTACCCAGCCCAGCAATCCCTATACTTGGCAAGAAGCATGTGCATAATCGGGTCACATATGGATAAAAATCCTAACACCAAATTCCCATTGTCAAATTGTTAAGCCATCAGAGCTCATAAAAAATCCTAAGGCTTGTAATCATTGTTAGAAACTTAACAAAAAAGAATGAGCTTAGCAAGGAAATTCTCTTGCCCCACACCTGTAGGAGGAAGTTAAATAAGATTAGATACAAAAGAAAACAGAGAGACTTTTTTGTTTGTTCATCAATATCATCAACTCTACTCAGTTAAATAACTCAAATCTTCATAGTCAAGAACACATGAAAGACTGCCTACAAGGTTTTTTTTTTTTGGCTCAACATTCTTAATCAGCTTTAATAGGTTTTGATTTTGCGATAATCTAAGTTACCTTTGTCATCTCTTCTTTGGTATATAACAAAGCCAATCAAGGGTTGAAAAATGGTATCAGATGAGATCATTCTGGTGGGGAATTTGACTGGTGTGTGCTCTAATTCTTGTACATATCTGTTATCTCTACTTCTTTCTTTGTTTTCTTCGGCATTCAAAACAGTCACTACATGCAGGTTTAATTCTACTTGAGGAACTGATTTCGAGCTTGCTGGATGGTACTTTCAGGTCTTCTACAAGGATTTGACGGAGCTTCTTATTCTCCTCCATAAGTTCTTCAATGATTTGCTGGTGTTTTAAAATCTGTATATCATAGATGTCAACGATAAATTTAGAATCTACCACACTTAATTGCTAAATGAGGTTAACAGTTTGGGGAATCTCAAAATGCATTGACAAACTCCAATGTTAGGCTAAAATTTATGGAGCTTCTCCATTGGATGATTGGAATTCTCCAATGGAATAAAAACACGCCTACAAATTGGATTGAAGATCAGTTGAAATGACACTTAAAACTTGGAGGATTACCATTTGAAGCATGTTGTTTTCAGACTGCAAGCGTCCAGCCTACAAAGCAAAACCACCTGATCAGAACTTCTGATTGCACATTCAAGCAAGATACTATAATATCAAGTTGACAGAACATCAAGTCTATGTCCAGTTCTGTAATTTTCAAGGCACTGGCTCATAATTCTGAGGAGAGATTTGTCAAGGATATGTAGTTGCTAAGATTATACAAAGGCAGCCCATAAAATATGCATCTTTAACACTCATTGATACAAAATGTAATTGCCAGCACACTAATAATCAGACAAGATTTATGTCTTTAACAGATTGGTTATGAAGAAGCCTACAAGCTATCAACTGTGAAAGAAATTATATTATAGATGCCAACAAAATAGGAAGTAAACTTAAAGAATTTTCAAATATGTGATAAACCTTAATTGAATAATCACATTCACTATAAACATAAAAGAGGCAAAATAATACTTTAGAACCTGAAATAATTGCGCCAGACCTAGCTCTAGGATAATGAATCCCAGAGTTAATGCCAAGAATGATGTAGAGAAGGCTTTTCAAAGTAGATGTGATAGCTATTGAAGTATAGAAACTATACATACCACTTCATTGAGGTTCACACCCTCTTCCCTTAAAAGTGGATTCTGGAGAAAATGACTGAGGACATTTTCAGTTCGGCCGAAAGATGCGTTAACTGGAGTGCTTTGAGACGCACGTTCTGGCATTTTAGTTGCCAACTGCATTATATTTCCCATTGAGCTCTGGCCCGATGGTTCATTTATTATTCCCATGCCACTTTGCAACGAAGTTGGGAGGACACTTTGACTGATGGATGGACTGGAAGCCCTTCCAAACTTCAACATCAACTTTGCCATTGCTTGCTAGTAGATTTGGAGTGCAAATTTCAGATAAAAGAATGGAAAACCTTAACAGTTAACATACACATCGGAAGTTAAAATAACACATACCACAAGACAAGATTGAATCTGATGCATCACGCTAGGTTTCACAGCAAGACCTACCATACAGACACCAATTTCAGCCATCAATAAAATCATTTACTTTTATCATTGATAATGCATTAATGAGGATGGATGAGTGCAGCCTCCTGATTATACAAAGCTTGCAGCTATGAAAAAATTATTTTATTTTATTTTTCTAAAAAAAAACGGGTGTGTTATAGCTTCTCTAAGTTTCAGCAGGCTCACTCAGTTATAACCATAACTGCCAAAGGTACATTATGCAAGCATAGAAACAACATCCTTCCTCAAATCCTCTTTTTCATCACTATGTACTTCTTACTTTGTAGATAGAAACCTGTGGAAGATTATATGCAGCTCAGCTTCTATATCACGCTATATAACACTTCAATATCATCCCACTCACTTATATAGATTATTCTACCCTTGTTCATAAATGGTTATGTAAAATCAACTTATTTCTGAATGAGCCTCAGCTCCTTAATCTTTGTGATCCAGTGCTATCTATTTATATAAATTGTGTCCCTATCCCTTCCCAACTACCATCTTTGAAAAGAGTTCTTTGGTTATTTCTCTTATAGGCAGTTAATTTCATTGTACCACAATGAAAAATAAAATGAAAGACAAACTCCAAACAGAATGCTCCAAAACTACCTCTTTGCAAATATTATCCACCTTACTAAGGGTATTGCAGTTTGCTATCTTAATGCTAAAAGGGTAGTTAGAACTTATTAAGATGATATGCCACACATTCCCATGTTAAATTTAGAACTGTGACACCAGCAACCTCTTGGCATGGAAGGAGTTTGCAATGGCTCAAGAATCATTAGACTTCCCCAGTTATATGTAAAGTGGCATCTACACATACTAATAAATTAACAAATCAGTGTTTTTTTTCCTTTTTCCTTATTCTGAGTACATCATAATGACATACCAACTCCAAAACCATATCCAAAACCGACTCCACATCCAAGGCCTGCTTGAATTTTTTCGGCGCCAAACTTCCTCAACTGAAGCACGAGAAATAAGAGATAAGCAGACAGATTTTACACATTTAACATCCAGAAGAAGAAACAATATTAATAACAGAAGAAAAATATTTATACTTCACTTACAGCATTATTTACATGTCTGCTAACACCAGAAAATGCATCAGTGGCACCTCTTGTTGCACTCAAGACTTCACCCACTATTGGCATTCGGCCTGGAACAGAATATAAATAAACATTT